>NC_044034.1:87007003-88207003 GCF_901765095.1 Microcaecilia unicolor
TTTTTCGAAAATACGGTCTGTCCCGCCTCTTCACGTACCTGTTTTCGGACATAGACGCCCATGGAGATAGGCATTCGCGTTCGATTATGCCCCTCTATATGACCTAGCAGAGTCTTAATATTCAATCTGTGCTGGATCCACCCAAATTATTTTCCACCTCTCACAGGCAGAGCCACAAACCCAATTAGTAATGACTATAAGAGTACATAATTTGTAGAAAAAAAAGACAAAGGGGGTCTTTTACTAAAGCTTAGCTCAAGTTATCTGCAGCAGGGCCCATAGGAATAAAGACCCCCAATATTTGTGGGGGATTTAAAAGCAGTATTTAAGGTATGCATATACACCCCATTAATTCATTCATTTCCATTCATTTAAAATTCTGTACATGCCCACAAACACTGATTCATCGAAATAAAAATAATATTTCAATTGACAACAAATAGCAATTATGCAAAGTAAAATCATGAAACTGTAGACCATCTAATCAGTGCCTGAAAGCAATGCAGAAAGGTCAAAAACGAGTGCCCCTAGAAAAGATGAAGTCTATGGATGCTAACAAGCTTACATCCAAATTTGGTTTATGGCCTATTGCCTAGTTACATGCAGAACCTGATAGACCTGCCTTCAAGAAATGCTTTCCTACATCTAGGGAACATCTCATGCTTCACTGTCCAAGTTGTAAAAATCTTCACTATACATCTATTCATACTGCAGGTTTTATCAATGGATGGAGGTAAAGGCTCCGCCCGAAATGTCTGTGTGACAAGTGCTTTACTTGCCACACGGCCATTTTCTGCAGAAAAGAAAGACCTGCTTTTACCTGTTGCGGTAAAAAGGGGCCTTGGTGTGCGTCAAAAGCACGTGCCAACACCAGCGCAGACCCCCCCCCCCCCCTTTTGCTGCAGCTTGGTAAAAAGGGCCCCATGTAATGTTGGAACCGGAAATGCACAGAGCTCCATAGTCCTTCGGTGATTACATAAGTAAAAAATGAACTAAAAAGGATGGAAACAAACTGCTAAAGTGGCTATTCTGAAAATATTAGTGAAATAAAGCATTTAAAATCACCAAAACTCTGGTTAATGACATTTTCTCCCTATACTTCCTATGGTTTTGGGGGCCACATAAAATTCTGTATTTTGGGGTGCTGTTCCACTGCATCAGCTATCCTGCTGCTCTCTGTTCTGGGGGATGCTAGTGCACTGAGGAGTCCTTTTACAAAGCCACGGTAAAAAGTGGCCTGCGGTAGGGTGGGTGTGTCTTCTAGGCTCGTGCTGGGCCATTTTTTACCGCCGCTGGGTAAAACGCTATTTTTTAATGGGCCTTCCGCTAACGGTAAGGGCTCATGCGCTACCCACACAGTAAACATGCAGCATGCGCCAACTTGGGAACGCTGCTAGTTACCGCCAGGAATGCCCCCCATGGTAGAAAATAGAAAATTATTTTCTACCACAGGATTCAGCATGCACCAAAATCAGAATTACCGCCTGGCATATGTACTACTCTGGCGGTAGTGCTGATTAGGCGTGCATTAGCCCTCCCACGCCTTTGTAAAAAGGCCTCTGATCCAGCTATCTGCCCCTGGTATAGAATATAACAAGTATCTTTTAGAATGATATAATAAGTCAATGAAGGTATCAGTTCTTTAACAAGATGTAACTGATTTCTGTAAAAAAATAAAAGTTGTCTTGAAAATGTTTATGTGTATGCAGGATGATATTTACTATTCTTTTCTCCTGTCTGTATTGATTAGTCCATGAGAGATGCCTGAATAAGTTCCATTATTATAAGCACACTAATCAAACAGAGATGTCTTCTCTCAGCTGCCTTTGCTTTTCTCTAATTAGGTTTCTGTTTCTCTTCAGAGATTTGATTGCAAGCCTGATGGGTGTTCATAGATGTGCACAGTTGTACTGTGGAGGAGGGCAGGAAAACTGGTTCTGAGTGTTAAATGAGACAGTGCGCGGTGGTTGAAGCTTGATCAGGCATTTCAGTTTCTTGGTCAGAGTTTGAAATGTGCATCACAGCAAGGGTGAATTCTTCACCTAGTAGCAGTTAAAACCCTTTTTATTCACTGGAGCATTTGGGAGTCTGAATTGGTTGGATTACTGTGATTTGTGCATTGCAGGATAAGCTCTCAGCAGGTCACTCTCTTTTTTGGGAGAAAGAGGGGCAATGTTTTGGGAGTACAGTTGACTTGTTTAGGAGTATAGCTGACTAGTTTGGGAGTAGAACTGACTAACTTTGCTTTACCAGGAACCTATACAGAGGCATGGTTAGAGCACCAGTCTTGCAATCCAGAGGTGGCCAGTTCAAATCCCACTGCTGTTCCTTGTGATCTTGGGCAAGTCACTTAACCCTCCATTGCCTCAGGTACAAACTTAGATTGTGAACCCTCCTGGGACAGAGAAATATCCAATGTAACTCATCTTGAGCTACTACTGAAAAAGGTGTGAGCAAAATCTAAATCAATAAATGATATTCTCAGTTTTGTTCTCCATCCCTTGTTAGATAATCCTTAACAACAGTGAAGTGGAGTTGACTAGTGGTTGGAGCACTGGGCTTCACAGCCAGATGTGGTTGGTTCAAGTCACACTACTGCTCCTTGTGATCTTGGGCAAGTCACTTAACCCTCAATTGCCTCACATATAAGCTTAGATTATGAGCCCTACTGTGACAGAGAACTACCTAGTGCACCTGAATGTAACTCACCTTGAGCTACCACTGAAAAAGGTGTATGGGAAAAATATTAATAAAATAAAACAGAGGCTGGTCATAGTAAATGACAGCAGATAAAGACCTATTCAGTCTGCCCAACAAGGTAATCTCATTTTACATGGTATGTGATACTTTATATGTATACCCGAGTTTGATTTGTCCTTGCCATTCTCAGGGCACAGACCCTAGAAGTCCGCCCAGCACTCTTCTTGTACTAAGTTCTGAAGCTAACATCGAAGCCCCTTAAAATTTACACTCCAGCCCATCCCTATCTATTCAGGGAATAGACTAGAGAGTTGCTCGGGGACAGAAATCTTACCCATTCCCGCCCGTCCCTGTTGGAACCTTACCCATCCCCACCCATCCCCACTGGAATCTTACCCATCCCCACAAGAATTTAACCCATCCCAACCCATCCCCACAAGAATTTAATGGTACATAAAAGAAAATTATGGTTAGCTCTCTCAGTCTTTCTCTGGATTTGAGTCACAGCACTGCAGGCAAGCAAGGAACGGAACTTGGATCACTGGTGCACACATATAAGATTTGTCTCTGATTCACTGGCACTGTGTGCTGAAAGGTCGCCACATGCACACGCCAGTAGGTCAGGTGACATCTGACATGCCTGTGTCAGAGTTGAGTTCTGCGCATCAGTCCGGGAGCAAAGATTGTGATATCCCCCTTCTCACTCAGGGTGACCTGGTTTTCAATATGCAAATCATATGCAGATTAGTGTGCTACCCCTTATCACTCAGGGTGACCTGGTTTCCACTCAGCAAATTAAGCAGGTCTCACCAACTGCATATTTCTCAGGCAACTCTTTATTCCCGCCCCTGGGCACACTTCTTCTAGCTTGACACTTTATGCTTTCATAGATCTTCACATTGAGCCTCCCCACACAGATACATGGGCTCAGTACTACACCAATACTTTGGGGACTCTCAACCCCAGGCTTTGCAGCCTGCTTCTCTCAGAACTTTGGACACACAGTCCCCTCTTCTGAACCCACAGTCCTAGACACACAGTCTCTTCATCTTCGGACACACAGTCCCTCTTTGAACACACAGTTCTAGATACACAGTCTTTTCTTGGACACACAGTCCCTCTTTGAACACACAGTTCTAGACACACAGTCAAACTCTAATGCTTTAGGGACTTCTTACCCCAGGACTTTCAGCCTGCTGATCTCCTTTGGACATGGACACCCAGTCCACCCCCAAGTCCATCAGGTTAGCCAGTATCTTTCAGGGGCTCTCTCTTCTTCTGCTGCTAGCTCACATCCCTCCTTTTACAACTCAGGTGGGGAATAAAGTGGTTAATTAGCCACCCAGGACCCAGCCCATAATCTCCTGCACCTGTGGGCCTCCCAGGGCTCTCCCCGGTCCTAGCGACCTCCATCTTCTTCTAGTGCCCTCTAGTGGCCTACACCATATAGGACCCTTACTTATCACAAGATGATTAATAGTAGCATAGTAAGTGACGGCAAATAAAGGCCTGAACGGTTCATCCAGTCTGCCCAGTAGTCACACTCATTATCAATTCATGATTAAATCAACAATTGTGTTATTATATACTTGATTATGGTCTTCTCTGGTGTTTCTGGGACATAGACCATAGAAGTCTATCCAGCCCTATCCTTATGTTCCAACTGCTGGAGTTGCCATCGAAGCCCACTCCAGTCTATTTATCTTCTCATTTGTGAGACACAGACCGTAAAAGTCTGTCCAGCACTGTCCTCATGTTCCAGCCACTGAAGTTGCTGTCTAAGCCCTTTCCAGCCCATCCTAAACCAGATTGCCATATATGACACAAAAACAATACAAGTCAGTCTGGTATCGGACCTAGTTCATCACAGCCAGAGTCGCCATCTAAGCGTCACTCAACACATCCACACACATGCAGCCATTTACGTTTAGGTTTTTTATAACTTCCATTTTCTAATTAGAGATTCTCTATGTTCATCCCATACCTTTTTGATTTCTGTCTGCATTTGTGTCTCTACCACCTCCTTAATGGAAGACTTTCTGCATTTGTGCTGTGAAATGCAATGAGGAGGAGGAGGAGGAGACAGCACTCAAAGAACTTGGTACTCGGTAGATGAGAGGCTGGCGCAGGTGCAGCTTACACTTCCATAGGAACCCTGCAGGAATTGTTTCTATCCCCACGGGAATCCCGCAGAAACTGATTCTGTCCCCGCGGGAACCCCACAGAACTGCTTCTATCCCCGCGGGATTCCCACAAACTCCGTTCCCATGCAGGTCTCTAGTGTAGATCATAGAAGTCTGCCCAGCACCGGTTTTTTCCCAATTACCGACATCACCACCCAATCTCCACTAAGATTCCGCAGATCTATTCCTTCAAAACAGGATTCCTTTGTGTTTATCCCACAAATGTTTGAATCCCATTACCGTTTTCATCTCCACCACCTCCCGCTGGAGGGCATTCCACATATCCATCACCCTCTCTATGAAAAAATACTTCCTGACATTACTCCTGAGTCTGCCCCTCTTCAACCTCATTTCATGTCCTCTAGTTCTACCACCTTCCCGTCTGGCCCATTAGCTCAAGAAGAACTCTGCTCTTTGCAGAGTAAACAACAGGGTTAGTTCAGCGCAGGGGCGTAGCCAGTCCTTGGCAGGAGGGGGGTCCAGTGCCCAAAGTGGGGGGGGGCACATTTTAGGCATCCTCCCCCAGCCACCACCCATCCCCCGTTGCTTCTGATCCCCCTCTGCCACCGCCACCGCAAGGTACCTTTGCTAGTGGGGGTCCCCAACTCCCGCCAGCTGAAGCATTTATCTGTCCCGTGCTGGTCTCGCACTTGCTTCCTCTCCTGTTTTCAGCACGCCATGCACTGCACGCTCATTTTAATGAAACTGAGCATGTGTGAGAGACCAAAGCGGGACAAATAAATGCTTCAGCTGGTGGGGATTGGGGTCAGGGACCCCCGCCAGCCAAGCCAAGGGCCCCAGAGCCAATTTGGGGGGCCCAGGCCCCCGTGGCCCGGCCCCCATAGCTACACCACTTGTTCAGCGGTGATGCTTCTGCTGCCTTGCTCCTTTTTCAGTGCCTTGGATATTACCTCAGCTGCTGCTGCTACTATTCCCGCTAATTTTAGTGGGAATCCTCCAACTGCAATGCTGGCAGTAGGGAGTGGTGTTTCAATATTGTGTTTTCAATCTTTAGAGACAGGCAGGTTTCCTGAAGTCTGCAGAACTTGGCTGTCCCTCACTATTTGAAAATGTGATAGTGAAACAGCACCCCCCACTGGCAGGACTGTAGTTTTAGGACTCCCGCTCAGCCTAGAGAGAACTGTAACACTGCCCTGACCCTCTCTTAGGGTCTTGGAATATTAATATTACTGTTTTTTTTTCTGCTGCCCTGTCCTTCTCTTATTACCTTGGCATTGATATTGCTGCTACTGCTTTTCTGTCCCTCTCTCAGTGCTTTGGGGTGCCTCTGCCACCACTTCTGCATTCCTGCCAATTTCATAAAAATTAAATGGTAAACCATAATGTTATAGGCAAGGATAGCATGCACTGCTTCTCCCTTTGGTTTTACTGGAAGCAGTAGAAATGGCATACATGGGGAAATGAAACAGCATAAATGTCAGAAATGAGAAATGAGGTGACATAACACAAAATGATTTTTCCCCCAGCACACCTCTGCTGCTTAGCAGCTTCTTAAAAACTGACTTGATAGAGCATGACTGCAGAGTACAATCACAAGTCCCACTAGTCTGCCCGTGATCCCTTCCTGTCATAACACTGGATATTCTACTTGATCCTAGGTCATATCTTAATTTCCTGTCAGCTTAGGATCCACAGTATACACTTCATTCCTTTCCTATGTTCTACTACTCTTCTTCCCTCTCCCCCTCCATACACACATACAAGTATATCCGACCATCACTAATCTGACCATCTGGCATATCTGACAGGCCCCCCAGTGACATCACGTGTCTTCTCTTTCCATTTTCCAAACCTGGGACCCTACCTTTACCACCATTGTGAGCCGGGACCCTGCTTTCACTGCCTTTGTTTCTGCATTGTTTGAGGAATTACTATTGTTTTCCGTATTATCTGACTTTTCATTTATCTGACAATGGGTCAGTCCCGTTTAGGTCAGATAATCGAGACTTTACTGTACTTCCACTGTTGTTCTATGCAGCCCTCAATTTTTCTGTGAAGAAGGATTTTCTGATGACACTCCTGAGTCTCCCCCATTAAGCTACATAGCATGACTTCTCCTTTTAGGAAAGATGTCTCAAATTCTGGTCCTCAAGGACCCGCAGACCAATTGGGTTTCAGGATATCTATAATGAATATGTATGAGAAAGTTTCATGCCTGAAAAGCCCCAATAGTTTATGGCCTTCAAAAACAAGAATTTGAAATCCCTTTTCAGGAACTACATTTCTAACGGGAAAAAAATACTTTCTTCTGCTTTAGTTAGATCTTTGAAATATTTCAATATTTCCATCAATCGTTCATATCTTTCTTTTGATAGTGTATTTGTGTTTAGGACTTTATGAGGGAAATTTTATGAGAGGGTGCCCAGTTTGAGGGGCTTTAGATGTTATTTTATAAAGATCTTTTTTTTCCATCTGGATAAGAGGGGATGGATAATTTATCCATTGACATGGCATTTTTGAAACTGACCCACCCTTCATGCTCACTGCAGCAGTAATTTTACCCACAATAAGCAGGTGCTTCCTGGGAACATATTTAGGGAGGTGTTTGGAAGTACGCACATATTTATACATAGAGATACCCACACAGTTTCTCTCCCAGTTTAAGATTTTCTCACAAAGCCCTTCTGTTTTCCTTTGCCTGATATAGAGGAGTCAGGGGGGTAAGACGCAGACAAGCAACATAAAAATAGAAGGAAAAGACTTCCACATATGGACCAAATCTGAACAAAAGAGTGGAAGACACCTAGGGGCCCTTTTATTAAGGCATGAAGGTGCCTACGCTCATCCAACATGTGTCAAATTGGAACTACTGCCCGACTACTGCATGCCCCAGGCGGTAATTCTATTTTTGATGCACATCCAAAACACAGTGGAAGTTTTCTACCCTATGGCACTTACCCGGCAGTAATTGGCAGTGTATAAGTGCTGACGATTACCGCCCGGTTAACGCACGAGTTCTTACTGCTATCTCAATGGGTGGCGGTAAGACCTCAGGCCAAAAATGGATGTGCGCTGGTTCTAATTTTGCAGCATGTCCATTTTCAGCCACAAAAAACAGGCCCTTTTTGCAGGCGTGCTGAAAAATGGACCTGCGTGCATCCAAAACATGCACCTACACCAATGCAGGCCATTTTCAGCACACCTTAGGAAAAGGGCCCCCTAGACAATGTTCAAGATTAAAAAGTCCTTTAATATTGTTAGAATACCATACAATCTTCATATGCAGTATACAGGATGCACTGTCAAACCACGTACCAACACAGTCTGTGTTTCATCAGTATGCCTTCATCAGGTGCCTTTTACTTGATGCTCTCGGCTATAGAAGTGTTGCATTTGTTCACGATTTATTAGAGTATCAGTGTGTGCTTGTGGTTTTCAAATATTTGCAGTTAAATACTGATGCCTTCTTGACAGGTCCCCTGATGAAGGCATGCTGCTGAAACACAGACTGTGTTGGGACGTGGTTTGTCAAGTGCATCCTGTATACTGCATATGAAGATTGTATAGTATTCTAAAAACTTAAAGGACTTCTTATCTTGGACATTGTCTAGCTGTCTTCCACTCTTTTTGTTTGGATTTGATTCTTTTATTTTAGTCATATTTATTTTTGTTTTATCTATTTGGTTGTTTATTCTGGTATGAATGCGTGATCTTTCCTTTTATCTATTTATTATCTCATTTATACCCCACATTTTCCCAATTGTATCAGGTTCAATATGGCTTACATCGCACCGCAGAGGCGAATGCCAATGCAGTAAATTAATCTAATACAATAATAAATCTACAATTGAAATAATAGGTGTTACAAGAAATATTTAACTTGGGGAAATTGCTCGGAGCATTCGCTAATATTTATAAGTTTTAAGATATATTTTGGTTAATTCTCCACCAATTACCTATTAAGGTAATAAGATTCACAATTGTAATGACTTAAATATTTTATTTTGTGTTTTATATTAACCTGCACTGCATAAGATTCAAGAACTTGTGCTCAAAGCATGGCACTAAGTTTTAAAAGCGACCATGCTACCAGAACATAAAAAGAAAGACCATATAATTAGCTTTAGAAAGATTTATTTACAATACAGGTTTCAGTAATTGCAGCAAGAGGTAGTCTTTTAAAAAGGATCTTTTAAAAAGGATCTTGGTACAAAGAATTTGTGCTTTAAAACAACAAGGTAACAGGCTTAAATCAGGTTAACTTACAAAAGTCCTTTGTTGTAGAAGCTGAGTGATGAGCACATGGTGACAGAAGGAGAGATCCTCACAGCAGGGAGACGAGCTGCAGGTCCCCAGAGCAGCAGATCCCAAAGAGAAAGAGAGCTGCCTGGGCTGCTCCCAGGCTTTTTATAATGTTCCCTGAGTCCTGGATATTGTAGTTTGCAGAGGATCTTGGGTATTGTAGTTTGCAAAGGATTCCTTATCACATGTTCTCTGGCCATTTGCTGGAAAATGGCTTTTCTATAGCTTGAGGGCTTTCGTATAGGTTTCAGTCTGCTGTGATAGGTGGAGTTTCTTTTGTCAGATGGGCTTTTTCAGTCAGAGTTATAGGAGTCTTTCTGTCTGCTTCAATTTTTGTTCTCTGGAGATGTCTTGGTGACCCACCCAGTCAGCTTTTGTTACCAGTCCTTTTAGGTGGGAGGGAAAGGAAGTTTATATCTCTTTGAAGCAGTGCCCTTTTGCCTTTGTTAAGTGTTCCCAGAGGGAGGGGGAAAGAGGGACTTGGATGAAAGCCAGACCAGTTTATAATGATTCTGTCCCAATAAGTCTTTAAAAGCTGTATTTTTATATTGGTACCTGATCCAGCAAAATCAATAATTCTGCTACATATTTAATTCTGACAATTAAGCTCATATTATGCCACATAGGGAGGAAGGGGAAGGAATGAAAAGAACAGGGGAACCAGGGGAGAAGTGGGGAGGGATGGTATGTACAAAGTTGTCAGTAGATTGAAGTGTATCAGGCAGTGGAGACATATGTTGAATCCTTGGAGTAAATTGTAAATTGGCTTTGCTTTGACCTGTCTAGGGAATGTGGTCTAGTAAGTACATTGTAAATTGTAAAGTGTAAACAAAAAAAGCAGGTACAGATCAGATGTGTGCACTGTGTGGGTACATTTTCCTTTGGTAATTCTCAAAGTTAAAGTATGCACACACTTCCACTTTGAAAATCCACAAGTAAAAACTACAAAGGTGATGGAGATATTTGGGCAGTTTGAAAATTGCCCTCTAGGAATCCTTTTCCAGGGTGATGGCGCAGATTCTGAAACATTTTGGTTGTCCTTCTCTGAGTTGCCTCCATTATCTACTAGCTGGGATCAAATTTCTTCCCGAGTTATTGGGCCAAAACATGCAATCAGCCAACCAATCAAAAACTAAAGTCTCTTAATGAAAAATCACTCCACCCAATACACAAAGCAAATTATGCATTCAAAAATTAACAGACAGTATATAGCCATTTCAATTGCTAAATGGCCAGATAATCTCCTTATAATTGTGGAACGGATTGGGGCAGAGTGGAGGCAACCCTAACAATTACCCATTTAGGACTAGATTCTATAAATGGCACCTAAAATATTAGTGCTGAAAAATTGTTAATGTTAGGCACTGTTTATAGAATAGCGAATAGCGCCGGGAACTGCGACTATATTTAGGCGTGACCATGTAAATCCTCATACATAAATTAGGCATGGGCCTGCTAATTCTATAAAAACATGCATAAATTTTAGGAGCACCCCCAACCCAACCATGCCCCTCCCATGGCCACACCCCTTTTTCAGATCCATGGACTAGAATTCTCATGCTATCTCTTTATAGAATACTAGTAAAAAAGGCCCGTTTCTGGAACGAATGAAACGGGTGCTAGCAAGGTTTTCCTGGGAGTGTGTATGTTTGAGAGAGAGAGCCAGAGTGAATGTGCGGGTGTGTGGCAGAGTGAGACTGTCTGTGTAACAGTGTGTGTGTGAGAATGAGAGTGTGTGACAGGGCCCCCTCCCCTGTTCCTAATGCCCCTCACCCCGTTTCCTCCCCTCCTTTTCCTCCTCCTTCCCACACTTTGGGTTCCTTAAGGCTTTCAAAAGTCTATGTACCCCTGTGGCCCTAACGCCCAGTATTCGGATACCCCACCGCTTTCCTCCTCACCCCTCCCCCAAGATGTAATACTTTCACGTCCTTCATTTTTTAAAAAAAGTGTCCTATCTACCCTGTGTACAAATGCCAGGCATTCAGATTGTGTTCCTCTCGTAAATTTTCATTTCTTTCATTCATTCAGAACTTGCCCCCCCCCCCCGAACACTTTTGGTTCCTTCAGTCTTTTAAAACTCTCCTATGTACCCTGTGTGCTAATGGCCAGCATTGAGATTGTTTTCCTGTCCCAAATTTGCATGTCTTTCAGTCATTCACAACTCCCCCCCACCTTCTCCAGTTTAACACTTTCGTTTCCTTCAGTCTTTTAAAACTCTCCTATCTACCCTGTGTCCTAGTGGCCAGCACTCAGATTGTTTTGCTTTGCCAAATGTTCATGTCTTTCAGTTGTTCAGAACTCCCCCCTCCTCCCATTTAACACTTTCGGTTCCTTCAGTCTTTTAAAACTCTCCTATCAACCCTGTGTCCTAATGGCCAGCACTCAGATTGTTTTGCTTTGCCAAATTGTCTGTCACAGATGTCACTGAGGTCAGTGCGTGCCTGCCTAGCAGACCACTTCCGGCAGGCATGGTCCCAAGCACATCCTGTTGAAGGTGAGAATTATTATATAGGATGCCTAAAAAGATGCATGCGTAAATTCTAATTTTTGGCAATTAGTGCCAATAATTGCTTGTTATTGGTCAATTATTGGTGCTGATTGGCTCATTAAGCAATTAGGCAGAGCATGGTAGGGCATGACCGAGGCTGCCAATGATGTGTGCAACTTAGAGAATATTTAAGTGTGCCTATGTATGCCTGCCATTAACTTGACATACATGGTCTTGCCTATATTTAGGCACATTAATGCAGATGTGCACAATATTCTATAACAGAATTCAGGTGCCCAGATGCCATTTCAGAATAGGCACTCTTCATAAAGCATACAAGGGGGCTTCCAATTATAGACTTGCCCTCATAGTACCAATGCAGTCACTGGATTGTATGAATATTCAACACCACTAGGGATATGGATTGCGGCACTGAGTATGTGTGGTAAGTTAATCACCAGTGCCAGCTCTTAGTACAGTCACCACACAGGCTGATTATATATTATTATCATCCCATATCCATTTTCCGATGCATCTTGGACCATTTACCTGCCTTGAAGGGTACTGGCTTGCAGTATGCTATAATGGGGAGAATACAGATATGTGAACCAGGAGACTGCACGTCAACTCACCATGTCATCTTGAGCAAGTCAATTCACTTCCCTGGAGTCAAAGGAAAGGGGCATTGAGTCATGTGAATGACCTTGTACAGTGCTATATAAATAAGAAAAAAATTATATTTTATCTTTGCTAGCTTACTGTGGGCCCCAGAGAAGAGTGAAAACATGGTCGCAAATCATAAGGGTCATTGAAGACAGCTTAACCTTGACAGGAGCTTAAAAAGTGCTTAGGCTGCAAGTATGTAGAACATCTCATTCCCTCTCTCTCTCTCTCTCTCTCTCTCTCTCTCTCTCTCTCTCTCTCTCTCTCTCTCTCTCTTCACATCCAGGGACCTTTTCTACCTTTAAAAGATGAAGAAAAGGGGAGACTTGAGCAGCTCCTATCAGTTTCTTTTTCTATTAAAATGGCTTCTTTTGAGTGCTTTCATGAAGCTTAGTCTATTTGTCCACCACTTTTATGTTTACAGTTGCTAGCTGTCTGATTAGAGGTGTCCCATTCCACTGTCTCCTGGAAATTTGAGGAAACTCTCCAGATTCAATGTGATTGCTCTTGTTTGTGCATCAGACTCACAGTGGTGAATTGTAAATAATTCTGCCTTTTGGAGCAGGCATGAACACTGAACAAACACTGGAAATAAATTAGATCCTTTTTTAATGATAAAGAAACTAGCACAAGCTTACTGGTGTCTTTATCTCATTATTTTAAAGAGTAAGGGGGTGGGGGGAGTGAGGGGAGCTTGCCTAGGGAAGTAAAAGGGAGGTCTTGCCATGTCAGAGGGCAGAAGGAAGGGGGCTGGCAACACATTTGGGCAGGGCCTGGCAGTTAACCGAGCACTAGCCAATATTCAGACTACTGCTCAGTTAACTCCCTGCATAAAGTTAGGACAGCCTTTTGCTTGTCCTAACTTTATGCATTTAGTCAAGATCGCCGCTAACTGGCTAAGCTTCCGCTTCACCCCAACTCTGCTCCCAGATCACGCACAACTAGCTGGTTTCAGCCTGGGTGGTTAGAGGGGATATTCAGCAGCATTGTCTAGTTAAGTTCCACAGAAAATCCCTGGATAGCTCCACACAAGCAATTCAAATGGTAGGAGCCTCTCCTGGCTATTTACATTGCTTTGAATACCCACCCTTTAATTGTTATTTAATAAATTGCCCTTGACAAGCTAATTTATTATCCTGAGTATTAACCAGGCTGAACTCTGAAGAGTCCAAAAGTTTCATTTGAGCAGAAACTTCTAAGTCAGGTTCTTTGCTTTTTTATCAGAGAAATCTTGAAACAAGTTAGAAAGTGAATATCTCCAGCTAGGGATTTCTGCATTCTAGCAATGGCCTGAGGCTTTCAAAGCCAGTAAAGCTGTACTGTCTTGCCTCAAGGGTCTTACATATGAAGGCTGCGAAGGATAGCAAAATCTTTCCCACCTCGGTCCTGCCTTTATCCTCCCCCTTGGCTCCATGGATTTCACTCCATGAGTATATTTAATTTATAGAATTAATAAAGTTTTTGTTAAAATGTGATAAAGTAAATTGAGTTACTAACAGAGGAGATATATGATTGAGTGCTCAGTGACAGGGTCGGATTTGGAATAGCTGGCGCTATAAGAGATTCAACAGCCTGCATAAAAATTCTCTGATGTCAACTCTTAGTCTTCCCAGATCATCGTTGCTCTTTTCCGAACTTTGTGACAACACCAGCAACTCCCCTCTCTGCAATATCTCGGTGTCTAATGTCATCCGTCAGTTTTGTCATTTAGGTCATGCTGGGACGATCATGTCAGGCTGATGTCACCATGTTTTCCGGCTAAGGGTTGCCTCCATATCCAGGCAGCCAAGCCCAAGCGTATTATCTGGAAAGGCTACAGTTAAGACTGGTGTACTCCTTACACAAAGATTCATCTCAAAACAAAGCTCATATCAATCAGGTGGTTGGTTCAGGAACTGGAAGTTTATGTACTATTTTTGAGTACTGAATTTATTTGCAAAAAAAAAAAAGAAGAGAAAAGTTATGCTCGGCATCTGAAGATGAAGGAAGACACATGTTGGAATGGCACGTGCCCATTATGGAGAAATGGGTAGGGTGATCCTGGGGGAGGGGAGAGAGGTGCATCAGAGGAGGTTCCATAATTGCTGCTCTGCGAATGTGTACGCACAAGGAATTGTGTGTGGGGGGGGGGGGGGGTGGGGGGGGGGGAAGAATGGAAGGAGGACAATCAATTAAAGAAGTAATAATTGAGTTGAAAACCAAATGCCAGTCACTTAAAGGAAACTAATGGACCTATTTACAAAGGGCTTAGTGTGTTCTAACATGGAACTTTCCTGCATGCTAAGCCCAGATTTTCTGCAGCATATTTTCCAGGGTTTTTTGTTTTTAACAAGTCCTGTGCTAATATTCGCATTACGCACAGTACCTGCAAAAAATTAACACAGGAGCGCTTGTCACATTAACCCAGCATTATCCAGTTAGCACACACTAATGCTAGCATGCTAACTGGATGTGATAGAAATGCCCACTCTCCGCTGATAACATGCCCCCTGCAAAAATTGCTTTTAAAAAATAGCTAACGCATGGGTTACTGCATGCCATCTGGCAAAATACTACAAAACATTTTGCATGTTGCGGTAGCCTGTTGGAGGGTGCTAACTACGCATTAAGGGCTTAATGCTTTTTAGTAAAAGGGCCCTTAAGTTATCTTTGTCTCCATTTAGGAATTTCACTCCAACACTATTTTTTTTGTTTCTTTTAGTTTCCAGTGTTCATGTTTATTAGGGTTGTGCATTTGTTTGAAAACATATGAGAAATGGCAACATCTCCCATGTTATTGTATATCATTTTTAACCTAATATAATTGAAAAAATTTGGAGGGGGAGGGGATGTTCCTGTGTCATTAATAGTGCACATTGTTGCTCACTAGGCACTTAACGAACAATAGTGAAAACTACTGTACAACAGTGCAAACTATTAATGAAATTATCCAGAAACAAAAATGTCCCAGATTGTGACAATCAGCATTTCATGCCTAAAAATTTGGTGCCAGGCCATCCTGGGATACCAACGCTGAATATTGGGGATTGGGCGGTCACCGGTATTTATCTGAGTACCAGCGATATTCAGACTGTTGCCTGGATAAGGTTAGGACAGCCTTAACACAGCAGTGCAGGTGTTCAATTAGTGGTCTGCAAAGCACAACTAACCGGGTACTTTCTGGCTTCGCCCAAACTCCACCCCCACAGTACCCCAGCAATAATCAGATAGTGCCAAGGTGGTCTGAGGAGATATTCAGTGGCACTAGCTGGATAAGTGTTGTTGAATATCTGGGTTAATCAGGTAGTTCAACATCTGACACTGCATGATAGCATTGTTTCATCTTACAATGAACAATCTGTGTATCCTTAAATTTAGGTCAGTCTTAACTGAATCAAATAATGATTAGTCTCTGCAGTTTGACAATGCATCCAGCTGATTTTATCTATTGAAGAATCACTGACATACAAAATAATCATATGAATATTGCTAAGATTTAATGCTTAGATAATACAATCTGATGCTTTATTGCTGGACTTTATGATTGCCATAAACTCATAGTGAACCACTGGAAGGACACAGCTCAATTGGACATGAATCATTGATGGAATACGTTGTGTCCCTATCAGAAACACAAGTGTTCAGCTAAAGTTTAAGTCAGTTAGTATTCCCAATGACAACTTCAATGGAAAAGCCTAGGATCATGTTGATCAGATGGTCATTAATAGACATATGCAAGTCACATCTTCAAGATATCTACAGAAAACATAATTGCATGTAGTGTCTCTGAATTAACCAATAAAATCAATGCATATGTTTTGATTATCCTGAGAAACAGTTCTACTTTTAAATACAAATCTCAGTGGAATAGGCTTATTTCACGTGATTCATTTCAAAATTTAAAAACTGTGATGAATTTTTGATTTTGGGGTCCTTTTACTAAGGTGTGCCAAATGATAAGATGCCTATTATATTCCTATCATGGAGGTTCATGCTGAATGTAGCCAGAACTTTTACATCCTTTTTATTGTATTTTAGGACAGGTTATATGTCAGCAGATCCTGTTCTGAAATATATGAGACATGGACATTCATATCTGATGTACAGACTTCAATTTTCATATTTTGAGTTGGATGTCCTTTCTCAAATTCCACTCCACATGCATTAATATTGTTTAACAGAAGATTGGAAGCACTGTATAAATAAAACCCAATCAACAATGGTCAAAGCACTAAACTGCATTAATGGTAAGGCAAGTGTTAAGGTAAGTTAAACAACTCTGTTATCTATCATAAATAGTTAAACCAGCTTGCATTAGTGGAAATACAAACTCTATGCCAATGAGGAAATGAGATGCAAATGTAGGCAAAACTATCTCATTATCTATTCATGTTATAAACAATTATGCACAATAAAACAAGCAAACTATAACAGAAGATACATAAAGCTAAAAACTAAACTATACCTCAGGGAAGTGTAGTTAAGACTTCGCGTTGCCATCTGCATTAATGAATGTACTGTTATGTGCACACTGCAGTAATGTGTGCCTCATTTGAATCATATTAAGATTGACTGTTACTATTAATCTCCAGGTTAACTACTACATTACATGCATTAACTGCCAATGTTAATAGAGTTCCATATGTTAGACCCTAAGAGTCTGATTTACTAACACTTTTCCCTTAGAAAAATCATTTGGAGAAAAGCCTTAGGGGTCCTTTTACTAAGGTGTGCTAATGGATTTAGCATGCGCTAAATGATAAGACACACATTATCCAGCTTATTTTCGAAAGAGATCACCAGCCACCTTCCGACACAAATCGGGAGATGGCCGGCGATCTCCTGAACCCGGCCAAATCAGTATACTCAAAAGCCGATTTTGGCCGGTGTCAACTGCTTTCCGTCGCAGAGCCGGGCAAACTTCAAGGCAGGGTATAGAAGGCGGGGTGGGGGTGGGGCAGGGGTGGGACGGGGGCGTGGTTATGAGATGGCTGGCGTCGCCTGATAATGGAAAGATGGCCGGCTCTTACGAGCATTTCGCCAACTGCACTTGGTCCATTTATTTTTAGGACCAAGTCTCAAAAAACTGCCCCAATTGACCAGATGACCACCGGAGGGAACTGGGGATGACCTACTACTACTACTATTAAGCATTTCTATAGCGCTACAAGGCATACGCAGCGCTGCACAAACATAGAAGAAAGACAGTCCCTGCTCAAAGAGCTTACAATCTAATAGACAAAAAATAAATAAAGTAAGCAAATCAAATCAATTAATGTGAATGGGGAGGAAGAGAGGAGGGTAGGTGGAGGCGAGTGGCTACAAGTGGTTACGAGTCAAAAGCAATGTTAAAGAGGTGGGCTTTCAGTCTAGATTTAAAGGTGGCCAAGAATGGGGCAAGACGTAGGGGCTCAGGAAGTTTATTCCAGGCGTAGGGTGCAGCGAGACAGAAGGCGCGAAGTCTGGAGTTGGCAGTAGTGGAGAAGGGAACAGATAAGAAGGATTTATCCATGGAGCGGAGTGCACGGGAAGGGGTGTAGGGAAGGACGAGTGTGGAGAGATACTGGGAGCAGCAGAGTGAATACATTTATAGGTTAGTAGAAGAAGTTTGAACAGGATGCGAAAACGGATAGGGAGCCAGTGAAGGGTCTTGAGGAGAGGGGTAGTATGAGTAAAGCGACCCTGGCGGAAGATGAGACAGGCAGCAGAGTTTTGAACCGACTGGAGAGGGGAGAGGTGACTAAGTGGGAGGCCAGCAAGAAGCAGATTGCAGTAGTCTAAACGAGAGGTGACAAAGGTGTGGATGAGGGTTTTGGTAGAGTGCTCGGAAAGAAAGGGGCGGATTTTACGGATGTTGTAAAGAAAGAAACGACAGGTCTTGGCGGTCTGCTGGATATGAGCAGAGAAGGAGAGAGAAGAGTCAAAGATGACCCCAAGGTTTCGAGCTGAGGAGACAGGGAGAATGAGAGCGCCATCAACAGAAATAGAAAACGGGGGGAGCGGGGAGGTGGTCACCCAGTGGTCACCAACCCCCTCCCACCCTAAAAAAATAAAAACAAAAATTTTTTTTGCCAGCCTGAAATGTCATACCAGCTCCCTGACAGCAGTATGCAAGTCCCTGGAGCAGTTTTTAGTGGGTGCAGTGCACTTCAGGCAGGTGGACCCAGGCCCATCCCCCCTACCTGTTACACTTGTGGTGGTAAATGTTGAGCCCTCCCAAACCCCCCCCCCCCAATACCCACTGTCCCCACATGTAGGTGCCCCCCTTGAACCCTAAGGGCTATGGTAGTGGTGTAGAGTTGTGGGGAGTGGGCTTGGGGGGGATTGGGGGGCTCAGCATCCAAGATAGGGGAAGTATGCACCTGGGAGCAATTTGTGAAGTCCACTGCAGTGCCCCCTAGGGTGCCCAGTTGGTGTCCTGGCATGTAAGGGGGACCAGTGCACTACAAATGCTGGCTCCTCCCATGACCAAAGGGCTTGCGTTTCGCCGGGTTTGAGATGGCCAGGCCCCATTTCCATTATGGCTGAAAATCGAAGCTGGCCATCTCTAAACTTGGCGATCTCAACATTTGACCTTAATGTTGAGATTTAGCCGGCCCCCAACCATATTATCGAAAGAAAAGATGGCCGGCCATCTTTTTTGAAAATATGGTTAGCTCCGCCCCTTTGCGGAGCCGGCCCCGAAGATGGCCGGCCATATAGATGGCTGGCGCTGTTCGATTATGCCCCTCTATATTCCTATATTCCCCTCTCCTAAAGACCCTTCACTGGCTCCCTATCCGTTTTCGCATCCTGTTCAAACTTCTTCTACTAACCTATAAATGTACTCACACTGCTGCTCCCCAGTATCTCTCCACACTCGTCCTTCCCTACACCCCTTCCCGTGCACTCCGCTCCATGGATAAATCCTTCTTATCTGTTCCCTTCTCCACTACTGCCAACTCCAGACTTCGCGCCTTCTGTCTCGCTGCACCCTACGCCTGGAATAAACTTCCTGAGCCCCTACGTCTTGCCCCATCCTTGGCCACCTTTAAATCTAGACTGAAAGCCCACCTCTTTAACATTGCTTTTGACTCGTAACCACTTGTAACCACTCGCCTCCACCTACCCTCCTCTCTTCCTTCCCATTCACATTAATTGATTTGATTTGCTTACTTTATTTATTTTTTGTCTATTAGATTGTAAGCTCTTTGGGCAGGGACTGTCTTTCTTCTATGTTTGTGCAGCGCTGCGTACGCCTTGTAGCGCTATAGAAATGCTAAATAGTAGTAGTAGTAGTAGTACTATGGGCATCTGATCATTTAGTATGTGCTAATCGTTAGCGTGTGATAAATCTGTTAGCAAACCTTAGTAAAAGAACCCCTTAGTGAATCAGATCTTAACAAACATGCAAGGCGGTCTATATCAAATTGTATCAATCTCACAGCTTTACCCAATGGGTGTGTCTTCAAAAAGTGTTCAGTACTTCAGATTGATAAATTTAGCATTTTCAGTCAAACTTAGGTGTCTGTATTTTTGCTGAAAATTCACTTAAATCTATTATCCTAAATTTGGGATACAACGGGCCCCTTTTACTAAACCATGCTAGTGATTCCCAGTGCAGCAATGCCAACTAAGCCCTTTCTTTGAATGGGCTTCGTCAATATTGCCGTGCAGGAATCGCTAGCGCGATTTGGTAAAAGAGGCCCTAAGTTAGGAACCTAGATTTGAGCAAAGAATCATGATGGCCATGTGAGGGGTGAAGTTATGAACGTGGGCTATTGTTAAGACATGTTACTTTACCACTAACTTGTGCCTTTTTAGCAAAGATCCTATTTCATACAATGAGACCTAGTTACTAAAAAATGGGGTTAACAGTAAAATACTCCATCTTAAAGGTAGTCCGCTTGGATACCTGGAAAGAGGGGTCAGTGCTTGGATAAGTGATCTGCTTGATCATATGGGTATTACAGGTCAGGTCCTGACTTGGTTTTAAGGATTTTTATATTTCAGAACATACAGAACGAAGATGTCAGGCAACTTGTCCTTGGAGAAGATTCTAGAATGTGGAGTACCGCAAGGTTCCCCCATTTCTCCACTACTATTTAACATACTGATGGCACCATCAGTTCATATATTAGAAATCAGTGGTTTTAAGGCTTACATCTATGTGGATGATGTTACCATCTGTATTCCACCATAAATGACATCCTGAATGTGTTGGATGATGCCTAGCATGCTCTAGACCTAATGGAATCCTGAGCTACAGCCTTAAAATTGAAGTTAAAATAGAGACAAAACAACATTTTTGGTGATATTTGTCCATTTAAGCATATTTCAAGCAATACATTCTACATTGATCAAAAAGAATATAAATTAAATAATAAAATAAAAGTTTTGGGAATAACCCTTGATCAACATCTGTCATTTGAAGTACAAACATCGGTACTAGTGGCAAAAGTATTTCAATCACTGTGGCAATTAGATCTTATTTCTCAAAATCTGCATTTCATATTGTGGTCCAAAGTTTGGTAATGTTTCAAATGGACTATTGTAATGCTGTATATACATGATGCAAGGATATTGTTTTTAAAAAATTACAAATGACACAGAACGGTGCTGCACATTTAATTTGCTGAGCAGCTCAATATGATCATGCGACTCCTCTGTTACGATTATTGCACTGGCTGCCAGTTCAAGCTAGGATCACTTTTATGGCCTGTGAGTTTGTTTATCAAATTCTTTATGGATTGTCCCCAAGTTACATGTTGCCTTTGATAGAGTTATCCATACATAATGCTTTTGAGAAGCCGTGGGACTATCTTATTCTTCATTTGCCAAGATGAATAGGACTAGAATATGTCAATGCACGCTGCTTGTTTTCAGTTAAATGCATCTCAATGGTGGAATGCTTTACCTAAAGACATTCGATGGGAGAGGCTTTATGAGAGATTTCGAATTAAATTGAAAACTTTTTGGTTTCAGAAGCATTTGCTACTGAATAGATGATGTTGAAATTATATCAAGCCCTCATCTTTGGGTCAGTGATACAGCTATTTTATTACAATGTTATGCTACTCTGTTTTATTCTGATACTATATACTTAATGTCATCTTAATCTTGTAAGCCACATGGAACTGGACTTGTTATCTGGATGTTTATGGGACGGTACCCAGTCAAAAGAAACCGGTCAAAAAAAAGTTCCCGACATAAAAGTCCCTGACAAAATAGACTCCTGACAAAAGGGCCTGATGAAATAGATTTATTTTTGAATGGTACGAATTTGAAGGGTACAAAGAAATGGAGGAGCCATAAATTACTGAGAAAGTCCACGGCTTGTCATTTGAAAGTCCTGGCACCTGCCTATGGCTTGACCTCACTATCCACACTTGGTATCTAGTGAGAATCATAAATCTGTTTTGTTGTGGGTTTTTTGTATAGGTTTTTTTAGGGAGAGTTTTTTTGTCTGTTTTGGTTTTAGTCTGTTTTGTTGGGGTTTTTTGCCAGGTTTTTATTTTGTATGGTCTATTATGTCGGGGTGCCTTATAGGATATAAGTCTAATAAAATGAAAATGAAATAAAGATTAACAAGCTCTCAACAGTTTTTCAAAAATATATTGTTAATCCAATAGAAAGGTATCACCTACACTTTTTTGTTGATCTTTATTTCCATGCACCTAGGTCTGAAAAAATCATGCTAATTTTCGAACATGCTTTGTTAGCCTAACTCTGCCCATTGCCTCACCTTATTTTGGGCCTCCTAAAATTAATTATCTTTTCAAACTAAATACTACTAAATTTAGCAACTCAGCTCAGCTTTCAAAGAAGCTGATTTTTCATCTAACCTCCAAAGTTAGACAACTAAATTCTTAAATTATTTATTTGCATATCAATATACAATTTAATACAAAGTAGGTTTACAAATGTAAACATACATAATACTCTTAAAAATTTAAATAAAATTACAAATACTAGTAAATTCTACCACCATTGTCATATCACCATATTTCATTGCATCCATAAGCTCTTACCACTATGCTCAGCATATTCCTACGCCTTGCATCCAATAAAGATTTCACATTGCTTCCTGTACAGTAAAAGGCATTAAAACTAACAAGCTAGAGATTTTTTACACCTATTTTTTTCTCTGTTTTTGACTTCAGCGTTTTTTTCTCCTGTTGGAGTTGTTTTCCACCGAGGTTTGTTTTCAGAGAATTGTTTGAAACCAATGATGTGCTCTTTTTAAAGGGAGACCATCTTTGAAGGCCCCCTGGGCTATTGAGGTTTCTTTTCTTTAACATATTAGTGGTCTGTAATCTCTGGGGTTACTGTTAGTTTCCAGAGCAAAAATCTTTGTTGATAATTTAATATCAATGTCAACACAATACGTAATAAGCACAGAGAGTAAAAGGAGTTAGAGAGTAAGGTGACTAATTTAAAGAAAGTTGCACATGAGGTCAGAGAGATGGTTAACATATAGATTGGTAAGAGAGTAAGAGGAGTTAGAAAATAAGATGACTAAGAGGGGCATTTTCGAAAGAAACGTCTAAGTCAGAATTTGGACGTTTACAAAGACGTCCAAATTCCAAAGTGGGGAGAAGATAATTTTCGAAAAAGATGGACGTCCATCTTTTGTGTTCGAAAATGCCATGGACATCCTTGGATTTGGACATTTTGCGATTTGGACGTCTTTGATTTTCGGCCATTTTCGGAAAAAAAAAAAAGTCCAAGTCTTAAACATCCAAATTCAAGACATTTGGATGTGGAAGGAGCCAGCATTTTTAGTAGACTGGTCCCCCTGACATGCCAGGACACCAATCGGGTACCCTAGGGGGCACTGCAGTGGACTTCATAAAATGCTCCCAGTTACACAGCTCCCTTACCTTGTGTGCTGAGCCCCCCAACCCCCCCCCAAAATCCACTACCTACAACTGTACACCACTATCATACCCTTACGGGTGAAGGGGGCACCTATATGTGGGTACAATGGGTTTTGGAGGGTTCACAGTTTCCTGCACAAGTATAACAGGTAGTGGGGGTATGGGCCTGGGTCCACCTGTCTGAAGTCCACTAAAGTACTCCAGGGACCTGCATGCTGCTGTCATGGACCTGAATATGACATCTGAGGCTGGCATAGAGGCTGGCAAGCAATGTTTTTCAACACACTTTTTGGGGGTGGGAGGGGGTTAGTGACCACTGGGGGAGTAAGGGGAGGTCATCCCTGATTCCCTCCAGTGGTCATCTGGTCATTTGGGCCACCTTTCTGTGCCTTATTTGTAAGAAAAACAGGTCCAGCTCAAAACGTTGAAGTTTAAGTGCTGCTCATTTTTGCTTTGTTCCATTATTGCTGAAAGACGTCCAAGTCTTTGGAATGCCCAAGTCCCGCCTTAAATATGCCTCCGATACGCCCCCTTGAGATTTGAACATCCTTCCTACGGACTTCTGAGAAACACGTCCAAAATGCGGTTTTGATTATACCAATTTGGACGTTTCTGTGAGATGGACATCCAAATGCTGATTTATGTCACTTTTTGGACGTCCATCTTTTTCGAAAATGAGCCTGTAAGTTGACAAAAGGTGCACATGAGGTCAGAGAGGTGAATATTATCTCAGCCCTGTCACTCCTTGTGTGTGTGTGTGTGTGTGTGAGTGAGACTAACAAGTTAGTTACTTCTTCCATTAAAGGCCTGGTTGAAGAGCCAAGCTTTCACCTGCTTCCTGAGGTAGAGATGCTCTTCTGTTAAGCGGAACGTTTCAGGGAGTGCATTCCAGAGTGTGAGGGCTACTCCGGAGAAGGCTCGCTTGTGGGTATCACATACCTTAGTTTGTATCTGAGGCAATAGAGAGTTAAGTGACGTGCAACATCACAAACAGCATCAGTATGATTTGAACCTGGCTTCCCTAGCTGCCAGCCCAGTGCTCTAACTACTAGGCTGCCATTCCAGATATTAGGTAGGTCAGTAAAACAAACTCCTAATTTAATGCATTTCACAGCAGGATGTGAAGGCTTTTACAAGGCACAGTAAGTAAGCAAGAAATCAAATTATATCTCCTACCCTTCTTGGCAACCCTTACTATAAACTTTTATGTCATCAACTATATGGGGTTACAAGTTTGTTTACATTCCTCTGAAGTACCACACTTGCAGTACTATTTGAAACTCTCATGCTGTACCTGACACATAATTTTTTTTCAAGTGGTATCAATATACCAGAAGAAATGCATATTTTTAGGGAAGGTTTATAATTTCTATTTTCTAGTTCCTCCCCAGCAAGAGCCTCTTCCTCCAGGAAACAGCTAACCCTGACTTTTCATTGTGCAGTGACCCAGCACAACTTTCGCTGGCTGGTATGTGGAGAAATTTGCCTTTGTGTCATGCTTCTTGCATACAATTTTTAACTTGCTTTACAAATATCTTACAAATGTTTTCATATACGATTGCTGATAAATGGATTTTTAAATAATCTTCATTTGCCTTTCAGAGGTCAAGTGCTTAGATCATATTTCATTTCAAGGTGTTGACCAGAAAAAAATGAGCTTTAACTGCATAGAACAGTTCATTTTTCTTTCTTTTGATTGATTTCAGGAGTTAAATATTTGGTTTTCTGAAAAAAGAATTTGAATTGGGAGTGAGTAAAGAGTCCAGAGCAATTTTTGTATGCTAGTTTGAGCTACCATGGTTTTCTCTGTCTTCTTTCAGTTAAACCTAGAAAAGTACAAGATGTTATGAATTTAGAAATTATCTGTACTGGTTCTTAACGAGGAGTATTTATAGTGCAGAGTTTCAGATAAGAACCTCAGTAGTTCTCCATGATAAAATATTTACAATGAAGCCAACATTAATATTGCTGCCAATACCTTTTTCTTTCACTTGCAGCAATTCTGCCCAGTTAATCCTAGATTAGAGACAAGAGGCTTGGCAGTTCTGATTCATTCCTTGAACATTAATAAAGGACTATCATAACTTGATACTCTCTGGTTTGCTTAAGCGGGCACAAGAGCTTGGTGATCTGAAGTACCACGGACATCCCGTTTTCATTTCCTCAACCTTTAGTTTTGATATGCTAACAAAAAAAGGGCCATTTGTGGAGAAATTAAGTAACAGCCCCACTGGAGAAAGCTGAAATTCAAATTGCTGTGCCTAACATGACTGAGTGTTTTATGGAGAGATGCCTAGGAATATTTTTCCCTTGCCAGAGGCAGCAAAGAGGATGTGGTTTATTTATTTATTTTTTCGACATTTTTATTCTGCACTATCATGCTAATTCCAGGCGAAGCACAACAATACATACACAATAGTTAAAATAACATCACTAAAACTAACAAAACAAAAATAAAACAATAACAACAATAAATAATATCAGCAGCAGCTTAACAATTCATATTCTGGCAGATCAATCAGTATCTTCACTCCTGGCTACAATCAATGAGATTTCCCAATTTTAACACAGTGCTATTATAAGCTTATTGAAATAAGGTTTCCAGCGTAGTTTTGAACTCCTTCAAAACATGTAATAAGTAGATTCTACAGGAAGTACGTTCCACAATTTAGGACCTCTTATGTAAAAAAAAAATAGAATTTTGATACTCCAAGATATTCCTTGGGAGGATTTTTGCGATCTTGGAGGTGCATAGCGAGAGATCCTGTTCTTCAAATACTCTGATCCATTTACTTTAAGTAACATAGTAGATGACGGCAGAAAAAGGCCTTTACGGTCCATCCAGTCTGCCCAACAAGATAAACTCTTATGTGCTACTTTTTATTTGTACCTGTCCTCTTCAGGGCACAGACCGTATAAGTCTGCCCCGCACTATCCCCACCTCCCAACCACCAGCCCCACCTCCCACCAGTTGGCTCTGGCACAGACCGAATAAGTTTGCCCATCACTACCCCCTCCTCCCTCCTCCCAACCACCAGTCCCGCCTCCCACCACCGGCTCTGGCACAGACCGTATAAGTCTGCCCATCACTATCCCCTCCTCTGAACCACCAGTCCCGCCTTCCACCAACGGCTCTGGCACAGACCGTATAAGTCTGCCCAGCACTAGCCCCGCCTCTGCCACCCAAGGACTTTGACATTTAGAGACAAAGTTTTAAATTTAGCTCTGCATTATACTGGTAAATAGTGAAGTTTTTGCAGAAATGGTATGATGTGATTGCACCACATACAATCTTCTATCAGTTTTGCCGCAGCATTCTAGATCAGTTGGAGCTGGTGCAAGCCCTTTGTAGTCACACCAATGTGGAGTACATTAGAGTAATCCAGTCTTGATGATATCATGGTGTAAGTCACTATGGCAAGACTTATCTTCTTGATGTATGGCAAGAGATAGCATAGCTGTTGATGATGATAGAGGCAGTTCCTGAAGGTTGCTTGAATTTGGGGGATCAATGTACCCCTAAGTTCCTGACCTGAGAGTTCATGTTTCTTGAAAGGAATTTTGATGTTGAGTATGTGACTGCTTGGGTTAGGAACCCACAGGAGCTCTATTTTACATGAGTTCATATAACGTTTGTTGTTTTTAGCCTATTTTTGGATTGCTGAAAGACAAACATTTCATTGAGGGTTTTAGTTAAGTCTACTTCAGTGGGTATGAATAACTTCACATTATCCACGAAGATAAAAAACTGAGTGCCTAGTAACTGAATCAGCTCGGCTAGTGGCTTGAGGTAGATATTAAGCAAAATAGGCAACAGTATGGATTCTTGTAGTACCCTACAGGTCAGTGCCCAAGTAGGTGTTGAGGTGCTGCTGAACAGTATGGACTGTTGCCTATCTGATAATTAGGACATGAACAGGTAAGTACTGTGCCACTGATACTTGTTTCTGCCAGACAAGCTAGTATGATATTGTAGTCCACATTATCAAAGCTGCTGAGAAATTCAGCGGTACTAATATCGAGGTCATTTCCCTGTGATGGTTTCTGTGAAGGTCATCTAACAAGAATACGAGAACTGTCTCAATTCTATAATCGAGTATGAATTTAGACTGAAACAAATCTGCCCAGTTTCTCTCTTCTATCCAGTTGTTGAGCTGAATACTGACAGTATATTCTATAGGTTTTCCTAGAAATGAGATTTTTGATGCTGGCCAGTAATGTTCGAGCTTGTCCTAGGATTTAGATATTGGCCAATAACTTTCGAGCTTCTCCTGGTCAAGGTTGTTCTTCTTTAGCAGAGGGTGCACCATTGTCCTTTTTAATGCTGTTGGTGGTTGCAAATTAGAAAGGGAAGAGTTCAATATTTTTGTGGCCCCTTATATGAGGCTTCTGCTTGCTTACTGCACTACCTTTGATGAGCAGGGGTAAAGGGAGCAGGTGCTTGATCAAAGACCTCTCAGGATTTGGTCAATGCCCTCTTCTGTTATCAGGTTCCTTTTCCTGAGCTTGAATGATACTTTGAATCAGAAGTTTGGGAGACATTTATCAGCATGGAAAAGGGAGAAATATGATGAATTTTCAAGTTTTGGCAAATTAAGCATGTAGTCTTGTTGTGAGCAGATTGTGGACTCTGGATAGCAGATTCAGGGAGACTAATTAGATGTGAATTGAAGTAAATATTACTTGATTGATGTAGAATGCTAAATGATTATTTCTTTCAGGCTATGTGATATATTTTTGGCTGTGAAAAAAATTATGAAAATTGGTAACAGAATGTTTTTAATCCATTAGTATGCTGAATACTTGGCATTTTAAAATCAAATGTTATGTTTTATCAAGACTCCACATAATTTGGGGATCCTGTACTAAGTATTCTGGGTGATATACATTTGTATGCCATATCTAATACACAGTATTTTTGTCATATCAAAGCCAGTTCTAAGCAAATTAGTAGTCATGTCATTCAATAACAAATTAATTTACCTTACTGTGGCAGGAACTCATATACTGTCCCTTTATATTTAAAAGGAGGAACATTCTAGATTCTCTGCCCCTAATGTGACCTATGAATGCTGTGATGCATGGGAGGACGGGCCCACATGTCAATAACTGGGCAGTGGATATATCCTATGAAGATTTGGAGGGAATTAAGGCCCTGCATATTGTGATTGCGTGTTCTTGCTTAGAGATTGTTGGAGTCAGTCCTAGTGTACTAGAAGGGAGCTCAGGGAGCTCAGAAGGAGTAGCAGGGACTTGCCTCTCTTTAAAGCCATATAGGCCTGTGACAGGAAGAGGGGGTACCTTAGGCCGAGTTGGCATATAGAGGTATAGAGCAAAGAGAGAGTCTGGAGAGAGCAACCAGCATGATTTTTGAGTATTCTTCAGGAGATGAATGGAACCAACACCACACATTTCTTCTTGACCCCTGGGATGTCTATTCAGAACACCAGTGCATCACTGGCACTCAGAGCAGGAGGATTAAGAAGAAGTGTTTACAAAGATTTCTTAGCAATTCAATAAATTGGTGCCAAGATGAAGACGTCTGTGAAGGAGTGAGTGGTATAGTGGCAGATGCCCCTCACTGGTGTTGAAGTCAAACCACCTTACGACAGGTGGCGCTATCATGCTGAATCAGAGGGGTGGAGCTCAGGCAAGGAGGTGGCTAAATGCCCTGGTGCAGAACAGTTCAGAGAGGCCCCAAGGGAGGAGATCTCCAGAGAGAGGTCCAGAAAGAAAGGATCTCCAGGACAGAAGCTCCAAGGGAAGGAATTCTCCCAAGGAAGTGGCTGGGCTGCAGTACCTGTGGGGGAGTCCCAGGGAAGTAAGGAGTGGCCCTAGCTCAGAGATTTGCACCCTGCAGATGCTCCGGAATGGCATGAGAAGGAATAGAAGACTACAAAAATAAGGGTGCCTTTATTTTCTGTGAAGTCTGGCCTAGATTTACATACGAGTACCTGGAACTGTACTGAAGAACTACTAGAGAAAGAAGGAAGTAAATGTTATTGTGGTTGTTGCCCAGAGTTGAACAGAGTCCGTGACAGGGGAACAGACTGCATTGCTTTTCTTTTGACTTTACACTACTAATTGCCTATGTCTATGAGGCATAGGAGCCAACTTTTGAAAATAATTGGGGATGCTGAGCCCAATGAAAATGACCTCTCCTTGGACACAGTCAAGGAGTTTGTTCAATATCAAGGGTGCACAAGCACCCATAGCACCCACAGAGCTGGCTCCTATGCTGTGAGACCCTGTAGCTAACCGCAAGTCAACTATCACAATGCCACAATAAGGCATGCTTAGTAGTGATTCTATAATGCTTAAGGGTGCACCTAAATCATTCTAGAATACTAATTCGAAGCCACATTGGTGTGCCGAAAGTTAGATGCTTCCATCAATGACAGGTCAATACGTGTGTCCATGATCTGCCCACTTGCACACACCCCCCCTTTAGAGTTGAGCACTAAGCAATTTAGGAACACTTTTTATAGAATAGCAGATAGTACTTACACGTGTAGCTGCCAATTATTGGTGCCAATCACACAGTTAAATCCTATTATTCTATAAACTGTGCGCACTATTGGGACCTAACTTTAGGCACCAGCTTATTGAACTACCTTTTATGGATTTTGCCATATTAGGAAGAGAAAATGATTTTTTTCTTGTTTGTATGTAAGTGTTTTGGCATTTTTCTTGTTGAAAGTCCAGAGACACTGACACTGACCCTTTAGACACTGACCCTTTAATTCTAAAAATTTTACCAAAAATTGTGCGCACAATTTAATTGAATAACGAGCCCTTTTTAACAAGCAATTATCAGTACTAATTGGAATCAATTAAAATGTACATGTGTAAATTTAGGCATGTGATCCATGCCTAAATTTTACACGTTGGGAGTAGAATTTGGGCAGAGCACCAGTGAAGTTGCAATTTATGCATATTGGACCAAATTCTATATTTTTCGGCACCAAAAAAATGAGTGCTAATGTCTGAGTTCTATAAAGTCACCAAAAATTGCACGCACCCAATTTGTATGCACAATTTAATTGCTTAATAAGCTAATTAGCACCAATAATTGGCACTAATTAGATTTAATTGGCATTTACATATGATCTGAAAAAGGGGAAGAGGAAATGGGAGAATCATGGGCAAAATGGGAGGCGTTCCTAAAATTAACATAGACATGCAGATTTGTACCACATTTCAGTTGGTGAAAACTGTGTGCCTCACACAAGCTCTACCTAGATTTGCCCATGTGTACAATCACCTTCCGATTACAAGCTATCGCATCTAAGTGCCATCTTAGAGAATAGCATGTACACATACATACTTGTTTTCTGGTCACTTACAAGAATTCTTAGCACCTAAATATGGGCATCCTGTTTAAAGAATTACTTTAACGGCCAACATTTATTCCTGCTTCTAAATTGGCATAATGTCCGTGGCTTCAATGTCTGTCAGTTTGTCCCTTGTATTTTAAAGGACACACAGGCCCAGATGTGTGTTTATGAAATAGGCACCATCTCGGCCATCACACATAAGCAAGCTGTTACAAAATTATCCTTATTACCCCTGAGTGCCAATTGCATGGACCTATTACAATTTGTATCACTTTCTTGTAGAAAACCTCTGAAATTTCAGAGTACGGGAAGAACACAGCACAAAGCTGTTGGCAGTAGTTCTTTCCATACATTAAGAAGTTGATTACTGTTTAATGAATACATTTTCCTCATTAGTTTTAGTGGGCCATAGCATCTCGGGCATTTGAGCTCATCTTAACATTTGCTCTTTTCGCTCCCTGCCCAGTCAAAGTATTTTACTGTGCTTTAGGGATTGGGTTGCTTTGTTGGCACAATGAGTTCCAAGTTGATACCTTTTATGGAAAAGAGAGAGCCTCAGACAGTACAGTCTAACAATTCCCTCAGTCAGAGGCCTTCCCATAGTTTTAGAAAACCACAACATTGTTTTGTTACAAATCCCTGCCAAAATATTTCTCTCTCACAACATAACTATATTTGACTGGATTTATTCTGAATTGTTTACATTTTTGTGACTGGAATTTTGGACAGTGGAATTTTGGCTCAGCCACTGGCCCTTGTAGCAATGGAAGCACTACAAATATAAAAGATTTTTAATAATAATGGGCTCCACATTTTCTACGATATTCAAGGCCTTCAGCCTCAAAGGAGTAGATTCTGCAGCAAGGATTAGAAAAACCTTCCGCACATTTTTCAAAACAACCTTACATTGTTTCAAATGTACTAGGCTAAATTTTTTATAACAAGTTTTAGAATTAAATATTTTAATTTATAAAAAGATGGGGTGGATAATCTTAATAGTGATTTTCATGTGGAAAACTGCATTTTACCTGAAATGAATTCTGTGAAAATCTCTCCCCGCCATCTCCCACCCCCAACAAAGCTATTACTTGGAATTAACAGTCAATCTGTGCGCACAAAAGTCCTTTGTCACTGTTCTAGAAATTGTGCGCACCAATTCCATTACACAATTTCTAGGGGGGTATGGACATCTCAGGGGCATACTTAGGAGTTCTAGAATCCTATACCCAACTGCCAAAAGTTAGGCTCAAGCACTTGCACCAGCCCTTGACATGGCTCGAAACTGCAGACTTATGCTAGTAATCTATAATAGCAAGTTCTACATGGAACTGCCATCTTAAAATTTGCACAACATCCTGTCACCTAAATTTTGGTGTTCTTTCTTGAATCTACCCCGAAGTGGCTGAATATTACATACATTCAGCACTGAATATATATATGTATATTTTTAAAACATGCTCGTCACTATGAGCATGACCAAAAAGGAATACGATAGAAGTTTATAAAATTAGGTGTATGTGAGCCCCCGAGCGAGGATTGGGAAAGTAGGCCGGTAAAATAACGCAGCTAGACAAAGGGGTGAAACCAAAAACAAGTATTTATCAATGGAATCCTTGGGCCTGTTCCTTTCACAGGGCCCGTGATGCAGGTCAGAAGACATCTGCAGTTCAGTACATTCAGTCCAAAGCAAGCCTCGGGCTGTAGGCCAAACACAGTCTGCGACTGCCAGGGTTGCCACACCTCAAACACAGCCGAATGGTTCTCGGTTCTCCGCCGAGGTCTCCAGCCAGACCTCAAAGCAAAACATAAGATTCAATCTAGCAATAACAAATGGCTTACCTCAGCCAGGTCGCGATTATGGAACTGTAGCTTCAGCGTCATATGCTGGGGATTCAACTCTTCTCTCCCTAGACCTCCTTAACCTCAGCCTGACCCTGTCTTTTATACTCCCAGGTCTGGGCTCCACCCCTCCCAGCTCCCTTCCGGAGCAAGACCAATGCTCTTAAGGTGGACCTGGCTATTGGAGGGACTGTTCTTAAGGTGGCCCAAGCTATCAGGGGGGACTTTCCTAAGGGTGAGAGGCAGTGTTCTATAAACCCCTTCACTGTGTGATGTTATAGAATGACTGTATTTGCATGCCTAATTGCCATCAGTTGGAGGTGAACATTTACACCAGCCTTTGGCAGGGAATGATAAAAGTGGTTATCAATATTTTGAAAAATATTAAAGTATAATATTTATATTATTATCATCCAAAACCCTGCTATAGTCTTCTTTATTAAGGATCCTATTAAATTTCCAGTAACCTAATTCAACAACAGCAAAAATCCAAATTAATAATTATGAGGAATTAATATGCATTCCTGTAACATAAAACAGCTCTTCTGTATTTTAAGTTTAATTGTGTGGTTTGTGGTCACAAAATGAATGTTTATCCTGATCTGGCCCCAAATACATTAAAACTGAGGAAAGGTGTTTTGCTGATGAAATCTAATATACATGCTTAATAGTTAATTTTTAAGTTTAAGTTTAATTAGAACTTCATATACTCCCTTTACTTTACAATCCACAGCGGTGCATAATCTATATAATAATTCAAGGAGCAGGAAGAAAATCCATAAAAGACAGGAAAATCCATAAAAGACAGGAAAGGATTCAGTCATAAACAACACATTCATCCAAAATAAAATACATAAAACAGGTTCAGTTAAAAATCACATATAAAATTGATGCACTTGTACTGCAGAGTCAGGCTGGCCTTTGAGGGGGTTATTAAAGGCCAATTAAAAAAAGTAAGGGGCCCTTTTACAAAGGCACGCTGAAAAATGGCTTGCGGTAGTGTAGGCGCGGGTTTTGGGTGCGTGCCAATCCATTTTTTAGCGCACCTGTAAAAAAGGCTTTTTTTGCCAAAAATGGATGTGCAGCAAAATCAAAATTTCCGCGCGTCCATTTTGGGTCTGAGACCTTACCACCAGCCATTGACCTAGCGGTAAAGAATCTGGGTGGTAATGACCTACGCATGTCAAATGCCACTCGGCACACGTCCGTTATGTGCGCCCGAAAAAAAAATTTTTCAGACTCGCGTATCAGACACGCACCAAAAATGAAATTATGACAAGAACCACGCGGTAGTCGGGCAGTAACTCCATTTTGCTGCATGTTGGGCATGTGTAGACACTTATGTGGCTTAGTAAAAGGGCCCCTAAGTTTTTAATAAGATTTTGAACTGAGGCGGGGAAAGCTCTGATCTACTTTCAGGTGGTAAATTGTTCCATAAATTTGGGGAAGCAAGTATGTCTCTCAATATTTTGTTACGGAGGAAAAAGACTTCAGATGCTCAACGGTCTTTGCTCCTTTGAACAATGAACCATTGAATGCTTATATCCACTATTTGCAGGGAAATGCTTCCTTGTGGACAGCGCTTGAGCTCCTCATCAGTCTTTAAAAAACCTCCAAGTATGTGGTGATAGCATTTGCTATATGTATTCTGATGAACTATATACGTTTACAACTATAGTATCAACGGTACTTATCTGGGTTTTTGAAGACCACTGCGGCTAGGCACTCTACAGAAAATTTCCGTTTCGCTACAAGCTTCTTAAGGAGCGAATTCCATACCCATGGTATAGCCCTGAAATTAACAATGCGTATAACATCATATTAGAGAGGAAAAATATATTCTCTGGAGACTAAAGCATAAGGGGTCTCACTTACCATATGTTCTTTTGCCTTCCTTTCTAAGGACTGTTATACAAAGATGGCTGCCGCTTTTTAAAGAGACGCCTTTCGTCCTACACCAATCAGATTAGAGTGGTTTATTTAAAGCTACAGTATACCTGTGCAATCCTCACTATATAGTGTACAGATCTACTGCAGAGATAAAACATAGATACAAACAGAGCTAAATTAAATGAAAGCATTCCATTTCATCCTGTTGTTAAGTCCTAGTGGTGTAAGGGACTTTAGTCTGTGTATCCAGCATTGTTCGATTTGATGAAGTTTGCGATCACGATCTCCTCCTCTCATAGATTGTGTCACCCCTCCTCTACTCTCTACTCCATCTTGCATATGACTTATTGTATTGTGCCCTTCCTTCACCGTTGTAAGCCACATAGAGCCTGCCTTGGTGGGATTATGTGGGATATAAATGTTCACAATAAATAAATAAAATAAATAAATAACACATTTAAAAACTTCGAATGTATGTGACATAGTTGTACTGTGAGCAACGAGAGGTGCCGCCAGTCTTTGATGACCTAAATTAAGCTTATGATCACTGAAACGATTTTTTAAAGAGCGAGTGGTCTTGCCTACATACAGTTTCTCGCAAGGACATATCATTATGTACATTATGTGGATAGTCTCACAATTTGTACTGTGCTGTAGATAGTGTGTTTTTTTGTCAAGTGGATTGACAAAAATATCTGTTTTCATCATATTGACACAGAAGATGCATTTTCCACATTCCTTATGTCCTTTTAGACCAGTTATAGTTTGTTGGTCTTTTTTAGTTTGCAATGCATCTCTTAAATTAGCCCCTCGTGAGTACGCTATTCTTAAATCTTGGGTTCGAAAGACAGGGTGGGATTGTAAAATCAGCCAGTGTTGTTTCAGAATTCATACTGCTATATTTACATTATGCGTATATTTAAGAACACATGTTTGCAGATTAAGATCCGGATTTTTAGTAGCAGGCTGTAATAGAGCTTCTCTGTGATTGTATTTTGCTCTCACTTATGACTTCTGTAATATAGCATTGGGATATCCTCTGTCTTTAAATTTTTGTAACAGTCCTCAAGCTTGTAATTTAAAAGTCTTTGTATCACTGCAAATCCGACGATACCTTAATAGTTGTGTTACGTTCCTCACCTGCGGTGCGGTCCGTATGGGCGGTTCGCCGCCAGATGCCATCCCTTTAGCGTTGGCCAGCCTAGTCGGCGGTCAGGATCGGCCATGTTTGCTTTGGTCTCATGGCCGGCCATGTTGAGTCTCATGACCGGCCATACCGACTCGCCCCTGTGGGCCGGCCACGCGGACGCTTTCCGGTAGCGGTGGCCGGACATGTTGGCTGTCGGTGTCGGCCTGGTCAGCTGCAGCCTCATGGCCGGCCATTCCGATGAGGCCTGTAGGCTGGCCACGCGGACTGTCGGCATTTGTAGAGGTGGAGCTTCCTTCAGGCTCAGTCCTTCACCTCGTCTGTTGGTACGGGATTGGCCGCTCCTCGCTCTGCTCCACCTCCTCTTAACAGCCAGCCAATCCAGGATCATTCTCCCAACTGATTGTGGTTACTGCTGATGAGGGGGACTATTTAAGAACCACAGTCGCCTTCAATCTTTGCTTCGGCTTCTATCATTATAGAGGTTTGGTGCTTGAGTTAGAGCGTTCTGCTGTCTACTTTGCTGTTTACCCTGACTATTGGAACGGACTTGACTATATTCTCTGTTCTGCTGCCTGCCCAGACCCTTGGATTGGACCTGACCCTTCTCTGTTCTGCTGCCTGCCCTGAGTCTTGGTTTGGACCGGCCTGTTTCCAGCTTCGCTGTCTGCCACGACTGGCGGCTGTGTGACCCCGCTTGTTCCAGAAGTCCTGGTGGCCATCTGCACCTGGGGGCTCAACTCCCGGGGAATGGTGGTCGCTCCTCAGGTGCAGCCAGGGGTTGTCCAGCTGCCTGACTGAGTACGGCGCTTCCCTTCGGTCCACCGTGCTCTGTTAAGGCACAGGGGCTCACTACCACAGTATTGCGGTCATCATAACAGTTGGGAAAAAGGTAAGCTGCTTTTAGTTGCTTGTGGATGATTACTGTAATAATGTAACAGAGTATTTCTATCTGTCGGTTTGGTTTACACTTTTGTTTCAAATTTAAGTTGGGTTTGTTTAATCAGTATATCTAAAAAATTAATTTGGCTAAGATGCCAAGATGCCATTATGGAATTGGCATTAAATGCACAGCATTGAGACCCCTAGACTGATGCGCTAATTCAGGGCCAGTCTTAGCAAGTGCGGGGCCCTATGCAGACCAGTTTGGTGGGGCCCCATCCTAGCCCCGCCCCTGCCCTAGCCCCGCCCCAGCCCCGCCCCATTGATAAGATTATTCAATTTTTAGAAACTTTTTTATTTACGAAATTTCAAATAAAGACAAATAAAGCTAAATTTGTAAAAACTGATTGAAATAAGCACAATACTATCATGACCCCCCCCTCCCCAGAAATTATTCCGTTCAAGTCCACTACAATTAGTAGTTCCAATTCTCATAACAAAGGAGAATAAAGGAAAAATATTAATTAAGAAAAGATCCAGTACTTTCAGATTCCCCTATTACTCTGTAACCCATCAAACCAGAGAGGCAACACTGAGATCCCCAAGTAGCCAAAACAGATGTAAGTAAGTACATAGGTTCCTATTAAAGACAAAACCACAACACATTTACAGTAGCAAATTTTTCCATAAATCAGCTATATTGGAGATAGACTGACTGTCCTAAATCTAGTCCTCCTGCTCCTGGGTGTGCTGCTTTGAAATCAGCTCCCCCTACTGCCGCGAAGCTTCCATGAAGAATGAAGGATTGACTTTTGTATCTGAATGTAACTCGCCTTGAGCTACTGCTGAGAAAGGTGCGCTCTAACATCACATCCCAAAGACTAGTACCACACATAATAAAGTGATATAAAACACAAAAAATGTCCTTAGGACCTAAAGAACAATTCTACAATACCATAATAGCACTAACTTCCAGGAATCACACAGCAAGGGCAGCAACGTAAACAATGCAATATTAATATTGGAAAACTAAACAAGCCGGATTAGAACAGATCAGCCCTACATAGATATTCAGTGTTAACAGAATACCTGGTCTTTCACACATACAGAACACGGATAGACCCTTACCAGGTATAGAATAAGTAACCATGAACTAAAAATAGAAATATGTAGACAAAAATGCTTATGGATTAATTTACAGCAATATAACTAGGCATACCTCAGATGTACAGTCATATGTAAAGTTTTTAAATTTTCTTGAACCCATATTCTTAAAAATACACTAATATGATTTTAAGAACTTCTGAAATTAAACCAAACCCCAAGAAACTAGACTCTCCAATGAATGCAATACTAAAATATATGCCAAAATGTAAAGATAGCAGATGTAAATTTTAAAACATGACATATTCCAATCACGTTACAAATTAACAAATAAAAATAAAGGAAAAAATTGAAGTAAGGCATTTCTTCTTTCCCCCTTCCATCTAGTGTATCCCCCTCTCCCCATTCATCCAGTGCCCCCCAATCTCCCATTCCAACCAATGTGTCTCCTCTCTCCCCCTTCCGTGTCTCCCATTCTCTGTCTCCTCTCCTCCTTTCAATCAGCATGTCCCCTCTCTCCCCTCTGTCACATGATCTTTCATCCAGTGTTTCTCTCTTTCTTCCCTCCATCCAACATCTCCCACTCCATCCCCCTTCCATTCAGTGTTTTCTCTCTCTTTATCCTTCAATCTCTCCCCTGTCTCTCTCTTCTTATTCACCCTGTCCACCAGTGTCTCAGTGTCCCTGTCTTTACCCTTCCTCTATAGTCAGCATCTATCCACTTGCCCTATGCTCCCTTCCATGGTCTGCATTTCCTGTTTATGTTCCTGTTCCTTTCCATGTCCAGCTTTTCTCTCTTCTCTACCCTCTGTACCCCCACCCTTGGTCCAGCCTCTCTCCCTCCCTCATAGTACAGCATCTCTCCTCCTGATCCAGTCTATCTCTTCTCTCCACCAATCCACTCAGACCAGCATTTCTCCACATCTTCCACCTCCCCTTTGCTCCAGCAGGTCTCCCTTGTTTCCTTCCCTCTGTTTCCCCTATCTCTCTCTTTCTCAAAATCACTGCGAAATTAGGACTTACCGGCTGCTGCTGCTATTTTCCCTTTAGTCCATCAGACCACCGCAGCAGAACCAGGCTGTAGGTGTGCCCTCAGCCCTCCACTACAACGCGGCCCGCCCTTGAGGAAGGAAGTTCACTGTGTCACGGCGGGCTGCGCGTCGTGGGGGTGGGCGGGATCACGCGCCGCATCAGCGCGGTCAGGAGGTGTCACGGGGTGACAGAGTGCGTCGTGGCGCTGGGAGCGCAGAATTCAGGCTCCAGGAGGCACAGAGCAGTCTCATCTGGCTGGGTCTGGCGGTGGCGGGACTCGGAGCGCCGCAGAACTGAAGGCAGCACCCGGAGGCCGGAGCAGGATGAAGGAGGAGGCGGAGTCGAGGCGCGCCGTGCGGGGCCCCCCTGAGCGCGAGGCCCTATGCGGCCGCCTCGGTTGCCTTGGTCTAAGACCGGCCCTGCGCTAATTTATAGAACTGCCCTTTATGTATTTTCTTCTTACTTCTCATTCCTTCCAATTGTGGACTATTTCTATAAACTTGTGGTTTTGCAGTATTTATTGAGGGTTCCTTTTACTATGGTGCACTAATGGATTTAGCATGTGTTAACGATTAGCAAGTGTTAAATGTTAAGAAGCCCATTTTATCCTAGGGGGCTTCTTGGAATTTACCCCTGGATTCTATATAGCGAGCCAAAATCCAAGCATATTCTATAACAATGTGCGTAACTTAATTGGCTTAACAAGCTAATCAGCGTTGATAACGGCTCTTAATAAGCAATAATGAGCTTTAATTGGCAATAATTAGAATTTACATGCACAACTCGCTAAGCATACACTGCACCTAACTTCTAATGCGCTCAGGAAAAAAAGGGGAATGGTTATGGGCAGAGAAATGGGCATTTCATGGGCGTTCCAAAATTTACACATGTAGTTATAGAATATGGCCGTGTGCCTAAATCTATGCACCGGTATTTACACCATGTTTTCATTGGTGTAAATGGAGGCGCCTAGTTTTAGGCGCTGAGATATCAACTAAGCATATTCTATATACTGCACCTAAATCTAGGCGCTGCTTATAGAACATACTTAGTCAGCATTGAATTCCACGCCAGTTTTTTAGGTGCCATTTATAGTATCTCCCCCTTAGTACATGCTAATGATTAGCACATGTGAAATCCATTAGCATACCTTAGTGAAAGGACCCCTTTGTATTTTACTGCATATTTTTGTTGGTAATTGTAATTTTCATAAATAAAAGTGAAAAAAAAAACAGCTCATCAAAGCTTTCAAGTGCTTTTGGGATTAGGTAGCCTTTTCCTTTTGAGCCTGAGGTAGACGTGATCTGATTTCAGTGTGATCTCAAAGGTTAAGCATATGAATGAGTGTGAAAGATTTCAGAATACATTTGTAGACAAACCCTGTCGTGAAATTAAATATTAAAAGCATATTTTAAACTGTTAAAAGTCGCAAATGTTGAAATGTCAAGGGGTTTTTGAGAAAAGACTTTAATGATGATTAATAGTTGTCACGATGTTTTGACCTCTGAAGATTTCTCCTTGTCCTGCTCTGGAATTACTTTAGGAACTTAAATACTTTACTTCAAAGCTTCCATTAGCTCACGTGGCTGCTGTGCAGTGCTGACAATGCTGTGCAGTTTAAGAGAGAATATGACGTCCTTCAGAATAACCTATTGCAGCATGGTCTTTTTAATCTCTTTCGACATTACCAACCCCATGGCATTCTTCAAAGCAATGCAGTTCTTAAACCTTTTTTTTCCATTTCAGCTCCCCCACTCCCACAGCAGTGAACTGAACTGTAAAATCAAAATATAGTGCCCTAAAATGTCCTGCAGGGTCAGAGAATGTTATCCATAACATCCTTATACCTTACCGACTGCAGCCAAAAAAGTAAGGTTATTGGTGTTTGAGCAGAACTGTTGAGAATAAATGATCTTCCAAAATCTCATTCACACTACGGTGATTGCCTATGTGTTTTGTATTTTAAGGAATTCTTCAATACAATACTATAGGCAGTGTTCCTTGCGACACACCTAGCCAGTCAGGTTTCTGGGATACCCACAATGAATATGTACGAGACAGATTTGCATGCCTTCTATCATATCTCCCCTTAGCCGTCTTTTCTCCAAGCTGAAGAGCCCTAACTGCTTTAGCCGTCCCATCCCCTTTATAATTTTTGTTGCCCTTCTCTGCACCTTTTCTAATTACACTATATCTTTTTTGAGATACGGCGACCAGAATTGAACACAATATTCGAGGTGCAGTTGCACCATGGAGCGATACAAAAGCATTATAACGTCCTCATTTTTATTTTCCATTCCTTTCCTAATAATGCCTAACATTCTATTTCTTAGCTATCACCGCACACTGAGCAGAGGGTTTCAACATGTCATCAATGATGACACCTAGATCGCTTTCCTGTTCCTCTTTCCCACATGCATCACTTGCACTTGCTCACATTAAACGTCATATGCCATTTGGATGCCCAGTCTCATAATGGTGATATAAATGACATCCCTGAAATGCATTGACATCATTTCAACACATGCTTTGGAATGCATAGAGGGCCTCATTTACCAATCTGCGGCAAAAGGGGGCCTGCACTGGCATTGGCATGTGTTTTTGAAGCACACCGAGGCCCCCTTTTGCCGCAGCCAGGTAAAAGGTAGGTCTTTCTTTTCTGCTGCCCGTCTCATCTTCCGCCAGGGTCGCTTTACTCATACTACCCCTCTCCTCAAGACCCTTCACTGGCTCCCTATCCGTTTTCGCATCCTGTTCAAACTTCTTCTACTAACCTATAAATGTACTCACTCTGCTGCTCCCCAGTATCTCTCCACACTCGTCCTTCCCTACACCCCTTCCCGTGCACTCCGCTCCATGGATAAATCCTTCTTATCTGTTCCCTTCTCCACTACTGCCAACTCCAGACTTCGCGCCTTCTGTCTCGCTGCACCCTACGCCTGGAATAAACTTCCTGAGCCCCTACATCTTGCCCCATCCTTGGCCACCTTTAAATCTAGACTGAAAGCCCACCACTTTAACATTGCTTTTGACTTGTAACCACTTGTAACCACTCGCCTCCACCTACCCTCCTCTCTTCCTTCCCGTTCACATTAATTGATTTGATTTGCTTACTTTATTTATTTTTTGTCTATTAGTTTATAAGCTCTTTGAGCAGGGACTGTCTTTCTTCTATGTTTGTGCAGCGCTGCGTACGCCTTGTAGCGCTATAGAAATGCTAAATAGTAGTAGTAGTAGTAGTGCAGGAAATGGCCGTGCAGCAAGTAAAGTGTCGGATACGACGGCATGCTGGGGGTGAGAACTGCCACTGGGCTACTGCGGTAGCCCAGCGGTAGTTCCTTTTTAGCGAGCGGTAAGCCCACGTTGGGCTTACCGCCCTTACCATTTTTCTTAATGCAATCTAGGTTGCAGGCTGAGGACGAACATCTCTCCATGTTTTGGAGCTGATTTTAGCCCCATTTAAAATTGTCTGTCACCTGATTTCAGCAGAGTGTGAGATTAGAAATACACACGAATCAACACGATCTTATCTAAATCTGCACTACCCAAGCTGCAAAGGACTTAAATACAAAACAACTTACGCATCTAGTTTTTCCTACATAAGCACACAACTGTGGAACGCATTACCAAAAGCCTTGAAAACGACGTACGACCACCTAAAGTTCCGGAAATCACTAAAAACCAACCTGTTTAAAAAGGCATACCCTACCGATCCAATTTAAATGCCTAATCTCAGCAACACAACCAAACTAAAGCACGTAATGGACATAACACAACTCTTCCGTTCTCCGATTCCCTAATGTGGCTGTGCCACATGAACTTGATCTTACCACAACATCACCCTGTATTTGTTTACACCGGAGCCTATAAAGGCCTCTCCGGTACTATGTAAGCCACATTGAGCCTACAAATAGGTGGGAAAATGTGGGATACAAATGTGACAATAAATAAATAAATAAATAAATAAATAAATAATGCTACAAACAGACTTTTTAAATGGAAGCACATTTTTTTATTGTTTTTAAGGATAATATTTTTAGTAGAACGTCTTATAAGAAATTTTTATATTATCTAAAGATGTTTTTAGCTTTATGAGTTTGATGATTTGACTCATCCAGAAAAGGCATGGTAAGGCTTACAGCACGGGTAGTGTGCACCAAAACAGCACTACCGCTGGGCACTCCGAGGCGCCCTCAGTTCTGTTTTTTCTGCGTGCCGCCCCTAGCAGTAGAAAATAATTTTCGATTCTGTACTGCAGGGGCACTCTTGGCGGTAATCATCAGTGTAGCCACATTGCTGTGCACTGGCCGATTACCACTGGGTTAGCGCATGAGCTCTTACTGCCTTCTAAATAGGTGGCAGTAAGGGCTCAGGCAGTAAATGGCTGCATGCTAATTTTACTATTAGCACATGGCAATTTAATGCTCCAGTGGAATAAAAGGCCTTTTTCCCCACAATGGTAAATAGTAGCCTAGCATGCAGCAGATTCATGTGCCAAAACTAGCACGGGCCACTTTTTACCATGGTTTAGTAAAAGGCTCCCTAGGTTAGGCTGCACCATCAAGCTTGTTTGATTCACTGCTTTGAAACTTGGTCCAGAGATGCTGGTAAGTGCACATCCCCTTCCAGCTCTTTCTTTCTCCTTTTTAAAAGAATCACCCATGCAATATTCAGTTGTCTTTTATTCTCATACTAGTGTGTGTCAGTTTGGTGAAGTCCGAATTTTACACCAATTGGAAAAACTCATTTTTATTTGTGTTTATTGGTTTTACTGATGTCTATGCCCGATTTCAATCATTTTAAAGTTTTTGTCATATACATATATGTATTGTTTTAATGATTTTCTTTTCAATTACTTTAAATTTACATTTTTTACCACATTTCTGATTTCTAACTATAATTTTTATTATGATTTATATTAAGATTGTATTTGTTTATATATATATATATATATATATATATATATATATATATATATATGTGTGTGTGTGTATGTGTGTGTGTGTGTGTGTGCATTTTTTCACAGTAATCAATTGCCCCTGAAGCAGTCCCTTGGGCAAAACATGGCCATGTTAGGCATGTGTGTATAAATACCCAGGAACATGTGTAGTTAATAAAGTCTACTGTCATACAGGACTAGTCTGCTCTTCTTTATTTTTCCTGTTGTAAGTAGGAGCTACTAAATTTTGGCATGCCAACGTGGCTTTACACTAGCCTTTTACACTAGCCTTCTATAACAGCTTATGTATGCCTTTATGCCGGTATACCATGAATGTTAAGTGCTCCCCCTTTGTGTTGCGTAAATTGATGTACCAATTAATAGAACTGCTCTTTGGGGCCCTTTTACTAAGGCATGGTACAAATGCTATTAGTAGTAGTAGTAGTAGGTAGGCCTAAAGCAGGCCTACTGTGCACTAAAAACACACTACCTTGGGACATACTGAGGCATCCCTTGGTAGTGTACTGCTTAGCACACACTAATCCCATGGCCATGAGCAGAGAGTAGGCATGCCTGCGCTAATTGGGTAGCGTGGGCACATTATTATGTGCTACCCAATTAGCACAGGAGTATCGCGGGAGCCCTTACCACCTCCTAAATACACGTGGCCATTTTACTGGCGTGCTAAAGGTGGCCACAGTGCGTAAAGGTTGCTTGTGCCACCTTTTTAGTATGCCTTAGTAAAAGGACCCCTTTGTGATCAAGCAGTTTAAAATTTTAAGCCTCTTCTATTCTAATCTAAAAAAATGGATGCCTTATAGGTAAATAGCTAAAGTAAAGGAATATAAGAAAAATAATGAGTAGTATTCACAAATTTTTCCTATGAATTGATATAATTTCCTTTGATGTAGAGGAAAGTTTTTGCTGGACACAATATTTATTTTTCATGGATTTAATAATATCCTCCATAAAAGACTCCTCAGGAAATTAAAAAGTCATAAAATAGGACACCATCCAGCTCATTTTTGAAAGTGATCGCTGGCGATCTTCCGACACAAATCGGGAGATCGCTGGCGATCTCCTGATCCCGGCTAAATCGGTATTATCGAAAGCTGATTTTGACCGGCCCCAACTGCTTTTCATCGCGGCACCAGCCAACCTTCAAGGGGGTGTGTTGGTAGGGTAGTGAAGGCGGGATGGGGGCAGAGTGGGGGTACGAGATGGCCGGCATCGCCTTATAATGGAAAAAAAGTGGCCGGTTCGAACGAGCATTTCGCCGGCTGGACTTGGTCCATTTATTTTTAGGACCAAGTCTCAAAAAAGTGCCCCAATTGACCAGATGACCACCGGAGGGAATCGGGGATGACCTCCTCTTACTCTCCCAGTGGTCACCAACCCCCTCCTACCCAAAAAAAAAAATAGAATTTTTTTATTCCCCAGCCTCTATGCCAGCCTCAAATGTCATACCCAGCTCCCTGATAGCAGTATTCAAGTCCCTGGAGCAGTATTTAGTGGGTGCAGTGCACTTCAGGCAGGTGGACCCAGGCCCACCCACCCCCACCTGTTACAGTTGTGGTGATAAATATTGAGCCCTCCAAAACCCCCCAAAACCCATTGTACCCACATCTAGGTGCCCCCCTTCACCCCTTAGGGCTATGGTAATGGTGTAGAGTTGTGGCAAGTGGGTTTGGGGGGGGGGAGAATTGGGAGCCTCAGCACACAAGGTAAGGGAGCTATACTCCTGGCACCTATTTTTGGGTTTTTTTTTAAAAATATTTAGAAATGCCCCCTAGGGTGCCCGGTTGGTGTCCTGGCATGTCAGGGGGACCAGTGCACTAGAAATGCTGGCTCCTCCCACGACCAAATGGCTTGCATTTTGCCGGGTTTGAGATGACTGGGCCCGGTTTTCATTATGGCTGGAAAACGAAGCTGGCTATCTCATGTAAACCCGGCGATCCTGCTCTAACCCCGACGATCGATTTAGCCGGCCCCAACCGTATTTCGAAAATGCGGTTTGCTCTGCCCTTTTGCGGAGCTGGCCCCGAAGATGGCTGGCCATCGATTTTGTCGGCGCCGTTCGATTATGCCCCTCAATGTCCCATTGGCATCTTGTTAGAGGATAAGAACAAAAAGTAGGACTAAATGGTCAATTTTTCCAACAGAAAGTGATGAATAGTGAAAGCGATCCTGGAATCTCCACTGGGACCTATGCTATTTAGCATATTCATACATGATCTGAAACAAGGAGCAATGAGTGAGGTGAACAAAATTTGCAGACGATGCTGAATTATTCAAAACTGTTAAAAGAGTAGAGGATTGAGAGGAATTACAAAATGATCTTTTGAGACTAGGAGACTGAATATCTAAATGGCAAATGAAATTTAATGTAGAGAAGTGCAAAGTGATGGTCTTAAGGAAAAATAATCCTGACTTGGAGTGTAATTTTATATCTGTGGGTATGTGTTATGTAGTAGTAGTATGTGTAAAAAGGATGTTTATAATCTGCTCCATGCTAGGGATGGACTGTTGTTTGCAACGGCATAGAAAACGTCAAAGACATAACCTACATCATTGCATGTTGTTACCAAAGGAAAACAAGCAGAAAAACCCACAACATTTTGTGTTTTGTCAGTTTCCAATAACGGTACACAATCTTTGGAAACTGCGCACAATATGGGGGGGGGGGGGGAGGAATTCAGTAAAGGTCACCCAAAGTTAGGTGCCAAGATGAGGCGCAAACAGTGCAAATTTTATAATGCCAGTTTTACATGGAACTGCTGTTATAGAATACTAGCTTAAGTTCACATTTTCAGGACTAACTGTAGGCGTGAGCATTTACCTAACTACTGTCAATTAGGCTCAGAAATACAACTATTCTAGAACACCACAACTAAATGCTGGGCACACCACTGACCTGCCCATGCTCCTCCCTTGGCCACGCCCCCCTTTGGAGTTGCGCACTATAAAAATTGGGTGCACTGATTATAGGAGAATTTTTATTTTGCCGCACATCCATTTTGCCCCCCCCCCCCCCCAAGAAAAAGGCCTTTTTTGCAGGCTCGACGAAAAATGGGCTGTGCACATCCAATACACGTGCCTACACCAGCATAGGCCATTTTTCGGCGAGCCTTAGCAGAAGGGCCCCTGTATGTTTTGGTTTTTTATTATGTATGTTATGCTAAGTTTAAGCGGGGTATAAGTTTTATGAATGAATAAATATTTATGATAGATACCAATCACAAGATTGATGCCTCATGGGTTTCCCATTAGATTTTAATAGGAGCAGGATCTTATGCTACAAATAGGAAAGAATGTATAGTTACCATCGCTTATATTCATGTAAGGTGGAGGTTTGGCCAGAATCTCAAGCAAAAACTCTTTGGGCATTTATGTAGCTCCTGGGATTAAGATATATGCTGAAAAACAATAAGCATTCAGAATTATAGTGCTTTTAGCCTTTTGGCTCAGAAATATATTGTGTTTTCTGATAATTCCGGTTTCATACATCCAGTCCAGTTGCACCAATCAAATGGCAGGTCTCCAATGGGTCTGTAACTGGCTCTCTGAGCCAGCTTAGGCTTGTGGAAAATGTATTGCTTCATGCCAATGTAGCAGTCATTGGACATCATCAGAAGATTTATTTATTTATAGTACATTTCTATCCCATATTTTCCCACGCACGCAGGCACAATGTGGCTAACATAGGAGAAGAAAAAATGACAATACAATAAGAGAAAATGGTAAGAGACAAGAAATAGGCAAGGAAGGGGAAGGGGGCATAACAGATACAGGGGTAAGGAAGTGGGACTATTGATCGATAAGAGTGTGGGGGGAGTAGACCAGTCCAAATAGGTGGGTTTTCAGCAGCCTCTTGAACAGGTGGTGATCATTTTGAAGTTTTAAGCATTTCGGCAAAACATTCCAATTCTTGGCACAGGAGTATTGGAAGGACGAAGTGAAGATCTTCTTGTATTTGACGCCTCTGCAATTTGGGAAGTGCAGGTTGAGATACGACCTCGAGATGGCAACTGCGTTTCTGGGAGGTAGGTCAATAAGGAGAAGCATATATTCTGGAGCCTGCCCGTATATGATTTTATGAGTTAGGGAGCAAATTTTGATAGAGATACGTTCTCTCACAGGCAACCAGTGGAGAAGGAAACGCAGAGGTTGAGCATGCTCAAAACGTGATTTTCCTAGGATCAGTCTCGCCGCTGTGTTTTGTGCAGTCTGGAATTTTTGCAAAAGATATCCATAGCAACCTGCATAAATCCCGTTGCAGTAATCCAGGTGAGATAGCACCAACCAATGAACAAGGGTGCGAAACAGTTCTCTAGTTAGGTAATATCTGACCTGCCGAAGCCTCCACATCGCATTGAACATTCTCTTAGTGACAGCTCATACCTGGTCGTCCAGATGCAAATGCTTGTCCAAGGTCACCCCAAGGAGCTTTAGGCTGCTAGATAGAGGGAGAACATAGTCATTTATAGTGAGGGTATCTGTTGGGACTGAATAGTATGGGGAGTGGAGAATAAGGCACTGAGTTTTATCCTTATTTAACTTGAACCGGAACACCCTCGCCCAGTGTTCCATTGTAGATATGCTGGTTGCCATCAGGTCGGAGATTTCAGCTACTGTGTCACGGAAAGGGATGGAAATGGTGACATCATAAGTACATAAGTAATGCCATACTGAGAAAAGACCAAGGGTCCATCGAGCCCAGCATCCTGTCCACGACAGCGGCCAATCCAGGCCAAGGGCAACTGGCAAGCTTCCCAAATGTACAAACATTCTATACATGTTATTCCTGGAATTTTGGAGTTTTCCAAGTCCGTTTAGTAGCGGTTTATGGACTTGTCCTTTAGGAAACCGTCCAACCCCTTTTTAAACTCTGCTAAGCTAACCACCTTCACCACTTTCTCCGGCAACGAATTCCAGAGTTTAATGTACGGATCAGTGTAAATGTACGGATTTAGGCCCAGGTTGCAGATGGCGGTAGCGAGAGGGATCAGCATGATGTTAAACAGCGTGGGTGATAGGGGTGAGCCCTGAGGCACCCCACAGGAGGCTCTCCAGGGAGCAGAAATGGTAGATTTCACTTTGACTTGGTAGGATCTGGATGACAAGAAGCCCTTGATCCAGTGCAAAACAAAGCCACTCACACCAAACGCGTCAAGGAGGTGTAAAAGGAGATCGTGATCCATCATATCAAAGGCACTGGACAGGTTAAACTGCAGTAAAATAATTTTTTTCCCAACCGACATCTCACGCTTAAAGGAAGACAGGAGAGTAACCAGCACTGTTTCGGTACTGTATTGGGCGCGGAAACCAGACTGCGAATGGTGAAGGATGTCATACTTCGTCAGATATTCATTTAGTTGAGTGTTGACTATACTCTCCATGACCTTGACCAACAGAGGTATTGAAGCTACAGGGCGGTAATTTGAGATTACATCAGGTTTGACCTTAGTGTTTTTGCAATGCAGGGCCCATAACTAGTAGCTTCTCTTGTTGTAAAGCTGTGCTATGCTGGCCTCTGTAATTTGTAGCTTTTTTAAACTATCTTTTCAGGTTTTGGCATCTAGATCACTGTGCGTGCAACAATTTGCACTTAGATCTTCAGTTTTCCGTATTCAGCCAGTAAAGGGACAAAACTAAATTACAGAGAATATGACACAAGCAGGCTCCATCTAGCTAACTCTATTACCTCTATAGTCGTAGGGTAATAAACATAGGCATTTTTAGGGGTGTTTATGTTGGGAGAGTAAAACAGGCGTATAAACACAGCGAAGGTGTCAAAAAATGGACAGATGACACTGTAAAGTCCAATTCTTTATTGCATTCATCAACTCAACATGGGCCTGTGTTTTGGCCAAAGGCCTTCCTCGGGCATCTCAAGATATAGTTTATATACACCTTGCGTTTCTGACATATTTGTCCTACACATCCAATAGAGACTCCTGAAACAGGCCTTTGGTCGAAACATAGGCCTGTGTTGAGTCACAGCATGCAATAAAGAATTGGATTTTATAGTGTCATCTATCCATTTTTTGTCACCTTTACTGTGTTTGTACGCTTGTGCTTTTGTAAGGGTTGTTTCCTCTGTCTTCTTTGTCTGGGAGAGGAAAACAGTACATGTAAATTTTCAAATATGCACATGTTATGTTACTCCCTTTCCCTAACTGATGCCTGCACAGATAGTAAGTGTAAAATACAAGGATGGCTTTAGCTGCTGATTTTCAGAGAAAAACACTAATGTATTCCCTTTGAATACTGGCTGTGATATACATCTACTGAAAGTGCTCAAGTACATTGCCAACAGCATGGGCTATTCAACATTATGGGATTCACTTCAGGAGTTGCCATTCAGAAAAAGACCTTGGAGTCACTGTGAACAGTATGTTGAAATCCTTAACTCAGTGTGTAGCAGCAGTGGAAAAACCAAACAGAAGGTTAGAATTTATCTAGAAAAGAATAGAAAACTAAGCTGAGGATTTCACAATACTTCAGTATTGATCCATGACGTGGCCTGGATTATTTTACCCAGTTCAGGTTGGTTCATCTCAAAAATGATACAGTGGGATATGCATTAATTTGAATCAACATCTCCCATGTTGTTTCTTGTTGGCAAATGAACATTTTGTGTTTTTTTCAGGTTCCATCAGAAATGCGCACTGTTCCGAAAGAGAACACACTCTTTCATGAGTTTGCACTATTTGAAGAGTTTGCACTGTTCACAAAGGAGTCCTTTTACCAAGCTGCGGTAAGCACTAGCACTTACCGCAGCTTACAAGGGCTTACCGTAGGGCATGCTGAGGTGTCCGGTAAAATCCTGGGGCCTTGTTTACGAAGTTGCGCTAGCATTTCTAGTGCATGCTAAAAATTAGCGTGCGCTGTGTAGATACACAAGGAATATTGTGGGCATCTACATGGTTAGCGCACGCTAATGCTTAGCATGCACTAAAAACGCTAGTGTGCCTCTAGAGCAGCTTAATAAACAGGGCCCCTGATGTGCACGCATTACCCATGCACTACACAAGTACATTTTATTTTTGGTTAAGGGGCGTGTCTGGGGATAGAAAGTAGGCATGTCTGTGCTAATCAGTACAGCCACATTGCTGTGCGCTAACTGATTAGTGCATTAGCTCTTATCACCTACAAAATGGGTAGTGGTAAGGGCCAACATGCTAAGGAGTGGAGAAGTGGCCTAGTGGTTAGAGCACCAGTCTTGCAATCCAGAGGTGGCCAGTTCAAATCCCACTGCTGCTCCTTGTGACCTTGGGCAAGTCACTTAACCTTCCATGGCCTCAGGTACAAACTTAGATTGTGAGCCCTCCTGGGACAAAGAAATATCCAGTGTAACTCACCTTGAGCTACTACTGAAAAAGGTGTGAGCAAAATCTAAATACATAAATAAATAGCAAGAGTTCCTTTATATGGTCCAACTTCCAAATCACATAATGTTACAAGGAGGAAAGAAGCTCACAATTGCAGTAAGCAACAAGAGCAGGGCTGCTTCATCATAGGCACAAAAAAACTCCTTGTATATATAAACAGCACACATGCAATAATCATCTTCATTCCAACATTTTATACATACTGACGCTTTGATACTGTAGTGCTGTGTTCCAAAATGTATGCAAAAAAGTACTTAGCTTGCGAGGATCTTCCTTTCACTTCTCTTCACAAAAATATATGAGACCGGGACCTACGGTGGCCAGCATTTTGTTGCATGCTTCATCCATTTTATTTGAATTACTGTTCAGGGTTCCTTCCCTTATTCTTCGGCTTAGTTAACATTAGCACATGGCCATTAATGTTGAAAATAGAAAACTGGCCATTTTCCGGCCATGGCAAAAAGTGTCCTTAGTGTGCGGAAAAGGCCCACGTAAGGGAGTGCTAAGGCCACTTCTTGCCACAGCTTTGTAAAAGGGCCCCAAAGAGTGCACCCTATTTGTAAACAGTACTGTGTGCATATGCGTATGCTTTTCCCCAAATTCTATATATGCTGCCTTAAGTTGAATGCACTAATTGGTCCGCGTGCACAACTTAATTGATTAACAAGTCAATCAGCACCGATAATTGGTACTTTTAACTAGAATTTACGCGCACAACTTTCTAGGCGTATTCTATAATGCGGTGCGAGTAAATTATAATGCGCACAGTTGAAAGGGGGCGGGGCATTGGTGTGGAATGTGCGGGTTGTGGGCATTTCAAAAAACTATGCGTGCTATTATAGAATATACCCAATCAGTGCCTAACTTAGGCGCAGGTATTTAGGCCTGGTTTTACGTGGCCTAAATGAATGCACCTAAAGTTTAGGCATAAGAATGTATTCTATAAACTATGCCTAACTTTAGGCATAGTTTATAGACTCATGCTAAGCGCATGGTTGTATGGCATTGATTTTTAAGGCACCATACACAGAATTTCCCTTTTTGTGAATAGTGCAGATTTTTTTTTCGAAAATAGGCATGCTCTTTCTGAAAGAACACAAAATGTTAATGACTCCTATAATGACAAAATGAGAGACATCTTCCCCTCCTCCCCCCCATAAAGAACATTCCTGGAAGCAATGTGATAAGAAATTTGTCTGGCTGCACAGCCCTATGATGTAATGGAACTATAAAAGGTACAGAGAAGGGCATAAAAAATTATTAAGGGTATATGGCATTGTTCCCTGATGAAGAAAGACTTGACAGGTTGTGCTGTTCGTCATCTTTGTCCTTTTGACTTTTTGCTTGTGGAATGAAACCAGAAAAGTCATCCGTGCATCTTGGAACATGGAAAATATACATTCTGAGAAAACTATATTCTTCAGCATGCAGTGGGATGTATCAGAATTCAACGTGACTAAGAATAAAGATGACACAGAAATTATTCAGGAGAGAGCAAAAAGTAACATATCCACCACAGATGTACAATATAGCAAAACAGCAAAAAAACTTCTTAAACTTGAAAAACCAAAGCCTAACTTTAAAGTTTGGAACGAGGACAGCTCATCTAACAGTCTCATATTCAGACTCCAAAAGGCCAGACAAAATTACTTAAAAATGAACAAATATAATGTGACCTTCCTTGGCAAAAAACAGAGTACTAAACTGCATGCTGAGAAGTTACTGTGTGAACTTAAAAACAAGGTGAATGTGACAATGCTCAAAAGGACAGAAATTCCTTCTGATGATTCTGAGTGGAAGGAATATCTGCCCGTGAAAAGCCTTGGTGAAGAAGCGAGACAGCTGGGACGTTGTGCTGTGGTGTCATCTGCAGGATCCATAAAGTCATCAGGACTTGGGTCTGAAATAGGTTTGTATTAACATTTGCATTTTCTCCTAATTTCTATAAATGATTCCTAAAATTAGGCACCCATTTGCAAGTCCTGTTAAAGAATAGGGTCATTTACGCGTGTAACATAATTAGTTAATTGTCACTAAATTGGTTCTTAATTGGGGATAATTACCAATAATTGATCTTAACAAGCACTAATGGGCTCTTTTACGTGCCAAACAGGATTATTATATCCAACTGACCAACTCTCTTGGCTCTAATCCTCGACTTCTCTTCACCACATTGAACTCTCTCCTCAAGGTGCCCCCTCCCCCAACTCCCCCTTCATTATCTCCTCAGACCCTTGCTGAATTCTTTCACAACAAGGTTCAAAAGATAAACCTTGCTTTCTCTACCTCACCAGCTCTCCCTCCACTAGTCCGTTCCCCTCTCTCTCCTTCCCCTCATTCCCTTTCCTCCTTTCCTGAAGTTACTATTGAGGAAACTACACTTCTCCTTTCTTCCTCAAAATGTACCACCTGTTCCTCTGATCCCATTCCCACCCACCTTCTTAATGCCATCTCTCCTGCTCTTATTCCTTTTATCTGTCACATTCTCAACCTCTCACTTTCCACTGCGACTGTCCCTGCTGCCTTTAAACATGCTGTGGTCACACCTCTCCTTAAGAAGCCTTCACTTGACCCTACTTGTCCCTCTAATTACCGACCCATCTCCCTCCTTCCTTTTCTCTCCAAATTACTTGAGCGTGCTGTTCACCGCCGCTGCCTTGATTTTCTCTCCTCACATGCTATACTTGACCCATTACAATCTGGTTTTCGCCCTCTCCACTCAACCGAAACTGCGCTTACTAAAGTCTCCAATGACCTATTACTGGCTAAATCCAGAGGTCAATATTCCATCCTCATTCTTCTTGATCTTTCCGCTGCTTTTGACACTGTCGATCACAGCATACTTCTCGATACCCTGTCCTCACTTGGATTCCAGGGCTCTGTCCTTTCCTGGTTCTCTTCCTACCTCTCCCTCCGCACCTTTAGTGTTCACTCTGGTGGATCCTTTTCTACTTCTATCCCTCTGCCTGTCGGCGTACCTCAGGGTTCTGTTCTTGGTCCCCTCCTCTTTTCTATCTACACTTCTTCCCTTGGTTCATTAATCTCATCCCATGGCTTTTCCTACCACCTCTATGCTGATGACTCCCAAATCTACCTTTCTACCCCTGATATCTCACCTTGCATCCAAACCAAAGTTTCAGCGTGCTTGTCTGACATTGCTGCCTGGATGTCTCAACGCCACCTGAAATTAAATATGACCAAAACCGAGCTTCTCATTTTCCCCCCCAAACCCACCTCCCCGCTCCCCCCGTTTTCTATTTCTGTTGATGGCTCTCTCATTCTCCCTGTCTCCTCAGCTCGAAACCTTGGGGTCATCTTTGACTCTTCTCTCTCCTTCTCTGCTCATATCCAGCAGACCGCCAAGACCTGTCGTTTCTTTCTTTACAACATCCGTAAAATCCGCCCCTTTCTTTCCGAGCACTCTACCAAAACCCTCATCCACACCCTTGTCACCTCTCGTTTAGACTACTGCAATCTGCTTCTTGCTGGCCTCCCACTTAGTCACCTCTCCCCTCTCCAGTCGGTTCAAAACTCTGCTGCCCGTCTCATCTTCCGCCAGGGTCGCTTTACTCATACTACCCCTCTCCTCAAGACCCTTCACTGGCTCCCTATCCGTTTTCGCATCCTGTTCAAACTTCTTCTACTAACCTATAAATGTATTCACTCTGCTGCTCCCCAGTATCTCTCCACACTCGTCCTTCCCTACACCCCTTCCCGTGCACTCCGCTCCATGGATAAATCCTTCTTATCTGTTCCCTTCTCCACTACTGCCAACTCCAGACTTCGCGCCTTCTGTCTCGCTGCACCCTACGCCTGGAATAAACTTCCTGAGCCCCTACGTCTTGCCCCATCCTTGGCCACCTTTAAATCTAGACTGAAAACCCACCTCTTTAACATTGCTTTTGACTCGTAACCACTTGTAACCACTCGCCTCCACCTACCCTCCTCTCTTCCTTCCCGTTCACATTAATTGATTTGATTTGCTTACTTTATTTATTTTTTGTCTATTAGATTGTAAGCTCTTTGAGCAGGGACTGTCTTTCTTCTATGTTTGTACAGCGCTGCGTATGCCTTGTAGCGCTATAGAAATGCTAAATAGTAGTAATAGTAGTAGTTACGGCTCTTCAGCTTGGATAAGAAAATAATCGAGTGAGGATATGATTAGAGGTTATAAAATTATGAGAGTTCTAAAACTGGTTGATAGGGAATGACTACCCTTTCTGTTCGGTCTCACGTTAGAGCTCCTGCTTATTGTGATTTACCACAACAATAACATAGAAGGGAATGAGGGAGGGTCAATCCCTTGGAAATTATTGACAAGGCAGTAAATAAATCCTAGTAAACAAATAAATGAAGATGATATTATACAGATTTTACAAACCATTGCTGCTTTCTTTGTAGCTTCAGGGTGTAACACGAACTGGTTCAGATCAGCAGCTCTCCCCCATAACTGCCCAGAAGATAAAGATGTTGTGCAATATTCCTTGAAATGGTTCGGTATGAAACATCTTGAGGTATGGTTCTATAACAACCTGGAGGATGTTCTAACCCAATATGGACATAAATCTGATCACCGTGCTATACGAATTGGCATCCAGCTGGTCCCCACTTTATTTATCATTGTTGGGACATCTGGAAACAATGAAAATGCCAATCTTTCCCAAAGTTCATTTTTGTCTCGAGTATGCTCCCAATTCTCTCTGAACATCAGATATACACACAAATTAAGTAGTTGTGAGCACAATTTTTGTGGAAAAATAAAGTCCCATGAATTGCACTGCAGAAATTAAGAGGCCAAAACAGAGGGTATGGTCAATTATTCCCAGTTTACAAAAAAAACCAAAAAACTGGCCTTTTTACTGCAACACGTGGACCAAAATGTCTGATCTGTTACATCCTCCAAAGTGAGTATTGATAGAACAAGAGCTAACATGCCCTTCCCCACTGCAGCTGCTATGGTTGTTGTCTCCTGACTGAAACCTCATCCAGTGTTAGCCTCAATGATTGATGCCTTTGGAAAAATAGCTATCTATGTGGATATGAAATGGGTGCACTCATATCACCAACCCATACGGCAGAACACAAAATTTCAGATTCAGCACCAAGTATATAATTGGTCAAAATGGCAGTTGGCTTGAATTTGGTCCCTTGCAAATGTTATGATAGGGAAGCAGTTAACGGTTTTTCAAGACCCACATGACAAGTGTGAAGCCCATTTTATAGAGAACAGCATTGAGATGTCCCAGGCAGGGCGTGCTCAGTTCCAGTGGTATTTTAGACTCAGAGCCTTTTCTAAAATGCTTTCAGGAGTATATATTTTCTGGCAGGTGCAGCAGGAGCAGCCATTTTACAAATATACACATTGAAAAAAGGAACAGCCTGGACCTGGCAGCTTCCACATAGAAATGTCACCACTTAGAAGTGGAAAAGGTGACTTCATGCTTTCACATCTAAGTGCCAAGATCTCTATGCATAGCTGCCCCATTCTACAAACCTACATATGAAAGTACGCCAATTAATTACTGAGGCTGCATTCCTAAGAACCAATCAAGCCAGAGTGCATCCTCGGTGGGCCAGTTGGGGCAAACTGCATCATTAGCCTGTGACTAGTGTAACAGGACATAGTTGTGCCCTGGTCATGAGGGTGAAGTAGGGTTAAGCTACAGGACCCTGGTTGCTCAGTTTTGGATAAATGAAGCAGCAAAGGGCACTTTGCCTTTAAAAAGGGGGAGAGGGAACTGCAGGTCTCGTGAGGGGGTAAGCTGTGAGGTCAGATAACTCGTTCAAAGGGGGAGGGTTCTCCAGGATCAGCTCAGCCCTTGGGGGAAGGACCAAAAGGAAAAATTATCCCAGAGTGGGTATGGACATAGAACCCTGAAGCCCAGAGGGTGGGCAAGGGTATATCTGGAGAAATCAGGATATAAGAATTGCCACAGTTGAGCAGGGAAGATTCTCCTGGTCCTGATTAAAGACTCCCAGGCTCAGATGCCCACAATCTAACACTAGCAGTGTTTAGCGCCGGAACTGCGCACATGTTAATCTGCACAGCATGAACAAACACCTCCACAATATGAAAGGCTGCTGAAAGATCAAATGGTAAAATTATAGTTTGAGATCTTTTACTTGGTAAACTTCTTGCATCATGGATTAACAGAGTTAATAATGTTTCAGCACTAGAACATTTTAAAAACCCAAACTGTGTTGGATGTAAGATATTATGAGTTTCTAAATATTCTGCAAGTTGATTGGTGACCAAAGGTTCCAGGATTTTGACAAAAATTGGTATATTTGCAATTGGTCTGTTCTAAGAAAGGATTTTATTTACAGACTTTTACAAATTGCACACAGATATAATTTTGTGTTTATTTATGTTTAGAAAAACTGAGTATTAATAAAGACGTTACAGGAAAAATAGTCGCTAAACCAAATAAAATTCTATGTCTGGAAGATGGTTCCCACAACTGTTACACAAACCACCTCATTCATTAACATAATACCATTACTGTAATTCTGAATGGATAGAATTAGGTTATTGCATTTAACAAGAGTAAAAGAGGCAAAGGCCATATACGCGAAGAGAAATAGTGCATTTTAGGTAATAATGCTGAAACACAATAACAATTCTATGTGCTTGAAAAAGCTATGGTTACATAATACAAAATAAGCATATTTAAGGTACTAAACAATGTTAAGTTGGTATATTGGTCCATAATGTTTAATATGTACATATAAAAAAGAGAGAACACACTGACGTTTAAGTGACTATAAGAAAATAACAGAAACAGAAAACATGTATAGATATCTTTGCCACAAATTTGCTCTGTATGTGCCTGCCTTCAAGAGTATCATTCTAAAATGAGAGTTTGTAGGCAGTACACTTAACCCTTCAGTGACAAAGACAAGATGTACCAGTATTTGAATGAGATCCATCAAATGTTGCTGGAACAGTTTATACCAGATCAACCAAAGCAGGTTAGAAAGATCTCATTCTTCGGCCGGTGATAATTCACCTTTGGTCCATGGATGCCATTGCTGATCCTTGCCTCAATAAGCCCACTCCACTCACTGTCATGTTAAGTGGACTCTAGGTAAGGGTACTTTCCTGTAGTAGACAGGAAGTAGGGATGGTCAATCATATCTCACACATTCAAAGCTGGTCTCTCTTTTGTTCTCTTTCTCCTTCAGTACGGGTATTGCTTTTGTTTCTTGCCGGAAAAACAAGCCAACCAGGTGCAAATCAGCATTGCTGCGGCTGCTCCTCCACCGGTGCAGTAGTACGCCCAGCCAATTTTGCATGTACCTAAGGAATAATAAAAAAAAAAATTTCATGTCACAACTGTAGTATTTGAGTTTTTAAAATCATGTTTATATAGCACAGTTGAAACAGATACAATTGTGCTTCCAACTGAAGTAGGACATATATCTACGGACTTTCTGGAGTATTATTTTTACGATAAATTCAACAAAGCAGTTGTAGGTGATAACTATTCCTTGGAATAACTTTTTGCATCTCTATTTTCTTTTTCAGAAATGTATCTATATATCTGTATCTACCTAAATATATCTATATGTTTATTGTTTATGTTTATTCATATCCTTGATATAACGTTATATCATAATCTGGTCAAAGTGGTTTACAACTATAAACGTCATAAAATCATTGGAAAAGAACACCATTAAATTGATAGGAAAGATGAACACATACATCCCTGAAGGGTGAAGGGGAAAAGAAGAATCAGAGGGGGGGAGGGAAGAGATTGTTCACTGATCTTCATCCAGAAGCTAGTGGAAGAATAGCCTAGTGGTTAGTGCAGTAGCCTTTGATCCTGGAGAACTGGGCTCCAATCCTACTACATCTCCTTGTGACTCTGGGCAAGTCACTGAACCTTCCATTACTCCAGGTACAAAGTAAGTACCTGTATATATGTAAACCGCTTTGATTGTAACCATAGAAAGGCAGTATATCAAGTCCCATCCCCTATTATAAATTAATTCAAAATCAAGTGTTTTAAAGTGACATTTGAATTTTAGAAAGGAAATTTCTGATCTAATGTAAATAGAACTTGTAAGTCTAAGTGCTTTGAAAATGAGCCTCCACGTAAGTCATTACATAGTTTTGGGGATACATAGAAAAATGCAGATGTTCTAGCGCTCTCGTGATTCGGAGCAAAGAGAATGAGAAGATGGCCATCTATGGAGTTTAAAGAGCACGAGGGAGTGTAAGGAATGACCACAATTGGCAAATAGGAGGGAGTCCCCAAGCGATAGGCTTTAAAAGCCAAACACAAGATTTTGAATTGGGTGCGAAAATTAACTGGTAGCCATGCAGAGATCGTAATAAAGATCCCATAGATCCCAACTGAAAAGTGGTGCAACTGTACGTGTCTACATTAGGCACATATCCCCCCCCCCTTATTCTATAATAACGCGCAGAAATGCTAAGAATGTCCCCATTCCACCCAAGTCAATTTAATAATGGTCTATGGACTTTTCCTTTAAGAAGCTGTCCAGACCTTTTTTAATCCCCGCTAAGCTAAATATCAATTAAATCTAATTAGTGCCAATAATTGCTTGCTAAAAAGCTAATTATTGGTGTTAATTAGCTCAATATTTAATTAAATTGTGCATGCAAATTGGGTGCGTGCCCAAATTTGCGTGAACAATTTTTGGTGACTTTTATAGAATTATGGGGAAAATGTTGACAATACAACCTATGAAAATTCATAAAAACAGATACCATAAATAGGTCTTATGCGAGAAATGCCAAACACCCATGCACACACCCACCAGAAAAGTACTGAGCCATCAAATCATGGCACGCACTTTGTCACTAGTAAGTATTCTGTAAGAAGCCAATTGTGCATGTTCATGGCTGCCATTTACCTGCCTTATTGCAACCAACTACGCAGCACCTTCTACAATGATACCTATGCTCTGTATGAACTTGGTTGTTGATTCTTATTTCCACATCTATCTATATCTATCTATATAATTCACAACCCCAACGTTCTAAATGAAGCCACCACCAGAAGTTGAAGCGTCGAGATCAGCTTTCCCCACCGGAAGTTGAGGCGTCGAGATAGCCGATTTCCCCATCAGTGTGTGCCCCATCCTTGCGTCACTACGTGATGACGACGAGGGCGGAGCACTGACACTGAACAAAATGGAGCCCCAGCACCAATAAAGACATAACCGCTCACTTACACTGCAGCACCGACAACACGAACAGCGCTGACAGAAGAAATCCATTTTGATGGCCATGCTCCTGCTCTCCATATGTGAGTCAAGCTAGCGCCCGTTTCATTGCTCTGAGAAACGGGCCTTCTTTACTAGTTGCTAATAAAATAGTGAAATACATGGGGAATTTAAACAACTTTAAGCAACAGACTGCACTGGCAAAATGTGCCATGAATTTTATAGGTTTTGTCAGCTCATCTCTCATCTCTTATTATTGAAACATTTCCATAGCAGGGGGAATTTTGCTATTCCAGTTCATTAGTAGCTCTCTGAAGTCACAATGTGCTTCAGCACGACAATTTTCTGTGGAATTGTTTATGCTCTGACAAATGGTTGATTAGGACTTCAGGTGCATATGAGCTGCAGAATGAGCCTGAAGGAACAGTTTGTTTTCTTGCAAAATGAGGTAAAGAGAAATGCTATCACAGGCTAGTTGAAATGTGTCCAAACAGCATCATTTTCTAAATATTCAAACACTCAATTCCTCAAAAGCTTGTGAAAAGGTAAAACTACATTGAAACGGCTGTGAAAAATGGAATGTGATTGATAGGGTCCCTAAATAATGACCCTCCCCGATATTCAGTGCTATTTAACCGGCCAAAATGGCTGCTGACCGGTTAAATACTGCTTGACCGGCTATCTGCTGATATTCAGCAGAGGATAACCAGCTATTCCCCACTGAATATCCTTGGTTTGCGGCTTTTGTTTCCAGCACCACCAATTTTTAAAGCCGAGTTAGCGTTCTTATTTGGCCGCGAGAAAACGTGGGATATCTTTGGCTAGTTTAAAGATAACCGGCTAAGTCTGACTGTAGTTTCATCGCATGCCCCCTAGTCCTAGTATTTTTGGAAAGCGTGAACAGACTCTTCACATCCACCTGTTCCACTCCATTTTTATTACGAAGTGGAATACAAAGGAGTATACACAATCTTAAAACCACAATATACCAAAACAAATATAACAACAACAACAATCCACTAATGAAACATCAGAGTTATCACAGGTCATACCATTTATCTGAAGTCACCCATACATAGGTCAACTGAAATAAATAGCTCTTCAGCTGTTTTGTTTTTTAAACAAGATATAGTACTTTTTTGCTTCCTAAGTGCTAATTCCATTCTTTCAAACCAGCTTCAAACAGATTTAGGGGCCCTTTTACTAAGCTGTGTAGGCGCCTACATGTGCCCAGCGTGCACCAATTTGGAACTACCACCCGGCTACTGTGTGCCCCGGGTGGTAATTTTATTTTTTATATGCGCTCACTATGTGCGCTGGAAACTTTCTGGCACACGGCGCTATCTGGGCAGTAATCACGTCATTGTAGGCACACTGACGATTACTGCCCGGTTAATGTGTGAGACCTTACTGCTAAGTCAATGGGTGGCTGGTAAGGTGTCAGGCACATAATGGACACGAACCAAATTTCCATTTCGCCGCACATCCATTTTCGGCCCCCTCCAAAAAAGGCCTTTTTTTACAGGTGCACTGAAAAATGGACCTCTGCACATCCAATACACGCATCAACAACAGCGCAGGCCATTTTTTGGCGCAGCTTAGTAAAAGGACCCCTTAGCAAGTACTAATGAATTAGTGTGTGTTAAGTTCAATGCAGCCCATAAATGGGCTGAGTGGCATTTGGCGTGCGCTAAATTTATTTACCGCACCTTAGTAAATGCAGAAAGCCACAAAAAGCCAATGTAGCTTGATAAGTTGAGGATGTATCAGTGGTCTTCGCAAATTTTTAAGTCAGAGCCACTCTGGATCCAAATGAGCTGAAGGACAGCCACCTAATATCTTCCCATGCGAGGCCTCGGTACTTTTGGTCAGTCAATGACATTCACCCCGCTATCCTGCCTTCTAACTTTTTTATTGTGTGGATCCTCAAGGTGGTGGCCATTTCCAATTACAATCTCTTTGCTTATTGGGAAATGCCTTGTCCTTCAAGCATGCAGCTCTTCCTCCCATCCACTTTCCCCTTTCTGTTGTGGGCTTGGGTAAACAGGCAGAGTAGTAGAAAAGGGAAGGGGGAAAGGGAAATGGGACTTGATATACTGCCTGAGGTTTTTGCAACTACATTCAAAGCGGTTTACATATATTCAGGTACTTCTTTTGTACCAGGGGCAATGGAGGGTTAAGTGACTTGCCCAGAGTCACAAGCAGCTGCAAAAAGTCTGAATGATGAGGAGGGCCACCACTGGCCCCCGGGTCTTGCATTGAAGAACACTGTGATATACGATCGAATTTAGAAAGTCCCAACAAAAGATGTACGTGACTTCCAGGGACAGAATACAAAAGGCAGGTAGATCCGAATAAACAGTGGGATCACAGACTACAAGACTGACAAATCCGATATAGACAAAAAATATTTTAGGTTAAGCGGGCAGAACTGACATGTAAAAAGCATTTATCACAGGCAGACATGGTGAGGCCATAAGCTATATAAAGCTTGGAGGCCCCTTTTTAAAAAGTTACACCAGAAGGTCTCATCACAAAGGTGCGTACCAAAAAAATTGAAAGCACATATATGCCTTTTAATTATTTAATAGCAGGGTATTTAAAGTGAATTTTGTGAATTCTGGTGTTTCCATTGTGGATGTTGGCTCTGCACATAAAAAGCCACATAAAATTCTAAAAGCTAAAAAATTCTAAAATGTTGCGAGGTCCTGCAGATTGTGAGGCCCTAAACTGTAGCTTGTTTAGCTCATGCCTAAATCCGGCACTGATCACAGGCATATAATACACTCACTCCAAATATCTGTCATCTCTGGTATAAGTACATATATAACCTGGGGTTCTTATTGCCTATTTGATACCCTAGGCAGTTGCCTATGTTGTTTATGCCTAAATCCAGGCATCTTACTCAAAACACTTCTGTTCCACCAGCAAGCCAGTAGACATTTCCTCTCAGGACCTACTTTGTCTACCATATTTTTAAAGAAAAATAGGATGGGCAAATCTAATCAAACTGTTCCCTTTTGTTTTCTATAATTGTTGATCAGAAAGACCTCTAAAGCCTGCTCTGCTGGTTAGCAAATTGCTGTTTTCAACGCTGGGTGAAATACGCTTGACAGAAAATATGCAGTTCACTGGCAGTAAAATGTTAGTAGGGATGCAGCAGAAGTCAGTACCTGCCAAGTCTCTAGTATAAAGTGGTGTAGGCTCAATTTTCACAACAGCTGCACTGTGCAATCAAGGGCAAGGGCTGAATGAGGGAATATTTTTTAAAGTCAGATTACTTTCCGAGTTTTCTGTTCCAGAAGATTGCTGGAAAATAACTAGTATGTTCCCTGCAACCTTTGCATGCCTTGATACTCAATTACAAAGCGCCTGTTCTACCATGATAAGAGGACCTGATATAAATAGTATACAATAATCAGATAGGCGGTTAAAGGATTTGGACAGACGTGTAACAACACAGCAAATCACATCAAAAAATATAAAGCAATGAACTATAAAAGAGAACTGGTGGAAAAATTAAGGAAGACCCCCCCAGCTCCCACCTGCTTGTGATATGCTATTTTCTGTTTCTATTTATTTTATTACACTTGATATACCACCGAAATGCCTAGGAGGGGCATCTATGTGATTTACAAATATCAAAAACGGTGGAAGAAAATGAAAAGACGTAGGGTGTATGAGGGGATTGGGGAGTAGTGGAAGAGAGAGAGGTGGGCGTGAGAAAGCTACAGGGTCATGAAGCCAAAGATTTCTGAGAAGAGGTGAGTTTTAAGCAGTTTGTTGAAAGAGAGAATGGTAGCTTGATTTCTAATATGAAGAGGAAGTTCATTCCAGAGCTTAGGACCCGGGTATCAGAAACCTGAGTCAGGTGAGATCATGAGATGCAGTGTTAGAAGATTATTATCAGTGCACCTGAGGCAACATAGGGGAGCACAGGAAATGAAATGACTGGAGAGATAAGATGGGGCATAACTTAATCACGACTTACAGACTAATAAGACAATCTTGTACTTAATGCGCGATGTGATGGGAAGCCAATGTTAGACAGGTCCAAGAAGACACGACAAAAGTCCAAAGCTTAAAAATTCAAGGATTCTTTATTGCACAAGTCCCGACGTGGCCACGTTTTGCCAAAATGGTTGCATCAGGGGTAATTGTAATACACTAACAAAATTAAAATGAAAGAATCTTTAAAACCTACATGCTAAACAAACACATTAAAAGGTATATATATATATATATATATATATAATAAACAAGTATAACAATAAACATACACAAATATATTTTCTTGCCATATATAGGGTTCAGATAGCAATTCTGCATGGAGATTTGAAAAAAAAGGAGATCTATGTGCTTTCGCTTCCCAACCTGTCCCCACCCTGCTGCCTCATAAGGACAGGTGCTGCACTTTCACCTGCACTACAGAGAGGCAATATTCAAAATATGTATTCATACAGGAAAACACTCATTTACCCACATAAATGGAAGACACAGTTTTTGGATTGTGCTGAGCATAAACTTGCTAAATAAATAAATGATACTGAGGAACTGTGCATTTGTAAAAAAAAAAAAAAAAGAGAGAGAGAGAGAGAGATCACATGAAGGATTGTTAAGTAACTCGTTTGAAGAGCGAGGGGCTATGCTGTCCTCACCAGAGGAGTTCAGGCAAAAACAAGGGAAAATTTATCTATGGCTGGCAGTGGAGAAGAGATTAAAAACAAATTCTGCACCGACATTCAAGGATAGCACAATGTTAAAAATGTGTGAAACTGGAGGTAACTGGGTGCTGGGAAAATGCAGCTTGATTAATGAGAAAGGAATGATAGCAAGTGCAACATTATTTATATGATGCTACCAGTAAAGCCAGCTCTGCTTAATATAAACCAAATGTTTTGTTTTTCTCTGAAAATTTGGATAAAGCACTTGTGCTGAGAGCGCCTGCATACTTTACATGGGTTTGTCAAAAACTGTCACCTTAATGGGCAAGTTAAATGGAGGTGGGGGAGGGGGGGATTTAATATGTGCCTTAAGCAGCAGACAAAAGTACAGAGGCCGTATAGCAATATGCAAACAGGATAAAATATAATGCATTCGCATATGCTAAGTATGTAAATAGTATGGTAATGGCTTCATAAGTCATTATCATTATTTATGAAGCCTGCATAGCTGAAATTAAATTTTATAGGCTTCTTTACCGTGTGCAAAAAAAAAAAAAAGGAAGCAAAATACCTTACGCAGAGAAACCAGCAAAGTCTATAAAAGTAGGGTTGGTCCACGGATATCCACAAAAAGAAAAGAGACATTAAAGGCTTATCATAACAGAAAAAGTAAAATACAATACCATAAGCAGGAGTAATATCAGTCTGGATGCTGTAAAAGTCCACCAGAGATAAATGTATGCAAATACAAGGAACCCAGCACATGGCTCCATGGTGCAACCGCACCTTGAGCATTGTGTTCAATTCTGGTCGCCGCATCTCAAGAAAGATATAGTAGAATTGGAAAAGGTGCAGAGAAGGGCGACTAAAATGATAGCGGGGATGGGACGACTTCCCTATGAAGAAAGACTAAGGAGGCTAGGGCTTTTCAGCTTGGAGAAGAGACGGCTGAGGGGAGACATGATAGAGGTATATAAAATAATGAGTGGAGTGGAACAAGTGGATGTGAAGCGTCTGTTCACGCTTTCCAAAAATACTAGGACTAGGGGGCATGCGATGAAACTACAGTGTAGTAAATTTAAAACAAATCGGAGAAAATGTTTCTTCACCCAAAGCGTAATTAAACTCTGGAATTCGTTGCCGGAGAAAGTGGTGAAGGCGGTTAGCTTAGCAGAGTTTAAAAAGGGGTTGGACGGTTTCCTAAAGGACAAGTCCATAAACCGCTACTAAATGGACTTGGGAAAAATCCACAATTCCAGGAATAACATGTACAGAATGTTTGTACGTTTGGGAAGCTTGCCAGGTGCCCTTGGCCTGGATTGGCCGCTGTTGTGGACAGGATGCTGGGCTCGATGGACCCTTGGTCTTTTCCCAGTATGGCATTACTTATGTACTTACTTATGTACTTATGTTCATGTGTTGGCATGAATGCCTGCTTCAGGGGTTGCTATAACCAACAAACACCTCTGTGGTGACAGCAATGAACAGTACACAGCAGACTGAAGCTTGCATTCACAAGGAATTTGCGTGGTAAACAAAGCCTGCAGTAGCTGAAATTAAATTTTATGTGCTTCTTTACCATGTGAAATTTAACTACATCCCAAGGGATATAGCTAACACCTAGCACGCCAAACAAAGGGGTCCTTTTACAAAGGCGCGCTTAAAAATGGCCTGCGGTAGTATAAACTCAGGTTTGGGGAGTGCACAGAATCATTTTTCAGCGCCCCTACAAAAAATGCCTTTTTAAAATTTTTGACGAAAATGTACGTTTGGCAAAATGAAAATTGCCATTGACCTAACATAGAAACTTGGAGGGGGATAATCAAACGGGGGTGCCCATCTCTAAGGGCGCCCATCTCTAAGGACGGCCCTGTAAAGGGGCGGGGCAACCCGTATTATCGAAACAAGATGGACGTCCATCTTTCGTTTCGATAATACGGTCAGGGACGCCCAAATCATGAAATTTAGGTCGACCTTAGAGATGGTCGTCCCCAGTTTTCAACGTTAATGGAAAGCGAGGATGCCCATCTCAGAAATGACCAAATCCAAGCCATTTGGTTGTGGGAGAAGCCAGAATTCGTAGTGCACTGGTCCCACTAACTGAATGGAAAAAGCCCTTCCCTTACCAATCTGGAATGGAACGGGCAAGCATGAAGGAAACTGCATGCAAATAAGCTGCTCGCTGTTAGCTCATTTGCACACGATTTCCTTTCTAAGGAGGGGAAGCGATGCAGTTGAGGACATCCAAAATGTGGATGGATGTTTCTGTGAGAAGGACATCAATGCCTTTGCTATGCCTCTGACACCCTCTTTATTTATTTTTTTGGATTTTGGATCACAAGTAGCAGCAGTGGGATTTGAACTGACCACCTGTAGATTGCAAGACCGGTGCTCTAACCACTAGGCCACGCTGCTACTCTACTCCACTCTCTTAAAATTTGGCCATCCCTGTGGGGGGCAGTTGAGGACATTCAAAATATTTGAAAAAAGGACATCCACGCCTTCGTTATGCCTCCGCTGACACACATACCTCTCCACCCCCCTCCCCCCCAGGGACCTGCATACTACCCCCCCCCCCCCCCCACAGGGATGGCCAAATTTCAAGGTAGTAGAGCGGAGTAGCAGAGTGGCCTAGTGGTTAGAGTACTAGCCTCGCAATCCAGAGGTGGCTAGTTCAAATCCCACTGCTGCTACTTGTGATCCAAAATCCAAACAAATAAATAAAGAGGGTGTTAGAGGCATAGTAAAGGCATGGATGTCCTTCTCATAGAAACATCCACCTCAACTGCCGTTGCAGGGAGGGAGGCATAGCAAAAGACATACTCTAAAAAAAGAAAAGGCAAAAGTTTTTGAAGTTGTTTTTTTCGGGGTGGGAGGTGGTTAGTGACCACTGGGGATGTCAGGGGAGGTCATCCCCGATTCCCTCCGGTGGTCAGTTTGGGCACCTTTTTGATGCTTGGTCATGAAACAAAATGGACCAAGTAAAGTCGGCCAAATGCTTGTGAGGGACGCCCTTCTTTTTTCCATTATCGGCCGAGGATGCCCATCTGTTAACCACGCCCCCGTCCCGTCTTTGGTACACTGCCAACACGCCCCCTTGAACTTTGGTCGTCCCTGCGACAGAAAGCAGTTGAGGACGCCGAAAATCGGCTTTCGATTATGCTGATTTGGGCGACCTTAGTAGAAGGATGCCCATCTCCCGATTTGTGTCGGAAGATGGGCGCCCTTCTCCTTCGAAAATAAGCAGGATAGTAACATAGTAGATGACCGCAGAGAAAGACCTGTACGGTCCATCCAGTCTGCCCAACAAGATAAACTCATATGTGCTACTTTATGTGTATACCTGACTTTGATTTGTATCTGCCATTTTCAGGGCACAGATCGTAGAAGTCTGCCCAGCACTAGCCCTGCTTCCCACCCACTAGCCCCGCCTCCCCCCACCGGCTCTGCCACCCAATCTCCACTAAGCTTCTGAGGATCCATTCCTAGCTGTAAAGTCTCACATGGTAACCGGGAGGTAATGAGCTACGCGCATCAAATGCTACTTGGCGTGCATCTGATACTCGTGCCTGAAAATAAAACTTATTTTCCAGATGCGCGTATCAGACATGCGCCAAAAATGAAATTATTGCAAGAGCCACGCAGTAGCCAGGCGGTAACTCCATTTTGGCATGCTTTTTCTTTTCCCTATGAAAACCATCATCTGCCTAGTAACGTATTCGCCTCATCCAAAGGGAACTTGCATTTCCAACATGAACATTTACATAAAAACTTTTAGGACTGTCAGGAGAAAGTCAGAATCATGTGTTCTGATTCTCTTCTGAGGGTCCTAATTTATTTTTTTTTAATAAATGTACATGTTGCATGTGTGAGTTCTTTTGGCTGAGGTGTTATTGGTTACTTACATTTTGGTGCAGTTTTTTTTTTATGGTAATGTGTTTAGTTACAGGTTACATTTTTCAAAACTACATATGGGGGTCCTTTTACTAAGGTGCACTGAAAAATGGCTTGCAGTAGTGTAGGCGCAGGTTTTGGATGTGCGCTGATCCATTTTTCAGTGCGCCTGTAAAAAAGGCCTATTTTAAATTTTTGCCGAAAATGGACATGCGGCAAAATAATTGCCGCACATCCATTTTGGGTCTGCAACCTTACCGCCGACCACTGACCTAGCGGTAAAGTCTCACACGGTAACCAGGTGGTAATGACCTGCGTGTGTCAAATGCCACTTGGCGTGCATCCAATACGCAAGTCCGAAAATACAAATTATTTTTCGGACACACATATCGAACACACGCCAAAAATTAAGTTACTGCAAGAGCCACACGGACACGGTAGCTAGGCGGTAACTCCATTTTGGCACACATTGGGTGCCTGTAGATGCTTACACAACTTAGTAAAAGGGCCCCATGATGAGGGTTTCAGAAATGTATAAGGTCTCTTCTCCCATACACACATTTTATGCAAAGCCCCCTGAACTGAAATATTACTAAAACCTTATCTCTTTGACTCTACTATACTGCAAGTATTAGAGATGTTCACAGGTAAAAGGTTTTCAGTTTGTCTTCGGCTTGTTTGGCTTTTGTTTCTAATTTTTGGACTTTTTTCACTTTGTTTCACACACCCGAGTTAAATTATTTTAGAGCACATTAGAATCACAAATTGTTTCCATGAAGTAATTTGTAGGTTGATGTTATATCAATTTTCTGCACACTAAGGAGCTCTTTTAATTAAGTGCAGTACTTAGTGCGTTCTAGCATGGGACTTTGTCGTGGGCTAAGCCCAGATTTAGGGGCCCTTTTACTAAGCCATGGCAAAAAGTGGCCTGCGGTAATGTAAGCGTGTCTTTTGGGCCCTCCCTGGTCCCATCCACAACAAGCCCCCTCGCTATTTGGTTGAACTGCAGTATGAAATATCCAAGTTCTGGCTTTCCAAAATCAGGATTTGGAAGTTTTTAGGAAATGCCTGTTTTTAAGGCATTTTAAGATGTCCATCTGCTTTGAAAATGAGCACCATAATATAGTTACTGCAGTAACAGTGCTTTAGCCAGGGTCAAAGAATGCAGTATCCTCAAGAGCCTTGTATGTGCACCCTGAACCTGGCCAATAGATGTCACTGTTGTGTAATAGCTGGGATGACTTTTCCTTGCAGGCAAGGAAAGCTGCCTCTGCAGGAGTCCTGTTCACTGTCAGCATGTGTATTATACACTAATCTCTAGTAATTCTCCTGATTGTTCTATTGTTATCATGACATTTCTAGAAATGTGTCATAAAAGTGGTTTCATATTCTTTGTCTCAAAGAACATAATTATTATCATAGAAATTGTGATCTTTTAAGTGCTTTGAGGATATTATTAAATCAGTCTGAAATAAGTACTAGCAGTAAAATACAGTGCTCTATTTTTTCTGATCTTTGGAAAATTTGCAAAGTGGTCTTTACTTCTAGTACTTAATCCCTGCCACAACCTGCAAAAAAAATGTTTTGAGGAACAGCAGATATACATGGCAAATGCCTATCTTCCCTGATGGATACCTCTCCATGTCACCCCCATGCAGCTCTCTCACTCTCTCTCCCCCCCCTCCCCAAATCCTGGTGCAATCCTCTTTCCTTTCCATTTATCCATTCACCCCAAACTCTCCTTTCACATCTAATCAATCTGCCTTCACTCTACTTTGCTCCACTCCTCCTTCACTCTTCTTATTCCTCCTCATCCTCCTACATTTTCCCTCCCTTTCTAACCCCCTCCCCCCCCCCCCCCCCCCCAATGCTCCAGCAGCAGTCTTACTTAGCAGCTCAATGGGAATGGCTCCACTGAGCTATTTCTTCAGCAGTCTTTTTCAGCAGCCCAAATGAAAATGGTGGGGAAGCATTTGTTTTTGCTTGGCTTGAATACTGCCACTTGTGATATTATACATTATAAGTGCTTATTTTAGGAGCCATATGCATGTTTTAGACAATCATAACCCAGCATTTAGACGTGTGCATTGCATACATGTCTAAATCTCAATTTTACATGTCTAAAAGCAAAACTGCGCACATTACACGGGAGAGTCATCTGGGCATATTTTGGGAAAGACTAAGGAAGAGCCAAAAAATAAATGTGTATTTTCCATTTCAGAAGGGGAATGCACATCTGTGTCTAAAAAGACCAACATTGAGATTTACAGCTGTTACCCAGGATGTCTAGGTTGTGGAAAAGTACTTACTTTATTCAGTGCTTCACTGAAGGATTAGGGGATGTCTCCCCCTTAATTTCCTAGTATTTCTTGCCCTCCCCCTCTCAAAAGTGATACTGGCCAAGGAGAGTGTCAGAAAACAGATGTGTATGTTTCTGAAATGACTCTCATACAAGTGTATGTGCCAATGTATAAACACGTATGTATGAAAATACACATTTATATTTCCTATGTTTCTGAAATGGATGATCCTCCTGCAAGAAACCAGTGCATAAACATCTATTTCACCTGCCTAGAGTGGTAGGATAATGTGGGCTATAACATTTTAAAATAAATAAATAAATAAAATGTATCTTAGAACAGGATCTGTGTTGGCAGATCCTGTTCTAAAATGTTGGCAGAACTTGAGATGTCCCAGCCTGGTCATCTCAATTCTGATTGGCATGTCCTTTCTAAAATGTCACTTCACATGTCAAGTAAGGTTTTTAAATTAATTTAAATCTTGGGAACTTCTCAATGTTGATTACATTATGTTTCTTTCCATCAAGTAAACATGTCTCAGCTTTTTAATCCATTTGTCTATACTTGCTATTATAACCCTTCTCTAACAGGTTGCTACCATTCAGTGCACAGTCATTATTCTGTATTATATTACAGGCTCCACAATTAATTTTAGCAAATTTATCTACTAGTCATGAAAGGAACACTTCAAGGTCCCATGTCAGCAATATTTATCTACTAATAATGATAGGAACATTTTAGGTTCCCATGTCAGCAATATTTATCCACTAATCATGACAGGGACATTTTAGGATCTCATTCTGCAATATTTACCTACTAATCATGATAGGAACATTTCATTTATTTATTTGGATTTTGCTCACACCTTTTTCAGTAGTAGCTCAAGGTGAGTTACATTCAGGTACAATTGATCATGATAGGAACATTTTAGGTTCCGAAGCCAGCAATATTTATCTACTAATCATGATAGGAACATTTAGGGTCCCATGTCAGCAATATTTATCTACTAATCATGATAGGAACACTTTAAGGTTCCATGTCAGCCCGTTTAGCTGTGACTCAGGGCCAGATGCACTAAACGTAATGAGCCAGCAACGTGGTTTTTAATCTGGTTCTAGCCAGTTTAGCCTGCAAGTAGTAAACTGGGACATGCACAAAAGGGTTCTCCGAGCCATTTTCCTGTCATGGTAGCAGCTAACGAAAACGGAATGCAAATGAGCTAATTTTTATTATAATGTGAATGCGATGCGATGCACTACTGTTTCCGAACCCATGCACAAAAGCAGTCCCTACCTTTACCGTGGAAACTTTAACGTGAGGTGTGGACCTGCCGGTTCTTCATTATTGCAAGTAGGAGAAGGGGAGAAACAAGGCAGGGAAGATGGAGCACAAAAAAAAATAGTATAACAGCTTACACACAGCTTCTTTGCGTGTATGAAAGCCGTGCCACATACGTTTCTTTTTCAAATTACATTTACTGGCAAGAAATTGGGGGGGGGGGGGGGGGGGGGGAAGTACTGAAATGTAAAGCATAAAAGTAATGGTGACTTACCAAAAATGCAAGGAAGTTAAGGGTCCATCAAAGAAACAGAGTCTGTGGGACAGTGGGGGAGATTGGGGTGGAGAAGAGTTTTTCAAAAAAAGGTAATAAGAAGTCTGGGTTAGGTCGTCATTTGCGTGATAAGAAATTTCTTTCTAGGTTGCAACATGTGGTGAAGCGTTTAGATACAGAAACAACAGTGTCATGCGACTTTGAGTGATCCATTGCAAGTTTGGGAGTCATCTGAGTCTTGGAATTCAACTATGTCAGTGTCTTCATCATCTTCTTCTGAAGGAGTGGACAGTTAGTGGACCAGTACTGGGGCCTTCTGTGGGAGGGGGTACATCGGCTTCTATGCAAACTTCATGCAAGGGACATACTTTGTGTGAAATTTCTCCCTTACATTGCCAGATTTCTAAGAAGATCTTGAGGGGGCGTTATATTGATATATTCGTTGTGTTGGAGTGGAAGCAAGACAGTAGTGAATGTAAAAAAGGAGGGGATCAGAAAGATGTAGGTGACAAGAAAAAAAACCCAACTTCGAGGACTATTTTTAATTGGCTGTTGGCATTCAATATCTATGCTTATGTGTTAAGCCAGCATAACAATCTGGACTTTGGAAGTATTTGGACTTGATATTACGTGCTTAACGTATGCATGGAGGCTGGGCTTGGCTAAACTACGATGAGCAGTTTCAGCATAGTTTAGCTAATGGCATAGCGGAGGTTTGGGGTTTCAGAGATGTAGATCTGTGGTTTGTGGAGATGATGGCATTGAGACAATCATTTTTTCAGGGGAGCACTTCCTCAGGGGTTCAGGGGCCTTTGGTGTGGGGGGGGGGGGGGGGGGGGGAGTCAAGATTTAACACTGCTGGAAGGCAAGGATTTCAGAGAACCAGGGGGATTGAGCTTCCTGGGCAGGGTGTCGGACAGTCACAGTAAGTCTGTTTCCAATTCAATTCTGGGTGTTGTGAGTGGGCAGGCTGTAGGTTTCAGCACAACTGTAGTACATGTAGCAGCCCTCACCCAATGGTGTGTTGTGCTGGTGGGGGGGAGGGGGGAGGTGGGGAAGAGGAAAGGGTCAGTCTGGTCGACCATTCAGACAAGAAGTTTTTGGAAGCTTAGTCCAAGGCTCCATCCCCCATTAAAGTAGAAGCCATGGATCCCTGATTGGAAATTTATCTGTAAAAGGAGGATGCAGAGTTATTATGGAAAGGGTTTATGGAAGGATTTGTCATCCCATTTGAGGGGCCTAAGTTGGTTCATGGTTGTACAAATACATCCTCTGTGTTTGCACATTTGTCCATTGTATGGGAAAAATTAAAAAAGGAAATTAAATTAGGAATAACTGCAGGTCTGTTTGAGTCGCTGCTATTGGAGGGTTTGGTTATTTCTCCACTGGGTGTTATACCAAAAAAGAAGCCTGGTAAGTTTAGGTTAATACATAATCGTTCTTACTCGGTCGGGTGTAGTGTCAATTCTGTTACTGACCCAATGCATTGCTCGGTTCAATATGCATCATTTGACAGCGCAGTGGAAATGCTGCGGAAATTGGGAGCAGGTGCATTGTTAAGCAACAGCAGATATAGAGTTGGCTTTCAGGTTGTTGACTGAAGTCATTTCATTTGTCGGGCTTTAAATTTGAAGGTCAATTTTCTTTTGATAGATGTCTTCCTATGGGATGTTCCATATCTTGTTCATATTTTGAAACCTTTCCCACTTTTTTACATTGAGTTACAGGACAGAGAGCACAATTGTTCACATTGATTCATTATTTAGATAATTTTTTGTTTTGGGGCAGGCTGATTCAGGTGAATGTGAACATTTGATGGCAGTTTTTGATAGTGTTGCAAATAAGTTTGGTCTCCTGATGGCGATAGACAAATCTGCAGGGCCTTTACTAAGTGGAGTGGAGGAGTGGCCTAGGGAACTGAGTTCAAGTCCCACTTCAGGCACAGGCAGCTCCTTGTGATTCCTGGCAAGTCACTTAACCCTCCATTGCCCCAGGTACAAATAAGTACCTATATATAATATGTAAGCCACATTGAGCCTGCCATGAGTGGGAAAGAACAGGGTACAAATGTAACAAAAAAAAGCAGCTTGTATTTTGGGGTGTTGAACTGGACACTGTGAGAATGGAATCTAGACTACAGTGCAGGATTTAGTGTATGTGCAGTCTTAAAAGAAATTCAGTCTTTGGCAGAGTGTTTTAATTTTGCGGGATAATATTTTCTCACCGCTTAGTGTTATTGACGAAGGGTGTCAATAAGCATTATTATAAAATAAGGATTTCACATGGAGTGAGAGAAGACCTGGAATTATGGGGGTCATTTCTCAGTGACTTTAATGGTGTGTAACTGTGGTCTCTGTTTGCTGTTTCTTCAGTGGATTTGCGTTTAATTACGGTTGCAGCAGGTAGTGATGGTTTCGGTAGTTACTTTCAAAGGAAGTGGTGTGCTGTGAGATGGCCAGACTGGTGGAAAGAAAAGGGTTGGTGTTTGAATGTGGCATTTTTGGAGCTCTTTCCTGTTTGGGTTGCTCTGGTGTTATGGGAGCACAGGTTGCTGGATAGAAGTCTGGTGCTTTATTCTGATAATGGGGAGGTGGTGGAGACATTGAACAGATAATCAGCGCATTGCCCATTGTTGGTAGAGCTGTTGAGGTTGGTGCTGTTCCGTTGTTTGAAGCATGTACTGGCATTGGATAATGGGATAGCTGATGCTCCCTCGATTTCTGTGGTCCCATTTTCAAGAACTCGTACCCGAGGCAGATGAATTACCAAGAGAGATGCCTGCAGACCTGTGGGAGAGAATTCTGCAATATTTTAAGAACTTTTAAAGCACTGTTTGGCTGCAAATAGTTGGAAAGGTTATTTATCAGATTGGTATCGTTTTTCAGAATTTTGTGTACGTAACGAGATAGATGTTAGAGTTTGGTGATGCAATATGTTTTAGAACCTCAAGCTTTGGGATGGTCCTTGAGTATTTGTCGCAGTCTTTGATGGCAATTTCATTTGTGTCTAAACTCTATGGCTTCAAGGATCCATACTTCTTACTTTTCAATGAAGAAATTAATTAGTGGATATGCAAGACTAGGGCCTTGTGCAGTGCAGTCTATTCATTTACCAATTTCACATGACCTTTTGGGATCTTTATTGGAAGGTTGATAAGAGTGTGTTCTTCTTTTGAAACTATTTTATTTTCTGTGGCATTTGTGGTAGCTTTCTTTGGAGCTTTACTGGTTGGGAAACTGGTGACGCCGTCAAAGAAGGTGGATGGAGTGATGAGCTTATTGTTAACAGATGTAGTAGTGGTAAACAAGGAATTGTGTTTTCATATTAGGCGTTCCAAGTGTGATTAATTAAGAGTGCATAGCTGAAGTTGCGGCGGGTTAGCACTCTTTTTTTCTTGTCTAGTCTATTGGGTGCAGTGATATACAATACTATGGCGTAATGGGGGACTATACTGGTTGATACATGGGGATGGTTCTCTTCTAACCCGTTACCAATTTGCTGCAGTTTTGAAGGCAGTCTTAGATTTGATGGGATGTGATCCAAATCATTATAGCGTTCATTCATTTAGGATTGGAGTGGCTTTGGTAAGTGCTCATATGGTTTGATTGACTTGATTAAAAGTGTGGAGCTAGGTCATTTCCAACTAGCCTTGGGAGAAAGGGTGATATCAATTGTCGAAACAAATAACTTTCGCAAATCTCTGAAGACATACTTCTTCAACAAGGCCTACAACGAGAGCCAACAGCTTCACTAATTCACTTTCCCAACCCAACCAGTTAGGAAAATCCACTTCTACTAATCACTTCCTCTTTCTTCCCTACTTAATCTCTACACACTACTAACTGTATCTGATATTCTGTAATGACAATGTCATAACAAAACTATATAAGCCACATTGAGCCTGCAAATAGGTGGGATAATGTGGGATACAAATGCAATAAATAAAATAAATAAATAAATATAGGTATCTTTAGGCTGTCTGGCAAAGGGTGTGTTAAAAATGTTTTATAGTTATGAATTTGTTGGAATTTTTGCAATAATAAAGCTGCGGCCAATTTGCTGCCAGTTAGCTGTATTGTTATGGTTTGGTTGATGGATGCAGTGCTAGTGCCAGTTATTAAACTTGCTGATGACACAAAGTTATTCAAAGTTGTTAAATCGCAAGAGGAATGTGAAAAATTGCAAGAGGACCTTACCAGACTGGTCATCCAAATGGCAGATGATGTTTAATGTAAGAAAGTGCAAAGTGATGCATGTGGAAAAGAGGAACCCAAACTATAGCTATGTGATGCAAGATTCCATATTAGGAGTCACTGCCCAGGAAAAAGACCTAGGTGTCATCATTGATGATACATTGAAACCCTCTGCTCAATGTGCGACGGCGGCGGCTAAGAAAGCAAATAGAATGTTAGGAATTATTAGAAATATACATAGTAACATAGTAACATAGTAGATGACGGCAGAAAAAGACCTGCATGGTCCATCCAGTCTGCCCAACAAGATAAACTCATATGTGCTAGTTTTTCTGTATACCTTACCTTGATTTGTACCTGTCTTTTTCAGGGCACAGACCGTATAAGTCCGCCCAGTACTATCCCCGCCTCCCACCACCGGCTCTGGCACAGACCGTATAAGTCTACCCAGCACTATCCCCGCCTCCCAACCACCAGCCCTGCCTCCCACCACTGGCTCTGGCACAGACCGTATAAGTCTACCCAGCACTATCCCCGCCTCCCAACCACCAGCCCTGGCACAGACCTTATAAGTCTGCCTAGCACTTATAATCATTTCATGGTGCGATTACACCTCAAATACTGTGTGCAATTCTGGTCACTGCATCTCAAAAAAGATATAGCAGAATTAGAAAAGATACAGAGAAGAGCAACAAAAATGATAAAGGGAATGTGATGACTTCCCTGTAAGGAAAGGCTAAAGTGGCTAGAGCTGTTCAGCTTGGAGAAGAGGTGGCCGAGGGGAGATATGATAGACTTCTATAAAATACTGAGTGGAGTTGAATGGGTAGATGTGAATCACATTTTTACTCTTCCCAAAAAAACAAGGACTATGGGGCATGCAATGGAAGCTACTAAGTAGTAAATTTAAAACAAAACAGAGAAAACAATTCTTCAGTCAACATGTAGTTCCTAAGCCATTATTAAGATGGACTTGGGAAAATGCACTGCTTATTTCTAGGATAAGCAGCACAAAAGTCTGTTTTACTGTTTTGGAATCTTGCCAGGTATTTGTGACCTGGATTGGCCTCTGGTGAAAACAGACCTTCGGTCTGTCCCAGTATGGCAAAGCTTATGTTCTTATGTTATGTTCTTAGGGACAAAACACAGAAAAATTTAAATGTCTAACAAGAAAGTAAGGATGAGTTAGAAATGTCTGTGATGAAAATCAGAATACAGACCACAAGAGAGATGATGCCTTACTAGGTACCAATAATTGGTAGTTATGCATGAATATTCACTAGGCACTATTCTAGAAGGTAGCACTTAAATGCTATAGTGCATAACTGAAGGGTGTGGGGGCTTTTATGTTGTCAGATCATGGGCAGGCCATGGCTGTGCCTTCAAATCACTAAATAGCTCCAGTCTTATTGAATACAAAATATCTTTATTAAACACGTGTGCTTCAAAACCTGCTCACGTGTGTTTAAAACCTTTATTCACAAACAATGTTCTCTTATATCTTTCATACTCATTCACACCTTATAGTACCTGCATAGAAAATCTATAACAAGGAGGATTTATATATACATGACTTTCTTGAATATCATTACACACTGTGTCAGAGTTCATAATTTCTTGTCTCTCAAAGAGACTTCACAGAATTAGAAATACGGGACCTTTGCATGAGGAGCCGATGCTTGCTTAAGGACTGGAGTAACAGCAGTTATGAGATTGAAAGTCTCATTCTGCTTATGTAGTGCCTGAAATCTATTGCAAGTGGAGTTGTTCATCCCCAGAGAAGTGTGTTGGGGTTTGTCTTGAACTTTCATGAAACTTTATGTGAAACCGGAAACCGGAAGAGCAGAGTGAATGGACACATGCAAAGGTCCCGTATTTCTAATTCTGTGAAGTCTCTTTGAGAGACAAGAAATTATGAACTCTGACACAGTGTGTAATGATATTCAAGAAAGTCATGTATATATAAATCCTCCTTGTTATAGATTTTCTATGCAGGTACTATAAGGTGTGAATGAGTATGAAAGATATAAGAGAACATTGTTTGTGAATAAAGGTTTTAAACACACGTGAGCAGGTTTTGAAGCACACGTGTTTAATAAAGATATTTTGTATTCAATAAGACTGGAGCTATTTAGTGATTGATAATACGAGTGCTCCAGCAGCTCTATTGAGTCCCTAATTGTATAACATTATCAATGTGCCTTCAAATGACACATATAGGGCTAGATTCAGCAATTGGCACTTGAAAATCAGTGCTTAATACTATTCTATAATGGGCACTCAAAGATAAGCCACCTCGCCCAATTATAGAATAGAATTGAGTGCTGATTTTGATGCCCAAATTTGGGCGCAAATCCCCAATATGCTATAACACTGTGTGTAAATTTTAGGAATGCCCCTGACCCGCCCATCCACTTCCCATGGCTACACCCTCTTTGGGTTGCATGCTATGGGATTTGGGTGCACATTGTTATACAGTAGCACACGGCAAGATGCGTGTGCAAGTTCAAATCAGTGCCTATTAACACCCAAATACTGGCATTAATTGGCTTGTTAGCCAGTTTAGTTGGGTGGACATCTTGGATTGGTGCCAAAATATTAGTTGAAAATCAAAAACCCAGCCTTGCACCAGCTGTGTGTAATTAGTATTGTCACTCACACTGATAACAAACTACCTCACATCCACTCAAGATGCAGAAAAAAAGCCTCAGCCTAGCCGCTCAACCAGCCTGACTTGCAGACTATAAGGTTTGAGCTCGGCTTCCCATCATTTGGCTTAGGAAAACAGAGCGCCATAGCGATTGGACTTAAAGGGTACACCGGGGCTAAACATGAACTGACACTTTGTATATGAAATTGATTATACCAAAAAATTATCAAATAATTGATCTGAAGAAATAGAGACACACACACTGTTTAGATAAAATTTGAGATTTATATACCTGGCACAGCAATTTCGAGAATAGATGTTGATGCTGATATGTGAAACGATGGAGTTTTTTTCCTAAGCCAAATGATGGGAAGCTGAGCTCAAACCTTATAGTATGCAAGTCAGGCTCGTTGAGCGGCTAGGCTGAGGCTTTTTTTCTCAATCTTGAGTGGATGTGAGGTAGTTTGTTATCACTGCGAGCTGGTGCAAGGCTGGGTTTTTGATTGCCAAAATATTAGTGCCCAATTTTGGGTACCATATACAGAATCCAGGGGATAACGTATAGCATACTATCAGATACGTACACCACTTGGTGCATGTGGTTACTACCATTTACATATGCCATTGACATGGTGTAAACAGTTACACCTAAACTTAGATGCGCTCTTGCTGATTTATGCTAGTATTCTATAATGGCATCTTATAGCACAGATGCTGTTATAGAATTGGCACCCAGAGCTCAGCATCGGCGCGCCTGAGTGGAGGCATGAACTTATGGAACTGCCTCATGTATACTCAAGATCTGGACAGCAGTACCCCTCTGGTGTTTGCTGCCTATAATTTTACTCCGTACTTGCTTATTTATTACAAGTATCTGCAATACCATTAATATCCAAAAGCATAACATAGCAGTTTACAATATCTATATAAAGAGGGAACGGGGAGAGCAGCAACCTGAGTGAGGGACAGAAGAGGACAAGGGGAGGAGTGACTGGGGGTGGGGGACAGGAGGCAGGGTAGAAAAGGATAGGGGCAGTAGATCCATGAAGGCAGGGTAGAGAAATTATTCAAAGGCCAGCTTGAACAGCCATGTCTTAACTGCTCCAGGTGAAGATCTCGAGCAATGATTCTCAACTCAGTCCTCAGAATGCACCTATCAGTCAAGTTTTCAGGATACCACCATTGAATATGTCTGACATAGCTTTGCAGAGAGTGGAAGTACTGCATGCATATGAGATAAACTTATCTCAGATGTTATTTCATTGTGGATATTCTGAAAACCTGACTGGCTGGGTGTAGCCCAAAGACTGGGTTGAGAAAGCCTGATCTAGAGGGAGAATTCCACTGGCACGACCCTAGGTAGGATGAAGAAGAGACAGAACGCAGAGTGAGTGAAGGTTGCAAATGGGGATAGGGACTAAGATGGAGGCTAGTTTGGGAGGAGGGAGGGAGGCCCAACAGTGAAGAATGCCTGGTGTAGCTGAATAAAGATCTTAAATTTGAGACTAGCTAAGACCAGCAGCCAGTATTTACTTTTCAAGAAAGGAGAGACATGGTCATTCTGGTGAACACTATAAAGGAGTTTTATGGCAGTAGTGAACTAGGGAGGATCCTTCCCTTCCTGCCATCTCTTCCCTCTTTTCCTACTACTTCCTCTTCTCTGTCACTTCTCTTTCTTTATTTCTTTCCTCTTCCATCCTTCTTTTAGTTGCATTTCTCAACCTTCTGTCTACAGTTGGCTTCAATGTCCAGGCTTTTATAATTGTCCTAAGAGAGTGGTGTTTGTGGGCTACGGATTGGATGCTGCTTACAGTACAAATTATTTTGACAGTTCTTCCATGACATGTAAACCAGTCATTAATGCAGTAAAAAATACCATGAGGTAATTTTCAGTATGTGGTAACCCACAAAAATGATCATAAATTTGAGCATTTACTCTAAGATGACATTGTGGACCTGAATGCAGCTGGTATACATTAATACAAGCCTCTATTCATCTGTGTCGAAATTCTATGGAGAAATAGGTGAAATGTGAAATCTTTGGCTGGCATTTTTTAAATCTGATACTTTGTAATATACATTTTATTTATACAGCTGTAAAACATATGGCTTGCAGTGGATAATTGCTTAGTGCTTAATGGGTTGGGGGCAATAAGCTGAAGCAGGTGGATAAGAATTACAGTTCTGAAGGAAGTGTGAGATTTCGGCTGGTTTTGGGATCAGAGGATGCCTGGACAATAGGAGCCAGCTCTGTGGGTGTTTGAGCACTCCTAATATTGAGAAAATTCCTCGTATGTGTCCAGGGAGGGGTTATTTCCACTGGGTTTAGCACCCCCAATAATTTTGAAACGTTGGCTCCCATGGCCTGAACTGTAAGGTTAGTGTTTCATAAGCTGAGTACTTTATGCCAGTTGCATCTTTTTCTGAATGCTGATTTTTTTTTTTTTTACAGTGGTGATGCAGTTGTGTGTGCCTCTAATTTTGGATTATTGCAGTGGTTTCTATATTGGATTGTTGCTCCACCACCTTCAGATGACATAAAATGTTGCTGCAGATTTTTAAAACCCCTTATGGGAGTCAGCTAGTTTGTTGCTGAGGGCCCTTCACTGACTAACTATTCAAGCTCGTATTAAGTTGTTATGTCGAGCATTACGAGCTTTGCATGGTGAGGGTCCAGCGTATCCAGGGCTTTTTTGAGGGGGTACTTGGGGGTACTGAGTACCTGCACCTTTTCTATTGTCTGCTAAAATTGGCCCATGGTCCCCAAGTTTTAATGAAAGAGCTCAGATTCTACACACAAATTCACCCTTGTTGTAGATCCTGTGACTAGTTGCAGGGGGCCTGGCTATTGTGGGGTTGGTCCCTCAGTGATCACCCCACCCTTGAAGGGTGGCCTGGTATTTGAGTACCGGCACCTTTTTCGCTAGAAAAAACGCACTGAGCATATCTGTCTAGAAAGTTGGTCTTTTTCAATCCTAGACATTTGCTATATTCTAGTTAGAGTATATTATTACAGGTTCCCTTATGAAGATGCATGCGTTTGCGGAGAAGGAGGGCTTTCTCTGTAATGATCCTAGAGTTGTGGAATAAGCTGCTTGAAAATTTGAGAAAGGAAGTGACAAGCAGTTCTGCAAGGGTTTAGAAATATGGTCATTTCTCTACAGCGGTGTTGGAATTTGGTGGTTTGAGAAAGTTTTGTTCATCTTTCCAGAGGGAGAGGTCAGAGGACTTAGGGTTTTGGGTGGGACTGGGTTGAAGATTGTGTTATTAACATGTTATATTTGTTGTACACTACTTGGATGGTCTTGTTTGAAACTTGTAGGCAGTACAAAAGAATTAAAAAATATATATATTTTCATTTAAGATAGTGGAGAATATGAAGAATGAGATAAATTTGAACAAGAAATTTAAGAACCTGGATGTTGACTACAGACTCAAAAAAATACCTGAGCCAATATTCAAATGTCACAGTATGCACAAATTGTCATGCCATTATAGTTTCTTGAACCTAAACTGCAACACTCCTTTGTTTTTCTTCAGGAGGAGCAATAAGGTAGGGGAGGAGATAGAAAGAGAGACAGAGAGAACAGATCTACTAGGGAATTCTATATATGGCGCTTAGCATTATGCGCTGATTTTTTTGTTGCGGAAAAGTGTTAATACAGAAGCAAGGCGCTGAAACAGCCCAAAAACAGCAGATCTGTGCGGAACTACACTTACGTACCCTGTTATAGAATAGCACCTAAGTGTTTCCACACGGATCTGAAAAGGAGGCTTAACAATGTGAGGGACCTTATCACGCATGCAGTGTTACAGAATTTGGGGGATTCACGGCCAACTTGAACAATGGGATTTAAGTTGGGTGTGAATTTTGGCGCTATGTGCTATTCTATAAGTGGCATCCATCCTGGAGTGCCCTTAATAGAATACCGTTCAGCGCTGCTTTTTTTTTAGCACCGATTTTTGAGCACCATTTATTGAATCTAGCATCTACAGTATATACAAGATCATAAAGATATATGGCAACCGGGAACCAGCTGCAGCACTTACCTAGTTCAAACTGCTCGGACAGATTACCACAGGTCTGTCTGACTTCTTCACTGTCCCAACCCAGTGGATAGAGAGCACAACCGGAGCCAATCAGCAAGCCTGCAGACAGAACGACAAAGAGCGCTTTACATTCCTTTTCCAGATTTCCTAAATTTTATTTGATATTTTATGTTGTTATTCTTAATTGTGTATGACTTATTGCAATCCGTCGTGAACAGTGGAATAAGCGGAATATAACATTAAAAAAAAATAAATCCAGAATGAAATGGCAAATCAATACTGGCTAGGAAAGCATGCAAGGGACAGGACTCACCTGCCGTTAGCACTGTAGAAGTCACCCAACGCCTAATGTTAAAGTTACTAGATTCACCCTGGGTGTACTCCATTGCATGTAGGGACTTGTAGTATTGCTTTTCGTAGGGAATGCAATGGAGAAATCAGAACTACAAGTCCCTTCATACAATGAGGTGAAACCAGGAGTGGATCAACCTGTTGGATGAATCTAGATCAAGTTGGCAACCATAAAATTTTTCCACATATTCTGTTAATGTAGTTGTTTCAAAACCCTATGTGCACTAATATAGAATACACCTGATCTGCGCCTAACTTAGATGTAGGTATTTAGACCTGGCTTTAGGTGGCTTAAATGAGTGTGCCTAAATTTTAGTCACAAGAATGGTGCATGAGCATATTCTATAAACTACACCTAACTTTACAGCGCTGATTTTTAAGCTACCACATATAGAATTTTCCCTTTAGCCCAAATGCCATAAGTGTAGGAGTGAAGGAGTAGCCTAATGGTTATTGCAGTGGCCTGAGAACCAGGGGAACTGGCTTCAGTTCCCACTGCATCTCCTTGTGACTCTCGGCAAGTCACTTAACCCTCCATAGCCCAAGGTACAAAACAAGTACCTGTATTTAACATGTAAACCACTTTGATGGTAACCACAGAAAGGAGATATATCATATTCCATCCCTTTTCTGTAACAGCATCTTCGCGCCAAGATTCCATTATAGAATGCTAATGTAAGTGAGCATTGGTGCGCAAGTAGGTTTAATAAGACAGGCGTCTGCTATTTGTGCTAGCTTTATTGAATACAATATTTTTCCCAGCCCTCCTACGTTTATACTAACCTACAGGTTCTACAAAACCCTTCCACATAAACAAATATATCATGTTATTGAAGCACATGATAACATCTCTCTGCTTCAGACATTATTATTAAAGTCCCAGAACTGAATGGCTCTCTATTATCTGATCAATGTAAGTCTGAATAAAACAGAGAATATTTTCTTAATGGATTATCTTGGAGGCAGTAGTATGGTTGCCATATTATTTATTTATTTCTTGCATTTGTAGCCCACATTTTCCCACCTATTTGCAGGCTCAATGTGGCTTACATAATACCGTAGAGGAAATCGCCATTTCCAGTAGTGAAACAAATACAGAGACTTCATTTCAATGTGTAAAACAAAGGTCAATACATACAAAATAAATGTTTTGGGGTTTTTTTTTAATCAATTAGTTTTCAGAAGCTATACTCCCTTTATCAGGCTGTAACAAAATGAACAGCTCAGAGGGAAATGACAATGTAGTCTGAACACACTAAAGAAGGGATGTCAAATTCATTTCAATGTCAAACCATTTATTTATTTATTAGAATTTATTTACTGCTTTTTTAAAGAGTTCACTCAAGGCGGTGTACATTCAGAATAGATCAAACATGAGCAATAGGAAATTACAGCAGTAAAAATATTCAAACAACAATACAAAGTATGGCATGGTATACTACTTACAATGTCAACACAATATGTAATAGAACATTTTAATTGATAGTGAAGGGTAAAGCAAAGCTGGAACATATAGATAGGTAAGAGAGTAAGAAGAGTTAGAATGTAAGGTGACTAATTTAAAGAAAGCTGCACATGAGGTCAGAGAGATGGTTAAGTATTATCTCAGCTAAGCTAGGAGTGAATAAACATAAATAAACATAATAAACCATATCAGAAAAGAGCAGGCTGTCTGGGGGGAGTCCCCCTTTGGTGATACAGCCAGTGGAGGGGGACACATTTGCATATATTCACATTAAATATCAATAAGACCAAAAACAAAATTGTCACTTTCTGACATTCCTTATGTGCCCAGTTAATTTGTTTCATCCATTTTGGGTGGAAGGAGAATCTTAGTAATCCATGCTCAGAAAGGAAGGGAAAATAGGGGTAAGAAAGGGAAAGCAGAAAGGGAACGGGTCTGATGGACAGGAAAGGGCCAAGGGGATAGGAGATGGACAGGATTGTAGGGCACAGAGGGATGGGCAGGTTATGGGGCACAGAGGGATGGAGAGGATAGGAGAAGGAGAGGGAAAGGGAATGAGGGGTCAGGAAGAGGTGATCCTAGACCTAGAGAGAGAGGGGAGATCCATGGGGACCCTATAGCCTGTCCAGTCTCTTTGTAATCTTGCTGTGGATGGCTATTAATGTACAAACAGACTTAGGGGTCCTTTTACTAAGGTGTGCTGAAAAATGGCCTGCGGTAGTATAGACGCGTGTTTTGGGCGTGCGCAGAATCATTTTTCAGCGCACCTGCAAAAAATGCCCTTTTTAAATTTTTGCCAAAAATGGATGTGCAGCAAAATGAAAATTAGCTGAATTAGTTTCATCACTTTATTTCATATTCCCAATTCTAGGGCTTACCCTAACACAAAAAAATTTAGGGGTCAATATTCAGCAGGTAGGAAGGCCTCTACCAAGTTCACGGACTTGGTAATCAATGTGGGTTACCGTTAAGATATATTATTTTACCACTTAGCACAGGTCCCACTTTATGCAATGAGACCACTAGGAATTGGGCAGGTAGGCCTGTGGGAATCCTGGGGTGGGCAGGGTTGTTGCTATTCTGAGGGGGGGGGGGGAAGGAGGGGAGATCAGAAGGAGGGCTTTATTCATGTTTCGAGGGGAAGGAGAGAAGAGGATCAGAAGGGGGTTATTCAGGTTCTGAATGGGGAGGGAGGGAGGGGGAGTGGCACACTTTAGGCCGGTACTCAGAAGTTATGCAGGTGCCAGTCAATATTCTGTGAGGACAGAGCTAAGCAACCATTAGGACTGTTATTTATGCGGTTCTATTTGGTCACTTAGCTATGTGGGAACTGGCACTGAATATCGGTGGCACCCGCATAGCTGCTAGCTCCTCCTTGACTCCACCCTCAGGATACCCCTTTCTGGCCCACTTCAAAAATGGCTGCTCAGAGTCTGAAGCGGCACTGCCCAATTAAGTGCTGCTTAACATTGGCAGCCGGCCCACAGAGCACGATTTAAGCAGACAGTAGCCTCTCCTGCCTGAATATTATCCAGTGTATTTTTATATATGCCCACCGCATATGAATAAATGACCAATCCCTCCACATCCCCTCCAACATTGACCTGAGTATTTCTCATTTTATGTTAAAACTTCTTCATTAATGCCAGGGAAAGATTCAACTTTTCATATATATCCAACTGATTGCTCTACATTATGTTAGTCTATAGTTTGTGGCAAAGGAACAGGTATGCAAATCTGATGTAATAATTCGCACCTCCAACGTTCTGAAGCTGACTCCGTGGCAGCGTGGCAATGAAGCCGTGTAGTGTTCGTAGGGTTCGTAATCGCCCTGCCCTCAAGGGAACTCTGTATAGTTGCCAGCCCCCGCGTCTCCCTCTCTCTCTCTCTGCCCTCCGGCAGCCCCTTGCCTTCCTAAGTGCTGGCTGTATTTTAAAAATTCTTACCTTGGGATGCGGTGTCCACAGTGAAGGGAGCGGTGTTTCACACTGCCTTCGCATGTGTCTCAGCTCTGCCTCTGGTCCCGCCCTTTCAGAAACAGGAAATGAGAGCGGGACCAGAGGCACAGCTGAGACACATGCGAAGGCAGTGTGAAGCGCCGCTCGCCTTCACTGTGGACGCTGCACCCCAAGGTAAGAATTTTTAAAATACAGCCAGCACTTAGGAAGGTGAGGGGCTGCCGGAGGACAAGTCGTGCTTGGAGGGCAGAGAGAGAGAGAGAGGGAGGGAGGCGCGGGGGCATGGAAGTCAGAAGAGAGGGGGGGCGTGGACCTCGGAGGAAAGGAGGGGGCGTCCTGCAAGTCGAAGGTTAGGGGAGCATAGGGGGGTCATCCTGGAACTCGAAGGGGAGGGGGGTCGTCCTGGAACTCGAAGGGGAGGGAGGGAGGGAGGGAGAGAGGCGCAGGGGTGTGGAAATCAAACGAGAATGGGGAGCATGGAACTCGGAGGGGAGGGAGGGGATCCTGGAACTCGAAGGGGAGGGGAGGGGGGAGGGGGTCCTGGAACTCAAAGGGAGGGGTCCTGGAACTCAAAGGGGAGGGGGTCCTGGAACTCGGAGGGCACAGAGAGAGAGAGGTAGGGAGGGGGCCTGGAACTCAGAGAGGGAAGAGAGATGGTGGGAGGGGGACCCTGGATATGGATGGATGGAGAGGCCAGGGGAGAATGCAGAGTTGATGCACATGTAGGGGGGGAGGCAAGGGACAGAGGAGAACTGCTGCACCACGATGGATGGAGGGGGCAGGGCACAGAGGACGTTTGCTGCATATGGATGAATGCAGGGGCAAGAGCATAATTGGTGCACACGGGACACACACTACACTCTCTCACACACTCACACAGGGATATTGTAGGCGCGTGCACAGTTAACGTGTGTACATGGTTAACGTGCGTTAAAAATACTAATGCGTTTATAACACGGCTTACTAAACAGGTCCCTTATTTTGTACCTGGGGCAATGGAAGGTTAAAGGGTCCCTTTACTAAGGTGCACCCAAAAATGGCCTGTGCTGTTGTAGACACATGTATTGGACGTGCGCAGATCCATTTTTCAGTGCGCTTGCAAAAAAGGCCTTTTTTGGGGCCGAAAATGGATGCGTGGCAAAATGAAAATTGGTATGTGCCCAGAGAGCTGGTGTCTCAAGATATACTGCTCATCTATCAGATTTCCATTTCACACACACACAAAAAAGCAAGGGGCACGCAATGAAGCTACAAAGTAGTAAATTTAAAATGAATTGGAAAAAATATTTCTTCACTTAACGTCTAATTAAACTCTGGAATTCATTGCCAGAGAATGTAGTATAATTGGTTAGCTTAGAGGGGTTTTAAAAAGGTTTGGATGGCTTCCTAAAGGAAAAGGCCATAGACCATTATTAAAATGGACTTGGAGAAAATCCACTGCTTATTTCTAGAATAAGCAGCATAAAATGTATTGTACTGTTTTGGGATGTTGCCAGGTACACGTGACCTGGATTGGCCACTAGTGAAAACAGGATGCTGGGCTTGATGGACCTTCAGTCTGTCCCAGTATGGCAATACGTATGTACTTATGACCAGGAGTAATGAAAAAGGGAACTGACAAGTACATGGGCATAAAAGGGAGTTCTGAGCTAGGGAGTGAAGTTCATTACTGTCATGGTATGCGCAAAAATAACCCATTTGGAGACGCTGCCCAAGTAAAAACCTATTACAACTGAGAAGGGGAAAGCTGCTGGACAAAAAAGAAAAACAACCTTCATCTTCTGGGCTTATATTGTGGTAATTATAACATTCGTCCTCTGACATCCATATCCATGATTAGTGTGGAGCTTAATTTGCACGTCTTCCTCTTCCATTCAATGTGTTGAGCAGGAGAAATGTTTCAAAGCATAGACTGAATAAATTACAGCATTTTTGTTGTATCAGGAGAACTACAATGTTAGCTCAGGGAAAGCAGAAAAAAAAGAAGTGTGCATAAATTTAATATTTTGGCGAAGATGGGAAAAAGGTCATAGTGAGTGCTTGAGCTCCTGTTTGCTAATGCAAGCCATTAGGCACAATGTTATTGTGGTTATATAACTAGCATTCATTATTTTTTCATGTGTGCTATAGCTTTGAACTAATGGCATCATTACTTCCTGCAGTTGCACTCATGCTTACTGTACTTACATTCTGAATTACTTTAAATGTAGTTTTGTCAGTCTGCATAATGCAGACTAGGCTAAAGAATATTGCAGCCAAACCATTGTCTCAACACGCTTATAACTGGACTGTGTGCAAAGTCAAGTAAAGTGAATTCACAATAACAAAGTCTTAGAGTGAATAGTAGGGGTAGAATTCAGAATTGAGTGATTGTTAGGCTTATTTTCGAAAGAGGACGCCCATCTTTCGACACAAATCGGAAGATGGGCATCCTTCTCACAGGGTCACCCAAATCGGCATAATCGAAAGCCAATTTTGGGCGTCCCCAACTGCTTTCCGTTGTGGGGACGACCAAAGTTCACAGGGGCGTGTTAGAGGCGTAGCGAAGGCGGGACTTGGGCGTGCCTAACACATGGGCGCCCTTGACCCATAATGGAAAAAAAAAGAGCGTCCCTGACGAGCACTTGGACGACTTTACCTGGTCCTGTTTTTCTTATGACCAAACCACAAAAAGGTGCCTGAACTGACCAGATGACCACTGAAAAGAATCGGGGATCACCTCCCCTTACTCCCCCAGTGGTCACTAACACCCTCTCACCCTCAAAAAACATTTTACAAATATTTTGTGCCAGCCTCAAATGTCATACTCATGTCCATCACAGCAGTATGCAGGTCCCTGGAGCAGTTTTAGTGGGTGCAGTGCACTTCAGGCAGGCGGACCCAGGCCCATCCCTCCCCTACCTGTTGCACTTGTGGTGGTAAACGTGAGCCCTCCAAGACCCACCATAAACCACCTGTACCCACATCTAGGTGCCCCCCTTCACCCGTAAGGGCTGTGGTAGTGGTGTACAATTGTGGGCAGTGGGTTTTGGGGGGCTCAGCACACAAGGAAAGGGAGCTATGTACCTGGGAGCAATTTATAAAGTCCACTGCAGTGCCCCCTAGGGTGCCCGGTTGGTGTCCTGGCATGTCAGGGGGACCAGTGCACTATGAATAAAGCTCATCCCATGACCAAAGGGCTTGCATTTGGTCGTTTCTGAGATGGGCGTCCTTGGTTTCCATTATCGCCAAAAATCAGAAACGACCAAGTCTAGAGACAACCATCTCTAAGGACATCCTAAATGTCAAGATTTGGGCGTCCCCGACCGTATTATCAAAACGAAAGATGGACGTCCATCTTGTTTTGATAAAACGGGTTTCCCCGCTCCTCCACTGGGATGTTTTGCAAGGGCGTCCTCAGCAAAACTTGGGCGTCCCTTTCGATTATGCCCCTCCAAGTCTTACACCTTTGCTTTTTGATCACTAATCTCTGTAACTGTGTATACATCAAAAAATAAAACAAGAGTTCTCAGCCAGAGACACATCTAGCACAGAAGGGCAGTATATCAAATCCCAATCCCTTTCCCTTTATTATCCTCATCCCCAAACTGTCCCCACCCCAAATATTACCCATTCAAATGCCCCAACTACAAAAACTAATCCCTGCAACTGCCCCACCACCTTATAAATTGCTCCCATGCTCATCAACTAACTTCCACAACTGCCTAATTACCCCTGTAAACTGCCACCACCTCCAAAAACTAACCTCACCACAGTCCCTACACCCACACATGTAGAGGGGTTGGAAAGAATTCCGTGAAACATGCTCTGCTTGCTTTCCCCACTTGTTTTATTCATCCATTGGTGTGCAAACACCATGCCTCTTTGTTTCTGCCAAAAGTTGATTGATTTCTTAGACTTTCATTTATTCAAGTGAAGATAGTGCTACAGTAGAATAAATACTCTGGTCCTTTCAGTTGCGTTCCGACGCTGGCTGACACCCGGGGCAGATCGCCGATGCGCTCCCCCCCGGGTGCAGCGTGACCCCCCCCCCCCCGACGAAATGACACCTCTCCCCCCCCCGGCGAAATGACACCCCCCCGGGTGCACGCCGCTGGGGGGGGGGGGGGTGCCGCAGCGCACGCCTGTTGCCCTGTCTCCAAGTTCGCAATTCGCATGTGTTCACTGCTCCCTCTGAGTCTGCCCCGGAACAGGAAGTAACCTGGAACTTGGAGGGAGGGAGGGAGGGGATGACCCTGGAACTGGGAGGGAGGGAGGGAAGTAGGGGACGACCCTGGACCTGAGAGGGAGGGAGGGGGGACGATCCTGGAACTCAGAGGGAGGGAGGGAGAGAGGGAGGGGACAACCCAGGAACTCAGAGGGAGGGGGGACCCTGGAACTGGGAGGAAGGGAGGGGGGCCCATGACACACACTCTCATTCTCATACACACCAGGGGCGTAGCTACGGGTGGGCTTGGGTGGGCCGGGACTCAGGCCCACCCAGGCAGCCGGCACGGCAACCTTCCGCTCCTCCTCCTCCTCCTACCTACCCATTTTTTTTTGTAATGCAGGCCGGGTCGTGATCGAGAAGTGAGCAGATGTAGGCGGCGGCCATTGTAGCACTGCACGCCGGTACCACTACTCCTCCATCGCTGCTTATTCCCCATCTGGTTTCACTCTGCTGCTTTACGCTCCTCCGCTCCTCCCACAATGCACACAATGGCGCCACAGTGCTGAATGGGAAAATCTGCTGGCTGCCATTGATGTCGCATTCTTCACTGACCCCTCGCTGGATCAATCAGCTTTTTTTGTTGATCTCCCCCCCCCCCCCCACAGCCTCGGCCTTAACACTCCCCCTTGCGGCCCTACAACAGCAGCACAGAATGCTCTTCGAGTCTGCACCAGTGCCTGCCACCACCGAAGCCCAGCTTCCCAGCCCAGGTAAAATAAATATTTTTTAAAAATTTTAACGTGTACAGTCTAATGCTGGCTGATGGTGGGGTTCTGAGTAGGGGTGGGCTCTTCATTTTGCCCCACCCAGAAACTCAACGACAATAAATGTTATTAGTGCCCTGGTAGTATATTTGTCATGTTGGTGCCCTGGTGGGTTTTTGGGTGGGGTTGATCTTTGAAGTGCAGTTCCTTGGTAAAATATTTTTTAAAAAGTTTTAAATTTAATGGAGGTGGGTTTCTAGGTGGAGGTGGGCTTTGTAGTGCCCAGGACATAAAAAGGGGGTCATATTTAATGCTGCAGTCCTTTGGGGTGGGGGTGGGGGATATGCCAGACCATGGGGGGGGGGGGGGGGTAGGGGGTAGGACAGGGCTGACACTAGGCTACAGGGAGGTGTGGGGGAAGGGTAGGGCTGATGCCTAGCTATGGGATGGATGGTGGGAAAGGGAAGGGCTGATACCGGGCTGGATGGGGGGTAAGGTAGAGAAGGGAAGAGCTGATATTGGGCTACGGGGATGGATAGGAGGGTAAGGAAGGAAAAGAAGGGCAGATTCAGGGATAGGGAGATGGATGGTAGGGAAGGGAAAAGCTGATTCCGGTCTATGGGGATAGATGGGTGGGGGGGGGGGAGGGAAGGGAAGGGCTGATGACAATTTCTAATTTTTGGTCCTTTATTCTGTAATTGATGAGGGTTGATCTGTGTTCTGCATGTGACTGAGTAGGTGAGAGATTCTGCTGGCATGTGGTTTGTGTGGGATCTATGAGTCTGACTTGTCTGGCTTTTCCAATGGGATGCGTAGTGGTGTTGTGTATATTCACTGCTGCCTTTGTAAAGGTACTGTTATAGGATGTTACGGTTTGCAACATAGGATCTGAGAAGCCTCTATGCAGGATTTAGTGCTACTTTACCTGGCAATGAAGGGATTTTGTTCCTATTATTGAGGTGCTACCAGAATTTGAATACATTGTTATATGTCATTGCTGTAATTATATTGCAGGATCCTGTCATGTGCATTGAGATGTTTGCCATTACAGTAGACTTATGTCTGGTCAAATTTGATATGGCATAATGTAACTATATTTAAAAATATTAGCTTTTCCATTAAGTATGTCTGTGGTTTATGCTATTGGGCAGACTACTTAGAAATCCATCATCAAGTGCATTCTACGGCATTATTTTGTAGTATCCCAAGAAACACTACTCATACCTATATACACAGGGCTCACCCATATTAGCTCTGGGCCCACCCAAAATGTCAGGTCTGGCTACGCCACTGACACTCACACACAGTCTCTCTCTCACAGACACACTCGCACCTAGTCTCACTCTCTCTCTCTGTCACACACACACATTTGCACATTCACTCTCTCTCTCACACAGTCACTCTCTCAAACATACACATTCCGAGGAAAACCTTGCTAGTGCCCGTTTCATTTGTGTCAGAAACGGGCCTTTTTTACTAGTATATATATAATATAATATATCATTCTATATTCTATTCTCCACCAATTACATATAAGGTAATGTGATAAGAATCAGAATATGTAAGAAAAGGGGGAATTAAATACTATATTTGTTGAATTACATTAACATGCACTGCAAGGTTTAAATACATGTGCTCAGAACATAAAGACCATATATTTAACTTTAAAAGGTTTATTTACATGGAATGTAATAATGTTACAAGGGAGAGGCAATTTTCAGAATCTTTCACAGGGGAAATGTGCTTTTCAAGATATCAAGTCTGAATTATAAATTATGCTGGATAATGGTAACTCACTTTGATAGAGGCTGCTGGGTGGAGTGATGGAGATCCTTGCTGAAACAGGAGTCTTTTGTTGCAGAATTGTAGTTGGAGCCTGGAGAAAGTCTTATCAGGTGTGTGTGAAGTCCGGCAGGAGGCAGATCCCAAGAGCGAGCTGGGCATTTTCTAGGCTTTTCATATTTTCTTGCTGGACCCTAGGCTGAAGTCAGGTGGGGTGTCTGAGAACTGGTTTCATCAAGTTTTGAGATGGGGCATGGTAACTGGTCACGTGTTTAATAACATCATAAGGCTTTCTGTCTGGACATCTGCTGTGATATACACATCCATTGTCTGAGAGTAAGTGGGCTTTAGATAGTGGAGTTTCACTGTCTTTGGTTAACTCCAGTCTTTGTGACTGTTGTCCATCTTCAGAGTTTTGTTCTTTGGAGATGTGTTGATGGGCTTAAGTATCCAACCAGCTAGTTTTTGTTATCAGTAGTTTCCAGTGGGGAAGGGGGAGATGAAAACCAGACCAGTTTATCTGATTCTGTCCCAAAAAGCCTTTGCAGGTGTATATATTTTATATATACATTTGTATCTGATCCAGCAAAATCAATAACTCTGACAATTAAACTCATATCATGCTACACCTGCAATGTTATGTAAGATCAACTTTGACCTGTACATTTTGTATGTAATATATTGTGACCTGTACTGAGCTTCAATTGGGTGAAGGGAAAAGAAATATAAATAAATCCACACAAACATACATACTTGCCCTTTAAATGTCTTATAAAGGACTATATATCCAATGTTATTTCCATGGGTAAAACTTTCACCCACAGAAAAGGGCTCCTTGAATTCTGCTTGTCCACAATGTAAGTAAAATTATGCAGGAGTAGCCTAATGGTTAGTGCAGCAGGCTTTGATCCTGGCAACCTGGGTTTGATTCCCACTGCAGCTTCTTGTGACCTTGGGCAAGTCACTTAACCCTCTATTGCCCCAGATACCAAAAAAACAAACAAAAAAACTTAGATTATGAGCCCCCTAGGGCCAGAGAAAGTACCTGTATATAATGTGTACAGCACTGCATACGTCTAGTAGCGCTATTGAAATGATTAGTAGTAGTAGTAGTACATTATTCAACAATATGCATAATTGTGCCTGGATTTTTTGACAATATTCCCATGGGTGGGGTTAGGTCAGGGGGTGGAAACAAGACATGATTTTGTTCTTCGTAGAAAAGAAAGCTGCAGAACAAACGTGTACCACAGAAATGGAAACTGAATCCTACTACTTCTACTTATCATTTCTATAGCGCTACTAGATGTACGCAGCGCTGTACACTAAACATATAAGAAATGGTCCCTGCTTGACAGAGCTTATAATCTAATCAAGACAAACAGGACAAATAAGAGAATTACTTAAGCTGAAAATGATAAAACAGACCCCCAATGGGACTGCATGGCCTATGCACACTTGCCCTGACATGTATCAGAAAGGCAACCGTGTCATTAAAACCTAATTAATCATATGGGATCAGTTTATGATACTGGGCATAGCAACCACACCTCCAATCCTTTACTTACAATCTCAATTAATCACTTCTTCATCCCAGGAGAACCAAAACTGGAACTCATTAAATTATACATGCATGGGGTAACACTATCCACACAGGCACCCCCTCCTACCCCACCCCTTTTAGTGTGATTGGCACGAATTGAATATGTTTTCGTGTAATTGAGCTCCTCAGAACCTAAGGGTGACTAGCAATGAACACAGGGGTGTTACAATTAATTTCTGGTGGATGCTCAAGAGTTGCATGAAAGGAAGTATTTTCTATTCCTATCCCATCCTGCGCTCCTTTAATCTCAACAGACTCCTTCTAAACACTGTACATAGCATTAAAATTAGCACTGCATAATGGGGAAGAGAACTGGGTCAGGATGGAGCATAAAGAAAGATAACAAATGTCTGGTAAGAGAGTTTTAAGACCAGGGGCCTGGCTCCAATACTAATTGGTTCTCCAATTTGTTTTATAGCCTGTTAATTATTTACAACAAAGCCATATCCATAAAGGATGTCCACAGCCTATAAAGATAATGAAGTGTAATTGGATGTTTAACCCTGGCTACAGACTTCATCCGATTTTTGTCAGATCACTGTTCCTCATAAAAAGTGACCCTACTTTGCTCTGTTACACTGAATTTTTTTTTTAACAAGTACCTTTGAAAAACCGCGGAATGCCTCCCAAATCAGCTTCCTAGACAAGGCAGACTGCTCAAATTAGAAGTGAAGCATCTATTAATCAGCATCTATTAGAGAATATTGATTTACATTTCAATAAAACACTTTGCTTATAATGGCATATGTAGGTGACCTAATGTCTAGCTGGTTCTGAGTTAAGAGAAAAAGACTAAGGGACTGACGCAGAAAGAGCCAGGGCTCTAGCATGAATTACAGTCCTAAACTCCCCCCCCCCCCCGAATGCTATAAGCAATGAGCATGCAAATTACTGCCGCCTTAAAACTGTGGCAGTGATCCACAACTCATTGGGAAATGTCACCCTCCTGTCAATGCCTGAGAGGTGACTGGCTCAGGAATTGACAGAAAGGATTACATTAAAAAAAAAAAAAAAGTTGTTGGCAATCTGCATCAGCCCCAATCTCCCTCCCCTCTCGCCTGACTTGGCCTGACCCTCCCATATTAAAAATAAAACTCCCCTCCCCCACACCGGCCATGACTAGCATTGGCACACCCTCCTTCAAGAGGACCAGCAACCCTCTCTCCTGACTTTAAAAGGCCCTGGTGTCTAGTGGCATCACCCCTCCTAACTTAAAAAACTACTGCCCTGGTGTCTAATGGCAACTCCTTAAACCCTGAACCCAGACCCCCCGGACACGTCCATGAGCACACCTTAACTAGAGGCAAGTGAAGCCGACTCACTTTTGTCTTCAGCACCAACTTGAAAAAGGATAACACCTGACCCCACGCAGTGCATTCTGGGATGCAACAGGCAGGGTCAGTCTGCCATAGAATGGAAACGTTCTTCCTTGTACCTCACTGTTCCTTGCTGGATAACATGTAAGTCCACAAAATGGAGGAAATGGCCATTTTTATTGCCTTTCTAAGACAAAATCACTTTAGGTCATCCCAAGATATTTTGAATGATGCCTGTATACACAGAGGCTCCCAAGATTATTAAAGCATTAATCATTTAAAAATGGTCCTGCCTCCTGTGATGTAAACTTCCAGGACCGGCAGAGGAAGCATCAGTGGCATACAGAGAGCCATGGTCCCACACGTTTTTGCTCTTTCCTGCCCCAAAGAGGGCACTAGACCACTAGGGCATGACAATAAGATACAGGACGGAGGGGAGGACAGGACAATCTAAGGCCTGCCTGCAAGCCAGCCTGTCCGCCTGCAAACCCGGAAAAATGGGCAGGCTAGCAAAACCCACCCAGATGCCCCACGGTGTCCTGAAAAAGAGGACATGTTCAGGTAAAACCGGACATATGGTAACCCTACCCTTTCTCTCTCTCTTCCCCTCCCCCCACCATCCAGTATTGTCCCATTTCTCTCTTCCTCCCCTCCCATCTTGTTTTCCATCTCTCTCATTCCCTTACCCCGCTGTAGCCATGCAGCACTTTTTGCTCCCTCCCTCCTCTTGACACCCCCATTGGAGTCATACTAGAAAACAAGCAGCAAAAATGCATGGGACCATGGCTCTCTGTGTGCCACTGATGCTTCCTCTGCCGGTCCTGGAAGTTTACATCAGAGGAGGCAGGACCGGCAGAGGAAGGTGTTGGACTAGGGTGCTAGAGTTGACCGCGATATATTTCCAGAATACTGCAAATATTGCTGTTTAATATGTTGGATTATTTTGGTAATATGCAGACTGAATATACTTCAGGAATTATGTGCCAATATAATCAAAATAATACACCATCAGTAACAGATATGAAGGGGGGAGGCATCTGGTGCAGCTGCATCAGGGCCACACAGTGAAGGACTTCTTCCATATGTTCAAAAGTGCCCTACTGTCCTTTTACTGCTGACACAGGTGTCGCCCCTCCACACCTGTGTCAGCCCTATACCATGTCCCTAGCCCCCCCCCCCCTATAACATCCTAGACCCACCCCACTTTAGCCTCCCCAAACAGCTGAACTGCCGATCGCCTATGGAAATGGCATTTCCAAAATACACTTCAAGAGAGGGACGTGGCTCCTTTACGTATTTCTCACCCTATGCTCCTATTTTCCCATCTTCTCTCTCTCTCTACCTCCTAATTTTATCTTACCCAGCTAATCCACCAATGTATTTAAACAATTCAATAAAATTTTAACAGTGTCATAATATGAACATATTGCATAGATTTATCTCTTTCTTAAAGTATAATTTAGAATGTAAAGCATATATATACCATGCAGACATATATAAGCCACTTATATATATACCACATATACAGTGGGGGAAATAAGTATTTGATCCCTTGCTGATTTTGTAAGTTTGCCCACTGACAAAGACATGAGCAGCCCATAATTGAAGGGTAGGTTATTGGTAACAGTGAGAGATAGCACATCACAAATTAAATCCGGAAAATCACATTGTGGAAAGTATATGAATTTATTTGCATTCTGCAGAGGGAAATAAGTATTTGATCCCTCTGGCAAACAAGACCTAATACTTGGTGGCAAAACCCTTGTTGGCAAGCACAGCGGTCAGACGTCTTCTGTAGTTGATGATGAGGTTTGCACACATGTCAGGAGGAATTTTGGTCCACTCCTCTTTGCAGATCATCTCTAAATCATTAAGAGTTCTGGGCTGTCGCTTGGCAACTCGCAGCTTCAGCTCCCTCCATAAGTTTTCAATGGGATTAAGGTCTGGTGACTGGCTAGGCCACTCCATGACCCTAATGTGCTTCTTCCTGAGCCACTCCTTTGTTGCCTTGGCTGTATGTTTTGGGTCATTGTCGTGCTGGAAGACCCAGCCACGACCCATTTTTAAGGCCCTGGCGGAGGGAAGGAGGTTGTCACTCAGAATTGTACGGTACATGGCCCCATCCATTCTCCCATTGATGCGGTGAAGTAGTCCTGTGCCCTTAGCAGAGAAACACCCCCAAAACATAACATTTCCACCTCCATGCTTGACAGTGGGGACGGTGTTCTTTGGGTCATAGGCAGCATTTCTCTTCCTCCAAACATGGCGAGTTGAGTTCATGCCAAAGAGCTCAATTTTTGTCTCATCTGACCACAGCACCTTCTCCCAATCACTCTCGGCATCATCCAGGTGTTCACTGGCAAACTTCAGACGGGCCGTCACATGTGCCTTCCGGAGCAGGGGGACCTTGCGGGCACTGCAGGATTGCAATCCGTTATGTCGTAATGTGTTACCAATGGTTTTCGTGGTGACAGTGGTCCCAGCTGCCTTGAGATCATTGACAAGTTCCCCCCTTGTAGTTGTAGGCTGATTTCTAACCTTCCTCATGATCAAGGATACCCCACGAGGTGAGATTTTGCTTGGAGCCCCAGATCTTTGTCGATTGACAGTCATTTTGTACTTCTTCCATTTTCTTACTATGGCACCAACAGTTGTCTCCTTCTCGCCCAGCGTCTTACTGATGGTTTTGTAGCCCATTCCAGCCTTGTGCAGGTGTATGATCTTGTCCCTGACATCCTTAGACAGCTCCTTGCTCTTGGCCATTTTGTAGAGGTTAGAGTCTGACTGATTCACTGAGTCTGTGGACAGGTGTCTTTCATACAGGTGACCATTGCCGACAGCTGTCTGTCATGCAGGTAACGAGTTGATTTGGAGCATCTACCTGGTCTGTAGGGGCCAGATCTCTTACTGGTTGGTGGGGGATCAAATACTTATTTCCCTCTGCAGAATGCAAATAAATTCATATACTTTCCACAATGTGATTTTCCGGATTTAATTTGTGATGTGCTATCTCTCACTGTTACCAATAACCTACCCTTCAATTATGGGCTGCTCATGTCTTTGTCAGTGGGCAAACTTACAAAATCAGCAAGGGATCAAATACTTATTTCCCCCACTGTATAAGCCACTTATACCATATACAGCAAACAAATATAGCTTACCTGAAAAGTCTTCAATGCATGTATGCAGTCCAACCAGCACCAGATGAAAAAAAAAACCAATAAGGTTCCCCTCATTTCGCCAAAGTGGTGTCAGGGGTACTTTGTCAAAACGAGGAGCCCCTTGTTGGGTTTCTCATCTGGTGCCGGTTGGACTGCATACATGCATTAAAGACTTTTAAATCTAGACTGAAAGCCCACCTCTTTAACATTGCTTTTGACTCGTAACCACTCACCTCCACCTACCCTCCTCTCTTCCTTCCCGTTCACATTAATTGATTTGATTACTTTTTTTTTTTTGTCTATTAGATTGTAAGCTCTTTGAGCAGGGACTGTCTTTCTTCTATGTTTGTGCAGCACTGCATACGCCTTGTAGCGCTACAGAAATGCTAAATAGTAGTAGTAGTAGTAGTTTTCAGTTAAATTATTTTTGTTTGCTGTGTATGATATGTTTATTGTTGTTCCAGACCATTCCTTTTGGTACCATTATTTTTGTCTTTTGCATTCACACTGGCTTGTAGTGCCTCAGTTTGTTGACATACTGAGACTGCTCCCATTTTTCTGGTGGAATATTTTTATACCGTATAGCTTTTTTCTCCAGCTGTATTAAATTTTGTGTTAGTGATAGGGAGTGGGCCTGTGATAGTTTCTGCTGTAGTCCCTGTTGCTGAGACTTTCTCTAAGATGGGGTGTTTAGCTTTGAGGCTTTACTCCTTGCCTTTTTCTTTTTTGTGCTTTTTTTTTTGCACTAGATTTGGCTTTGTGCGTAGTGGTCACATGTATGTCAGCAAGTTGAGCATGGTATTTTGAATTATTTTGTAGTTTGCCCTGTTCCCTCTGTGGATATTGTATTTTAAACATTAGCACATGGCCATTAATACAAAACATAGGAAATAGCCATTTTATGTATGCAGTAAAAATGGCCTTAACTCTCGGGAAAAACCAACAGAAGGGTGCTAAGGCCACTTTTTGCCACAGTTTAGTATAAGGACCTCAAAATGTATACAAGATAAGAAAAAAAATACAATAAAGATAGGAAAAGAATCTATCCATCACATTAAAAATCAAGCATTCAATCTTGCAGGTAATAATCTATGATAAAGAAAAAGATCTTACTTAGGGGCCTTTTTACTAACGGGCAGAAGGGGTAGCATGGGATTGGAATGTACCAAATTGCCCAAGAGTCCAGCAGTAATCCCGCCTTTGCCGCACGCCACTTCTGGTGCTAGAGAATACATTTTTATTTTCTAGAGTTGGGGGGTGTGCCCAACGGTAATGGAGCCCTTACTTATTTTGCTTACTGCACGGCCACCTAAGTGCTTTGAAAATGAGCTCCATAGTACATTACAGGACTACACTAGATATAGCTCAAAAATAATATAATTTAAGCATCAATTAATCCAAATTCAAGAATTAGGGTAATTTCCAACTGAAAGATATGGGTTAAGTTTAATGAATAAAATAATCTAATTTTTTGTTCAAACACCTGAGTCAGATTTCCTACATAATTTGGAGATGTGTAAATGCCTTTTACATGACATTTTAGACTGGTACCTGCTTTGGAATAGAATTATACATTGTCAAATTCCATCTAGGAGTAGGCTACTGTTTAGATTACTAGGCTAGCCAACCCTACCGATCCAATGTAAATCCCTGCACCTGGCAACACAGCAAAACCAATGATCATACTGGACAACATACAACCTTTCCTCATTCCGACCCTCTTGGAGGCATATTTTCAAAGCACTTTGGGAGGCTAAGTTCCATAGGTTTCTATGGAACTTTGGGAGGCTAAGTGCTTTGAAAATGAGCTTGTTGGTGTCTCAAACACACAACCTTTTAACTACAATATAACCTTTTAACTACAATATAACCTTGTATCTGCTCTCTACCGGACTGGGCGAACGCCTGTACGGTACTATGTAAGCCACATTGAGCCTGCAAACAGGTAGGAAAATGTGGGGTACAAATGCAACAAATAAATAAAATAAATAAAATTTACCAGTCCTCCAGAAAAATGCCCTTTTACCAATGGCGGTAAAAGGTGGCCTCGGCACACAGCAAATCTGTACGCCGAAGCCACCTCTTACCGCCGTTTGGTAAAAGGGCCCCTTAACGCATATCCCCAATTGAGTCACAAAAAGCCCTCCTAAACAAAACGGTTTTCACCTCTTAACAGATGACGTAGAATTGAGGGACACTGGTTTGGATCGGTGTCTTTTTCTTTTAGGGAATGGAGTATCCAGTTTTCTTGGATGATTTCCTCCAAGTTTTCTGGGGTCCTGCTTTCTGATAGCAAGTGTATTACTTGTTTTATTTTGTAAAAAAAAAAAATTGCTATAAATAAAAAGTTTAAAAAGAAGAAAGACTGCAGGGACACAGGTAACAGATTCCACAATATGACAGCCATAGAATAAAAGCACTCTCCCTTGTGGATTCTAACTCAGCTTTAGTAGAGTGATGTAGTAGCCGTGTTAGTCCACTTTTAACAGTAATCAATAGAAATAAAATAAAACAGAGAAAAGAAAATAAGATGATACCTTTTTTATTGGACTAATTCTATACATTTTTTGATTAGCTTTCGAAGGTAACCTTTCTTCTTCAGATCAAAAATAAGCAAATGTTGATAAATAACAGTATATATAAGTGAAATATCAAAGCACTCCAATGACAGTTTCACAGGAGGAGGGTGGGGTGGGTTAGATGAGAAACGGGGTGGGGGAGGGGGGCTGGGTAGATGAGAGACAGGGAGAGATGAATGGTGATAATAAGAGGGTGACAAAGCAGTAGAATTTTATGGTTTATATGGACTAGAAAATCCAGATCTTTAAGTCCTGTCTGGTGAGTGTCAAAATATTTAAACATTCTGACTTCAAAGGTCTTACATTCCTGGATTGTCTTAAAGGTTCCTTTTAGTATTCTCAGCATGAAATCATTGATACAGTGCTCTAGTTTTGTAAAGTGCTATCCCACAGAGGTGACATCCTGGTTGGCACTGGCATTTTTCATATGATGTCTATGTACATTAAATCTCTTCTTTAGCATCTGGCTTGTTTGTCCAATATAGAACCCTTCGTCACACTTTTTGCATTGAATGATATATATCTCATTGGAAGATGAGCAGCTTTGGAAGGGGCCAGAATAACCAGTCTCTGCATATCAGTAGAACACAATCAATCACAAAGAATTGCCAAGGAGGACTTTTAATTAGGCGCACTGGTATTTTTAGCACGCGTTAAAAATAGGCGCACGCTGAACACTAAAGACACCCATACATTGGCATCTTTAGTGTTTAGCACATGCCTATTTTTAGCACGTGCTAAAAACGCCAGCATGCCTTAGTAAAAGACCCCCCAAGTAAAGTGATGTGGTAGCCATGTTAGTCCACTTTTAAAGGTAAAGAATAGAAATAAATCAAAACATCTCTACTATAATAAAACGCACCTCCAACGTTCTGAAGCTGACTCCGTGGCTTCACTGAAGGGTTCATGAGTCTGAAGGGTTCGTAAAGCCTGTCACATCTGTCTCTGACCCGCCCTCGCGTCAAAACGTGATGACGTCGAGGGCGGGTCATCAGAAGACAGGACTAAGGCAACGAGCTCACCTCCAACATTATGAAGCACATTCGTAAGGCGCTGCGTGGCTGGAGGGGGAGGCAGGGGAGAGAGGAGAATCACTGGGTGGCTGCAGTGGGGGGCAGGGGAGACGAGAATCGCTGGGTGGCTGCATGGGGGGAAGGAGACAGAGGAGAATCGCAGGGTGGCTGGAAGTGGGGGCAGGGGACAGAGGACAATCGCAGGGTGGCTGAAGGGGGGGCAGGGGAGAAAGGATAACCGCTGCATGGCTGGGACATTCGCTGGGTGGCTGGAGGGGGGCAGGGGAGATAGGAGAATAGCTGAGTGGATGTAGGGGAACAGGGGAGACGAGAATCGCTGGGTGGCTGGAGGGGGGGCAGGGGACAGAGGAGAACTGCAGGATGGCTGGAGGGGGGAGGGGAAAGAGGACAATCGCTGGGTGGCTGGAGGGGGGACAGAGGAGACAGGAGAATCACTGGGTGGCTGAAGGGGGGGGCCAGGGCAGAGAGAGGAGAATCACAGGTGGCTGGAGGGGGGCAGGGGACATCAAACACACTCTCTGTCTCACAGCCACACTCGCACCCAGTCTCCCTCATTCTGTCACACACACACACTCGCACGGTGCTGCCAACCATGCAGAGGGGGGGGAGAGGCAGGGGGTCCTGAGACCAGAGGGGAGGGGAGGAGGTCCTCATACCAGAGGGAGGGGGGGAGGTATCTCTGTCACACACACACTCTCTCACAGTCAGTGTCTTTCTCTCTCTCTCACTCAGTCTCTCACACTATGTCTCACACTGTATCACATTCACTCTCTATGTGTCACACAGTCACTCTCACACACTCTCGGTCTCACACACTCAGTGTCATACACTCTCGGTCTCACAGAGAGTCTGTATGCTCACTCTCTCTCTGTCACACACACACATTCGCACATTCACTCTCCCTCTGTCACACAGTCACTCTCAAACATACACACTCCAAGGAAGACCTTGCCAGCGCACGTTTCATTTCTGTCAGAAACGGGCCTTATTTACTAGTAGAAAATAAAATAAAATGATACCTTTTTTTATTGGACTAACAATACATTTTTTGATTAGCTTTCGAAGCATCAGATCGGAAATAAGCAAATGTTGACAAATATCAGAATATATAAGTGAAACACAAAAGCATTCCAATGACAGTCTCACAGGAAGAGGGAAGGGTAGATTTGGTGAGAAACAGGGGGAGCTGGGTGGATGAGAGACAGGGAGAGATGGATGGCTGATAAGAGGGTGACAAAGCAGTACAGTTTTATGGTTTATAATGGGATAGAAAGCCCAGTTCTTTGTTAAGTCCTGTCTGGTGAGTGTCAAAATATTTCATCATTTTTATTTATTTATTATCTCATTTGTACCCCACTGTGCCAACACATCTCACAGGATCCCACAGTCACTCCCATGGGGAAAACATTCAGCATAAAGGGATCCTTTACACGCTCATCCTCAAAAGTGGTATATATCAGTGGTATAGTCAGGCCTCTGTGGGAGGGGGGGCTAGAGCTCAAGGTGGGGGGACACATTTTAGCTTGCCTCCCCCAGCCGTTGCCCCTCTCCTCCACTTCCGACTCCCCCCCCCCCCCGCCGCCACTGCTTCCAACCCCCCGCTGCCAGGTACCTTTGCTGGTGGGGGTCCCCAACCCCCCCAGCTGAAGCGTTTATCTGTCCTGCGCTGCTGGTCTCACACTTGCTTCCTCTCCTGTTTCCAGATGCGCCATGCATGCTCTCGCTTTAATGAAACTGAGCATGCTCGCGCATGCTCAGTTTCATTAAAATGAGCGTGCAGTGCATGGTGTGCTGAAAACAGGAGAGGAAGCAAGTGTGAGACCAGCAGCGCAGGACAGATAAATGCTTCAGCTGGCGGGGGTTGGGGACCCCCACCAGCAAAGGTACCTGGCGGCGGGGGGTTGGAAACAGCGGCGGCGGCAGGGGAGGGAGTCGGAAGTTGAGGGGAGGGGCGACGGCTGGGGGAGGAATGCTAAAATCTGCTCCCCCACCTTGAGCTCTAGCCCCCCCCTCCCGCCGAGGCCTGACTATGCCACTGATATATACCACTTTTGAGGATGAGCGTGTAAAGGATCCCTTTATGCTGAATGTTTTCCCCATGTGACTGTGGGATCCGGTGAGATGTGTTGGCACAGTTTGCAGCTAGGTATATTGCAGGGCCATATGCCATTCTCTTCTTTTTGAGCTTGTACTGGGAGGAATTACCAAGGAAGAGAAATAAAAAGGGCCCTCTCCACAAACTCCCCTATGAGTCAGAAGTAATACCACAAATTCTATTCAATGAGCTATGGACAGATAAGGAAATGCAAGCTTAGTATTACAAACAATGAAATCTTTTATGTTCCTTTTCAGATAAAGGAAAAAGGAAAAAAAAACCTTTAGTTCTACCCTCTAAAAACTTCCATCAGCTTTGGACTCCTATGGTTTTTATTCGTGGTTAGAGAAGAATCAAGTTCAAATGTAAGGGGACCATGACAACCTTCCTTGGTCTTCTCACTTTCTTGTGACATCTTGTCAGGCAGAGCAGCCTGGCAGTCAGATTAGCTGCCAGAAAAGAAATGAATGGAAATTTAACAGTACACTTTTAGCGGTAATGAAGCAGAACTGTTTAAACCTCCCAGTGAACCTTTCACCTCTTCACCTCCAGGTGCCTCTTCTTTACCCTTCAGACAACACTGTACATGACAAAACACCATCACTAATAAGCTGGGTGCTTTTGAAAATATTTATAAGTACTACAAAAAAAGGAAGGCTCTTTTCTTTCATATCCCACATGAAAAGGGACAGGCTGGAATCACAAATTAGAACATAGACTAACAAGTTAAATTATTGGCTTTTGAAGCCACACTAAAACACCTGGCTAAGTACAGTCATAGGCCTGATTGTTCACTTTCCTATTACAGTAACAGTGAAATATATTCTTTAGCACAACACTCACTTTCATACCTAATATGATTTTAAATAATCATTATGAGGGTGTCAAACTGCGATCCTGGAGGATTGCAAACCAGTCAGTCAGTCAGTCAGACTATCACCAATGAATATTTTTGAGATATTTCCATGCACTGTCTTCATGCTATGCAAATATATCTCATGCATACTGAGCAATTGTTTAGGGAGACATGATGTTTGTAGACAATACTATATGATGTGATTGTGGTGCTGATAGTTTTTATACATTTTGCAGTATGTAATGAATAATTTGGAGAAAACATAGTTGTGGTAATATTGTACATGCATATTGTAATGTGGATCCTCTTCCCTCAGCGGTTGCAGCTCCCCACAACCTGAAGAACACCTTCCCGTACTGCTCTTTTTTCTTTTTCCTCAGAACAATGAAGCTTTTTATTGCCTAGGAGGGGCTTCCCTCCTTCACTCAGTTGTGGCACCAAAACACAAAACAAAGCACATTTATCATTCACCTTTCTCAATCCGGGTAGTTTCCCAGTCCAGGCTTTCACAGCTGCTTCCTCTCCCTCCCTCCTGGGGAAGAGTAGCAGCAAATAATAAAAAAAAAAGAAAAAAAATACCCTGTTCAGTGTAGCGGGGTTTTCCAAAACACAGTTCACTTTTAGCCAAGCTTTACCCCACTGCTCAGTTTAGCCAGGCTTTCAAAATACAGTTCAGTTCTAGCCAAGCTTTCCAAAACACAGCTCAGTTGAGCCAGGCTTTCAAAAAAAAAACACAGTTCAGTTCTAGCCAAGCTTTCAAAATACAGCTCAGTTTAGCCAGGCTTTCAAAAACACAGTTCAGGTCTAGCCACGCTTTCAACATACAGTTCAGTTCTAGCCAAGCTTTCCAAAACACAGCTCAATTTAGCCAGGCTTTCAAAAACACAGTTCAGTTCTAGCCAAGCTTTCAAAACACACAGTAATGGCTTTGCGCGGGCTCAAAGCCTAGGGTCCCACCCTCTTGGTCAGTCATACTCCTACCTGACCTCCTCCCGCTTGACCCGGCTTGGCCCCGCTACTTCCTTGGCTTTCGCTGAGCCAGAGCTGAAAAGTCCATCGGCTCTTCTAGGGTGTTCTCCGGTTCAGTCAACTCCATAGGGCAAGGTTCACTCTCTCCTCCTCTCTCCTCAGGAGCCCAATCCATATTCTCCTCGCCCCGCCCTTCTCCCAGCTGCTCCCCCTTTCTTTCATTAAAGCTCTTTGGTGGCTCTTCTTTCTCCACCCACCTGTTCCACCACCTCTTCCACCAGGTTGGAGAATCAGTCTTATTCCTTCCCCTGCGGCCCTCCTCTGGAGACTCCTGGGAATGCACATAGTTTCTCTTATCCCCGGTCTCCCTTGGGGCATGCTGGGAGTTGTAGTTCTTTATTTCTAGTTTTTTCCTGGGGAATGCCTGCCTATAACGGGGGTATTCTGGCCTATCCCAGGGTTCCTTTGGGGCCTGTCCTACATACTCTTTACATACCCCCCCCCCTTAAATTTCTACCCCCGCATTCTTTTTCCTCCTCCTCCTCCACCCGGGACAGAGCATCAACATTTCCTAAACATCACCCGGGACGATGCTCCACCGCATATTGGAAAGGCTGCAATGCTAAGTACCACCGCATTAGTCTCCCATTATTATTCTTCATTACATTCAACCATTTCAGGGGAGCATGGTCCGTTACCAACTTAAATTTTCTCCCTTCTAAATAGACACTACACTCCTGCACTGCCCATCGTATGGCTAAACACTCCTTTTCTATGGTGGAGTAATGTTCCTCATGAGACAGGAGCTTCCGGCTTAGATAAAGCACCGGGTGTTCCTCCCCTTCATGCTCTTGGGACAGCACTGCGCCTAACCCCCTCCCTGAAGCATCTGTTTGAAGGATAAAGGGCTTTTCAAAATCAACTGCCTTCAGCACAGGTTTCTGGCACAGGGCCCTCTGCATCTGTTCAAATGCCCTCAACTCCTCCCCTCCCCACCTCAAGTGGTCCGGATTCTTCCCTCTCAGCATGTCAGTTAAGGGAGTGGCCATTGCGGAAAAATGAGGGATGAACCTGCGGTAATACCCTACCATCCCCAGGAATCTACGCAATTGTTTCTTGGTGTTTGGTCTGGGAAACTCTTGGATGCTTTTAACCTTATTCAATAAGGGCCGGACCTCTCCCCTTCCCACATTATACCCTAAATACTTTACCCTGTACTGCGCAAAATAACATTTTTTTGGGTTCAGGGTGAGACCTGCCTCCCTAAAAGCCTGCAGCACTGCCTCTACCTGGTTTAAATGGGTGTTCCAGTCTCCACTATGTATTACCACATCATCCATATATGCGGCGGCATATGCCTGATGTGGTCGGAGAACCCTGTCCAGCAACCTCTGGCAGCTTGCAGCTGCTGAATTAAGGCCAAAGGGCAATCTTTTGAACTGGTACAGGCCTATAGGCGTACTAAAGGCGGTCTTAGCTTGTGCCCCTGACGAAAGGGGAATCTGCCAGTACCCTTTTGTCAAGTCCAGGGTGGTGAGATATTGTGCAGATCCTAGCCTGTCCACCAGCTCCTCAATATAGGGCATAGGATACGCATCTGCTTGAGAAATATTATTAAGCTGGCGGAAATCTATGCAGAATCTCCACTCCCCTTCGGGTTTTGGTACTAACACCACTGGGCTTGACCAGGGACTATTTGACTCTTCGATCACCCCGAAGTCTAACATTTCCTGGACCTGTTTTATCACCTCCCTCCTTTTCATGGGGGACAGCCTATATGGCTTTTGCCGAACTACTTTACCCCTTTCCGTTATGATGTCATGCTCCACTAGGTGAGTATTTCCAGGGCAGGCCGTCAACACATCATCAAACCCTTTCAAGAGCCTTCCTATCTCTTTCTTTTGTACTTGTGTCAACCGGGGATTAACCCCTGGTTCACCGGGCTTGAAAATATCTCTTATTTGCGGTCCCAACTCCTCTCCCTCCTTTTCATCTCCCCGGGTCTGAAAGCCTACCCTTGCTACCCAGGGTTTCATCAGGTTAACGTGGAAGGTTTGGACCCGCCCTTTTTCGTTCGCCACCTCATATGTAAGAGGCCCAAGTCTCCTCCTCACCACCCAGGGACCCTTCCACCTAGAGGCAAACTTATGAGGATCCTCCGAGATTAGGATAAGGACCCTATCTCCTATTACAAACTCCCTCTCACGAGTACCCTTATCATAATATTCCTTTTGACGATTTTGGCTCTGTTCAAGCCTATCCTGGGAATATTCCTGTAACTTATTTAATCTGGTCCTCAGATCCTGGAGGTATTCGACCACTGACTGATCGGAGGTGTCCGGGGGTACCCAGTGTTCCTGTAAAATATCTAAAATGCCCCTGGGCCTCCGTCCAAACATCAATTCATAAGGCGCAACTCCTAATGAGTCTTGCACCTTCTCCCTGTAGGCATATAGCACGAAGGGTAACAGTTGGTCCCAACCTGTCCTATCCTCGCCTAACGCTTTTTTTAACATACCCTTTAAAGTTCTATTAAAACGTTCCACCATCCCATTAGTTTGAGGATGGTAGGCCGCTGTACGGATATGTTGTATCCCAAAAGCCTCCCACACTTGCCTTAAGGTACTTGACATAAAGTTGGACCCCCTGTCGGTCAAAACTTCTTGGGGGAATCCCACCTCACAAAAGATTTTTATCAGTTCCCTGGCAATGACCTTCGCTGATATGCTTCTCAAAGGAATGGCCCAGGGGTACCTAGTGGCCATATCCATAACCACTAAAACGTAGAGGAAGCCTCTCTGAGATTTTGTTACTGGGCCAATAATATCCATGGCTATTCTCCTCCCCGGTTGTTCCACTCTAGCAAGGGGTTTTAACGGTGCCTTAGGCGGTAGCCGGTCTGTCACCTTCTGACAGTTGGGGCAGGACTTGCAATACCTCTCCACCTCCCCATAAACTCCTGGCCAATAAAACCGGCCCAATATCTGAGTCAGGGTAGCTTGGGAGCCCTTATGCCCCCCCAAAGGATGATCATGCGCGAGCCTTACTACTAGGGGACGGAAAGCTTGGGGGACTACTAGCTGTCTCCCCGCTTCAGAGTTCTCCCAATTGGGTACCCTGCGATATAGAATGTCCCCCTCTATCATGAACCCCGGGGCTTCCTGGCCCTCCCCCTGTCGGGCCCGTTCCCAGGCATATTCTAAAGTAGGGTCCGTGGCCTGCTCCCTATGAAACTGGGGAAACTGCTCGCTCAATTCTCTCGGGGCCACTTTCTTTTCTTGCCTGCTCCAAGGCCTCCCGTCTGTCCCTCTGCTCCTTTTTCTTCAAAGCTTTCCCCTTTCTCTCTTTTCCCGGCTCCCCTAAGACCTCCCCTTGAAAAGGAAAAATACCTCCTATTCCCTCTTCCTCAGCCTCAGGGTCTCGCCGAGCCTGAGAGCGGGTAGTGACCAACACTCTTTTTTCACTAATACACTCGGTAAAGGGGGGCCAGTCCCTTCCCAAAAGCATCTCCTGTGGCAGTCTGGGCAGAACGGCAACGGCTATCTCTAGCTCCCCTGTGGGCCCCTTCACGTGAACCCTATGGAGGGTATAACGAGTACTGGCCCCATGTATACATTGAATAGCCACTGCTCCCTCATAGGTATCCTTACCTCCTGTCCTCCTCTTTCTTATTTGTTCCCATAACCTCCTGGAGATCATGGACTGGTCTGCCCCGGAGTCTAACATGGCTACAATCGGTAAACCCTCAATCTCCACCTTAGCAGTATACCGAGGTCTAAACCCTTGGGCAACCTGCGAGGTCCATCCCTCTCGACCTGGGCAATCCCTCCGGAAGTGCCCAGTCTTCCCACACTTATAACAGATTTTTCCTTCATACGCGGGGGCCTTTTTTTCAGGACCTGAGGGCATTACGGGCTTTTTACCACCCCAGCCGTAATCGGGTTTCCCCCCCTGGGGATCTGTCTTAAAGAAGGAACTTTTGGAACCCCAGCCTCCCACCGGCCGGGGCTTACCCCCCTCCAGGTCGGGTTCTCCCCAATGTTGGGCTTCCAAATAACACTCCAACCCGACTGTCACGGCCCCTTTGGACCAATCCTGCCCTAATCTCCCTAGGAAGGCCCTGCAGGAACTGCTCCACTACTAATTCTTGCAGAATCTCTCCCGTGGTGTGGCGATCAGGTTCCAACCATTTTTTTACTAAGTCCATCAGTCTAGTGGCCAGCGCTTTAGGGGTTTCCCCCTTTTCCCATTTAGTAGACCGAAACTTACGCCTATAAGCCTGGGTACTCAGTCCATACCGGTCTTTAATGGCCTCTCTCAACCTCCCATAGTTGGCAGCGTCCCCAGGAGCCAAGTCTCTAAAGGCTCCTAGAGCCTCCCCAGATAATGAAGGCACTAACCGCATGGCCCACTGCTCTTGTGGCCACCGCCACCCTCTCGAAGGCGGTCAGGAAATCATCTACATTATCCTGCTCAGACAACTTTCCCCAAGTAAGTGAGTTCAGGGATAAAGGTCCTACCGCACCGCTTCCTCCTGGCCCCTGTCCAGTTGCTCCGGCTCCACCGCCCCTGGGAGCCTCGATCCCTCTCTGAAAAAAGTCCTGGAGCATATTCAGCACCGGTTGTTGCTGCTCTCGTGCCGCCGTCAAGGAGTCTTCCACCATCTTCCCCGTCAGTTCTTGCTGTTTCTGGAACTGCATCGTCATCCAAGCGAAGATCTCCTTGGGGTCCATCCTTGCTCCGGAACAGCGACTCCTGGTGGAAAAAAAAAACAGAGGACACCTCCAAGTGCGGTTTCACTACTTATGTTTTCCCTTTTACTAGGATCCCTTTCTTTCCCCCAATCTAGGCCCCGCTTACCGGAACCCCAGACGGGTCTGCGCCTTTCTCAGCATTGGCCCCTCCGTCGGGCTTTTCTGTCCAGCTGGTCTTGGCCTCCTCGAGCGACAGGTCCGCGAAGCGATCCCACTTCTGACACCAATTGTAATGTGGATCCTCTTCCCTCAGCGGTTGCAGCTCCCCACAACCTGAAGAACACCTTCCCGTACTGCTCTTTTTTCTTTTTCCTCAGAACAATGAAGCTTTTTATTGCCTAGGAGGGGCTTCCCTCCTTCACTCAGTTGTGGCACCAAAACACAAAACAAAGCACATTTATCATTCACCTTTCTCAATCCGGGTAGTTTCCCAGTCCAGGCTTTCACAGCTGCTTCCTCTCCCTCCCTCCTGGGGAAGAGTAGCAGCAAATAATAAAAAAAAAAGAAAAAAAATACCCTGTTCAGTGTAGCGGGGTTTTCCAAAACACAGTTCACTTTTAGCCAAGCTTTACCCCACTGCTCAGTTTAGCCAGGCTTTCAAAATACAGTTCAGTTCTAGCCAAGCTTTCCAAAACACAGCTCAGTTGAGCCAGGCTTTCAAAAAAAAAACACAGTTCAGTTCTAGCCAAGCTTTCAAAATACAGCTCAGTTTAGCCAGGCTTTCAAAAACACAGTTCAGGTCTAGCCACGCTTTCAACATACAGTTCAGTTCTAGCCAAGCTTTCAAAACACACAGTAATGGCTTTGCGCGGGCTCAAAGCCTAGGGTCCCACCCTCTTGGTCAGTCATACTCCTACCTGACCTCCTCCCGCTTGACCCGGCTTGGCCCCGCTACTTCCTTGGCTTTCGCTGAGCCAGAGCTGAAAAGTCCATCGGCTCTTCTAGGGTGTTCTCCGGTTCAGTCAACTCCATAGGGCAAGGTTCACTCTCTCCTCCTCTCTCCTCAGGAGCCCAATCCATATTCTCCTCGCCCCGCCCTTCTCCCAGCTGCTCCCCCTTTCTTTCATTAAAGCTCTTTGGTGGCTCTTCTTTCTCCACCCACCTGTTCCACCACCTCTTCCACCACCTCTTCCACCAGGTTGGAGAATCAGCCTTATTCCTTCCCCTGCGGCCCTCCTCTGGAGACTCCTGGGAATGCACATAGTTTCTCTTATCCCCGGTCTCCCTTGGGGCATGCTGGGAGTTGTAGTTCTTTATTTCTAGTTTTTTCCTGGGGAATGCCTGCCTATAACGGGGGTATTCTGGCCTATCCCAGGGTTCCTTTGGGGCCTGTCCTACATACTCTTTACAATATTCATTAGAGATAGCAGACTGATTAGCATCAGTTTAGTACCCCTGACTTAGAACTTGGGTTGGCAACTCCAGTCCTCAAGTTCTGCAGCCTTGTCAGATTTCCAAAATATTCATATTAAATACGTATGAGATGCATTTGCACATACTGCCTCCATTTTATGCAAACAGATATCCTGAAAATCTGACTGGCCTGTGGCACTGCAAGCAGTGCCAGTCCAACCATTAGAAAAGATTAAGGCGGTCGCCTAGTAGCTTCTGTGGGGCAGCAACGAGCAACTGCAGTCAAAGCAAAACAATCAATCCTGACAGTCGCACAAACTCAAAGAACCATCGATATGCACTTTTGCCTGCAAGGAGTGGAGGAGTGGCCTAATGGTTAGTGCAGTGGGTTTCGGAACTGGGTTTGATTCCTGCTGCTATCTAACGGTTGGGGCAGTGGGTTGAGATTCTGAGGAACTGGGTTCAATTCCCACTGCAGCTGCTTGCAGTTCCTTATGACCCTGGGCAAGTCATTTAACCCTCCATCGACCCAGGTACAAATAACCTTAGATTGTGAGCACATTAGAGACAGAAAGCACTTGCAAAAATAGTATATGTAAACCACTTTGACTGTATCTACAGAAAGGTGGTATATCAAGTGTGGAATAAAACATAGAACAAGGAGGGTGGGCAATTTTTAAATAGCCCATTTACCTGAGTAAATGACTTTAAGAAATTGTCCTCATTCATGGGATAATAAGCACCAAGGTGGAGGAACAAAGGGAACCCCTACAGAATGCACACAGTCAGAGGGGGAGTAGGGCAAATGGATGAGTCTTCCAACACTGGACCATGGTAGGTTCTCAAAGCAGTGGATCTTAGCTGACTTCAATAAACACTGCTTTGAAAACCTACAAGTGTCCAGTGTTGGAAGAGTCCACATTCATAGGAGCCAGCTCTGTGGATGCTGAGCACCCTTACTATTGAGCAAGTTCCTTCACTGTATCCAGGGAGGGGCAATCTGTATTGTGTTTGGCTTCTCCAATCACATGAAAATGTCACCTATGTTCTCATTATTTGTGTGTATGTGTGTACATACAATAAAGTTTAATATTTAAAAGCATGATGTTGTGGAGGTGGGGGGAAGATCAGGGGCTTGAAGTTAATTGGGAGGGGGGGGGGGGTGAAGCATAAGGTTGAAAGGTCACCTTGGATGCACAATACTCTTGCATTGGTCCTGACTGACTGGAGTTGTCTATCTCTCAAATATTAACTGCTGACATTGGTATCTCTTAAGTTAAGAAAAGCATAGCTAACAAAGTTATTTCCTGTCCTTACAGTTTTGTAAACAACTGCACACATGACATCCGCACAAGCCAGCAAACAGTATCCAGCAAAACTGAAATAATTACTACCATATGACGGACAAGCTCTCCCATTTCCCATGTAAAGGAAAACAAGCTAACCTCCAACGCAGCAAAGAGCTTCATTTACCACACACAAGTTTTGAGCTTCATTTCTCTTTTTTATTGTGTAGTTGGGATCTTGAGTTTTCCGAGGATGCGTGGTGGCCTATTACAAGTAAAATGTTAAAACATCTGCCCTTCAATAGTGTTTTTTTCTCCTGTACCAAACCAAAAATGTGTACTGAATTTGGGAGATAACTGACCTATCAACCCAGCTTTTCGACCTGCTTTAAATTTTACCCAATATTGAACTTAAATGCATATAGAATGGCATTTTAGAAAGGATGGCCAAAGCTGATTTGAGAAGTCTAGGTTGGGATGCCTACATTTCGATAAGTATTTCAGAAAAGGATCTGCTAAAGTGGATCCCTTTCTCAAATACATGGACATCCATGGGGAAGGATGGCCAATGGAAGTACCAATTTAGCAAAGGCAGATAGTGATAGAATAGATGCTGATAGCCATGCAACACAGACATGACAGTTTTGGCACTGCTACATCTATGTAGGCATTTCAAAACACAGATGTTGCAATATGAAATTCTGAATATTTCTGATCATCACTTCCAGACACCACTTACACCCTTCATCAGTTCCTGACACCCCACTCACCCCCTGATCACTACTTCCCAAAACTCATCTCCCCCCAATCACCACTTCCCTAGGACTCTCCAGCCAGGCCTGGGACCCACCCAGGGATCCTCAATGGTGGCACAGTGGTCCGGGGCATTTTGAACTTCTCAAAAAAGAGGGGAATTTTATAACATGAATCCTATGTTAGTGCTTATCAACCCTCTCCTGGAGGCACACCTAGCCAGCATTCTTCTCTCTAAGCTGAACGGGTGGCCTCCAACTGCATTGCTACCAGTAGGGGGTGGTGCTTCAATATTGTGTTTTCAATTGCTAGGGACAGACAGGTTCCCTGGAGTCCTGCAGAGCTTGCCTGCCCCTCACTATTGAAAATGTGATAGTAAAACAGAGCCCTCCACTGGCAGGACTGTAACATAGTAACATAGTAAATGTTGGCCGATAAAGACCTGTACGGTCCAACCAGTCTGCCCAACAAGGCATCCAGAGCCTCACTCAGCACTCTGTGCAGGTTTGACTTCTGTTCCAGCAGCTGGTTGGGCAATGTAAACCCCAGGCAGGTCTGGAGGACTCTCGCTCTGCTTAGAAGGAACAATGCCAGCCATTCAGGTTTTCAGGATTCCCACAATGAATATGTATGAGACAGATTTGCTTATATAGGAGACTCACTGTATGCAGATCTCTCTTATGCATATTGATTGTGGAAATCCTGAAAACCTGACTGGTTATGTGTGCTTTGAGTAGAAGGTTGAAAAACGCTGCCCTGGATGTCTCTGCATGGCAGTGTGCACACCCGATATGTGCTATACAAACAATACTAGTACAAATAAATCTGGCTTCAGTCTGATTGATAATCAGCTTGCTGTGGTAAGTAGTGTCTAAGTCGCTCACAGTCGAAGAACCCCAGATGTTCAAAGCTGGGGTATGTGTGTCTCGTGACACTGAATATCTGGGTATCAGTGGTCACCTGAAAGTTAACCAGGCACTGGCCGATATTCAGACAAGTGCCTGATTAACGTTAGTGCATATAGGGCCCCTTTTACCAAGCTGCAACAAAAGGGGGCCTGTGCTGGCATTGGTGCATGGTTTTCACGCACGCTGAGGCCTCCTTTTATCGCAGCAGGTAAAAGGGAAGTCTCGCTTTCCTGCAAGAAATGGCCATGCGGCAAGTAAAGCACTTGCTGAGCGGCCATTTCGAGGTGGGTGGGAACCCTTACCACCACCTATTGAGGTGGCGGCAAGGGCTCCCATGCTAACCCGGTGGTAATCTTACCGCTGGCTACACCCCGGCGCTACAAAAATAAATACATTTTTGTAGTGCCGGAAATGACAGCATGCTAGGGGTGGGAAGTACCGCCAGACTGCTGTGGTAGCCCTGCGGTACTTTCTGTTTAACAAGCGGTAAGCCCGCTTTGGGCTTACCACTGTTTAGTAAAAGGAGCCCTCAGTTAGCACAGCCTTTTTGCTGTCCTAACTTTATGTGGTCCCTTAGCCAGTTAGTGGATTGAAAATTGCTGCTAATCGGCTAAGCAGGTGTTCTGCACATGGCCCATCCCTAATCTAACTGGTAAGAAGATGGCCGGTTAGCAGCGATATTCAGTGGCACTAACCAGTTAAGTTCTACTGAATATCATGTACCGGGTTGTTCAGCGGGGTTTAACCAGGCAAGAGCCTCTCCAGCCTGGATAAACTCTTTTGAATATCGGGCAAACTAAGAACATAAGAATAGCTATACTGGGTCAGGTCAATGGTCCAACAGTGGCTAAATCAAGTCATAAGTACCTGAGAACATTTTAGTTTAGTTTTCAGTTTATAATCTGTTATGGTCAAAAATATTAACAGCAAAGGCAATCTCTTTCCAACATTAACAAGGAGACTATCAACATACTTTCCATTCTGGTACATGAGATTTCATGGCATAAAATGTTCAAATTACCTGCATGCATTGCAAATTACAGTGACAGTTCTCTGTACGTATCAATTTAGTCCTTAATTACCACATGCGTTATTTTAAATTTCTATGTCTACTTTAGTGGTTTACCAAGTTTTTTTTTGTTAACTAACCCTGCTATTGTGAAATGCTGTGGAATCCTAACTTCCTGAACCCCTTTCACTGCATACGGTAAATTGCAGGGAATCTCTTTGAGATGATTTTGAAGCCCTGGTTGAAAAATATTGGTGTAGTCTATTACTTGCATTTTTAGAAGCAGCTCTGATTATATGTATTTACAAGGAGCTATGTTTGACGGTTTTTATAAAGAGGTACTAGGCATGCAGAAAAAAAAACTCCTTCTCAATGTTAAAACTCTATGGTCAGTGCTCCTCTTGAACCGATCCCAGAAGCACACAAATGTCAATGCACACATTCTGCTGGATTCTATATATTGTGCCTTAATTTCCACATGGAAACCGACGCGTATTCTATAACAATGTGCATAGCAATGCGCTGTCAACTGGATGTTAACAAGCAATTATCAGCACTAATTGGCATTAATCAAGATTTATGCGCACAACTTGCTAAGCATATTCTGTAATACAGTGCACATAAGTTCTGAGTCGCCTAGTTGAAAAGGGGGTGTGGCCACAGATGGGGCATTTCTAAAATCTATGCACGCTGTTATAGAATACATCCACTCTGCGCCTAAATTAGGTGTCAGGATTTACGCCAAGTAAAACATGGCATAAATGGCCGCACCTAAATTTGGTCATGTCAGGGGCAGACTGACCATTCGGGCAACAGTGCCCGAGGGCTCAGAGGCTCTAGGGGGCCCCGGATGCCCGTAGCATACTACATCCCTCCCTGATCCTACCTTTAAAGGCGTGCTGCTGGTGATCTAGTGGCCTCTGCAGAGTGGGGGGGGGGGGGGAACATGTTCTTTCCTGCCCACTGTGCTGCTGCTATCCCCCCTGCCCAGCAGCGTCGTATTTTAAAAATGGCGACTGAGACTCCCTGCAGAAGTCTCGTGAGACTGTCGAGACCTGCAAGTCTGCCGCGGGAAGTCTCGGCTGCCATTTTGAAAACATGGTGGTGCCAACTGAATCAGTTGTTTTTCTCCAGTTGGAGTTTTTTACACTGATTCTTTTTTTCTTCTTAGTCTTGGACACCAATGATATTACTGAGACTCTTTGAAAGACAGGGGGTGGGGGTGGTTAATAGATGTTCTATTGTTCCCTGTTGGGAGCTTTGAGGTGTCATTTATTTAAAGTGATAAATAATACAGGACTCCTGCATTAATTGAGTTCTGGCATCTTTTTCACACCTGTTTTTTGACTTATGATAAAATACATCACAAATTTGTCTTTGCTATGCCTGGGAACCCCTACTTGTGGCTTGAGTATCAGTATGCATCACTTTGTTGCCATGGTTACATGCATATAAATACACTAACATACAATTTTATCAAAGGCCTTTTCTGCGTGCAGTATAGGCTTTATGTACAAAAATCTTTATAAAATTCCCCCAGAAGGGTATTTTACAATAACCTGCTTAGCTTTGGAGGCAAAGTAGGTCACTGTTATAAAGTTACGATTTAAAGACACATAAGTGCCTATCCCTCAAATTCTATACATGGTGCCCACTGTAAGGCATGCAACTGGGCACATAGTGATAGAATAGGGCCAGTTTCATGAGTAAACTAATTGGCTTAATTGGTGATAATCAATAATTGACTGTAAAAGCACTAATTGGTACTAATTACTGGTTACGCTTATATCTGCTCTGTGCCCCTATTCTATAACTGCGCCTAATTCATCTGACACACAACTCCAAAGGGGGAGGGGCCAACGGAGAGGCATGGACGGGTCATGGGCATTCCCAGGATTTAGGTGCTGAGTTATAGAATACTTCCATTTCCTCACCTGACAGTAGGTTTTTGGCAGGCGTAAATGCTCACACCTATAGTCAGGCGCAAAAATTACTTAAACTAGTATTCTATAAAGACTGTTTATTTATTTATTGGGATTTATTAACCGTCTTTATGAAGAGATTCACCCAAGGCGGTGTACAGAAGGTACAGTTTAACATAAAACTTACAATTTTGTTAACAGCATAGCAATAGTAAAATAACCAAGAATAAACTAAATACAATAACCCCCTCGTTTACTAAAGATTAACTCGCGTTATTACCATATAGTTCCACACAGAATTACATGTATAGAATACACGTTTAGTGCATCATACCAGCATCTAACTTTGGTTGCCATTTACTGAATCTACCTTTATATGTCTTCATAAAATGGCCTAAGAAAACCTGTTGAAATTGCAGCTGTGTATATTGACAAATGTACACCTGTGTGCATTTATAACCTATGCAAGTACTTCAACACGCTTACATATACATCTTGTAAAAATACGCACCTCATTGTCATACGTGTATTTTTACCTTTCATGCAGGTAAATCAGGGTTTATATATCCTTTATAAATGTACCTCTATGTATACATATGCATGCATATATGGATACATAAGAACATAAGAATAGCTCTACTGGGTCAGACCAATGGTCCATCTAGCCCAGTATCCTGCTTTCAGCAGTGTTTGCTTTAAAAACAGTAACATGTAACTTCCTTGAGTGTCCCTCTAGTTTTTGTACTTTCCAAAAGAGTAAAAAAATCGATTTATGTTTACTCATTCTACACCACTAAGTATTTTGTAGACCTCTATCATATCCCCCTTCGGTCATCTCTTTTCCAAGCTGGAGTCCTAACCTCTTAAGCCTTTCCTCATATGAGAGGAGTTCCATCTCTTTAATCATTTTGGTTGCCCTTCTTTGAACCTTTTCTAATTCTGCTATATCTTTTTAAAGATACGGCGACCAGAATTGCACACAATACTCAAGGAGCGATACAGAGGTATTATAGTATTCTTTGTGTTGTTTTTTATCCTTTTCCTAATAATTCGTAGCATTCTGTTTGCTATTTTGGCCACTGCCACACACTGGGCAGAAGATTTCAGCGTACTGTCCATGATGACACCTAGATCTTTTTCTTGGGTGCTGACTCCTACAGTGGAATCTTGCATCAAATAAATATGATTTGGATTATTCTTCCCAATATGCATACACAGATGGCTATTTTATGAAGATAATATAAAGTTAGATTCAGATGGAGGGATAGAATCCGAGTTCTCAGGAAGGCTTAAAAGCTGTAGGGCCCAATATTCAAAACAATTTAAAATGGCCAGGAGAGGCTCCTGGGCAGATAAATCGCCTGCCTTGAACTAACCACGAATTTTCAGCGGCACTTCTGTGCCACTGAAAATGCTCAGTTAGCCAAAACCTGCTAGTTTGGGATCATTCCAGGGATAGAATCGGTACTTAACTGGCTAAGATAACTTCATATGTAGGACCGCATATATAGACCTATCTTCATGTGGCTCTTCATGGCAGGTTACGTGCCGAATATCACACTTAACTGGCTACGTTTTCGCCGGCTTCATATATCCAGAAATTCAATACTGGAGCCTGGACATGACCCGGTATTGAATACCTGAGTATAACACCAGCAGGAGTCACAAAAATGCTGACTGCTCCAGTGGTGTGCTGGAGCAGGCTCTCACAGGCTCGCAAGAGACGGTTGTTACGTTTTTAAGAATTTTGGGAGCCGGTTGTTAAAGTAGAGCCCTCCATGGCTACTTTAACAACTGGCTCCCAAAATGTGGGCTTGGGCCTCCTGCTGAAATATCTTTTACTTTGCTGGTGGGGATGCTGAGCCCTGCCAGCCAAGTAAATAGACTACTGCTGCTCCCCGCTCCTTGTTTCCAGCATGCTGCTCAGAGCAAGACATTGGGAGTGGTGGCAGTCCATTTATTGGCTGCCAGCAAAGGTATACCTAGCGTGCCTGCACGAAAGGAGGAAGGAGAGAGAGAGGCAAGTGTTGCTCCAACCCCCCCCCCCCCCCCGGCCACCCCTGGCCCTTCCAACTGCAGAGCTGGCTACGTCCGGAGAAAGAGCCTGTTAAAAATTTACCAGCACACCCCTGGACTGCTCCCAGCTGAATATTGGGCCTGCAATGTCTACATATTACGTACACTAGGAGTTTTGAGGTGTTCCAGTCTGAATCCTAATGGCTGCAGGCCCATAGCTAGCTATATGCGGCCAGTATGGCTGCACAGAGCGCAAGGGAAGTTGGTCATGAAAATTGCAGCTTGTCCATCAGCCTTCCTTGTCAGCATGTTGAAAGTGGGTGGGGTGGGGGCATGCTGGGAGCATTTGGGGGGGGGAGTGACTCAGGATGTGTTCCAGGCTTGCAATGCTCCTGCATGGCTACACTGATGTAGCTGTTTAGCCTGTACATCTACTTACTTATTTATTGGAATTTATCAACTGCATTTATGAAGAGAGCCACCCAAAGAAGTATACAGCAAGTACATCTTGGAATAAAATTTAACATTTTGTCAATAACATAACTTAACAATAGTAAAATGGTCAAACATAAGCATAAATACAATCAATAAGGTAAACTTGGAGATGACAAAATAAATTTGAAAACTGACTAGGCATCTGCCTAGCTCACATCTACAACCAAGGGGGTTACAGGATAAATAAATGGGTGTCTGAATTGAAGCAAATTATATGTGTACTTGAATAAGATATAAGGAATTGGTCTAGTTACATGGTGAGCAGCAAGCTAGTCCAGATGCAGAGTGAGTGGACAATCAGTTGTCACATGCATTAAAGGCTTGGTAGACGAGAGAAGCTTTCACCTGCTTCGGGAAGTAGAGATAGTCTTGAGTGAGGCACAGCCCCAAATATCATTTGCATGCCTCTATGTCTTTATGACCACAGATTCAAAGCTCTACCCATGCATCTTCTGTGTGCTCTATCAATCATAATTTACTTATTATTGCCTTTATGAAGAGATTCACTCAAGGCGGTGTATAGTACAAATGAATTGGCTCCATAGTATACATATAATATTCAGCTGGCCAATCAGAATTCTTCAGTCATTTGGAACCTGTGCATATATATATCTAAGATTAGACTTAGGATGAAACCTCTGAAATGAAACAAAACATTTCTGTATGCTTCATTTACAATTATGCAAAATACTCTCTTAACAGGAACTGCAAATTGGCAGAGGATTTTTTCTGTCTCATTTTCTCTTCATTAATTTAATCATTATAACTGTCTACCCATGTATCAAGTACTTCTCACTAGTTTTAAATGGTCCTCCTACCAGAGAAAGAGAAGATCATGATTGCAAAAAAATGCCTGTAAAACATTTTTCATTTTTTAAACCCCTTAACAGTTTTGTAGTATTGTATCCTAATTCATTCATTGATTTTGTGCTATACTCTGCAGTTGCGTTACCCCCATTACTACCATGGGGGGATGGGGGTTAAACATTCAGAAGAGCCTAGAAAAAACAGGAAACCAAGTGCTCCTGTTGCCATGGTGATTGCTGCATTCAAACATAGTTTTATTGCCCAGGTAAGAAGGGTGGCTTCCTCAGACTGCTCCTTTTGAACATGTCCTTGTACTCAAAATAACATTTTCATAGCTCACAAATCCTTTATTTGATGGCTAGAGAGCTCAGCATCTCTAAAATCCTGAAGCCTGTGTGCCAGCTCAGCTTCTGCAATACAAGTTATAGGAAAATATATTTATTTTATTATTATTATTATTTTTTTTTTTTTTTTACCAGGGAGAGGGTGGTTCTAAAACAATAACACTGAAACCCATGGAGTATTTATCATGTGGTACCCCAAAGTAAGTGTTATTCCAAGCATCACCCTTTCAGTATTTCTGTTTCTGGAATTACCTTTCAGAGGCCTAGCCTCTCTGTCATAATCACTAAAACAATGGGCTCCTGACTATCAGCCCGAAGCAGAAGTTGTTCAGGAATGTTGTCAACTCTGGATGCCAGCGTCTAGTATCTTTCCAAAAAAGGATTTTTTACCATTTCCCATGGTTGCAAACTATGCACACAAAAATAGTAGTGGCAATTAGTTTAATCGCTTCTAATTCTATTTGCATCTCAAACCCAAAGCAACTACATTTTTTAAACAGAAAAAAGAAAGCTAAATTGTGCCTTTTTTAATCAGACATCCTATATATAAAGGGTGTCTTGGCACCACCATAAAAGGCCTAATTAACCATTTTGATTAGCCTTTGGCTGAGTGTAAGACTCCACTCCATGACCCCTTTAGACTTTCTCACAGGATTTTTCCTTATTGTAGCACTGATCACATGTCTTTCTGGCTCACTCTAACCAGATCTGTATATCGATGGAATGATGAGAGGGTGAAAGTCAGCATTTTCATGTGCTAGCAATCATGAAATATTAATCTGAGAGGGAAAACTCTGTTGTGCTGCAAAAGGCCGTTCATTTGCCTTGAACACAGCCTGTATGGGGTTAATTGATTCTTAGACACTTTAAAATACCTGCATATATTAAACAGATGTAAACCACTTTGGTTGTATCACAGAAAGGCGGTATATCAAATCCATGACCCTTCGACCCTAAAATGATGGCCCTTCCAGGTCCCTGATAGTATTGCCGCGCTGAAAATCATTATGTCGGGAACAAACACACACATGACACCACCTTAAAGATATTGGCTTTAAAAACCCGAATCTGAACAGATCATACAGTTCTTTCTCTTTTTTTTAGTTACATGGTACCCAGTTGTTTGATTGATAGTGCTAAATTAGATTAAAACAGTTTAAAAGAGTAAACTAGCAGTACGACAACAGTGTTGATTAAATAGACTGTCTATGTACCTTATTACAAGTTAATCTTTTCTTATTCCTTGTCTTTAGTATTGTGTCTTTCTTATGGAGAGGGATTCTTTAAGGCAATTTCTTAATCCAGATTTTTGTCCTGCAGTAACTTTTAAGCCATAAAAAGCAGATTAGTATGTTCATGCCAAAAGAGCAGTCCTGGGTGCTGAATAAAAAAAAAGTTCATTAAGTGAATGAACTCTCCTCAACAAAGCTCATCTTTTATTCAGATTCCTTTTCAGCACAGAACAGGGTCTTATGTTCAGCAAGTCAATGAACCCTAACCCCGCCAAGATGCAAAATGCTTCAGCTGGTTGCTGGAGAGCAGGACCTAAAAAGGCTACACTTCAAAGAGCCGATGTAATAAGACCGTGTGATTTTTATATTGTATTTTCTGTATGTTAGAATTTGTAATATTAGTTATTGTTCATTTTATGTCATTGCAATCCATTTGCTATTAATGTATGATTTTATTCTTTTGTAAACCGCTTTGATATGTGAAAGGTGATACAGCAAGTGTTTAATAAACTAAACTGAAATGTAGTACCAATGCTGTATAGCTACAGTCCTCCGTTACATTCTGGAGTCTTTTTTGTGTAAGAAGATATAAGGCCCATTTTACACAGAAATTTGAGATCAAGCATCCAGATCAGGATATGTTCAGTTCTGGAAGTATTTTACAAACTGCTGTGCCAAACATGAAGCCTTTGCTAAAATACCTATAAGAACATGCAGGAACACACACACATCTGTAGACATACACAGTAGGAGCAGCCATTTTAGAAATACACATTTAGAAAAAAAATAAGCAGCACAAATCCGGCACTTCCACATGGAAGCAGCGATTTTGCAACTTCCACCAGTAATTGGCACCACTGTCCAATTTTACAAATGTAGACATGTAACTGCAGCCAATTAGTGAGGTCACAATTTTCATTTGTCTTCTATATAACTTGGAATTAAGGATAATTATTTCTTTTATCCATTGTGCAACGCCCTATGCGTGCCTTGCAGCTAGTATAAAATCCAATGAGGAACATGTGTAGATTTTAGTTCTGTCCAAGCCATTCCCCTACCATATCCCCCTGAAAACTCTGCATGGTATGTATTTCTATATGTAATAGTGGCTTTCTGAAATCATATATGAAATCTATATATGCAAATGCCACTATTTATAAGTGAAGATGCTTCTAAAATGTTTATATTTATTAGATTCTTGATATACTGCCTTTCTGTGGTACAACCAAAGAGCCTAGGAGTGGCCTAGTGGTTAGAGTACATAAGTAATGCCACACTGGGAAAAGACCAAGGGTCCATTGAGCCCAGCATCCTGTCCACGACAGCGACCAATCCAGGCCAAGGGCACCTGGCAAGCTTCCCAAACATACAAACATTCTATACATGTTATTCCTGGAATTGTGGATTTTTCCCAAGTCCATTTAGTAGTGGTTTATGGACTTGTCCTTTAGGAAACCATCTAACCCCATTTTAAACTCTGCCTTTTTAAACCGCCTACACCACATTCTCCGGCAACGAATTCCAGAGTTTAATTATGCGTTGGGTAAAGAAAAATTTTCTCCGATTTGATCTTGACTCACCTTGAGCTACTACTGAAAAAGGTGTGAGCAAAATCCAAATAAATAAATAAATTATATTGAGGTACTTTCTCTGTCCCTAGTGATCTCACAATCTAACTTTTATACTTGGGGCAATGGAGGGTTAAGTGACTTGCCTAGGGTCATGAGGGGCCACAGCAGGAATCAAACCCAGTTCCCCACTTTTCAGCCCACTGCATTAACCACTCCAAATCACCCCCAAACATTTAAAGTTTATAGTTTATTAGAATTTACTATACCACTAAGACTAACTTATAGATCACTGCATAGAAAAGGAAAATAACTACAATATATTGATAGGAAAGAAATTCATATACACACATCATACTAAATAGTAAAGATAAGGTAGAGTAGAAAAAGGGAAATAGTACAAGGACTGATGAGGGGTTGGGGGAAGGACTGGAGAAAATGTATAACAGTATACAGGACAGCGGTGGACAGCTTAGTGGCTACTCCCCAGCAGGATCAAATGCTTGGGTAAAAAGCCAGACCTTAAGCCCTGCTTTAAAATTTTTGAATGAAAGTTGTGTGTGGAGGTAAAGGGGGAGGGAATTCCGACACGAAGGGGCAGTGAAAAAGAATGCCCAATGTCTTGTCCATTCTAGCTGGGCAAACCTAGGACTTGGCAAGACTAGCTGGTGGTGATTTAATGATTGAAGAAGACGGGCTGGAGAGTACAGAATGGTGACAGTGGATAGGTAGTGTGGGAGTCCAAATCTGTGGGCCTTGAGTAATAGAGTGGCATGATCATGTCATTGAGCGTGGCATAATAACTGGATAGCCATATTATCTCTGTCAACACTGGAGACCTGATTTGTAAGTGTGATGATACCTCTGCAGGACTGTCAAACTGCAATTGTTGAGGGATGCAAACCTGTCAGCTTTCAGGTTATCCTTAATGAATATTCATGAGAAATATTTGCATGCATTGCCTCCACTGTATGTAAATATATTTTAACAGTGTCAACAGAATAAAATGGGGTAATTGGTCTTTTTCTACCATCATCTACTATGTTTCTATGTAAGAATTGAGATGATTGTAGCCCAAGTTTCAAAGTTTGTTATATAAACATTTAAAGAGGGGCTGCTGCTACCTAAAAGAGGCAATACCATAATACATTATGGGGTTTTTAATGTGGTACTATATGATGACGATTACTTGTAGGCACTGTACACATTTATGCTTCATGACGCTGGATAATGTTGCATTCATTTTTTAAATAGCAATCAAATTGTACCAACTATCAAAGACTTTTCTCATAATACAAATGGCAAAAGGAGTGAGGGGGAAACTGCATTTTAAAGAGCAGGAGATGGTCTCAGTTTAAGACATCTGCAGGCTTTCATTAATATAGGGGTTCTCAATCCAGTCCTTAGCACACACCTAGCCATCTTGGCTTTCAAGATATCCAAAATGAATATGCATGAGATAAATTTGCATGCACTACCTTCATCATATGCAAATCTATCTCATGCCTACTCATTGTAGGAATTCTGAAAACTTGACTGGATGGGTGTCCCAATGACTGGGTTGAAAACCCCTGTATTAATGTAAGTTATCAGTTCTGTGAACAGCAGCTAAAGGCTTTAGTTTTATTAGACAAAAAAAGACTCATTTTATAAACTCACTTTTCCACGTATGTGGTCTCTTATGAAAGTTGCCACTAACATAAAAGTAAGTTTGATGCCATTATAATGTCAGTGTACAATTCTGGAATCTGCACCTTCAAAAAGATATAAACGGGATGGAGTCGGTCCAGAGGGCAGCTACTAAAATGGTCAGTGGTTTTCGTCATAAAGGTTATGGGCACAGACTTAAAAATCTCAGTATGTATACTTTGGAAGAAATACGGGGGAGGGAAGATGTGATAGAGATACTTAAATACCTATTGGGGCATAAATGCACAGGAGGCGAGTCAACAGAAAGGAAGCTCTGGAATGAGGGAGCATAGGATGAAGGTGAAAGGGGACAGACTCAGAAGTAACCTGAGGAAATACTTCTTCATGGAAAGGGTGGTGAATTCGTGGAACGGCCTCCCGGTGGAAATGGTGGAGACGAAAACAGTATCTGAATTCAACAGAGCTTGAGACAAGTACATAGGATCTCTATGAGAGTGATAAGGAATGTAGATGGCAAGGATGAGAAGACTGGATAGGCCATATGGTCTTTATCTACCTACATTTTTCTGTGTTTCTATGAATATACATAAACAATATAAAACTTCAAAACAGATATAAAATTTTTTTTGGCTAAAGTTATCCAATTAAAGGGGAAAAGTTATCAACCTGAGCTATTCTTAAAACAGGTTATTTTAATCATGTCATGCTATTATAGCACAGGGTCTCATTGCATACAATGGGACCCTGTGCTAAAAGAGCACAACTTGTAGTAAAATAACCCATTTCAGTGGAAGCCCATGCTGATAACTTCCCCCCTTAACACTTATAGGAAAGGCCAGGTCTTCATGAATTTCTTTGAAGCTAAATAATCCTTAGCTTTCTTGATTTCCACAATATAGTCAATTCTATGGGATGGGGCGCATACAGGAAAAAGACTGCTCGCTTTCAGCAGTTACTGAACCCTTTTTGAAGATGACATGCATAACAATGATACTAGAGAGAAAATAACTCTCAGGCCAGTTGACAGGGTAAAAGAAACCCATATCTACTACTACTTAACATTTCTAGAGCGCTACTAGGGTTACGCAGCGCTGTACAATTTAACAAAGAGAGACAGTCCCTGCTCAAAGAGCTTACAATCTAATAGACAAGTGAACGGTCGGTCCGATAGGGGCAGTCAAATTGGGGCAGTTTGGATTCACTGAACGGTAAGGGTTAGGTGCCGAACGCAGCATTGAAGAGGTGGGCTTTAAGCAAAGACTTGAAGACGGGCAGGGAGGGGGCTTGGCGTAAGGGTTCAGGAAGGTTGTTCCAAGCATAGGGTGAGGCGAGGCAGAATGAGCGGAGCCTGGAGTTGGCGGTGGTGGAGAAGGGTACTGAGAGGAGGGATTTATCCTGTGAACGGAGGTTACGGGCGGGAACGTAAGGGGAGATGAGGGTAGAGAGGTAGTGAGGGGCAGCAGACTGAGTGCATTTGTAGGTAAGAAGGAGAAGCTTGAATTGAATGCGGTATCTGATCGGAAGCCAGTGAAGTGACCTGAGGAGAGGGGTGATATGAGTATATCGGTTCTGGCGGAATATGAGACGTGCAGCAGAGTTCTGAACAGACTGAAGGGGGGATAGATGGCTAAGTGGGAGGCCGGTGAGGAGTAAGTTGCAGTAGTCCAGGCGAGAGGTAATGAGAGCGTGGACGAGAGTTCGGGTGGTGTGTTCAGAGAGGAAAGGGCGAATTTTGCTGATGTTAAAGAGGAAGAAGCGACAGGTCTTGGCTATCTGCTGGATATGCGCAGAGAAGGAGAGAGAGGAGTCAAAGATGACTCCGAGGTTGCGGGCAGATGAGACGGGGAGGATGAGGGTGTTATCAACTGAGATAGAAAGTGGAGGAAGAAACCCATATCAGAAGTGTTCACATCACAGCCCCTATTAGATTCCTTCAAATCAATGAATTCTGCTAAATATTTTAACAGTGGTTTAAAAGAATGACATTAGGAAATAGATCACATCTAAATATACACCTGTAAACATAGGAAAATAACACCACCATACTAAAGAAAAAACGAAAGATCTTGATATAGTCAAAATATTAGCTATTAAATTCTATTCTGCAGGGTTGTCATACTCGTCTGCTATTAAAGCACAGAAGAGAATGGCGGTAATTTGGTGGTACAAGAACTTTTACCATGAATACCATTACTCAGGACAAAGGGTGATTTGACATGTTTGTCCCATAATCCCTCCTTTCTTCCAGGTTTGGTCTCACCATGCCACTTAGTGCTGATTGTCAGCATAGCGCAGCATTCACAGGTTAACTCATTTATTATGATTATGTTCCTCATTCTAAGAACTCCAGGACATCAGTTAAACAATAAACCTTGCAACAATGGATAGCATGACAGTGACCTTATTCTTTCACTGTTCTGTAAACAGGCAGCCGTATCTCTGCCAATTTCTACAAATCAAGTCTCTGTACCAGTGCCTTTTTTATGCCGGTACACGCCGGTACAGCATACCAGCACCTTTTTTCCCAAAGCCGGCTCACCTGTCCGCCCTCATCTTCCCGACAGCTCTGCTTTCTGTTTCTGCCGCCTCGCATTTAAATCTTTTATTTTTTTACCTGAAGTCCCGCCTTCCTCTGATGTAGTTTCCTGTTTTCGCGAGTACGGGACATTGAGAGGGAATGGAAGGCTGGAGGAGGTGAGCCTGTGCTGTTTTCACTAACGCCACTGGTGGCGCTGTGATTTCAGGTAAAAAAATAAAAGATTTAAACACAGGGCGGCAGGAACATAAAGCAGGGCTGTCGGGAAGATGAGGGCAGGCAGGTGCGGCTGGGGTTGGAACTGGAACTCGACGGGGGCTGAAAAGAGGGGGCAAGTGGAGGCTGGGGTGAGTCACAACATGGATGGGAGGGGAGGATAGGAGGCAAAGGAGAATTGCTGGACATGGAGGGGTGGGCAGAGGAGAATCGCTGGACATGGATGGGAGGGGAGAGAGGAGAAATCGCTGGACATGGATGGTTAGGGGAGGGCAGAGGAGAATCACTGGACATGGAGGGGAGATCAGGGGCGAGAGGAGAATTGCTGGACATGGATGGATGGTGGGAAGGGCAGGAGAAATGCTGGACATGGATGGAGAAGAGGGAAGACAGGAAGGAGATGCACATGGATGGAGGAGAGAGAGGAGAAATGTTGGAGGGAAGGAAAGACAGAGGAAGGAGATGCACATGGTTGGAGGGGAAGGGATAGAGGAGAAATACTGGACATGGATGGAGGGAAGGGAAGACAGAGGAAGTATATGCTCATGGATGGAGTGGGATGGGGAGAGGAGAAATACTAGACATGGACGGAAGGCAGGGAAGACAGAGGAGATGCACATGGATTTAGGGACAGAGGAGAAATTCTGGACATGAGGGGAGGGGAGGGGAGAGAGTTGAAATGCTGGATATGGATGGAGGGGAGGGAAGGCAGAGGAAGTGAGATGAACACGGATGGAGGGAAGGAGAGAGGAGAAATGCTGGACATGGAAGGAGGGGGAGAGGAAAAATGCTGGACATGGATGGAAAAAGGAAGGAAGCAGATGCATACTGACGAGATGAGGGAAAGGGAAAAGAGAAAAAATTGCACATGGATGGAGAAAATAAGCAAAAGCTGGATCCACTCTATACCTCCTCCAGTCAAGTCCGCGGAGGACCCAGCTTTTACCTATGGGTGTAGGGCAAGAAATGAAGAAGAAAGGAGGGAAGTAAAGAAATAAATGGAAAGGAAGCCCTGAAAATGGAGTTAAAAGAACAGATAAAGAGCAGCAAAATTAGAGACTGGGACCAACATGATCAGAAAAACAAAGTCAACAGACAACAAAGGTAGAAAAAAAATCATTTTATTTTCATTTTAGTGTTTGGAAGATGTCCAATTTGAGAATTTATATCTGCTGTCTTATTTTGCACTGGGTATACTGGAGCTGTAACGGCTTACAGAAATTATTTATAATGAAAAAAAATCACAAGTTATTTTTTTCTCCTATACTGGTATAGTATTTTCAATGATACTGCTTATATGCGCCATGGCTGGTATAAGGAGTGTGGCTACTGTGGGTGTGGCTATCATAGGGGTGGTGCCATAGATGGTGACCCTGCCCATAATGAGTACCGGTACCTTTTTTCCTACTAAAAAAGCACTGCTCTGTACAGACTTCACTCTGTGAACTGACCATGTGATTATGAGAGTTGGGCTTGTTAAAGTGACACAGTTGCTATTCACTGCTGTGTCATGGCTGACAGTCAGATTCACCTGTACATCACTAGGAAGGTTAGCATCCATAGCAGTAACAAGGAGTGATTCTGGGCACAATATGGTATGATCAGTACTTAAGACTGAAAGGGACCACTTGCCACAGCCAAGATCAGAGGAGAACTATGCCTTCCCTAGAAGAGCGTAACTAAGAAGGATCCTCATTATTGCTGGGTTTTGGCACCAGGCCAAAAAAGTTTGCAAACCCTGTATGTAGTACAATGTCACAGCATGCATTCCTAACTAAGGACATTTTAATTGTAATTATTACAGCGAGTTCGGCAGGAGGAGAGCCAGTAAATACACAAATTGATTCTGCACAGGATTACTGCTGTGAAGGTTTTGATTATTTTGCAACGAGCTAGGAATGAACACACGGACTTCAACCACAAATCTGCAAAAGCCTGAAATAGGAGTATGGAATTTGATCCCAGTATGAATAAAGAGGGCCAAAAGTATCTTTACATAGATTAACTTTTGAGACTCTTAGAGGAAAATCCATGCTGGCTGGGATTTATGTTATATATGCCAATTTCACTGAAGAAAAGAAACATTTGGAGTCATCTGCGTGAAGCATATCAAAGCTGTGTTGGACTAAACGAGTGAAGAACTTGCTCCATTTTCCCTTGACCTAAATTTATATAGTGCAAAATATTTTTAGAAGGGTTAGATCTCCATCATGCAACAATGACAAAAAATGTTTTCTAACCCTTTGTATCCCTTCCCCTTCCGTTGACATAATAATATTTCTTTTGCAGTATTATGCAGCCATATCATTTATTTTCATGATATTCATGTAAAATCAGAACCCACAAAAATATTACAAAATAAAATATACTGTTTCTCACTATGCCTACTTTTTTCTTTGCCTGTCAAGCATCACACTGTAATATGACTGATTTTGTATTTGGGGCAATTTATATTGTGACTGGGTATAAGGACAACTGAAATCATTATTTTGTAATATTAAAGAACGGATTTTTCAAGAAGTCCCAATAAATTGGGCTCTGAGGAGCTTATGTACTAAGCTGGGTTAATACATTCAGGTTACTGTGGGTGACCTGCCAAATTAAACACAGAAAGAGACTATTACAGCAGATAAGGACAGTAATGCTCTTTTAGCTCATCCCATTTAGTGCCTGCTATAGTGGCACTGATCCTAGTTGATCTCTGGTGTTCAGTGCTTTGCAATGAGGAATTCTCTGTGCTTATAACATACATTTCTTGTCCTGTAGTGGAACACCGTCTATGAATTCACCACACAACGAAGTATTTACAAGGGGTACTCCTGAATCTACTACCTCTTTGAAGCTTCATATCATCATTAACTCTTGTTCTGAAACTTCATCCTTGTGCATTATTTCTACATTTGATAACCTGAATATCTAATTAATGCTGTATCTATTAAGAAAGTGATATGAAGAAGGTGTCTGAGCTAAAATACAATACAAAACAAAGCACTTAATAGTCTGCGTCTTACCTAGAGGTTTATAGCAGATTACAAAAAATTTCAAAAAGAGAGACGAACCCCCTGAAAGAAATGTACACTGCAAAATTGATAAATGAAAGAAAAAAAGGTGGTAGATTAAAAGGTAGGTAGATAATGTTAGCAGTCATAAATGTCATAGCCATATAAACTATGATTGTAAATTCACTTTGGTAGTGGCAGCCCTTCCATTAGGCCAACTGAGACGGGGGACTTAGGCAGCACTCTTTCTGGAATGGCATCTTTTCCCCTATCCTTCTTCAACTCCCCTCCCCAGCCTACCTTCTTTTTTTGTTTTTCAAATGTCGGAGGTGATCCCATACGTTGCCCTGCCATTGGCACAGGCATCTCTCTGTACTGTGGGCTGCCTTTCTGACATAACGTCCTGTTTCCTCAAAGGTGGGCCGCAGTACAAAGGAGACACCAGTGCTAGCGGCAAGGCAGCATATGAGGATCGCTGCTGCAGCCGCCTTTTGAAAACAACAAAAAAAAAAAGTAGGCTCTGGGAGGGGGGTTGAGGAAGGAAGGGGGGGATGCCAGACTACGGCCGGGGAGAAGGGGGGAGTTGGCAGAGTATGGAAAGATGTTGGACTCGGGGGTGGGGGAGTGCAGTGCTGGGAGGCCAGGGGGCCAACTTATCCCTGCCTCAGGCGGTAGGTTGCCTTGGGCCACCCCTGTACTTTGGGGCTCATTTTCAAAGCACTTAGACTTACAAGGTTCAATAGGTTACCATGGGGCTCATTTTCAAAAGAGAAAAACATCCAAAAAGTGTCATAAAGCAGCATTTGGACATTTTTCTCACCAAAATGTCCATATCGGTATTTTTAAAATCCATTTTTCAGACGTTTTTCTATGCAGTTCGTCTGCAATGCATCCAAAACTCAAGGGGGCGTGTTAGGGCATGTTAAGGGCGGGATTTGGGTGTTCCTAAAACCTGGACGTTTTTTAACCATAATGGAACAAAACAATAATATCCAGGACTAAAACTACGATGTTTTGAGCTAGACCTGTTTTAATATTGACTAAGCCACAAAAAAGTGCCCTAAATGACCAGATGACCATTGGAGGAATAAAGGAATGACCCCACTTTACTCCCCCAGTGGTCCCAGACCCCCTCCCACCCCTCAAAGAGGTAAAAGAAACAGTACATACCAGCCTCTATGACAGCCTCAGATGTTATAGCCAGTCCTATTAGAGCAGCAACATGTCTCTGGAGTAACCTAGTGGTCTATTCAGGAAATCTAGACTGCCCCAATTTGACTGACTATACATTTGTCCTTTAGATTGTAAGCTCCTTGAGCAGGGACTGTCCTTCTATGTTAAACTGTACAGCGCTGCGTAACCCTAGTAGCGTTTTAGAAATGTTAAGTAGTAGTAGTAGTAGTAGTGGTGCAGGGCACTGTGGCAAAGGGGACCAGGCCCATAATCCACTCTATTACGCTTGTGGTAGAAAGTGTCAACCCTCCAAAACCCACCACATATAGGTGACACCTGCAGCCATAAGGACTATTGTAGTGGGGTACAGTAGGTTTTTGGTAGATTTTGGAGGACTCACTATAAGGGAGCAATGGTGAGATGTATACCTGGGAGATTTTTGGTGAAGTTCACTGCGGTGTCCCCTGTGGCCAGTCTACTAAGAATGCCTGGATCCTCCTACATTCCAACTGGCTTGATTTTCTGCGTTTTTCACTTGGACATTTTTTTTGAAAATGGACCAAAAAGATAGATGCACAGAGCACAAAAATATCTAGGAAGTGACCATTTAAAAAAAAAAAAAAAAAGATAGACATTTTGCTGTTTCGAAAATAGCTATATTTGCTATTTGGATTCTGGACGTTTTGTGCAAAACATCCAAAGTTGGATTTAGACGTCATATTGAAAATGCTCCTCCATGTAACTGTAAGCCTAAGTGCTTTGAAAATACACCTTCACATACACTTTTCAGAATAGACACAGTGGCTTATATTGTTGATTATCTATATTAATAATTCTCACCTCCAATTCTGAAGCTCACAGTGTGGCAGGGAAACACTGAAGCCCTGTACTGTTGCTGCCTGTCAGCACCACTCACTCTCACTGTCACTCATACACCCGCCCTCAGCCATGCCCCCCAGCCACGCCCCTTCCGGACATAATTCTCTACCTGAACGTTCCATTGAGGCCACAAGCTCCTGCCACTTCCGTGAAGGGTTCGTAACTTCATGGTGGTGAAGCCTCTGTCTGTCTGTCACGCCCTCACGTACAACGTCGTTACGTCAGGGGTGGAGCCATTGCGCCAAAAGCGTGACGTCGCGACTAGAGCCAGAGGAACAACAGGAAGGCAGGCGGAGCCATTTTGCTGAACGCGTGACGTCGCAGACGCAACCCCCTGCCTCACAATGACCTCCCAGTGCGCCGGCGATACACAAATGGTGCCCACCACGACCTTCGAAAATGTGACGAAACGAAACCTGCTCATCCTGTTTCCCCAGGTATGTTAGGTGCGTCGCCGGGACACGAGGGGGGAGCAGCGGTATTCACGACCTGCATCGGGGTAGAAAGGGGGTGCAGTTGGTGCGGACACTTGAAACCTTTCTCTGAAAACCCCTTGCTAGCGCCCGTTTCATTTCGCCCAGAAACGGCCTCTTTTACTAGTGTTTTATAATAGTTGTACAATTGGACACCTTGGATGTTTGTATGTGAACACAGGTGATTTGCTACTCTTCAATTTGCCAAATTGCGCCATTACATCTTCTAGGTTTATAGAGATTTCATTCAGTTTCTCTGACTCGTCAGCTTTGAATATCTTTTCTGGCACCAGTATCTTTCCCAAATCTTCCTCGGTGAAGACTGAAGGAAAAAATTCATTTAATCTCTCCACTATGGTTTTGTCTTCCCTGAGTGCCCTTTTTACCCCTCGGTCATCTAGCTCCTAGGCTTTTGGAAGAAGCATGTCATTTGGGTTCCAGAATGATCTTCAAAGACAGAACCTGGAAGCCTTAGAGCAATTAGTGGCTTCTCAGTTCCCTGTAACTGACCAGAGAGTAGAGCAGAGGGTACAAGAGAGATTTCCCATATTACTGGGAAAATCCATTGTACCTTTTACTGGTGGATTTGAACGAAATTACAAAGATATGTAAAAAAGAATACAAAGCAAACTTGAAAAAATATCTTTTGATGAACAGAAAAATCAATCTGATAAAGACTTCTTTGACTTTTTCAAATGTTTCATCTTTCTTCAATAGGGTTCAATGAATCTTTGAAATATTTACAGTATCATCAAATTGTCTGTCAAACCTATTTTTGAAGAAGTTTGAATATCTCTATTAGCAAGCCTCAGAGCTGGTAACAGCACAAGCATTACTGGAAATCAACAATCTTATCAAATCCAAATGTGTTCCTGAACTTTCCTAAAGAAACAAGGTATGGTAATAACATTGATTACCTCTGTTCATTCATTCATTTTATTTACTTTCTATATCGCCTTTACTGACTGACTGGCAAACCAAGGCAATGTCCAATCTAAAATGAAAGCAATGGCTACAGTTGTTGGACATCTGTGCATTCAAAAATGTGAAAAAGTAACTTTACAGGTTATCAGTAACATTAGTGATTACATAAGCAAACTATAATAGTTCTTTCTGAATAATTATCAGTTCCATCAACGAATCATACCAGGAAGGATATAAGTGCATGTTTCTTAAGCATGTGAGGAAATAATGTTTCCTGTATCACTGACATATCTATTTATGCATGCATAAATAATAATTTATGTTGAAACTATGCATGTACGTGAAGGATAAATTGTTGAATCATGTACAGACATTTGTCAAATGTTTTTGCTAGTATAAATGTTTCTAGACCACTAAAGCAATGGAGATTTAAAGATATTTTTAAATGTAAGCTCTATAAAGCTCTTTTGAGCTTTAAGAATGGATTTAATGGTGAGTTATGACCCCTGAAGCCCAATAATAGACTAGAAAATCAAAACTTTCTTCATGGACCTATGGAATGATACTTCTATTGGTTGCTTTCACTAAAGACGGAGGAGGGGTAGCCTAGCGTTTAGAGCACCAGGCTAATAATCCCACTGCTGCTCTTTGTGTTCTTGGACAATATCCCTTTTTCAACTTCCATTGCCTCAGGTGCAAACTTAGAGACCCTTTTAGTAAGCTACAGTATAAATAGGCCTTAGCACACCCTTATGTGAATACGATGTGTGAAATTTATGTCCAGAACACATAACCCCTAATTTGATAAAAGTCACCAAAACTTGCACATGCAATCCGGGGTGTGTGCCCAATTTGTACATGCAATTTAACTGAATAACAAGCTAATTAGTGCCAATAATTGGCTTTCTAGCAAACAACTGCTTGCACTTAGGAAAGCGCAGGGTACAAATGTAATAAATAAAATAAAATAATAAATTATTTGCACTTAGGGACCTGCTTACTAAGACGCGTTACAGGCATGTTAGCATTTTTAACGTGCGTTAACCATGTACGCTCATTAACTGTGTATGCACCTACAATATCTCTATAGGCGCCTACACGGTTAGCGCATGTGCTAATTGTAGGTGCGTTAAAAACGCTAATGAACCATAGTAAACAGGGCCCTTAATTAGAATTTAGGCATATTAATCAGACCTCAGATCTTACTAGCTTTATAACAGATCATTGTAGGCTAAATCATAGGGCCTCATTGTTTTAAAGATTAATACAATCCTTTACTACTACTACTTGTAGATCGGCTCAACAAGTATGGAAACTAGATCTTAAATGACTCACTATCAGATATACAATTGTCTCAGGTATGGTCAACTGGTCCAAGAGCCTCTTTATCAGCTGCTTTAATGCAATCTCTTTTTTTCATGTATCATAGGTTTCATGTATCATAGATTTCTTTACCCCAAGAAAAAGTGAAGCATCTGGGTCTTCAAAATGTGATCTCTGCTGGTCTTGTAAAAAAAACAAAACAAAGGAACTCTTATACATCTCTTGGTGGAATGCCCTAATCTTATTATTTTTTGGTCGGATGTTTGGGAAAAGCTAAAAGAGATATTTGGTTTCAATGTAATATTTTTACCGAAATACATAATTTGGAAGTCTGTTTGTATTCCATTTTTTCTTTCAGATGATGATAAATTATTGTTTGGTTTTTAATATCTGTAGCTTTAAAATTGATTATTTCGCATTGGAAGGACAATTCTCAAGTGAATGTTTATCATTGGTAGAATTTGATTTTATTGTATAAAAAGTATGAGCAGTCTATTGTTTATTCCTCGGTGGGTATTCCAGTTAGACTTAAGAAATGGAAGACCTTAGACCGTTATTTAACTTCTAGTCATTCAGAGAAGTGAATCTCAGCATTTGTAATTGTAAAAAGTACTCATGTATGAGTTATGTTTTGTTTCGAAAACGTTGTTTGAAAAATTAAATAAAAATAATTTTTACAAAACCCGCTAACGCATCATAGTAAACAGGGCCCTTAATTAGAACTTAGGCACCTACATTTTACATGCAAGTAAAAAAAAAAAACGGGGTGTGTGGAAATGGGAAGGTCAAGGGTGGAATGGGGTGTTCCTAGCATTTAAGCACATTGTTATAGAATACGGGGGATATGCGATCCCCAGGCATAAGCGCTAGTCTATAAACTGCACCTAACTATGTGCAGCTAATAGAACTGCACTTTTTTCAGGGCCATATTTAGAATTCTATCCATAGGGGGTCATTCTATTACTGGGCATATCCATATATACTGATGCCATGCACTGAATGCCAATTCTATAATGGCATCTGTGCACCGAGATACCATTACAGAAAACTAGCATAAGTTGGCAGAAACACACCTACATTTTGGTGCGTCCACATATGCCTGGTCTACAGCAGATATAAATGGGTACCCTAAATGTAGCATGTATGCGCATAACTAACAATATTCTGAAGTTGCTCTTGTGAACATCGGCCCTGTCCATGCTCTACCCCTTGCATTTACACTCTCAGGGGTCCTTTTACCAACCTGCGGTAAAAGGGGCCCTTCAGTAGCAGCAGGGGCTGTTTTTGCCATGTACCAGGGCCCTTTTTACCACAGCAGGTAAAAAGTCCCTAAAAAAGGCATGGTCATGCGGTAAGATTATTCTTACCCTGTGGCCATGTGGGGGAGCACTTACCGGTAAGGGTTCCTGTGGTAACCTAGCACTGCATTAGAAATTATGGAATTATTTTCTGTAGCGCCGCAATTGGCGCACGCTCGGCGCAGAACTACCACTAGCGGTGGTGTTGGGCCGGCGTTAGTTCCGGGTTGCCATGCAGCAACCCTTTAGTAAAAGGGCCCCTAAGGCATTTGTGCATGTACTTGACAGAATATGGCTGTGCACACAGGTAGCATTTATATGCATATGTGTGCATTTGAAGGTGTGCTTGCCAGTATTCTATAAATATTTATTTATTTTATTTATTTCAAACATTTATATTCCGCACTATCTTGCCAATTATAGCCAAAGTACAATACATACATAATTATAAAACCACATCATTAAGATATACAAACATCATAAAACAAATGCAAATTATAACCATCAACAAATTTCATTCCATCAGCAATTTCATTTAAAATGCAAACTGATATAATTTACATCACCATCATGTAATAATATTATAAGCTTCTTTGAACAATAGTGTCTTTACCATGGATTTAATCTCTTTCAATTCATGCACAGCTTGAATTTCAGCAGGAAGTGCATTCCACATGTGTGGGCCTTTTATATAGAAAATTGAATTCCTATATTCCTCTAAATATAAGCACACAAATTATGCTTAACATCAGGTATAGCGTTAAAGAATTAGAGGGATAAGTTGTATGTTTTCTAAAGAATGCTAATTTAAGGGGTTCAATGAAAAACCTTCCAATGAGAGGCATGGCAAAAGACGAGCAGACCAGATGAAAAAGTCAAATCAAAAGTTTATTAAAACAACATGAATACAGATAAATAAATGGATAGACGATATTCACCTTCAGTTTGGCCCCTTATTCATCTTGCCGTATACTAGCTCACAACAAAGACTGACACCATAGCAAGCTTGCCTTTACTCACACCAGGGGCATAGCCAGACTTCGGCGGGAGGGGGGCCAGAGACTGGGTGAGGGGGCACATTTTAGGCCCCCCCCCCGGTGCCGCCGACCCCCCCCCCCGCCACCACCACCAACAACAACTTTAACGACCCCTGCCGATGACCCTCTCGACCCCCCTCCCACCGCAAACCCTCCCCCGCCGTCGCCATGGGCTACCTTTCCTGGCGGGGGACCCCAATCCCCACCAGCCGATGTCCTCTTCTTCCCGCGAAGGCTTCGTTCTCTTTCTGACGTCCTGCACGTTATACGTGCAGGACGTCAGACTCACAGAAACAGAACGAAGCCTTGCAGATCAGGTCGAGAGGGTCATCGGCAGGGGGGGTCCAGGGCCAAATCTATGGGGGCCCAGGCCCCCATGGCCCCACGTAGCTACGCCACTGCCTCACACAAATGAAGGCACCCTGCTGCATCCAGGCATCATTTTCACTTTGGTATACGGAAGTTTGAAGTTCAGTATGTAGCCCTATAAACACGCATGAGCTTGTTAGATGCAGAGGTCACTCAGCTATTGAACTCATGCCTTCAAGGAACACCCGTGTATCCTCACTACTTTTATTTATTTATTTATTTAAAACATTTATAGCCCACACTATCTAACCAAGCTAAGCACGATACAGTACCAACATACATAATATTTCTCTCCACCGATAGTTTGTAATCCCAATTACTATGTAAGCCGCATTGAACCTGCTTTGAGTGGGAAAGCGCAGGGTAGAAATGTAATAAATAAATAAATAAATAATAAATAAATAAAATCAAACATAATAAAACATAAAAACAAACCAATTAAAACAATATAAAATCAAACCATTAGGATCTCAACATAATCTCCAATTCAAATCTGAGTCATATTTTCAGAGCAGTGCTTGCACACCTATAAGGAAAAACGCTTGCGCAAATAAATATGTCTTGAGTTGTTCCGAAATTGAATCAAAGACTCAGTTCATTGTAACTGAAAAGGAAGTAAATTTCATAAGCGAGCACTTTCAATTAAAAAAAAATAACAGAATGATAAATATCCAATCTAATTTGTTGAAACGAGGGTACGAGAGGGTACATCCAATAACAATTTACTCTCCAGAACATAAAGTTTTATTAGAGTGCTAGATCCTGAGAGAAGAAGCAAGAGCAAGAGGGGCTACATCATTCAAGACTTTAAAAATTAAGCACATCTTAAATTTTATCCACCATTGGATAAGCAGCCACTGCAGGCTCTTCAGATCAGGAATGATATGCTCAGTATGGGAAAGACCAGAAATCAACCGGGCTGAGACGTTTTGGGCCACCTGAAGTGCTTTAGTCATGTAACTGACGACACTCAGATACAAAGAATTACAATAGACCAGCAATTGTAAAACACATGCTTCAACAACAGTTCAAAAATGACTTGCTGACAGAAAACTTTTCAAATATTTCACTTAAAAAAGTTTAAAGAAAACTTTCTGTACAAACTGTAGCAGAGGTACAAGGGGCCCAGGCCCCCCCCCCCATTTCTGTCTCAGGTCCCTCCAACAATAGTGGCCAGCCAGGCGGTTGTTTGCTTCCTCAGCCTCCCTGTCGCCAAGGTCATGCATCTGAGCTCTCCCTCCCTTCCTTCGGGTCTGGCCAGCTACATCTCTCCTTCCTGTTTCCAGCAGTGAGCCGCGGCACGGGCAGCACTAAAGGCAGCTGCTTCCTGCTGTCCCGATCCGTTTGCTGTTTCATCACACCTTTTCAACTACCTGTGAGTGGGACAAAGCAGCAAGACGGACCAGGGCAGCCAGACTTTACTTATTTTGCACTGCTTTGGGTCCTACTGGATGTTCAATGCCAGTCACCGGAAACAGCCTGGCATTGAATATCTAGGGTCAGTGCCAATCGCAGCACTTATGCAGGCTGCCTCCTGTGGTCTAAATATCGGGCCCACTGTGTCCCACAAGTTTTTAATATTTCATGGGTATCCAGATAATTTGTGAGTTTTATTTTGGGGTAGAAAGTGATCTTGCATTTTGCTTCCTACAGTAGATAATGCATTTTTACTTTTATTTCTCCTGTGCTTTACCTCTTATAGAGAATGTGATTTCTTAATGTTTCCTTTTCTAATTTTTGGTCCTTTATTCTGTAATTGGTGAAGACTGGTCTGTATTCTGTGAATGACTGAAGTAAGAGATTTAAAAATGTCACTGCTTCCAAAGTTTCCATAAGTGTGAATGTGGTTTATGTTGATGCAGAACAGACTGTTTAGTTAGAAATCCATCATAAAGTTCACTCTAAGGCATTATTTGTTATACTACTAAATACTAGTCATACCTATATGCCTAGTGCCCCCCCCCATGTTAATTCTGCCCCCTCCCCCCAAAAAATGTCAAGTCTGGCTAAGCCCCTGGAATTACTAATCTGAGCTTTGAAAGATAATGAGTCAACCAGAATATCTAGATAACTACATTCAGTAACAATACTTGCTGTACATTGAAAATTCTGTGAATTGGTTATCATTTAGGTAATAAATAGAAATAAAGCAAAACAGAGAAAGTAAAATAAAATGATACACTTCACATCTACCCATTCAACTCCACTCATTGTTTTGTAGCCCTTTATCGTATCCCCCCTCGGCCGCCTTTTCTCCAAGCTGAAGAGCTCTAGCCGCTTTAGCCTTTCCTCATAGGGAAGTCATCCCATCCCCTTTATCATTTTCGTCGCCCTTCTCTGCACATTTTCTAATTCCACTATGAGGCATATTTTCAAAGCACTTTGGGAGGCTAAGTTCCATAGGTTTCTATGGAACTTTGGGAGGCTAAGTGCTTTGAAAATGAGCCTCTCTATCTTTTTTGAGCTGCGGCGACCAGAATTGAACACAATATTCGAGCTGCGGTCTCACCATAGAACGATACAAAGGCATTATAACATCCTCATTTTTGTTTTCCATTCCTTTCCTATAATACCTAACATTCTATTTGCTTTCTTAGCCGCAGCAGCACACTGAGCAGAAGGTTTCAATGTATCAACAACGACACCTAGATCCCTTTCTTGGTCTGTGACTCCTAATGTGGAACCTTGCATGACGTAGCTGTAATTCAGGTTCCTCTTTCTCACATGCATCACTTTGCACTTGCTCACATTAAACGTCATCTGCCATTTAGACGCCCAGTCTCCTAGTCTCGTAAGGTCCTCTTGTAATTTTTCACAATCCTCCCGTGATTTAACGACTTTGAATAACTTTGTGTCGTCAGCAAATATAATTACCTCACTAGTTACTCCCATCTCTAGGTCACTGATAAATATGTTAAAAAGCAGCGGTCCTAGCGCAGACCCCTGTGGAACCCCAGAGGTTCGTCTCAGCTGTCTCTTCTTCGAGCTGAAGAGCCCTAGCCACTTTAGCCTTTCCTCATAGGGAAGTTGTCCTTCCCCTTTTATCATTTTGGTTGTCCTTCTATGTGCCTTTTCTAATTCCACTATATCTTTTATGAGGTGCGGCGACCAGAACTGCACTCAGTACTCAAGTTGCAATCTCATCATGAAGCGATGTTCTTTTTTTAAATTCTCTGTTCTTTTCCTAATAATTTCCAACATTCTGTTGCCTTTTTGGTTGTCATGGCACACTGTCTCCTGGGGATTCACAGAGACACGCGGATTAATATAAGTACATAAGTAATGCCATACTGGGAAAAGACCAAGGGTCCATCGAGCCCAGCATCTTGTCCACGACAGCGGCCAATCCAGGCCAAGGGCACCTGGCAAGCTTCCCAAACGTACAAACATTCTATACATGTTATTCCTGGGATTTTGGATTTTTCCAAGTCCGTTTAGTAGCGGTTTATGGACTTGTCCTTTAGGAAACCGTCCAACCCCTTTTTAAACTCTGCTAAGCTAACCGCCTTCACCACATTTTCCGGCAATGAATTCCAGAGTTTAATTACACGTTGGGTGAAGAAAAATTTTCTCCGATTTGTTTTAAATTTACTACACTGTAGTTTAATCGCATTCCCCTTGTCCTAGTATTTTTGGAAAGCGTGAACAGACGCTTCACATCCACCTGTTCCACTCCACTCATTATTTTATATACCTCTATCATGTCTCCCCTCAGCCGTCTCTTCTCCAAGCTGAATAGCCCTAGCCTCCTTAGTCTTTCTTCATAGGGAAGTCGTCCCATCCCCGCTATCATTTTAGTCGCCCTTCGCTGCACCTTTTCCAATTCTACTATATCTTTCTTGAGATGTGGCGACCAGAATTGAACACAATACTCAAGGTGCGGTCGCACCATGGAGCGATACAATGGCATTATAACATCCTCACACCTGTTTTCCATATATAGGGGCTGTTTGTTTTTAATATACAAGTATCGTGACAGGATCCTGAAAACTTGCCCACCACATCAATCACTAGCAAACAGTGAACTGACGTGTAGGGTCAGGCTGGGTAATGCCTATGGATCTGGTTGAAGGTTTCTGGGATCCTTGAAGAATCTAGTCCACAGGACTATAATTAAATGCCCCAGTGATTTTGTAGTATTAGACTAGGACATGGAAGGTTTTGGCAAGTTCTGTCTCTCCTGCTTGGTATTTGTGTACTGGATGGGGTTGGGCATGCAAAAAAACATGGCCCATTTACAGATGAAGCAGAATACCCCAATTCAGCATCTAGGGCACTTACCTAGAAGCTGAATTGTCTAGGTAGTTCAAGAATAGTGCTGGGTAGACTTCTATGGTCTGTGCCCTGAGAAACGCAAGGACAAATCAAACTCAGGTATATATATAAAGTATCACATACCATGTAAAATGAGTTTATCTTGTTGGGCAGACTGGATGGACCGTACAGGTCTTTATCTGCAGTCATTTACTATGTTACTATGATACTTTTTTTTATTGGACTAACTTAATACATCTTTTGATTAGCTTTCGAAGATAACCCTTCTTCAGATCAGAAATGAGCAAATGTTGACAAATATCAGAATATATAAGTGAAATACAAAAGCATTCCAATGACATCTCCCAGGAAGAGGGTGGGGTGGGTTAAGTGAGAAACAGGAAGAGCTGGGTGAGTGAGAGACAGGGAGAGATGGATGGTAGATAAGAGGGTGACAAAACAGTATACTTTTATGGTTTATAGTGGGATAGAAAACCCAGGTCTTTCAGTCCTGTCTGGTGGGTGTCAAAATATTTCATGATTTTGACTTCAAAGGTCTTACGTTCTTGGATTGTCTTAAAATTTCCTTTTGGCATTCTTACCATAAGATCATTGATGCAGTGTTCTGGTTTTGTAAAGTGCTGCCCCACAGAAGTGACATCCTGGCTGGCATTGTGATATTTAATATTATATCTATGTAAATTGATTACCTTTAAAAGTGAACTAACATGGCCAACACCATTTATCATTTAGCAAATTCCCATCCTTTCTGTAAACAACTGTGAAGACATGAAAACGTACTCTGTATACTAGTGTAAAATGACAGGAATAAAAGCTATCTCAAATAGAGAAATTGGGTTCAGGATGTCCCACTAACTGCAGGAGTGATGACTTCAGAATGTGCTAATTTGTTGAGATGACTTGCAGCCTTAAATTCCAGTAAAATGAATCCAGTCATCTGAACAAAATCTGGCAGAGATTTTTCTTTACGCCTACATCCAGCACTTCATTTCTCAAGTGACACCGTCTTGAAAGCTTTGCATGCATGATTTGTTAGTGATCAAATTGTCATTTAGTGAAATCATATTCAAGTAATTCAATTATTTTTCTTATCACTTACATTCCTATCTAGTCTTCTGAGCAGTCTCAGGATTGGAACGTGCATGAGAATCTTTGAGCAAAGAATTGAGGTGAATGTATTAGTCCACTTTGACAAAATGATATGAAACAAGGGTTTGGATGTTCCTGATGTGGCGATGTCCTGAAAGTGCAATCTTTGAATAAATTATAGTTTACTAACTTCAAGTCAAGGGAGAATTCTTCCTTCTTTAGAAGAATTATTTCTAAACCACAGTGGTAATTTTTTTTGTTAATGAGAGATTAAGTTCCACACCAGATTTTATTTTGGGGTGGTGTACCATGGCTGAGCTGCCTGGGGTAGCTTTACAGTAAGTAGTTGTGTTCTAGGAAGTAATGGGGAACAATTTTGATTGGTGGGTGGATCAAAGGTGGGGGCCAAATGGAGGCTGAGTTGGAAAGTCGCAGAGATAGAATTTTGGCAAGCCCAGGCGGGAGTGTGTGGGTTTTTGAAACCTGCCCAGTCCCTCCCTGATTTGGAGGGGTTGGAGTATTTTGGTCTTTCTTGGAACTGTGGTTGGAAAATAGTGTGATTTGGTGTGAGACCTTTGGGGGTGATGGGAGGTTTTTCGCAGTGGGAGTTTGAAGGATCACTACAATAACAGTGTGAATTCAGAAGTGAAACAGTTGGTGAATATTGTAAAAGATTTGGAAGGGGTTCATGTGCGGTACTGCCATGGACTTGGGGAGACTGTGATGGTTCAGCAGTACCACCGACCATATTTTGGGGGGGGTTAGTGATAATTTTGATATGTCAGTACGATACTATCTGCTTACAGATGGGTTCATTGCATTTCTATATATCTGAAAAGTTAAGTGTTAAGTAATTTTTGGATAGCTGAAGTTGGATAATAAAGCTGCAGCCGATTTAAGCCACAATTTAGTGTTGGAGTGATATTTATTGGGGTTGTATGTTTGTGGTTTGAAAGAGGGTGTGTGAATGCCTATGTTGGGGCCATACCAATGATTACTGCTGTGCAAGAGATCTAGGCTTGACTGTCAAACTTGGCATCTTGGACTGGCAGAACTCGAGGATGCTGCAGAGTCAACATTCCTAGCCTCCGGGGGGGGGGGGGGGGGGGGGGAGCGTCCGTCTCAGCTTTACATGCCAATTGTGTGTAAATGTTTAGAATGCCATCAGACTCACAGGTAAGTGTACATTTAAAATAAGCACCCACACTACTGCAGGTTTACCACGGCTTAGTAATAGGACCCCTCCACATCTCATTGATGTGTTTAATACCGTATTTTTCGGACTATAAGACGCACTTTTTCCCCCCAAATTTGGGAGGAAAATGGGGGGTGCGTCTTATAGTCCGAAGGTAGATTTGGCTGGCTGGCAGGCCGCCTCACCCTCCAAGTTCGGGATCGCCGTCAGGGTTACCTCCTCCCCCCCCCCCCCCCGGCCCTGTCACCACTTCTCCCTACTGACGCGATCTTCCCTGGTGGTCTAGTGACGTCGGGGCAGGAAAGAGCCCCCTCTTTCCTGCCCAGCACGCTGCTCTCCATCCTCCTGTATGCAGCCTGACGGTCTCGGTGAGATTCAAAATGGCCGCCGCGACTTCAATTCTCGGCGGCCATTTTGAATCTCGCCGAGACCGTCAGGCAGCAATGCATACAGGAGGATGGAGAGCAGCGCGCTGGGCAGGAAAGAGGGGGCTCTTTCCTGCCCCGACGTCACTAGACCACCAGGGAAGATCGCGTGAGTAGGGAGAAGTGGTGACAGGGCCGGGGGGGGGGGGGGGGGTAACCCTGACGGCGATCCCGAACTCGGAGGGAGGGATTCGGACAAGACGTACCGGAGCACCTAGGTTTTAGAGGAGGGAAAAAGGAAAACATTTTTTTTCCTATTTCCCTCCTCTAAAACCTAGGTGTGTCTTATGGTCTGGTGCGTCTTATAGTCCGAAAAATACGGTATATATTTAAGGAAACTGGTTCAGGTTTTAAATTTCTATATTTTTATATGCAAATGGCATCCAGTTATGCATATCACTAAGAAGCGAGCAGTCAGAGGCATTAAATAATTTGCCTGCAGGCCTACATGCTATAAGAAATTAATTAGTGCAAACAAGTCCTGTGTTATACTGACAGTGAACTATTATTTAAAGACAACATCAGAAAACAGTAATAGCCATAACAGCAGCCACTTTCATGCTGCTTGAGTAAGGCATACTTTTCATTCATCGGTCCCAGCCACAGTATAATCAAAGCCGTATATGTGTCTATCACAATTTTCACTACAAAAAAATGTATTAATTTAGGCTCTCCATGGGATTCCTTTGCACTAATTGATGGTTTCAAATTCTGTCCTGGTGGACTTGGGGTTGCATTGCTTTGGTTATTTTCTGCTAAAAAATGGCTTGGCAGTGACTGTGTTAAAACTTAACTCTTGAAAGATGGATATTTTGTGGGCTTGCAAACCACAGCTGCCAGAGTTTTTTTCTTGCTGGATGGGATAATTTTTAGTGCAAAATCAAGAAAGGAATTTAGGAGTTGGGTGTTGACTCTGCACATTCAGTCCATTTTTGTACGTATTTTTTTTCACACACAGTAATCCAACAATTTTTTTTTTTTTTGTGGGGGGGGACATCATTTGTAAAAGATAATACCTGCCCTTATTATAATTAATAGATTATGTGTGCTAGGTTACTTGTGCTTGGAATTCCTAAGAAATATAAAACCTGCAAATGAGGCAGGCCAGATTGTTACGGATTATAGATTTACGCCTATGTTTACTAAGATGCGCTATAGGCATGTTAGCATTTTTAACACGCGTAAATAGTTTACATGCGTTAAACTTTAGATGGAGAATTATTGATCAAGTGGATGTGGGATGGGAGGGTGGTAACACTGCTCATTTATTAAACTTGAACGAGCAAAGATGGATATTTCAGTTGAAAACATTATTTCCGGGTGGTTTAAATGCAGAAATAGACTGGTGGTCTTTGTTGTAGTTTCATTGGCTGTTGGGTGTTCTTGAGTATACAATCGGTATAGTATTTTTATGATCAGCTGTGGTTCATTTAAATAGTAAGGTCGCGTGAAAACGCCGCGGCCATCTTTTGTATGCAGGAGCGATTACAGGATGGAAAGGTATGTTAGTAGAAAGTTGGTGTAAGATGTTTTATTAATATTTTTGATAATGGGGGTTGTTAAATTTAAATCTTTGGCTTACTTTGGCTGTTTTATATTTCAGTGAGCCTCTTCCCTGAAAAAGCTTTACGCGAAACTTGGTCCTGTCGGCGGGGGTTCTCTGATACCTTTGATACCTCTGATATCTTCAAGCTGCTGTCTTTTAAGATAAGTGTTCTTAGAAACACTAGTTTTTTCATGAGATTATATATTGTTTGAAAAAAAGAAATATAAGAATGAAACAAATAGTTGTAAAACAATGAGGAGAGCCTATGAGGATTTGCACCACACCATTTCGCTTATTGCAATAGAACAAATGTGTGTTCTGATGGTTGTGTGAGGCAGTTAGATCTGATGTTCTCCAGATACTAGAATGTTACTTATTATGACCTGTGCTCCATATTGATGTCTGGGACATGTTTATGTATAATAAATAAATAAATACAGTGAACGTTAATGAGTTAATTTCATTATCTGTTGCTCTTTGAAATTCTAGCCTTTAGTCAGTTTTTTGTTTGCCTCTTGGGCTGCTGATGGTTTTGTTATTCTGAAGTTCTCTCACTTCCAGCTATTTTTCCATAAACTAAAGGCCCTGTAACCAGGGTCTGTCTATCTGTGAGCAAGAGCACAAGAACTGCTTTTCTAGTGAGCACAATTAGTTCACGTAGTTCATGACCTCTGCATACTTAAATAATTTTCAACACCTAGAGGCAGCTAGAATCCCTTCATATTTAGTATTCTTGTAAAATCAGTAAAAGAAGAAAGAGTCATGCCATCTGTATTCTGGAAAGGGTTTGATGTATGGCTTTGCCTCACCAGACTTTTGAATTGGTCATAAATAAGATTAAAAGCCTCACTATTAATTCTGCCAGAACCTAAATATATCAGAGCCACTTCTGAACTATTTTAAATGTCTTTCATCTTCAATGAGAAGGAAATTAAGATGAGACACGACTGTGATAGGAGTGTACTACCATCCACCTGGCCAGGATGAAGAGACAGATGTAGAAATGTTATCAGAAATTAGGGAGGCTAACAAACTGGGTAACACGATAATAATGGGTGATATCAATTACCCCGATAATGACTGGATAAATGTAACACCTGTGCATGCTAGAGAGGTGAAATCCCTTGATGGAATCAAGGACTGCTTTATGGAGCAGCTGGTACAGGAGCCAACAAGAGGAGGAACAATTCTAGACCTAGTCCTTTGTGGAGCGAATTATCTGGTGCAGGAGGTAACGGTGCTGGGGTCTCTTGATAACAGTGATCATAGCAAGATCAAATTTGATATAAGCTCTGGAGTAAGTACACACAGGAAATCCAATACGTTAGCATTTAACTTTCAAAAAGGAGACTATGATAAAATGATAAAGGAGAAGAACAGTGAAAAAGAGGAGCAGCTGCAAAGGTCAAAAATGTACATCAGGCATGGATGCTGTTCAAAAATGCCAAAAATATATTCCATCTATTAAAAAAGGAGGAAGGAAGACCAAATGATAGCCGGTATGGTTAAAAAGTGAGGTGAAGGAAGCCATTAAAGCTAAAAGAAAATCCTTCAGAACATGGAAGAAGGATCGAACTGAAAATAATAAGAAAACTACATAAAGAATGGCAAATCAAATGCAAAGCGCTGATAAGGAGGTCAAAGAGAAACTTTAAAAAGATTGCATTGGAGGCAAAAACACGATAGTAAAAACTATTTTAGGTATATTAAAAGCAAGAAGCCAGCAAAAGAATCGGTTGGACCGCTAGATGACCAAGGGGTAAAAGGGGCACTCTGGGAAGACAAGGCCATAGAGGAGAGATTAAAAGAATTAATTGCTTCGGTCTTCACCGAATAAGATGTGGGAGAGATACCGGTGCCAGAAATGGTATTCAATGCTGACAAGTCAGAGAAACTGCATCAAATCTTTGTAAACCTGGAAGATGTAATGTGGCAATTTAACAAATTGGAAGAGTAGCAAATCGCAAGGATCGGATGGTATACATACCAGAGTAGTGATTGAATTGAAAAATGAACTTGCAGAACTAGAGAAATGTAATTTATCTTTAAAATTAAGCATGGTACCAGAAGATTGGAGGGTGGCCAATGTAGTGCCAATTTTTTAAAAAGCTTCCAGAGGTGATCCGGGAAATTACAGACTGGTGAGCTTGACGTCGGTGTCAGGCAAAATGGTAGAGACTATTATAAAGAACAAAATTACAGAGCATATTCAAAAGCATGGATTAATGAGACAAAGCCAACATGGATTTAGTGAAGGGAAATCTTGCCTCACCAATCTACTACATTTCTTTGAAGGGGTGAAAGAACATGTGGATTTTCTAAAGGCATTTGACAAAGTACCTCATGAAAGACTCCAGAGGAAATTGGTGAGTCATAGGATAGAAGGTAGTGTTCTATTGTGGATTAAAAACTGGTTAAAAGATAGAAAACAGAGAGTAGGGTTAAATGGTCAGTATTCTCAATGGAGAATGGTAGATAGTGGGGTTCCGCCGGGGTCTGTGTTGGGACCGCTGCTTTTTAACATATATATAAATTATCTAGATATGGGAATAACTAGTGAGGTAATTAAATTTGCCGATGACACAAAGTTATTCAAAGTTGTTAAATCGCAAGAAGATAGTGAAAAATTGCAAGATGACCTTACGAGACTGGGAATCCAAATGGCAGATTATGTTTAATGTGAGCAAGTGCAAAGTGATGCATGTGGGAAAGAGGAATCCAAACTATAGCTATGTGATGCAAGGTTCCACGTTAGGAATCACCGACCAGGACAAGGATATAGGAGTCATTGCTGATGAAACTTTTAAACCCTCTGCTCAGTGTGCTGTGTCGGCAAAGAAAGCAAATAGAATGTTAGGTATTGTTAGGAAAGGAATGGAAAATAAAAATGAGGATGTTATAATGCCTTTGTATCGCTCTATGGTGTGACCACACCTTGAATACTGTTTGCAATTCTGGCCACCGCATCTCAAAAAAGATACAGTGGAATTAGAAAAGGTACAGAGAAGGGTGACGAAAATGATAAAGGGGATGGGAATGACTTCCCTATGAGGAAAGGCTGAAAAGGCTTGGGCTCTTCAGCCTGGAGAAAATATGGCTGAGGGAAGCTACTTTAGAGGTATATAAAAAAAAAAACTGAGAAGAGTGGAACAGGTAGATATGAATTGCTTGTTTACTCTTTCCAAAATACTAGAACTAGGGGGCACGCAATGAAGCTACAAAGTAGTACATTTAAAATGAATTGGAGAAAATATTTCTTCATTCAATGTATAATTAAACTCTGGAATTCGTTGCCAGAGAATGTGGTAAAAGCAGTTAGCTTAGTGGGTTTAAAAAAGGGTTGGATAGCTTCCTAAAAGAAAAGTCCGTAAGCCATTATTAAAATGGACTTGGGGAAAATCCACTGCTTATTTCTGGGATAAGCAGCATACAATGTACTGTTTTGGGATCTTGCCAGGTACTTGTGACCTGGATTGGCCACTGTTGGAAAGAGGATACTGGGCTTGATGGACCTTCGGTCTGTCCCAGTATGGCAACACTTATGTACACCTAAACTGCTACTTCATTTATTTTACATTCAATAATAAGATCATAGCAATAACTTAATGTTCTCTTTAATTAGTCATGACTAATTAATTCATCTGATAACTCACAGTGATATTCCACTACAGTTCTATACCTGTAGCTTGTCAGCTCATTTGATTGCCCCAAACAATGTGCAAGGGCCTACGCTCTGATCTGGCCTTTTTAAAATTCAGACCATATTGTGTGTGTGGGGGGGGGGGGGGGGGGGGGGGGGAGGAGGGCAATGAGAGTCATATCATTTAAATCATTTATTATTTAAAAATGCTAAGAAGTTTATTGATTTTCATAGTGGTCATTTATTTTCCTTTGAATGTACTACCAGCATTGCAAATTTTAAACTTGCATTTCAATGATGTGCTTTCCATTTTTGAGCCAGTCCTAGGTGAAAGATTCACACTATACAATTAATTCACATTTAAACTAGGGAAGGGAAAGTGGGGTGATTAGATAAAAGTCAACTGATTCTGCTGTCAGAAAACTGTTCAGTAAAACACTAAAGCAAGAAACTTACTAGCTACCGTTGGGCAACATGAGGCTATATGGAATGTGACGAAGGTGAAGGGAAACAGAAAGTTAGAAACACAATCTCTCATAGCTCTAATGGAGGAAGCAGACCTAGAAAAGTTTGCTATGAAGTAGATGTGGTTCAATGAGCCCCAGAAGTGGAATACAGACATAAGTAATCTGTTCAAAAAGAAAAGGGGTAAAAAAAGATGGAGGAGTTGGGGTTATGTTATGTTATGTTATGTTCCTCAAATACCACAAATGGTTCACTGCGGATCACAATATAAGAAAAAAATAGCAGAAATTCAGTACATATCTCGTTACAAATCATCAGACACTAACACATTTGACAATCGTCTCATCTTGATTCTGTGAACAAAAATGTCTTAACAGCCTTTCTAAAAACATAATAATTAGTTAAGGTCCAAATTTGTAAAGGTAACCTATTCCACATAGAGGCAACTCAATAATATTGAGAAGAATCAAACATCCTTTGTTTGGTAATACGTTTGATAGAGGGAAAAGCCAGTAACATTAAGTTCCGAGTTTTGGCTCCAGTTTTTATGCGTAATAGAGTAATCCAATCTGTTAGATAAAGAGAAGCCTCAACATATATAGTCTTAAATATTAATACATAAAGCTTGAATTTAGACCTTGCATATATAGGGAACCAGTGAAGACTCTGCAAAAATAATGAAGCTGATTTGAATGTACTTGAGGAAAATATTAACTGAGTGGCTATTAAGAAAGTTCACACAGGGGACAGAAGGAGGTTTTTTCCACAAAATGTTTACCCATGGAAAAAGCTTTAAACATTACTCTCTTTATGTAGAAGTCAATAGCAAATCAACTGAAATACAGGTGGTATGGGGGGAAGATACACTTTCATTTAGATCAGTATGGAGGAGAGGTATTGCTCCCTGGTTTACCCCAGAATTTCAAGCTTTAAAACAGAATTTGAGGCATTTAGAATGGGCCTGGTGAAAGACTTTGTCGGGAAAGGACAAAGTGCGGTTTGCAACGGAATTGTGTCAATATCAAAAGGCAGTGTTAGTGGTTAAGAAAGAATATTTTGATAACATGATTTCGACTTCTATAGCTGAGTCTAAAGATCTTTTTCAGTGGTAAAGAATTTAACTGTTGTTGTACATACCACAAGACCAGGAATTTTGGCTCAGTTGTTTGCAGATACTTTCCATTTGAAAGTTTTATAAGTTACTTCTCTATATTGGGTGGATTTTACTTTTGGAACCACTTGGGATAAGTTTGAATCAGTGTCTCTGAAGCAAGTGCTGAATATAATCTCAAAGTTGAATAATACCTTTTGCAAACTGGATGTTTGTTCTGCCACCATTTTTAAGGCTATGAGAGATTCCATTGCGGGAATAATTAATGAGTTAGTACATAGGTCGCTGGTTGAGGTACTTGTGTCTTTGGCCTTGAAAAGGGTGTAAGTTACCCCATTGTTGAAAAGTAAGAAGCTGGATGCACAGATGCCAGTTAATTTCTGTCCAGTGTCTTTGATTCCATTTTTGGCAAACGTGTTAGAAAAAGTGGTGCTACACCAGTTGCAGGATTATAGTGAGTCTCATAATCTTTGGCTGTTTATCAATTTGGATTTAGGCCAATGTGTGCTTTCACTTTCAGGTTTGCTCAGACTTGCACACATTTGTTTCTCACTACTGGTGTTTAGGGACTTGCACGGGCTTCCTTCTGCATCCAAACTGTATAGAAACTAGCAGATTTTAAAGAAAGAATAAGAAATGAGCTCATTAACATGCATTTGACTACATTAGCATGCTACTTGCGCTAATCTCTGGCACGCTTGTTTCCTGCATCAGAGCGTCTGAGCATTCTGCACTCACTAATGCGGACACTAATGGGTCTAGCACCCACTTTTGCTTCTGAGCATCAGGGCCTTTATGCGCTCATTTAGCCAGTTAGCAGACTGAATATCGCCAATAGGTTGCAGCTCCGCCCTAACTCCGCCCCAAATCCGCCCCAGCCCACCACTAAGCTAGCCAGTTAGGCGATGGCCGATTAGGGTTTCATTTCATTTCACTTATTTATGCTTATATACCTGCTATTTTATATACCTTAATTGCAACATTACTCTGTACTTCTCATTCCGTTAATGGCGATCACCATTGCGGCATAATGTAAGCCACATTGAGCCTGCAAAGAGGTGGGAAAATGTGGGCTACAAATGCAGCAAATAAATAAATAAATATTCCACATTATCCAAATGTGGCTTACAGTAGAATGATAACATGATTATATTAATCTATAACAAGTTTACGGTGAAACTACTGAACAGTAACAGGCTTGCAAAGAAACGATGATAGGTTTGCAGCGCAGCAATGATGTTAACAGATTTACAAGCAGCAATAACAGGTTTGCTGTGAGACATTACATAGACAAACAGACATATTAGCAAAAGTCTTGTTTTCTTAAGGGTAAATGTACGTGGGGAATATACCTGTCCTATTTATTAGGATTTATTTACCGCCTTTTTGAAGGAATTCACTCAAGGCGGTGTATAGTAGGAATAAATCAAACATGAGCAGTAGACAATTACAGCAGTAAAAATATTCAAATAATACAAACTATGGCATAACATACTACTTACAATGTCAACACAATACATAATAAAACATTTTAATAGACAGCATAGGGTATATTCAAAGATGGAACATATAGAGAGAGATTAAGAGGAGTTAGAAAATATGGGGACTAATTTAAAGAAAGCTGCACATGAGGTCAGAGAGGCACTATCTGGTTTGACGAATGAGGTCTGTAGTTACCCTTTTCGATAGTAGGAAAATCTTTGTTATGTGGACTTTCAGCATTATGTGAAATCTTAGGTATTTGGTTATCTGTCTGATGTCTCTTGGTATTGAGCTCCATACTAAATGCTGCTGAATATCGGAGCTAGCTAGTTCAGCGGGATTTAACCAAGCAGGAGCCAGCTCCCGAATAAGAACAGCCCATATTCCTTCCCTTCCTCACTCCATGAACAGAAGGAGCCCCCCCCCCCCACCACCACCACCACAATACCACCACCACTAGGCCTACTGTACCGCTGGTGGTCAAATGGCTAGTCGGGACAGTTGTGATCCCCAGTTGTTCCTGCCTATGCCGGCTCCATCATCAAAATGGCTGCTGGAACCTCCAGCCAGGCGGTTCCTTCTGCTTGGGGGGAGGGGGCAGGGAGTGGGAGTTGCTCAAAACATTTGGCCAATACCAAAACAAGACCGAATATGAATTCCAGGCTGGTTTCAGTGCCGAAACCAAAACCGAAATTTGGTCAGCCTCTAGTGCAACCTGCATAATTGGCGAATCTTCTGAAATTACATCTGTTTTGAGTAGGAAAATCCAATAATGTAGTACCTTCTGGGCACTAAGATTCAAAAATCAAAATCTAAGTTCTGTGCCATGAAGTAGTGAATTCAGATTTAGAAAGCTACAGACTTTATTTGATTTTTACAATTCAGGGCTGAAACACTAGAGGCCATGCATTGGTTGATTTACTTAATAAGATGAATTATGTTTCATTATTTAATGGAATACTCTATAATAGGATAAAAATGTGCCCCCTGCCTATTTATTGTGAAAATTCCATCATTTTATTCAACAGAGATCTGTCATCTAAGTGCTAATATCTGTTAATGTTAACATATAGTTTGGATAGAACTATACATAAACCTTTTATTTTGGGATGGGCTAGTACTGATGGTCAGGGCTGGCCTGTGGGGGTGCAGAGCCATGTTCAGAGACTCCTTGTGGGGCCTCATTTGAATAAGTCAGCAAGGGCTGAAAAGCACTGCCTTGTGTAGAAAACACAATTGTTGAATGGTAGGTAATGCTGATATCTGCTTTTACCCCCTAGTCAGGACTGCCAGCTTATGCTCCCCTGCACACTTCGCCAAAGCTGCCTTCGCCCCTATCCTCAGCACCTTTGTGGTGGCAAACTAATGATCAGGTCAGCAGTGCCTTTCCTACTTATCCCCGCAGGTCCAATGCTTGTAGCTGCTGAAGGTCCCAATTTCTCTGCTGGTGCTATGGCTCCTGTTCTAGCATTTGTAAACTCTCCTGCCATCTTTAGGACGACCAGATGATGTTCTCAATGATAGCAGCCACTGTCACTGTAGGCATTGATAATGGTTCCCTGCTCTCAATGGAAGAGATTATCACGAGGCCAGCTTTCTCTGCTATTTTTAAACTATTTCTTACCTCACAACATGCTGCCTTTACCACTGTGGTCGGTTATGCTAATTAAAATGACAGTACCCCCAGGAAACTAATGTTTATAAAAAGGCGGTAAGTTTTTTTACTTATGGCATCTTAACTGCAGAAGCTAAGGTTCAGTAGTGCAAAGCCTGTGTAGTAAATGCAGAGGGTGTGGCCAGGATCTGCCCTGCATTTCACTAAAAACGAGCATGTGCGCTGAGGCGGGGAAGCAGAGCAGGCAGCGCAGCAGCAAATATCGCCGCAGGAAAGATTCTGCTGTCAGGGCTTGGGGACCTCATCCAGCCCAGGAATGTGGGGTTACGGCAGGGGTCGAGAGCAGCAGGGAGGTGATCAAGCCCCCTCCCAAATCGAGGCCTGGCTATGCCTTTGACCTGAACTAGCTGTTTAACACAGCTTAGTAAACAAGTCCCTAATGTAATTCCTGGTTAGATTGGGATTACTGAAAAGAGCAAACCCTGGTAGTGAGTCACTGGTGGGGAGTGACTGGGAGGTCCCTGGGTGAGAGGAAGCCCAGCCCATGGGAGTGTGTATGGAATAAAATGCAAGAGAGATAGTGCCCTTGTGGGGGTGAATGACAGCTCTGGGAGGAGTTGGGAGGAGATAAAAGAGAAGAATTAGAGCAGGAAAGTGTCCTTGGTTTATCCTCAAACTTTGGTTGCCTAAGGTCTTTAGTTGCCTGCAAGCTCCTGCCAAGTGACTGGAAGGAGAAGGGGAATCCTGGAATGCCAATTTAAGTTGGGCTGGAATTAAGGAGAAGTTATTGCCTCATTCACAATAACTGGAGAAGCAGCCAGAACTTGGGGCAGATTGGGGAGTCCAGCTCGCAAGCAGGGTTTAGGGCAGGAAGGAGCCTACTCAAGGCCGGTACACTCACAGAAGTAGGACAGCCATAGAGGTCTGTGCCTGATGGTAGAGGAGTGATTCAGTGGAGAAGAAGAATAGCCCCTGAGGTGACATCTGGCTAACAGGATAGTAATGGACAGGAGCGAGTGTCTATATGTAAACAGCCCTGACTAAAACATTCCCTGCAAACATACCCGTGAAGAAAGTGGTATAGGTATTCCTCACGGAACGACAGAAGTCCAAGGTTAAATTATATGAGAGTTATACAGTTGACTGTGGTGAAGATCAATTCAAGTTGCTATTTGCCTGTTGCAGAAGTTACAATAAAAGTTGAGATTGTTATTAAGCCTTTGGAGTGCTGCATGGTTCCTAGATTGAAGAGCTAAGGGGAACCCAGAACTGGTAAAGTGTCTCCCAAACCCCCGGATCACTATTCCAGGCCATTGACCCACTCCCAGCTCGACTGCAAGTGGACTGGAATTGATGTGTGTAGTAAGAGTGGCCAGAGTGTGAGTGGAGACTGAGTTTGTGGTTTTTTTGTGGCCCGGGGCCAGAGCTAGCGCACGGGTGAGACCGGGATTACACTAATATAAACAGAGCAGGATAGGCAAACTAGGTATGTGCCTAGGGCCCAGATGTTTAGGGGGGGGGCCTCTCAGATGTGCTAATTCCATGACTGTCAAGGAAAATTTGTGCTCTGATATGTCACCTTAAGGCAGAAAGGATTGTGTGTGTGTGTGCTTGTGTAGAGGCAGTGATGTACTAAGGGCAGGGCGGTGGGGGTGGTCTGTCCTGGGTGCACGCTGCAGGGGGTTGCAGGGAGCAGCCGCGTGGCTGTCGGCTCCACCAGGGGGAGGGGGGTGTTTGGAGGTGATGCGCCGGGGGGGGGGGGGGGGGGGGGGACATGTGCAGGATGACAGCCGAACAAGGAACACCACTGTGTAGAAGGAAGGTAGGACAGCCCACCAAAATCTCTCTATTCATCCTTCAGTTGGTAGGAAGAGTCAGTCATCAGCACTTCATATCTGCTGATTACACCCTTCCTGGTTTTCGTCTGCAGTCAGAGCCATGTAGGGCCCCATTTCTGGGAATTTCAGAATGTATTTATGCTATGATGGGGGGGGGGGGGGGCAATACAATGGTTTGTCTACAGCCACCAAAGAGTTAATCCTGCCCTGAATATCAGAATATTAATTAAAAAGATAATTTTGGAAATGGGTTTCGGGAAGACTGCCAACCCAGTTAAAAGCAGGTCTGCTATGTGCATGCTTTTAGCCATGAGAGGGGGAGGCTTCCTAAAGGGGAGACTTTAAAATATACATTTTCTAACAGTCTACATGCCTGTTTTCTTGGAAAAACTACCCAAACAAATCTGCAGATGTACTTGTGCTCAATTACTTTTCCTTGGACAACTTTTGGAGTGACACATGTGCATGAATATTTCCAAACCTTGTCCCAAGTTTTACCAGGACTGCCTCCCTCTATTGAGGGTAGAAATACATGGGTGGTAGCCCTACACACATAACTGGAACACAGTGAAGGCAATATTCCAAAATAACCACTGCACTCACAGAAAAGGGTTTTAAAATTGCTCTCCCTATGTACTTATTTCAAGAAAACACCTGGACACTATCAAATCATTAACACCAGGTTATGATCTACTCACAAAATCACTTTGACCTGTTCTTGCCCTTTAGTGATTTGACTTAAAAACTTGCTATACCGCCCTTCCAACAAGGTCAGAGTGGTGTACAAGCTAAAAAAAAGAGAGAAAGCAACGCCATAAAATGTAAATGACAGAACGTCTAATACAAGTAAACCAACAATAAGTAGATTAAAAACAAATTCAAATACATTTCAAATAAAAATAAACTTAAAATGAGATCACAGAAACTTTACCACAAATTATGTTGAAGCTATTAAGCTGTGAATGAAATATCTGCTTTCCAACCAAAGGCGTTCTTTGATTGGAATATTCTGAACAAATTAGGTCTGGGCATACCCTCCTGCAACAGATGTGCTTATTATTAGCCAGGACAGAACAACGAGAGAATAATTATCGGCAACTGCTGCCAAATAACATAAATCAGACACACAATTGATTAACAAATTTAACATTAAGCACAGGTTTGGTTGCTATGATGATAAAGGAAAGGTTGAAACTCAGATAACAAGCTCATAATCCACTAGGGATGCAGAAAAACTTTGGAAACTGGAGATATAAAACATAGAACGTTAGCCAAATTGTGTTGTAAATGCTTAGCTTTTTGTCAGCTGATATGCCAACTGCAGTGCATAGGATTCTGGTTCTTTGCAAAGCACAAAATTATTGTGAATTGTCTAGTGTGTCCTTTCCAAAAGGTTACAGTAGCTATTTTTCCTTTCTGGACTCTTTTATTTTTGTCTCACACTGTGAAGCACCACTATCTGCTATTACAATTTCTGGCAATGTTCTCCTGGGCTTGGTGATTCTATTCAGGTGGCATGGCACGTTGCTTTATTGGAAAGCACCCAGGGGAGCAATGCCAGTGTTTTATCTGTGGAAATGGAGAGAGCGTAAAAACATTCACAACTCAAGCACAATCTCAGTCAGTCAAACTAGCAAGGCCACATTTAATGAGCAAGTAGGCCAATGCACCTCATTAACTGATGCGCACATTTATCAAAGATATTATTATGCTATAGAGTCATTACATTATGAGTACCAACTGTACATATGGAAGCACTGTCTATTTATCAAATGTTATGAGCAGGGAAGTGGTGAAGTTATGCAACAATTTAAATAACAGTTTGTAAGAAGATATAACATAGTAATGCAGTAGTTTGAATGCCCAAGGCAATTACGTGTGGGAGAGGATTTTGGACTTAGCTCATACATTTCCAGTAGCAGCTCTAGGCAAGTTACATTCAAGTACTGTAATAAACCTGTTCCCGGAAGGCTTAATATCTACCAGAAGCAATGGAGGGTTAACTGGCATGCAAAGGATCACAAAGAGCATCACAGTATTATTCAACCCTGGCTTACCTGGCCCTCAGTTCATTGCTCTAACCACTAGGTTGCATAAGACCTTAAGAGTAGTTATACTGGGTCAGACCAATGGTCCATCTAGCACAGTATCCTGCTTCCAGCAGTGGCCAATCCAGGTCACAAGCACCCAACAAAATCCCAATGAGTAGCAACATTCCATGCTACCAATTCCAGGGAAAACAGTGGCTTCCCCATGTCTGTCTCAAAAGCAAACTATGGACTTTTTTCTCCAGGAACTTGTCCAAACCTTTTTTGAACCCAGATATGCTAATTGCTGTAACCACATCCTCTGGCAATGAGTTCCAAGAGCTTAACTATTCATTGAGTGAAAAAATATTTCCTCCTATTCGTTTTAAAAGTAGTACCATGTAACTTCATTGAGTGTCCCCTAGTCTTTGCATTTTTTTTGAAAGAGTAAAATATCAATTTACATTTACCCATTCTACACCACTCAGGATTTTGTATTCCTCTATCATATCCTCCTTTAGCCATTTCTTTTCCAAGCTGAAGAGCTCTTCCACACTGGCTTCTTGCTTATAAAAGAAAGCATAGATCTTACTCCTCCACTTATGATACTCATAGAGAACTATATAGTATTCATTTAACAGGATAGGCAAAGGATCAACATTAATAGCCCTTCAGTCCAGGCAGGAGTAATGCAAAGTAGATTAGGCATAGAAAAGAAAAAAAAATGACTGAAAAAGACAATGTGGAGGCTGGAAAAGTCATAGGAATGGAAAAATGGGGGTATGTGATGTATCTGTAAGGCAAAAAAGGGGATAGGTAGCACAAATCTAGGCACAAGACAAAAAAATCCTAAAGAGATAACCACAGCTATCTTTAGGGAAGGCAACTAGGAGCGAGTACTTTATGCTAGCTCAATGGCTGCTGTAAATGTTCGCACCTAGATGTAAGGTAACAAAAGAACGGGTTCAAAAGTACATAAACAACAAACTAAAAAAGTACAAAAGGGCCTTTAAGACTGGAAACAAATGAGAGTCCTTTATTCATAAAGACCAGACACAGGTCGTGTTTCAGTGTAAAAACGCCTGCCTCAGGGGTCCAGTAATCCTGATGCTCTCAAAAGTGAAATCAAAAAAGAAAGCAGCCTTGAGCAGTCCTAACACCCAGTTTGAAAATGCTCAAACATTTCTTATTTAATCAAACAATCCACAATGATAAATAAAACTTGAGCACTAATAGTGTATAATATAAAACATCTGTAGTAAACACTATTGGTTGTGATAAAACCGCCAACCCCCCCCCCCCCCCCCCCCCAAAACAAAAAACAACCTTATATGGTAGGGAAGCCCCGCCCAGCGCACCCCAGGATGCACTAGGCAGGGCAGGGCGCTGCCATTTTATTTTTATTTATTTTTGTTACATTTGTACCCCGCGCTTTCCCACTCATGGCAGGCTCAATGCGGCTTACATATTGTATACAGGTACTTATTTGTACCTGGGGCAATAGAGGGTTAAGTGACTTGCCCAGAGTCACAAGGAGCTGCCTGTGCCTGAAGTGGGAATTGAACTCAGTTCCTCAGTTCCCCAGGACCAGAGTCCACCACCCTAACCACTAGGCCACTCCTCTCTGAAGGCAGCGCTGGATGAGGAGGAAGTGTGCTACTCCCTCTTCCATCAGGGAGGTATGGAGGGAAGGGGGAGGGAGGGCTCCGCTAGACCACCAGGAAGGATAGGGGTTGGGGTGGCAACCCGCTTGGGCCACCAAGGATTCTTTTTTGAGTATTGGGGGGTTAGAGGGCTGGAGATCCACCGGACCTTCGTGTCGGGGGGTGGATGTTGGGGCTTGGGGGGCACTAGGCTACCAGGGCCTTGATTGCTTTTGGGGGAGGGGGTTTAGGAGGGCCTGCTAGTATGCAAATGAATGCTGGACAGGGCTCCCCATTCCTCCCCAATGCTCCGAATGCCAGCTCTGAGCTGGTGTAGGGTTTGTTGTAGGAGCAGCGTTAATGTTTGGCGTGCTGCCCACTGAGCATTAGGGAGGAATAGGTAATGTGTTCAGAGCTAGTGCGCACGTTGTTACACGCGCTCGCCAGCTGTGACCATCGGGCGGGTGCTAGTATGGCGCTATTGGCCTCTAACGCCCACATTTGCTTCTGATCATCAGGGCATTAGACTTACAAAGTTCCACAGGTTATATGTAACTTTGTAAGTCTATGTGCTTTGAAAATATGCCTCCACGTAACCCTTTTTTTTTTTTTTACTAGCCCTAAACAATTTGAACCATTGCTAACCCCTTGAAATAAAGTGCATTTCATGAAATAAATATTGTTTCTAACCTGCGGTGTTTTGACATTTTAGTTAAGATGATAAGAAAAATAACCATATTAACTGAAAGGTCCATCCTGCTGTTTGGACAAAGGCCAGCTGACAGGAAAGAGCACCACCAAGTTGATTGATGCCTTCTATATAAATTCCTACCATAATTAACCTGAAGTAATGATTATTAACTGTTCTAAGGAGACCACCCTCTTGCTTTTACTGATTACAGAGTAATCATTTTAAACTAGATTGCTCTGCTCCAGCCTGCCTACCACTGACTCAGATTATAATCAGAGACAACTTTGTATGCATGCTATTAAAATCAATGCTACATCTTGGCCACTACATTTGCATACATTTTTCATGCACTTGTATCCCTGCCTATGCTACGAATCCTGAGTGGCAAATATTTATTTGAAACGTTTTGAGCCCATTTATCTAGAACAATCCTAAGCAGCTTCCAGTGAAACATCAGACTGGATTTGTTTAGTGGCCAAAATTAAAGGTTCAGAGCTCTGGGGAAACAACAGCTCCAATTTGTAGTAAATGAAATCCTAACTCCAGACACCAAAAGATGCTCAGAATAGCACTGGTACTGCAGAGCTGCCAAATTCCCCAGTTCCAAGAGGGAGGTTTTTTGGCTAGTTGTGGTTTTTGATCATAGCTCTCTAGTGTGTTATAGTATTTGTAATCCTTGATTTTGCTCACTGAAATCAGTATTACAGGTGCCATAATGCATCAGGATAGGGTGGTCAGAAATCTAGGGCTGGCTTAAAAACGTCTTCCTGGAACTGGGGAATTTGGCAGCTCTGGGTATTATAGAAATAAGGTTGCTTGCATTTTTCTCCCCTTATAAGTAAAAGCCAACAGTTACTCAAGAGCATATGGATCAAAATGTGGAATCTTCAAAAGGATACTGGCAAAATGAAGAAGCTAGAATATATCAGTAGAGAGGTTCTCATATAGACTGAGGTAGCCCAGATGCATTTTAATAAACAGCAGAAAGAGCTATATTATTTCAAATTGCTCCTATCCAATGGAGACAGGTTATAACAGAAAATAATTTTCAAAAAAGTACTTTGAGCTGTCTGCATGCAAGTGCCAGAAGTCTAGAAAATAAGATTGGAGAATTAGAAAGTCTGGTTGTGAATGTAGATATGAACATTTTCTGGCCAATATTCAGTCAGTGATGGTCAGTGTTATTATGTCTGCCACCGGCTGTATTCCCAGATATTCAATGCCAGGCCATGTCCAGGCACTGACATTGAGTATTCGGTTGTATGTTAGCCGCTAAAACCTATGCAGTTAAGTGCAATATTCAGCGCTTAATTGCATAAGATAAACCTCATTAAGGGGCCCATTTACTAAGCTGCGGCAAAAGGGGCCCTGCACTAGCAGTGGCGGCCATTTTTGCTGCAAACCATGGCCCCTGTTACCAGCAGTGGGTGAAAATGCCCAAAAAAGAAATGGCCATGCAGTAAATTTGCACTTGCCACGCGGCTATTTCGGGGGGAAGCACTTACCGCTACCCACTGAGGTGGTGGTAAGGGCTCCCGTGCTAACCCGGCAGTAACCAGTCAGCACTGCCCGATTACTGCAGGGTAACCCCTGCGCTAGAAAATCAGACCTTATCTTCTGTAGCGCCGGAAATGGCAGATGCTGGGGGTGGAACTACCGCCAGTGCACGAGTTAGGCCTGCAGTAGTTCTGATTTGGGTGCACGACAAGCCCACTGCCACATGCCAACCCTTTAGTGAAAGGGTCTCAAAGAAAGGACTGCTTTTTATGCAGCCTAATTTATGCGGGTTATATTATCCTGCTTATTTTCGAACGAGAAGGCCGGCCATCTTCCGACACAAATCAGGAGATAGCCGGCCATCTCCTAAACCCAGCCAAATCGGTATAATGGAAAGCAGATTTTGGCCGCCTTCAACTGCTTTCCATCGCGGAGCCAGCCAAACTTCTAGGGGGCCTGTCGGCAGGGTACAGAAGGCGGGACGGGGGCGTGGTTACGAGATGGCCGGCTTCGCCCGATAATAGAAAAAAGAAAGCTGGCCCTGACGAGCATTTGGCCGACTTCACTTGTTCCCTTTTTGTTCATGACCAAGCCTCAAAAAGGTGTCCAAACTGACCAGATGACCACCGGAGGGAATCGGGGACGACCTCCCCTTACTCCACAAGTGGTCACCAACCCCCTCCCACCCAAAAATAAAAATTAAAAAACATTTTTTTGCCAGCTTCTATGCCAGCCTCAAATGTCATACCCAGCTCCCTGACAGCAGTATGCAGGTCCCTGGAGCAGTTTTTTGTGGGTGCAGTGCACTTCAGGCAGGTGGACCCAGGCCCATCCCCCCCACCTGTTACACTTGTGGTGGTAAATGGGAGCCCTCCAAACCCCCCCCAAAACCTACTGTACCCACATGTAGGTGCCCCGCTTCATCCCTAAGGGCTATGGTGCTGTACAGTTGTGGGGAGTGGGTTTTGGGGGGGATTTGGGGGGCTCAGCACACAAGGTAAGGGTGCCTGGTTGGTGTCCTGGCATGTCAGGGGGACCAGTGCACTACAAATGCTGGCTCCTCCCATGACCTTGGATTTGGCAGGGTTTGAAATCGCCGCCATTAGTTTCCATTATCGCTGAAAACCAATGCCGGCCATCTCTAAAGCCAGCCCAAATGTTGAGATTTGGCTGACTCCAACCGTATTATCAAAACGAAAGATGGCCGGCCATCTTGTTTCGACAATACGATCAGGACGCCGCTTTACGGGGCAGGCCTTGAAGATGGCCGCCCTTATAGATGGCCGGCCCTGTTCGATTATGCCCCTCCACGTGGTTTAGGGCTGAATATCGCCAGTTAACCGCATAAGTGCCAACTCTGTCCCTGGAACGCCCATAAGCTAGCTGGTTAAGGGTTTTCTTTTACTAAGGTGCAATGAAAAATGGCCTGTGGTAGTGTAGGCACGGGTTTTGGGCGGGCGCAGATCCATTTTTCAGCGCGTCTGTAAAAAAAAGGCCTTTTTAAAATTTTTGCCAAAAATGGACGTGCAGCAAAATCAAAATTGGTGCACGCCCATTTTGGTACCGCCAGCCCTTAACTTAGCAGTAAAGTCTCTTGTGTTAACCGTGCAGTAATCGTCTATGCACGTCAAGTCGGAGTTACCACCTGATTTTCACCACGCACCAGAAAATAAAATATATTTTTTGTAACGCATAAAAAAATGAAATTATCGCATGGGCCATGCGGTAGCTGGGTAGTAACTCCGAATTGGCACATGTTGGGCATGCACAGGCACCTACGCAGCTTAGTAAAAGGGCCCCTAATTGCCACTGAATTTGCATATTGGGCAGAATAGGTATTTCTCACAGACCTGATGAAAGAAAAATATCCAGCCAGATACTGCGCTACAAGGGTACAAATTAGATCACAATGATAGAGCAAATCGAATTGTGGGTGGCCACTGGACATTTTTCTGTTTGAAAATTAACCCCTATCCTCCAGATTCTATGTAGCGCGTCTAGCATTCCGTGCCAAAATTCAGGCAGATTCTATAACAAAGCACATAACTTAATTGACTTAACAAGCCAATCAGCATCATTAACAGCACTTAAGCAATAACAAGCACAATTTGGCATTAAATAGAATTTACGCGCACAAATCCCTAAGTGTATTCTGTAACGCAGTGCACCTAAATTTTAATGTGCTCAGGCAAAAAGGAGTGTGGTTATGGGTGGGGAAATGGGCATTTTGTGGGTGTTCCAAAATGTATGCGCACTGTTATAGAATATGACCCAGTGCGCATAAATCTACACACAGGGATTTATGCCAGGTTTTCGTTGGTGTAAATGCCTGCGCATGGTTTTAGTCACAGTGAGGTCTGCCTAAATGTATTCTATATACTGCATGTAAATGTAAGCATTTCTTATAGGATATGCATAGGCGGAAATGTTTGCCAAGCGGATTTTTTTAGGCGCATTATTTTCAATCCCCCCCTATATGTAATTACACTGCAAATACTCAAGCACTTAACTACTAGGAAAATGGCAGATGAAATCTATTGGTTTTATATTAACTATTCGGTCATGACCTTATCTGCTTGGAATTTAAAGTCAAAGTCTTTTTTTACCCTTTTAAAGAAGGAAAAAGAGAACTTTGGCACAAGCATTCAAATAGCTCACAGGCTTCAATAAAGTGCGAGAAGATGGAAGACTGGCTAGACCAAACGATCAGTATCTGCTAAGCTTCCATGTGCAAAGCATGGCGACAGATGGTTTTCAACTGTGTTGACCATCTTCATTCTGTTCCAAAGCTGGCACTTGTAAATTAAAGGACTAGTATCAGAAAGGGTATTTAAACATTTTCCACTTAGGACTCCTTTTGCAATGCTGTGGTAAGCCCTAGTGCATGCTTACCACAGATGAAAATGGTTTACCGCAGGATGCGCTGAAGCATCCCGTGGTAATTTAGCAATCTGCATGCGCAAACGCTCAATAAAAAATTTCTTAGTTTACCGCAGAGGGGCATGTCTGGGGTGGAGTCTAGGTGTTTCTGAACTAATCAGTTAGCACAGCTACACTGCAATACACTAACTGATTAGCCTGGGATTAGTGCGCAAGTCCTAACCGCCTACAGTGGAGGAGTGGCCTAGTGGTTAGAGCACCAGTCTTGCAATCCAGAGGTGACCAGTTCAAATCCCACTGCTGCTCCTTGCGATCTTGAGCTACTATGGAAAAAGGTGTGAGCAAAATCTAAATAAATAAAATAGGTGTCAGTAAAGGCTCACAGACTAATTTTTAATAATGGTCTCACTAATGGCGAATCCCCCCCCCATGAACCACTCCCTCCCCTGCGAATCACCACACACACCCCCAGTGCATCACCTCCACCCCCCCACCCCAAGCGCATCACTCTTACCTCCTGGGAGTGCAGGGAGCAGTCGAGCAGCTGGCAGTTCCGCCAGTTCCCTTCCCCAGAACAGGAAGTAACATCAGAGGAAGCAGGGAAGTGGCAGAGTCAACAGCTGCATAGCTGCTCCCTGCATCCCCTTGCAGTGTGCACCTGGGGCAGACCGCCACCACCGCCCCGCTCTTGGTACACCACTGATGGCAATTTGCAAAATGAAAAATCAGCCATTTCCCAGCTGCGGTAGAAATTGCCTTAGCATGTGGGAAGAATGTGCTAAGGCCACTTTCTTCTGCAGCTTTGTAAAAGGAGCTCATAGTGAGCAAAGGCTAGATGTAGAATGGATGCACATGAACTGGAAACGGATCATGAACTCACCTTGGGACATGCCAGCCAGTGTGTTCCAAACTGGCTGTCACTGAGGCTAGTTTTTGTTAAAGCCTCCTCTAATACCCTACGAATTAAAAATTTGTCAAATGATTCCTGTCCTGATGGACTAGGGGCCAAGGAGTGAAGGTCAGCTTCATAACTTGAAACCTGGTTAAGTTTCAAGAAGCCCAAGAACTATAAAAGACCACTGTGGATCACTCAATATACAGTTGCAGATAATTATCACAAAAATTGAAGGAAAAGACCTCAAGCATTCACTAGGGCTCAAATTCGTCACTGGTCAAAAACCTCCAAAATCCAGTTATTTATTCAATATTATTCAAATATTTTTGTCAAATTTTTATATATATTCATAAAATCTATCATGCTCACTGGCATTTCAAAGTAAGACTAGCACACTTACAGTGGTGGAAATAAGTATTTGATCCCTTGCTGATTTTGTAAGTTTGCCCACTGACAAAGACATGAGCAGCCCATAATTGAAGGGTAGGTTATTGGTAACAGTGAGAGATAGCACATCACAAATTAAATCCGGAAAATCACATTGTGGAAAGTATATGAATTTATTTGCATTCTGCAGAGGGAAATAAGTATTTGATCCCCCACCAACCAGTAAGAGATCTGGCCCCTACAGACCAGGTAGATGCTCCAAATCAACTCGTTACCTGCATGACAGACAGCTGTCGGCAATGGTCACCTGTATGAAAGACACCTGTCCACAGACTCAGTGAATCAGTCAGACTCTAACCTCTACAAAATGGCCAAGAGCAAGGAGCTGTCTAAGGATGTCAGGGACAAGATCATACACCTGCACAAGGCTGGAATGGGCTACAAAACCATCAGTAAGACGCTGGGCGAGAAGGAGACAACTGTTGGTGCCATAGTAAGAAAATGGAAGAAGTACAAAATGACTGTCAATCGACAAAGATCTGGGGCTCCACGCAAAATCTCACCTCGTGGGGTATCCTTGATCATGAGGAAGGTTAGAAATCAGCCTACAACTACAAGGGGGGAACTTGTCAATGATCTCAAGGCAGCTGGGACCACTGTCACCACGAAAACCATTGGTAACACATTACGACATAACGGATTGCAATCCTGCAGTGCCCGCAAGGTCCCCCTGCTCCGGAAGGCACATGTGACGGCCCGTCTGAAGTTTGCCAGTGAACACCTGGATGATGCCGAGAGTGATTGGGAGAAGGTGCTGTGGTCAGATGAGACAAAAATTGAGCTCTTTGGCATGAACTCAACTCGCCGTGTTTGGAGGAAGAGAAATGCTGCCTATGACCCAAAGAACACCGTCCCCACTGTCAAGCATGGAGGTGGAAATGTTATGTTTTGGGGGTGTTTCTCTGCTAAGGGCACAGGACTACTTCACCGCATCAATGGGAGAATGGATGGGGCCAGTATTCTCAGTGGAGGAGGGTAGTTAGTGGGGTCCCGCAGGGGTCTGTGCTGGGTCCGTTGCTTTTTAATGTATTTATAAATGACCTAGAGATGGGAATAACTAGTGAGGTAATTAAATTCGCCGATGACACAAAATTATTCAGGGTCGTCAAGTCGCAGGAGGAATGTGAACGATTACAGGAGGACCTTGCGAGACTGGGAGAATGGGCGTGCAAGTGGCAGATGAAGTTCAATGTTGACAAGTGCAAAGTGATGCATGTGGGTAAGAGGAACCCGAATTATAGCTACGTCTTGCAAGGTTCCGCGTTAGGAGTTACGGATCAAGAAAGGGATCTGGGTGTCGTCGTCGATGATACGCTGAAACCTTCTGCTCAGTGTGCTGCTGCGGCTAGGAAAGCGAATAGAATGTTGGGTGTTATTAGGAAGGGTATGGAGTCCAGGTGTGCGGATGTTATAATGCCGTTGTATCGCTCCATGGTGCGACCGCACCTGGAGTATTGTGTTCAGTACTGGTCTCCGTATCTCAAAAAAGATATAGTAGAATTGGAAAAGGTACAGCGAAGGGCGACGAAAATGATAGTGGGGATGGGACGACTTTCCTACGAAGAGAGGCTGAGAAGGCTAGGGCTTTTCAGCTTGGAGAAGAGACGGCTGAGGGGAGATATGATAGAAGTGTATAAAATAATGAGTGGAATGGATCGGGTGGATGTGAAGCGACTGTTCACGCTATCCAAAAATACTAGGACTAGAGGGCATGAGTTGAAGCTACAGTGTGGTAAATTTAAAACGAATCGGAGAAAATTTTTCTTCACCCAACGTGTAATTAGACTCTGGAATTCGTTGCCGGAGAACGTGGTACGGGCGGTTAGCTTGACGGAGTTTAAAAAGGGGTTAGATAGATTCCTAAAGGACAAGTCCATAGACCGCTATTAAATGGACTTGGAAAAATTCCGCATTTTTAGGTATAACTTGTCTGGAATGTTTTTACGTTTGGGGAGCGTGCCAGGTGCCCTTGACCTGGATTGGCCACTGTCGGTGACAGGATGCTGGGCTAGATGGACCTTTGGTCTTTCCCAGTATGGCACTACTTATGTACTTATGTACCGTACAATTCTGAGTGACAACCTCCTTCTCTCCACCAGGGCCTTAAAAATGGGTCGTGGCTGGGTCTTCCAGCACGACAATGACCCAAAACATACAGCCAAGGCAACAAAGGAGTGGCTCAGGAAGAAGCACATTAGGGTCATGGAGTGGCCTAGCCAGTCACCAGACCTTAATCCCATTGAAAACTTATGGAGGGAGCTGAAGCTGCGAGTTGCCAAGCGACAGCCCAGAACTCTTAATGATTTAGAGATGATCTGCAAAGAGGAGTGGACCAAAATTCCTCCTGACATGTGTGCAAACCTCATCATCAACTACAGAAGACGTCTGACCGCTGTGCTTGCCAACAAGGATTTTGCCACCAAGTATTAGGTCTTGTTTGCCAGAGGGATTAAATACTTATTTCCCTCTGCAGAATGCAAATAAATTCATATACTTTCCACAATGTGATTTTCCGGATTTAATTTGTGATGTGCTATCTCTCACTGTTACCAATAACCTACCCTTCAATTATGGGCTGCTCATGTCTTTGTCAGTGGGCAAACTTACAAAATCAGCAAGGGATCAAATACTTATTTCCACCACTGTATCTTGTCTCATTAAACCAGAAAACAGTGGGATTTTAAGTTTTTTTAAACTATGTAAATATGCAGTTACCATTTAGCTGCTTCCAAAGATGTAGTTTGAAAAGCAAATATAAAGGACAGTTATCTTGACTACCTATGAATTAATATATCAGAAAAACATGACATGCTATTGTTTCGCCCTGACATCCTTCAAGAAATCTGAATTACGTGAAAACCTAAAAATATCATTTCTTTTGTAGGGAAAAATGCATTCAACTTGAGCTTACAAATCTGTACAGATGCTTGTAAAAAATGTATTCCTGTATTTATAACATGCCATATATTTAAGAAACTATCACCATGCCACTTACATTTATATTATTGCATAAGAGGGAATATTTTAACTGTTACAGTCCAAGATTCATTTGACATTTTATTTAATCCCTATCAACATTAATAAAAATTTAATTAGGCTGAAATTTTCCAAATGTATTCAGATTACAGTAATTGGTTGTATTATCACTCATATGTATTTATACATACACAGGCAGGATCTAATTTAAATCAAATCTATTTAGACCCCTGCTCATGGAGAAGGGTGAATTAAATTTAAATCAAATCCATTTAAATCATGATTTAAGTTGTTAGGAAGTTTCTATTTAATCATTGTGGTCTAATAAGCCGCTTGATTCATTTATATTATTACATAAAGAGGGAATATTTTAACTGTTACCGTCCAAGATTCATGTGACATTTTATTTAATCCCTATCAACATTAATACAAATTTAAGTAGGCTGAATTTCTCCAAACATATTCAGAATACAGTAATTGGATGTATTACTACTCATATGTATTTATACATACACTGGCTGCATCTAATTTAAATCAAATCTGTTTAGACCCCTGTCATGGAGAAGGGTAAATTAGATTTAAATCAAATCCATTTAAATCAGTTGTTATGATGATTCTATTTAATCATTGTTGTCTAATACATGCCCATTCTTGTTAGATATAACCTAAATAGGTTAAATTCCATAAATTCTGGCACTTAACTTTAGACGCGGGAATGAGCTCTAAGCACAATTCCATAAAGAGTGCTCATCCCACAGCCCCCTTCATAAGAATAGTGCTTAGTGCTGATTTTTTTCTGGAGCCAATTTCTGAGCTTTACTTATAGAATTCTCTCCAAAATGTCATGTCTTTTCTGCTTGTTTTTGTTTCGTAATAATATGAAACAAGATAGGATATGTTATTGACTTTCCCTATGTCACTGCAAGCAACAGAATCAAACAAGGAGTAAGGCAAAGATGGCACGTCCAAGAACCACGAGGAAGACACAGAAGATTGTAGTTAATGATGTTTATTAGAAATACACCAGACACAGCAGCTGTGTTTCGGCACCTGAGCGCCTACTTCAGGAGTCTGATCAGTCTGGTGTTTAAAGGTTAAATGGACTTCTGTATTGCTGACAAGACCATATGGAAAAAAACAGGAACCTTCAATCGCAGCCAAAAATGCATCCTTTTCACAAGTCTAGGTGTAGGCAAGTTCAGTGGTGAGTTTTGGGCAAAGCATGGGCACTACAATTAGGGGTAAATTCTATAAATGGTGCCTACAAATATCGGTGCCAAAAAACCCCACATAAGCAGTATTCTATAAGCTGCACCTAAAGTTCAGTGCAGTTTATAAAATACACGCTTAAGCAGAGAGTCACACTTAAATTCAGGTGTGTCCATTTGCACCAATGAAAATATGGTGCAAATGCCTGTGCCTAAATTTATGCATGCAGAACTATTATTCTGTAATTATGTACGTAACTCAAAGCCATGCCGCTGTTTTGCCCTGAAACGGCCATGACACTCCCTTTTTTTGGAGCATGTGCAAATTTTAGGCACGGATCCTGCACCTAGCTGTATGCACACTGGTTCCAATTAAATCCAATTAGTACCAATTGCTTGTTAAAAAGTCAATTATTGGCACTAATTGGCTTATTAAATTAAATTACGCACAGAAATCGGGAACGTGCCTAAATTTGCATGCACAATTTTTGACGACCTTTACAGAAACAGGGGGTTAATACAACATACTTTATGCACAAATATTTACACTTGCTCCCAAGAAAGCAAAATGTCCATGATCTCATTTTAGGCACAATTTCTGCAGCTTTTCAGGGTGATTTTATAAAATTATGTAGATGCCTATCATGTCTTTACAAAATAGGCCCAAAATAGATGCCCCATTAACTTCCCAACCCAGGTGACCTGTTAGAAAATTATCCTGTATGAGTGTAGAGTGCCCTAATTCAGGACCTAGTATCAGCGCTTATTACTATGCGAATGACATCCTACTTGTTGATATACTTAGGGTCTCTTTTACAAAGCTGTGCTACCGATTCCTGCTGCGGCAAACGAGAGGAAGCCCATTAAATTCCTATGGGCTTCCTCTCATTTGTTGCGCAGGAATCGGTAGAGCAGCTTTGTAAAAGAAGCCCTTAGTGGGCTTTTACCGAGCCAAACTAAAAAGTGTCCAGTGCTGTTGTCAGCACATGGGTGTTCCATGCACTGCAGCCACATTTAGTGTGGTGGTAAAATGGCTGCATTTCCATATATTTCTTTAATAGCCACACTCTAATTTCCCAATTAGCGCTTGGCCATCACTACCGAAGCCTTTACCGGCACCTACTTTGTTGGCGCTAAGGGCTCCTGCGCTAACCCTGTGGAAATCGGACAGTGTGTTAATGTGCCCGCACTACCCAAAGAGTGCAGGGCACGCCTATCCTCCACACATAGCCACGCCTCCCATGCTGAAAAAAATATTTTTAAGCATGGGATTAGTGTGCACTAATGGGCACATTACCATGGAATGCCTCAGTGTGTCTTGCAGCAGTGCTTTTTGCCACACAGCAGACATGCTCTAGTACCTACCGCGCCTTAGTAAAAGGGCCCTTTAGACCCCCTGTCTGGATATTTCTCCACTACAATCTTGTCGATGTTGTAGCTTACTGGTTATACATGCACCATCTTATCCTTCACCCAGCCAAAACAGATGCTTCCTGGATCACAGGTAGGCCGTCTTGACCTTCCTTTGCTTCTCAACTACAGGGTTCTCCAATTACCTTAGTTGAATCTTTTAAATATCTTGGGGTTATTATCGACCAGCAACTCTCCTGTGAGGTCTCACATACCATGAAGTATTGTTTCTTTGAACTACAATAGTTCTGCTCGGCCCTTCTCACCCAATTATCCCTTCTCTATGTGCGCATCATGACTTATCTTGATTACTATTATCTACTGTCATCTACTATGTTACTATATGCTAGACTTACCCAAGCTCTACTTAAGCATCTTGAATCTGTCCAAAACACTGCTGTTCACATTCTTTGCCATGCTTGGAAATATGATCATGTTTCTCATTACTTTTCCAGGACCACTTGGCTTCCTGTCCTGTTTACAATTCTAACGTTGGCACATAGGGCAATTTACACAGGCCGTCCACTTTACCTGGGTTCCTGGTGATCTTCCATGAGTGCTTCACTCCTCTTCCGACCTCCAGTTGAAAACTCCATTAGTGACACATGCCCATCTGGATTTAACCAGACATTGTGAAACTCACTACCTTCCTCGCTTTGGCTGGAAACATCCTAAGCCAAATTTCAAGTTGCCTTAAAATCTCATTTCTTCTCTCTTCCTTAGACCTTATGGACAGCGGTGGTCTCAGATTCATGTCACTCTCTTCTTCCTTATCTGTCTCTTTATCCCTTTTCCTGCTACCTACTCTGTCCTATCGAATTGCACGAGTTCTTTTCCTTAATTTTAACTAATGACTGTAAATTGCTTTCATAAACATAAAATGAAAAGTGAAGGCAGCAGCATTCCATTGTATCATCAGTGTTTCCTCCATTAGAAAACTGTTTATAATTTGAAATATAATGCATACAACACAGAACCATATTATTTTCATTCCTAATATGTAAAATGTTAAGTATCATGTTGCCATAATGGAAATACAGCAGGTCAATGTCAGCTAAGATACCATTTTGGTCCAGAACTTTATTCCGCTCCTGAAGAAGATATGGCATACCAACCCTACACAACTTGTGATTTTGTATATTTTGTATTCCTAAAACTATATATACGTGGAGCAATTTTCCAATGGGTGCTCCTCTTAAAAGAAAATGAACCAGACATGGTGGTACTGCTGTGAATAAGATTATCAGATCTGAAAATGCTACTTAGCTAATGGAAAACAGGCTCACAAATATATACATATTTAGTACCTCTTGAAGGAAGATTTTCTTTGTTTCACAGTATACAGGTTTACACAAAACATATCATGCAGTAAATCCCCTTCAAAGCATTGTAGTGGTAATTATGCATGAGTTGCAAAGTTATCATAAGGCAGATATGATTGACTGAGACAATCACAATATGGCCTTTAAGCTTTGTGATATTGGTACATGCAACCATGCATTATTTGTCTGTCTTGGACATCAGGGCTGGTGGAAACTAGTAGAGAGGTAATGTATTTATACTTGGGAGGTAGGGAAAATGCTACATGCTGTAGTTAATCACAGAGTAAAACATCTCTTTCAGTTTTTGGTGGAAAATCTGGTTCATCTAACATTGCCATCACGGTATAATATTTTAGCATTTCTTTAAATAGTTCTGTTTCTAAAAGGTTTACCTAGCTATTAGAGCAATGAGCTTAAAAAAGCAAGGATAACATGATTCAAATCCCACTGATACTGATGAACTTGGGCAAATCACTTCACCCTCAACTACAAATTTAAGGGTCCTTTTACTAAAAGGCATTAAGGGCCTTTATTCTACAAAGGTTATAATCCTAAATTTATGCTTCTAATTTATGAACATAATTTACGCTCCTAAATGTATGCTCCTAAATTACAAGCATAACCAATTTTTGGAGCATAAATTTAGGAGCACAACCTTTACAGAATAAGCCCCTACGGGGGAGATTCTATATATGGAGCCTAAACAAATCGGCGCAAAGTGTATTCTATAATAGGTGCCTAGATTTAGGCGTCGATTATAGAATACGCGTAGTTGATATTTCAGCACCTAAATCTATGCACATCCATTTACACCAATGACAACATGGCACCAAATCCTGGTGCATATTCTATAACTAGGCACGTAAATTTCAGAACACCCATGAAATGTCCATTTTCCCCGCCCATAACCACGCCCATTTTTGCCTGCACATGCTAGAAGTTTGGCACACATTGCTTAGCGAGTTGTGCGCCGAAATTCTAATCAGTGCCAATTAGTGCTCTTTATTGCATGTTAAGTTCTGTTATCAGTGCTCATTAGCTTGTTAAGTTTGTCAAATTACACATATTGTTATAGAGATCTCTAGGCGCACTATATAGAATCTGGAGGCCTTCGCATGGGAAAACAGGTTACTGCAAAATGCGTTAAAGCCTGTTTGCACACAGTGAGTGTACGTTAACTATTTTTAACAGAAGAAAAAGAAATCCGCCAAAAGACAGAGATCTCGACACCCCACGGAAAACAACTATATAGAGTAAAAGTGGGAGGACGACCAAGGATACTAAATACTGAGAAGATGTATGTATTTAAAAACATGTATACAAAATAGCTTATGAATATCAAAAAATTAGAGAAATAAAAACTGGAGTATTTAAGTTCATACACAATAAATATTTTTTCATTTTTTGAAACATGCTTTATTCAACTTTTTCACACAACAATTGGTATTAATTTATCTGCAACACAATTTTTAGAATTTTTCATTACATTTATATCTTTTATTATATGATACAATATATTTACTGTTGTTTTTTTCATTTTATACCCAATTTATGTCAATCCATTCCCTTATCTTTTAATTAGACTATTCTTTCTAGAAGATTTTCCATCATTGTTCAGAAGGTTTTTTGAAAAATAAGGTCAGTGTTACCATATTTAAACGTATTTAATAACACCTACTTCTGCCTCATTTATAACCATAACATTAAGTTTGCCATTTATCGTCCTCTTTTACTAAAATTCGTAGTTATTTTATTTTTTTACTTTTTGTTTTCATTTTTAATTCACAACTATACTATTAATACATTTTACTCAATTTAAAAATTATTTTTTGTACATGCACACCAATTATTCATATTGATTTTAATATGATTTTCAATATGTTTTTTAATATATATTTCTCGTTAATTTCATTTCTAAATGTATGTGATATTTTAATGTATCGAAGAAATATATATTGTGTATGAACTTAAATACTCCAGTTTTTATTTCTCTAATTTTTTGATATTCATCAGCTATTTTGTACACATGTTTTTAAATTTAGTTTAAGTAAAATATAGGTAGAGTCTCTATACTTCAATAAACTTCTCTACTCATATACATCTTCTCAGTCTTTGGTATCCTTGGTCGTCCTCCCACTTTTACTCTAAACTATTTTTAACAAACATTTTTTAGAAGGGGCATGTGGGCAGAGAGTGGATGTTCCTATGTTATCAGGCTATTATTGGCACTAATTATGTTATGATTACTGCATGCTAACCAGATAATGAAGAGTTAATGTGGAAGCAGAAATGGGGTCCTTACTTTTTTAAGGCGCTTAAGTAAAAAGTAGTGAGGTAAAAGCAGAGGCTATTCTCAACAATGCATGTATTTTAATACTTGGGAGTGAATGATATTTAACTTTCTCTGTCTCAAATACTTTTGCAACATAGACCATTTCTGAATTTTCAAAACCTAAACTGTACAGAGAAAGAAAGGAGGCACTTTGTAACAAATATGTTTTTAAATCCAGGTTTAAAACTAGTTAGGTTAAGCGTCACCTTCAGTTATTAATATTAACTGTTAAAGATATACTAATGTTTACAGATCAATCAGTTGCAACAGAGAAGCTTAGTTTTATCAGAACACAGGAATGGAGCTATTTGTATAAGACTTTCCCAGCCAAAAGAAAGCTTGCTTTGTATTGTGGTTATATTCAATTGGTTTCATGGACTGATTATGCCTCCAAAAGCTGATTAGAGAGACAATGAAAGAAAACCATAGTAAAAGTTAGTGCTAAGTTTATAGCACTGATTTTTTTTTATTACTGTCATGGTAAATGTCTACTTCTGTTGTGATAAATGAGGTGCTCAGTTGCTTTATGCTTATGTAATTTCATGCACTGATTATTGCAATGCACTGTTTGTGGGGTTACCTGACAGGAGTTTAAAAAGACTTCAGCTGTTTGACTTCAGAAGAATTGAGGTTTACGTGATCGATGCCAAAAGATCATCCCGCAAATTCCTTGATCTGCACTTCCCTAACTGCAAAGGTCTAAAATACAAATTAATACACGTGTCAAATTTTACTTACCTGAGCACACAATTTTGGAACGCACTGCCGCGCAACTTAAAAACGATCTACAAATTAACGAACTTCCGCAAACTACTGAAGACCCATCTCTTCAAGAAGGCATACCACAAAGATCAAACAATATGAATATACACAGCTCCTCCACACACATACAGAACTGTCTTATAATATCTGCTTGTTATACTAATATCATGTTTCATCATTATCATGTTACCCAAAATCCTTCTTGATACACTACGATTACGTTTTTTTTTCTCCGTTTATCATATTGCCCAAGATCCTTCTATAACACTAAATGTCTATTCTCTATTATTTTGCCACTGGTCATTATGTATTGTAAGCCACATTGAGCCTGCAAAGAGGTGGGAAAATGTGGGATACAAATGCAATAAATAAATAAATAAAAAATAAATATGACACCTAGTTTTTCTTCTTTGCATTGGCTTCCAATTTTAAGAATGTTGCATTTTCAAAATGCTGGTGTTGGCGTTTAAAATGTTTCATGGCAAGGCACCAAGATATATTTCTAATAAGCTGTCAGCTTATACTCCTAAGAAATCATTATGTTCTCAGAGTAAGACGTGTTTTCTTTTACCTCCTGCCAGATCCTTTCAGTTGGAGTGTGCTCATTCTTGAGCTTACTCTTATTTCATGACCTGGTTGTGGAATAGGGTTCCTCCCTCTGTGAGATCCATTAGTCGTCTTTTGGGATTTCATAAGGCTGTTAAAACTTACTTGTTTTACTCCAGCAATCTGATGAGTTGAAATGGAAATTGTTGGGCTGGAACTGTTGTTTAATTTTGTTATATGCTGTACTGTTTTTTTATATTATGAATGTAATTCTGTAACCTGTTCTGGGTGCTGCAGGGAGGATGGACTAAATAATGGAATAAATAAATACAACTTAAAATTTCCACTAAATTGAAATAAAAGCCAGTAAATCATAGCTCAGCATTGGAAGTGTTATAACATTCTGCAGTAATCTGCCTATCAGCGATGCTAATTGCACGCTATTTAATTTTTAAAACTTTTTTTCCGGAGGTGCAGAAATCCAAAAGAGATTTACCAGATAGAAGGGGAGAGAATGGTAAGCTTGGCTCAGGAGAGGGACCTTGGGGTGATGGTGTCTCAGGATCTCAAGGTAAGGAAACAATGCGACAAGGCGGTGGCCATAGCCAGAAGAATGCTAGGCTGCACAGAGAGGGGTATAACCAGCAGAAGAAAGGAAATGTTGATGCCTCTGTACAAGTCATTGGCGAGGCCCAACATGGAGTATTGTGTTCAGTTTTGGAGGCCGTATCTTGCTAAGGATGTAAAAAGACTTGAAGCGGTTCAAAGAAAAGCTATGAAAATGGTACGGGGTTTGCGTAACAAGATGTACGAGGAGAGACTTGCTGACTTGAACATGTATACGCTGGAGGAAAGGAGAAAGAGGGGTGATATACATACCTTCAAATATTTGAAAGGTATTAATCCACAAACAGACCTTTTCCAGAAACGAGAAGGTGGTAGAACTAGAAGACTTGAATTGAGGTTGCAGGGGAGACAACTCAGGAATAATGTCAGAAAGCATTTTTTCACCCAGAGGGAGGTAGATACCTGGAATGCCCTCACACGGGAGGTGGTGGAGATGAAAACGGTAACGGAATTCAAAAAGGGTGGGCTAAACACAAAGGAATCCTGTTTAAAAAGGAATGGATCAAAAGAAGCTTAGCAGAGATTAGTTGGCAACACTGGTAACTGGGAAGCGAAGCCAGTGCTGGGCAGACTTCTACGGTCTGTGCACTGATCGTGGCTGAACAGACTCAGCTTTAGAAATTGGAGAATAAGGCCAATGCTGGGCAGATTCCTACGGTCTGTGCCCTGATCATAGCTGAATAGATTTGGATGGGTTGGAGTGGAGCTTTTCAGGAACTTTGATGACAACCCGGGGGTAAATGAGAAGCAGACATTCCACGCAGTAATCTAAACATCAAAATCACTATAAAAAAAATGTAACCCCAAAAATTCACTGGAAGCCAATGCAATTAAGCAAGGTAAAATATGCTGAGTTCTTGAAATTCCTTTTAAACGATAATGCGTCACAACAATTTGCATAAGTTGTAAATGCTTCAAAGCAGACTTTAGCAAACCTATAAATACAATATTACAATAATTGGGACAAGGAAATGTAATACTTTGAAGTACTGTATGAAAAACATCAAGGTTTAGATATGACCTAGATGGACACATATCTTATAGAAGTTCCTATGTATAAACTTTCAGAAATGCTGACAAAAAGTTAAGTTGATCCAAAATAATACATTGAGGTACATAGCATATAATAGTTAAAATTGTGTTCAAATGGAAGTATATTAATTTTGATGTTAACTTCCAGCTCTAACAATCTAAGGGACCTTTTGCGCCTAACACTGCTTAAAATGGTGTACTGTGGGATGCACTCAGGGGTCAGTAACTGCCAAATGTGCACACGCTAACCGTGCGTTAAAGATATTTTTTGAGGGGGCATGTCAGGGGATGGAGAATTGGCATTCTTGCACTAATTAGCATCAGATCATGCATGAGCCCTTACCATTACACAATGGATGGTGGTAAGTGCTCATGTGGTAATTTTTCAAAATGGCCTAAATCACCTAGGGACAGGAAGACTGCATAAGACCAAAGAGTCTCATATACCTCACTATTAACACTCCATCCATGCCAACCTCCACCAATGTAAAACACTCCCCACCCAATGATTTCCCCAACCTCCATCTACCAAACCCCCACTGCATTGGAAGTACCTTGTAGCCCTCGTATAGCAAGGGTACTGAGGTTCAAGGCACTTGAACATGTTACGAGTGAATCCACATTATTTCAGGTCTACAATGTAATTTTTGTTTTAAAAAGGGTCCAACCCTTGCCTGCATTATGTCGAGCCATATTACATAGGGTCTACAGCGCAATCATATATGCAGTTCATTAATATGCTTTAGGATGCCCAGTGTGCTGAAATGAACACATTTTTATCCTTCCAACTTAGCAGAATTTTACGCACCCTACAACTGTTCCTGAATCAGAAGTCATTTCTGAAATACCGAGCTACGGCTGAAGTAAACCACCCTGCTCAGCACAGAGCAGTTCATTACATCAACCCTTTTCTCAGTAAAGTCACTATAAAGGTGGTTGGACTTGCTAAGCAATTAAGAGCCTATAGTTAAATAATAAACATTTCTTCCTAAACTCAGGCTCCTCTTTGTAATTAACACTTCAAATAGATCAGAGATTGAAGATCGCAGGAAGAATAAGAGAAGAGAGTCCACCAAGGGCTGAACAAAAATTGAGAAGATGATTCAACCACTGGGGTGTTCTCCCTTCAATTATGAAAACTTCAAATAGAAATCTGAGAAAATATATTTTAGTACAATGAAGGCATCAAAGGTAGGTTCATTTTAAAATTAAAGATCATATTATTGCAAATAAACCTAACCACTGTTTCATCCTTTCCTGAACACTAATTAGTTTTGATGCATCATGCTAACAAACAGTTCATCACATGAAATATATACCCAAAACAACTATGAGATATGTCACATATGGAAAACAGAAAATAAAATCTGATACAATTCTTGCAGAATTTTCAGTGACATTCATAGCAGTCTTTGTTACTGAACAGAACTGAAAAACTTTAAGTGCATCAAGAGCATTTTATACATGTGGAGGTTCTGAGTCTGGCAGAATGGTGATGTATATTTTGAATTATACTATTACAAGAAAGATGCCTTGCACAGCTGACCAGCCTTCTGCTTTCCACGTGTTAAAGGTATCTCTAAACTCAGGGTCAATGCAAGAATATTAAGGGGTCCTTTTACTAAGGTGTGCCGAAAAATGGCCTACGCTGGTGTAGACACATGTATTAGATGCACGCAGGTCCATTTTTCAGCGCACCTGCAAAAAAAGCCTTTTTTGGGGCTGAAAGCGGATGTGCGGCAAAATAAAATTTGGAGCGTGTCTATTTTGGGCCTCAGACCTTACCGACACCCATTGACCTAACGGTAAGGTCTCACATGTTAACTGGACTGTAATGGTCTACATGTGCACAATGCCAATTACCGCCCGGTTAGTGCTCAGTGAAATTACCGCTTGGCCCACGTGGTAGCCGGGCGGTAGTTCAACATTGACGCATGTAGGATGCGCATAGGCGCCTATGCGACTTAGTAAAAGGGCCCCTAGGTACCTCAGTTGAGCCTTCATTGTTGCAACCTCTTCCCACCTCACCCTCCATTCAACATCTCCCCTTCAACCACCTCCCGCACACACTTACTTCTATTGCTGACACAGCATGCGTCCAGGAATCACGGCAGAAGCAGTGGCCATAAAAAGAGGAAAGCCAGTGTGGTGCCTCTGAACCCCTGTGCATAGCACTCAGAAGGCCCAGCCATGTTCCACCACCTCTGTGGCAGGCTTTGTGTTTTCATGGGGGCTAGACATGGCTGGATGATTAGAGCATAACGTGCAGGAGTTCAGAGGCCTCATGCAAGCATCTTTTCCCTTTTATTGACCGGGAAGATGCAGCAGGGGAAATGAGGAGGAAAGGGGGGCAGGTGGCTTGGAAGGAAGATCGAAGGCCGCCACTGCTAGGGCTTTTTCAGGGGTACTCTCTGTCACCCTCCCCCCATGGTTTGGTGCTCTAGGTGACCATCTAGTTTGTCTAATAGTAGCACCAGCCCAGGCAGCCCTGTTTAACTGTAAACATAGGTGGGGTTTGCGATAGTAAATGACAGTGGAAGCGGCAAAAGCTTTAGATTTTTGTAGCTGAAAAACGACATGGCTGTCTCTGCCTAGCCTCTCTGGCCCTTCCATTTCTACCCAGAAATTCAATGCCAGGCCATGCCCATGCTCCGGCACTGAATTTCTGGCTATACACAGCCGGCAAAAACATAGTCGGTTAAGTGCAGTATCTGGCATTTTGGGCCCCTTTTACAAAGTGGCGGTACACGAACCACCACTTCGCCACACGCCAAATCAGGTGACGGTAAGGGCTCCCCCCCCCCCCCCCCCCAGAAATGGCCGTGCGCCAATCCCTGTGATTAACACAGGGCCATTTCTTTTTTTATTTTTAGGGCCGAAAACAACCTTTTACCCATTGTGGTAAAAGGGGGCCTTGGCATGTGACAAATCCATATGCTGACGCCACCTCAGTCCCCCTTTTACCGCAGCAGGTAAAAGGGGCCCTTAATCGGCTACGAAGAACTGCATAAACAAAGAACAGCGTTTTATGTGATCCTATTTATGCAGTTATCTTCACCGGTTACGTGCCAAAAATCGGCATTTAACTAGCTACGTACTGACTCCGCCCCTGGAATGCCCCCAAAATAGCCGGTTTTGGCTTGTTCAGTAACTGGGCACTATGATTAAGCTCCACTGAGAATGCCCTGTTAGCCCCGGTCAGGCGATTTGAGCCTCTCCTGGCCCTTTAAATCATTTTGATTATCAGGCCCCAAATTTATAAAACAAAAATCAACAGTGATCGATTTACTTTAAACAACAACTATCTGGGGTCATCATTCAAACAGAGTTACCTGGATAACTTCTGCTGACCTGGCCGTACCCGGATATTCAGTGGCACCTGCATGATGGGCAGTGCCGTTGAATATCTAAGCAGAATGCCAAAGCACTATCTGGGCGGTGCCGAGTAGGTCTGATGGTAGAGTTAGACCCAGGTGCTGCCAATATTCAGCAGTGGAACCTGGATCACTATCTAGTTAACTTAGGAGAGCAAAAGGCTGTCCTACGTTAACTGGGTAACTACCTGGGTACTGCCATCAACGGTACCTGGGCAACTCCCCGTGTCTGACAATCCTGAATATTCAGTGTCGGCCCCTGGATAGGTGGTGGTATTGATTATCTGGGATTAATGCAGCCATTGCAGGCCCCTTCTGTGTTTAATTTCAAATAATTTAGGGGCCCTTTTAATAAATATGCTAAAATGTGCAGCTACTGAAGCTTAATGGGGGCTTTTCCTGCAAGGCTGCTGCAAATTTTACATGGCACCTTTTGGAGGCATTCCCACTATTTTTATTGCAGGTCATGCATTAATGTTCCCATTAGTGCACGGCAATGTGCGGGAGTCCTCCAACTGCACTGCTGCCAGTAGGGGTGCTGTTTCAATATCACATTTTCAATAGCAAAGGACCTGCTGTCCTTAGCAATTGAAAACACAATATTGACGCATCAACCCCTACTGGAAACAATGTGGTCTGAGGACTCCTACACAGCTTAGAGGGAACATTGGTGTGCAGTACCTGCTGAGAGTTAACATTAACCACTTATCGTCTCTTATTTAGGAGGCGGTAAGTGGTCCAACGTTAACTCTGCATTAACCAGTTAGCACGTGGTAAGTGTAACGTGCTAGCTGGTTAATGTTTCCATGCCTGCCGATTGTCTAAGCCATGTTCCCTGAGGAAAAAATTCTGAAAACTGCAGTAATGTACAGTTTAATGCTTAGAAACAAGCAAAGAACCAAAAAATTCCTCAATGCGTCGCATGGTAGCCTGTTTCCATGCATTAAGGGCTTAACGCCCTTTAGTAAAAGGCCCTTAAATTGGCAAACATAGACCTCTATATACAGCTTATTGTTTATCAAGGAAAACACCAGGGGCAGACTGACCATCTGGTCCACCGGGCAGTGCCCGAGGGCCCAGAGGCTTTCGGGGGCCCAGAGGCTCTGCCCAGTTGCCCGCCACAGCACATTACAGCCCTCTACCGGTCCTACCTTGAAGGGCCCGGTGGGCTAGTGGCCTCTGCGGGGGCAGGAAAAAATCCCACTCTTTCCTAACCGCTGCCGTGTTTTAAAAATGGACGCTGAGACTGACAAGACCTGCGAGACTACCACGGTAAGTCTCAACAGCCATTATGAAAAACCGGGTGGGCACAGTAGCGATAGCGGGCAGAGAAGAGTGGGGCTCTTTCCTGCCCCTGAAGAAGCCACTACACCACCAGGCCCTTCAAGGTTGGACTAGAGAGGGCATTGTCATCAGTGCAGGAGGGTGGTGTCGGCACAGTGGTGTGGTGGCAGGCAGTAGCTAGGGGACCCCCAATCACTTTTACTGCCCAGGGGCTCTGACCACTGTCAGTCCGCCCCTGGAAAATACTGATCTCTCAGAAAGGATTGAGCTCAAGGGAATATAAACATTAACTAAACATTACTTTTGTGAGGTGGAGTAGAGGAGTGGCCTAGTGGTTAGAGCACCAGTCTTGATATCCAGAAGTGCTGAGTTCAATCCCACTGCTGCTCCTTGTGATCTTGGGCAAGTCACTTAAACGTCCATTGCCTCAGGTACAAACTGAGGGGCCCTTTTACAAGGGCACGGTAGGATCTACGCACATGCAGCAGATGATAAAACAAGACTACCACCAGGCTACAGCACCTACCTGGCAGTAATTTCAGATTTGGCATGCGCCAATAACGCCAGGACAAATTATTTTTTAATTTCCTACCGCACACAGCGTTTCCAGCGTTAATCGCCAGTTGGTGCACGCTGACCGGTCTACGCAGATGTAGCGCATGAGTCCTTACTGCTAGATCAATGGGTGGCATTAAGGGTTCAGGCTGTAAATAGACACGTGCTGGTTTCAATTTTACTGCAGGCCCTTTTCCCGACCCATTGGAAAAAAAGCCCGTTTTCCCAGATGCGGTAAAAAGTAACCTGGCACGCACCAAAAACACACACCCACACTACCGCAGGCCACTTTTTGCCACATCCTAGGAAAAGGACCCCTAGATTGCGAGCCCTCCAGGGACAGGGAAGTATCCAGTGTACCTGAATGTAACTCACCTTGAGCTTCTACTGAAAAAGGTGTGAGCAAAATCCAACTTAAAAAAATAAATAAATAAGTTGACATTTCCCATAGATTCCTCATGGGGCATCAACGTTTGTAACTCTCCAATTAACAAAGTCCATTCCTAGTCAAGTCTTTTTATACAGAGAGGTGTGATTTTTATAGAGGGAGGGCAGGTTATTATTATTTTTTAACAGAACATGTGGCAAAATCAAAGGCGAAAGAGGAAGGTGTGAGGAATGCGAGATCTCACCTACAGCTTGAAGCAGCATCAGCTTTGCAACTAGAGCAACTCAAGTTTCTCTTGCACTTGACTGCATGAAAAAAAGAAAGTGAGATGCTCTTAAATGATTCATGAATCACTTTTATAAAGTCTGATATAGGCTTTAGTTAGAGATAGGTTAATGATTGTGATTTAGAATCATAATTTTAAATACTGGACACAAACTAGGCATTTCCTCTAGGCAGTGCTTTGATTGAGATTCCCGACTACATACAAGCAATCAATTAAAATGAGCAGATGATGCTTCAATGACTTCATTATTCATTTTCCAACTTCAGTGGATTGTTCTCATGCAATTTACAAGCAAAGGTGGATTACTATATTGGGGGTAGGGAAAATTCAGCATCCCCTCCCGGCTTCTGTGGCCTGCTGACCTAAACAAACAATATGCCCCCACCTAGTCTGTTCTCTTAAAGGTGCAGGAGTTTGCAGGCCAGCAATATAGGAAAAGCTGCCAACTCACAAGCTCCTGTGCCTTTAAGAGGGCAGACATGGAGAGGATCCCATTTTCTGGAATTTGTTTACATCAACTAAAGTAACAGTCAAAAAGGGAAAAAAACACCCTTCACTTATGGTAATACAGCAAAAAATGGCGGGTAGAGTCAAACAAAATGCATGACAATGGAAAAAATAAATGAAGGAGGGAAGAGAGACCTCAGACTGGCTGCATGCAGCCAAATTAATGGGATTACTTGTGCGAAAATGCAAATATGCACATATGCACCATCACCATGTTTTAATCACTGGTCCTCGACCTACCACCTTCCTAGATATTAAACAATATTTGTTTTTGTAATCATATTCATACAAAGCGTGCTACATATACCCTCTCAGGACATAAAAAGCAGGCATAATATCTTATGGCAGCTTCAAAATTGGGCCTCCCCAACGGTTCATCCCGCCAATCACAGGCTCCATCAGGGGAAGGACGCTCCAATTGTTGCAGGAATTACCACTATTGTTAGCAGAATCTGTGGTACTTCAGGAGTCAAACACCACACACCAGAATGAGAGAGATCCAATGAAGAACACTGCTCAAAGAATAAACAGCAACGTCAAACTACTTGTCCTGCTGTCCGCTCAGGTAATAGTGCTCCCTTACTATTACAAAAACAAATATTGTTTAATATCTAGGGAGGTAGTAGGTCGAGGACCAGTGATTAAAACATGGTGATGGTGCATATGTGCATATTTGCATTTTCGCACAAGTAATCCCATTAATTTGGCTGCATACAGCCAGTCTGAGGTCTCTCTTCCCCCCTTCCTTTATTTTTTCCATTGTCATGCATTTTGTTTGACTCTACCCCCTATTTTTTGCTGTATTTACATCAACTAAGCAAGGGGCTTCCAGTGACTGCAGCAGGAGCCTGGGGAATAGATAAAAACCCAGCAGAGAGGAGAGGCCAGGAACAGGATCCTGATCCCCACACCACTTTTTGGTCATAATCTGCCTGTTTCCAATCAGGATCCACTAAATACCATTCAACATGAATATTAAAAATGATGAACCTGATTTTTAGATTCACAAAAAATTCACCCATTGCTAATTTTGGCTAGATCGCTGTTTTCTATAATTTGTTAGTGCTTGACAACTGCAGGCAGTCAAACAATAAATGCAAAACAAAACAAAAAAATAACAATTTCCTGAATGATGAAATGATATTTTCCACATTGCAAAAGCTTTAGAATCATAAAGGGTTTTGGTATTATTTAAAAAAAGACAAAGCTATCAATTTCCTTTCTGCAAGTATACTACTACTACTACTATTAAACATTTCTATAGCGCTACTAGACTTACGCAGTGCTGTACAAATTAACATGAAAAGACAATCCCTGCTCAACAGAGCTTAAAATCTAAATTGGACAGACAACAGACAGCTAGGGGTGGGGAAATTGCAGTGGTTGGGGTGATAAGTGAGGGTGTTGAGTAAGAGAGACATGGTTAGGAGTCGAAAGCAGTAGCAAAGAGGTGGGCTTTAAGCCTAGACTTGAAGACAGCCAGAGACTGAGCCTGATGTACTGGCTCAGGGAGTCTATTCCAGGCATAGGGAGCAGCGAGATAAGTATAAAAAGATTTAGTATACAGGCTCAGTACTCAAGATCTTTCCCTGCCTGATATGGACTAGCCTTGCTATTGCTGAAGTTTCTTGCAGTTTTGTAGACAGTCCTAAATAGGATGTTCAGTATACAGCCAACATATTTTGATCACATTTATTTATTTATTTATTTGTTTAAATGTTCTCTGCGGTTTACATAATATACGGACATAAAATCAAAATATATTTCATCACACCACCGTAACATTAAAACTAACTAAAATATAATTTATTTATTTGTTACATTTGTATCCCACATTTTCCCACCTATTTGCAGGCTCAATGTGGCTTACATAGTACCGTAAAGGCGTTCGCCAATTCCGGTATGAACAAATACAGTAATGTTGTGGTAGAATAAGGTTCGTGTGTACAGACACATTAGGGAGTCATAGAGAGGAAGAGAATCGTAGACAGGAAGAGTTATTATATGTCCATTACGAGCTTTGGTTTTGTTGTGTTGCAGGGTACAGGCATTTAAGACATTTAAACATAAATAAACAATTAACATAAAATCTTGGCTTCAGTCTCATTACTCAGTCTGATCTCTTCCAGCTTGGAACTGGGTTCGATTCCCACTGCAGTTCCTTATGACTCTGGGCAAGTCACTTAACTCTCCATTGCCCCAGGTACAAATAAGTACATGTATGTACTACGTAAATCACTTTGAGGGGCCCTTTTACTATGCTGCGTAAGCGTCTATACGCACCCAATGCATGCCAAAATGGAGTTACCGCCCGGCTCTTGTGGTAATTTCGACTGATATGCGTGTCCGAAAAATATTTTCAGACGCACATATTGGACACGCGCCAAGTGGCATTTAACACATGTAGGTCATTATCACCTGGTTACTGCGTCAGACTTTACCGCTAGGTCAATGGCTGGCGGTAAGGTCTCAGAACCAAGATGGATGCACAATTTTCTTTTTGCCACACGTACATTTTTGGCAAAAATTTTTAAAAAGGCATTTTTTACAGGTGCACTGAAAAATGATTCTGCATACGCCCAAACATGTGTCTACACTACCGCAGGCCATTTTTCAGGGCACCTTTGTACAGGGCCCCTGAATGTAGCTGCAAACCCCCCCCCCCCCCCCCCCCCAGAAAGGCAGTATATCAAATCCCAATTCCCTTTCCCTTCTGAAATCATATCATCCGACCCATACGCTTGTATAAACTGATAGGTCTTCTATTCTCTTTTGAACTGTTTAATTTCTTGTATTTTCCTAACTCTTAATGGTAAACTGTTCCACAAGGTAGGAACTGCTACATAAAAATAGCTGCTCTATACTCATTCAGCATCGTACATAAGTACATAACTTGAAATGAAGGGATATCTAAATAAAATTGTTGTGTAGACCTCATCTTTCTGAAAGGCTGATACACACGTAATTTTGCTGCTAATATTTCTGAAACCTTACCTGTAAAGTTCTTAAAAACTAAAAGCATGATTTTAAATTTGATACGATTCAATGGGTAACTAATGTAAAGATTTCAAAACCGGTGAAATATGTTCTTATCTGCTAACACTCCCCAAAATTCTAGCAACAGCATTTTGTGAAACCTGTAATGTCTGCAACTGCAATCTGGAAATTCCCAGTAGCAGACTATTACAGTATCAAAGTCCATGAACTGTAGGCATCGGCAAAAGCGGGGTAAAAGGGTGAGAAACTGGTTGTCATTAGGGCGCAAAAAGCCAACAAATTAAAGTAAGGAAACACAAAATGAGGAAGTCAAAGCGAGATCAAATGATTAGCCAACCTGTTTACTAAGCCGCGCTAGCAGCTGCCAAGCGCTAATGCCAACACAGCTCATTCACTTTGGATGGGCTGTGTCGGCATTGTCACGCAGCTTAGTAAACAGGAGGGCAAGTCTTTATTGCTTCCAAAATTCTGTCAACCAGTTGTCAAAAGGCTCAAAGAATTTTGGAAGCAGTAAAGATTTAATCATTTGATCTAGGTTTGACTTCCTCTTTTTTTGTTTCCTCACCTTCGTTTGTTGGCTTTACATGCATCCCTGAGGTTTAGAGTTTCTCCCTTTTTTGTTCCTGTGCCATTAGGGCATAACATTTTTTCACATATATTGAAAATACCAAAAGTACTTGCAGCTTATTTTCGAAAGAGAAGGACGCCCATCTTTCGACACAAATCGGAAGATGGGCGTCCTTCTCACAGGGTCACCCAAATCGGCATAATCGAAAGCCGATTTTGGGCATCCCCAACTGCTTTCCGTTGCGGGGACGACCAAAGTTCCCGGGGCATGTCGGAGGCATAGCAAAGGCGGGACTTGGGCGTGCCTAACACATGGACGTCCTCGACCCATAATGGAAAAAAAATGGGCGTCCCTGAGGAGCATTTTGACAACTTTACCTGGTCCAGTTTTTCTTATGACCAAGGCACAACAAGGTGCCTGAACTGACCAGATGACCACCGGAGGGAATCGGGGATGATCTCCCCTTACTCCCCCAGTGGTTACTAACCCCCTCCCACCCTCAAAAAAGAACTTTAAAAATATTTTGTGCCAGGCTCTATGCCAGCCTCAAATGTCATACTCAGGTACATCGCAGCAGTATGCAGGTCCCTGGAACAGTTTCAGTGGGTACTGCAGTGCACTTCAGGCAGGCGGACCCAGGCCCATCCCCCTCCTACCTGTTACACTTGTGGTGGTACATATGAGCCCTCCAAAACCCACCAGAAACCTACTGTACCCACATCTAGGTGCTCCCCTTCACCCGTAAGGGCTATGGTAGTGGTGTACAGTTGTGGGTAGTGGGTTTGGGGGGGGGGGATTGGGGGGCTCAGCACACAAGGTAAGGGAGCTATGTACCTGGGAGCTTTTTCTGAAGTCCACTGCAGTGCCCCCTAGGGTGCCCAGTTGGTGTCCAAGCATGTCAGGGGGACCAGTGCACTACGAATGCTGGCTCCTCCCATGACCAAAGGGCTTGTATTTGGTCATTTCTGAGATGGGCGTCCTTAGTTTCCATTATCGCCGAAAATCAGAAACGACCAAGTCTAAGGACGACCATCTCTAGGGATGACCTAAATGTCAAGATTTGGGCATCCCCGACCGTATTATTGACACGACAGATGGACGCCCATCTTGTTTCGATAATACGGGATTCCCCGCCCCTTCGCTGGAATGTCCTGCGAGGACGTCCTCAGGAAAACTTGGGCACCCCTTTCGATTATGCCCCTCATTGAGGCATATTTTCAAAGCACTTAGCCTCCCAAAGTTCCATAGAAACCTATGGAACTTAGCCTCCCAAAGTGCTTTGAAAATAAGCCTGATAGTCTCCCAGATTCTACGTAGGTTTAGGTGTCCAAATTGGGCTGCAGGTCCCAGATCCATACACAAACTAAATTGTTAATGGGCCATTAATAATGAATAATTGGTTTTAATTGACACTCATTTATGTGTAGATCTGCGTTATGCACTATTCTATAAAATGAATGCCTAAAAGGGGGTGTGGCCATGGGAGGGGCATAGGTGGACCAGGGGCGTTCCCAGAAATTAGGCACAATGTTATAGAATAGGGTCGTTTAGGTGCCCAACAACCATTAGTTGCATGCCAACGTTTACACCAGATTTCAGATGGCATAAATGCCGAGCCCAAAGTTAGGCTTGAGATCTGCGCTAAACTAGTATTCTATAAAAGGTACTCCATGAAAAGCGTACCAGTTTGCAGAGTACCAGTTTAGCGTGAATCTTCCTGGCAACTAGCTTTTTACTAAGCGGCAGTAAGCTCACCACGGGCTTACCACACGCCAGTCTGGAGCTACCGCTGGCCCAACACAGGTGCTGGCAGTAGTTCCATCCCCAGCAAGAGGCATTTCCGGAGCTAGTGAAAATATTCAAAAAATATTTTCTCAGGGGGTTACCTGGCAGTAATCGGGCAGTGCCATGAGCTACGTAGTTACCGTCAAGTTAGTGCTGGAGTCCTTACCGCCTCCTCAGTGGGTGGCAGTAAATGCTCCCTCCTACATGACCATGCGGTACGAGCAATCTTACCGCATGGCCATGTCTTTTTCAGCCTTTTTACCCACTATAATAAAAAGGGCCTCAGTGTACGGCAAAAATAGTCCCTGCCGCTAGCGAAGGGCTCTTTTTTACCACAGCTTAGTAAAAGGGCCCCTTTGGAAACAATTTGTAGAATTTCCCCCAGTATAACCTACAAACCCTGCACAGTTTTATTTGTTCAGTACTTGTTCCCAACTTTATTATACTCATCTTTCTTCCCATTGAGGATGCAAGTTCTTTTCACACTGCTGTTCCTTAGAGAATGGCTATGATATGCTACTCTATTTATTTACAAGCCAGTTTCCAATAGTGCAGCAAATCTGTAAGATTTCCTTATTAACACTTCTGCAAGAGGTGTTTGCTCATTAGTGTTTTCTCAGTAATTTGAAACAGTGAGGGTAATATTCAGATAGCAGCAGTCGGTATCTCGGACTTTAGCGGCTGCTGGAAGTTAATTGGGTCCAGCTGATATTTAGTGCCAGGGCCTGGATAACTAACCACATATAGGCCCTGATGCAGAAAGGCTCATGATAGAGCCATGTATGGCGTGGCCTCTACCACGAGCATAATACCAAGGCCTGCAAGAAGGAAACTGCATGCAGATTTTATGCATGGCAAACCTGCGGCAAATGTGGGGGAATATGCCAGATGCATGTGCACAAAGTTTTGCGGTATAAGCATGTGCAAATCAAAAACAAAAGTGTCAGCACACATCAGCGCTTGTTTTTCTGCCCCCAAATATGAACCTTGCACAAGTCGTTTGCACCTGAAATTTTTGAGAGGTTCATATTTAGGCAAATTTTAATACGACTTGCGGCTGATATTCAGGGGCTCTCTCCAATTAAATGTTGCTGAATATTAGCACTTAAGATGATCAGCGGTATTTCACCGGATAGGAGCTTCTCTTCCTTAGTTAAATATTGACCCCAGTGTGTTTCAGAACTGCAACATCAGTCAGTTGGCCCAAATTGTTTTGATCACAATACCTGTGGACCAAAGACAAGAAAAACACGCTTTACATTTTCCTCACATCTTTGCTTTCCCCCTGTGCCTTTAACATTTGTTCTTTACTGTCAGGAATCACACAGTTCTGTTGAGAAAGGACTTTATGAGAAGGGGCAAAGCAAGGATATGATAAAGAGAGATATTTGCAAAAGCTCCCTGAGCCCTCATAAAATACTTGTGAACACATACACTGCAGTGTGTGAAGGCTATTATCAAGACTTGCAGAGGTGGAAACTGAGGCATCTTTCACATCACACCTTCAAATGTAAGTGATGACAGCTCATCCTGCCAGATGCTCCTCTCTTGCAGCAGGGGGTATTCTTCAAAACCATGCCCTGGAAATTCCTGAGCTACTCCTGCATACCATATCCTAACACAGCTACCTTAAACACTTTTAACCTCAACTCCCAAGACACTGACAGGCAGATGATCAAAAGCAAACACAGGCACTGGAGGCTGTTAGCGCCATACTAGCGCCGGTGTTTGCTACCGCCCCATGATCAAAGCCTTCGAGCGCATGAAACAACGCGCTCGAGGGCTCTTAGCACAAGTAGCATGCAAATGTATGCTAATCAGCGCTTAACGCATTCATCCCCAATGATCAGTGTCCAGCTCCGAGCTGGTGTTAGGGTTTGCAGATAATTGGGGGGGAATGGTGAGCCCTGTCCAGCATGCACTTGCATGCTGGCAGGCCCCCATTCCCCCTACAGCAAACCTGCCAGCGAGGGCAGTTGAGGACGTCCAAAATGTGGACATTTCTGTGACGGGGCAGTTGAGGACGTCCAAAATTCGGACGTTTCTGCAATGAGCAGTTAAGGATGTCCAAAATTGGATGTTTCTATGAGAAAGACGTCTCATATTTCTCATAGAAATATCCAATTTTGGACGTCCTTAACTGCCCATTGCAGAAACGTCCAAATTTTGGACGTCCTCAACTGCCCCGTCGCTATACCTCCGACACCCCTTTGAAATTTGGCCGTCCCTGCAACAGGGCAGTTGAGGACGTCCCTCTTCTGATTTAAAGATGGGCGCCCTTCTCTTTTCATTGGTCTCCAGCCCAGACCTGTCAAACAAGTGCGGGAGGATTGTGCCGCACTTCTACCCCATAATCAGAGATAATTGCGCTGCTTAAATTTGCATGCATTATCTCTGATCATAGGTCTAATAGTGCCCCACGCTGTTCCAGCGCTATTTTAGAGCGCTGCTTGGAACAGCGCGGGGCTTTTGATCATCTGCCTGTAAGGTGCTTATTTTAGAAGCACTGCTTGCCATTTACACATGTAGATATCAGCATTTAAACACATACCCCGAATACAGGTTAAACTCCCAGGTTTAGAAAGCTGTAAAATCTGCACTGTGGAGGTAATTCTAGACAGTGGGCACCAACAATGCATGAAAATAATCAGAATACCGGCTTATGCAACCGTAGGTGTACACATACCTAAAGCCAACATTCCCGCTACAAAATAGTCTATCATATAGCACCTAGATGCAATGGTACATAGTTTGAAGGTAACCATGCACATGGGAGGGGCCTGGGCAGGGTGCACAGTTATGGGGTGTTTCCATACATGATTTTGTAGACTAGAGTACAAAGTTTAAACCATACTCTAGCCTGTACAGGCAACAAATGATTTTTTTTCCAACAACAGAGATGCTGAACAAGTTGGCTGTATTCTGAACAAGTTGAAGACTAACAAAATTAAGCAGTCAATAGAAATAGAATAAAATAAAACATAGAAAAGAAAACCCATAAGCTGCCTCTGAATCTGAAGGTCACAGGTTCAAGGCTTCACAAGAAAATTACCTCTGACTACTGAGCTCCACTGGAGGGAGTTCTGGGCACCTTCAAAGAGGTCTTCAGCTTGTGGGGCTTGAAAATTCCTAGCAGCTGCAGTAAGGATATGCTGCTGCTGCTGCTGGGTGCGCCTGAGCCAAAAGTGAATGGGCCACTACTACTACTTAACATTTCTAGAGCGCTACTAGGGTTACGCAGCGCTGTACAAATTAACGAATAAGGACGGTCCCTGCTCAGAAGAGCTTACAATCTAAAGGACGAAATGTCAAGTTGGGGTAGATGAGATTTCCTGAGAAGAAATGTAGTGATTAGGTGCCGAAGGCGACATTGAAGAGGTGGGCTTTGAGCAATGATTTGAAGATGGGTAGGGAGGGGGCCCGGCGTATGGGCTCAGGGAGTTTGTTCCAAGCATGGGGTGAGGCGAGGCAGAAAGGGCGAAGCCTAGAGTTGGCGGTGGTGGAGAAAGGTACTGAAAGGAGGGATTTGTCTTGAGAGTGGAGGTTACGGGTAGGGACGTAAGGGGAGATGAGGGTCACCCATGCTGGGAAAACTGGAGGACTGGTAGTGGCAAGGAGTATGAAAACATATCAGGAAGAATAAGAAATAAGTTATTATAGAGATTAAAGAAAAGGGAGAGGCAAGATAAGTTAAGAAATAAGATATAAGAAAAATGAAGATTAGTGAGAAAATTCAGCAAAGAAGGGAAGAGATGAATGCTCAGAAAAGAAAGACTGAAGAGCTGGAATCCCTTGTAGCAGAACTATGGTAGAAAACAACCCAAGGTTTGGGGAGGAAGGAGAGACAAGGGGCTAGGGAAGTAAAACCTACTCTATGCTGCTCATTTCCAAAGTTATGTGCAAAACGGTAGTGTATACCTGCCCATGCCCCATAAAAAACAACTATCAAGCGTGTGGCTTTGGGCAGGATTAGATGGTAGCAGCTCTCTCACCTTCTCATTCCTGAAAACCAAGAGCACAGCCACAGGCTGGTGGGGCGTAGGCCCCTCCTAGAGGATAATCTTTGTGCTGAGGGGGATCCCAAGCCTCAGCAGAAGGTATCTCTGCAGAATCACCTTCCTCCTCCCTGGCTGCAGCCACAATCAGAAAACATCAGTGGCCCAGTGCAAACCTATGTGGCTCTGTAGCCTCTAGGACAGGCTTGTCCAACCTTTGTCTACCGAGGGCCACATTTTATATTCTAGAACATTCGGAGAGCCAAAACACACACCATCATATTTTGCCTCATGTTTTGTTAAATAGTGGCAAAAAACAACAGCTTCTCCTACTAACCTACAAATGCACTCGGTCTGCAGCCCCTCCTTACCTCTCTACCCTCATCTCCCCTTACGTTCCTACCCGAAACCTCCGCTCCCAAGACAAATCCCTCCTCTCAGTACTCTTCTCCACCACCGCCAACTCCAGGCTCCGCCCTTTCTGCCTCGCTTCACCCCATGCTTGGAATAGACTCCCTGAGCCCATACGCCAGGCCCCCTCCCTGCCCATCTTCAAATCCTTGCTCAAAGCCCACCTCTTCAATGTCGCCTTCGGCACCTAACCACTTTACCTCTATTCAGGAAATCTTGACTGCCCCAACTTGACATTTCGTCATTTAGATTGTAAGCTCCTTCGAGCAGGGACTATCCTTCTTTGTTAAACTGTACAGTGCTGCGTAACCCTAGTAACGCTCTAGAAATGTTAAGTAGTAGTAGTAGTTGTCCCCTTCTCAGCCTTAGGCTAGTCCCTCATTGCTGTACGAGCGATGTGTTCTTTTCTAAATGCGGACATGACATTAGTAACTTTTCAGAAAATATTGGACGCGTTGCTTCATATACATGGGATAAAATATACCAGAAAAAATTAATTAGTTGACAAATGTGTCTAAACCTAATGGCTGTCCCACTGAAACAGCATCCACCTGCTATAACTTCATACAGAAATCCCCGAAGGACTGACTGCACAATGAACAGCTGCTGAAGAGTTCATGCATCACACAAGCAATTTCTCCTTCAGAAATTGTCACTCACTGTCTATATTGCTCAAGGCTTACTAAGGAAATTCTACCAGGCTGTGAACCATGCTGCCAGTGCAATGTTAAATTCCTCACACTACTGTAAACAACCCACAGCAGATGCTTAATATGCTCCTATATACACACTGTATATTACCCCTATAAACCTTTCAGTTTGCTGCCAAGTTCTTTGTACTAATAGATTTCTGGATAGCAGCATGACCCCTTCCCTGTCCTCCAATCCAAAGTTAAGGAAGGACTACAGTGGGAGACATGTTTTATTCTGTTAGAGTTCAGCAGCACAAAATCACCTCCTGTCTAGACTTTAGTGGAAGGAAATATATTATTGCGCTGACCTTTGAAGCTATGACTCTATCACACACATAACCCCACAGTCGCTGACAAACTATTGTTATGTTTGTGACCCCACCCCACCCCCTGAAAATTGCCTCTGTTGCAGGCAAAAGGTGGGAGGATTTTCAGGGAGGTCACTAAGACAACAGTGGCTGGGACTATCAGACTGATGAGAGGTTTTGTGAAGGGCCAGCCCATGGAGACAGGGCCAAGAAGTAATAAGAGGCAATGCATTGAGAAAATTCTGGTCTTTGGTAGCCCACCCTGAGCATCTGGGAACCAAGGCAGGAGAAGTTTGCAGTGTGTGGTGATTGAAGCTCTTGCTACAGAGCAGCGGATGCCTGTGCAGTGTTCCCAACTTGGGAACGAATAGGAGAGCTTGGGGAAAAGAAACCCCAAAGGCGTAGCTAGGTGGGTCGCCAGGAGAGCAACCGCTCCCCCAAATGGACTTTCCAAGGTACTGGCACTGTTAGCAGTTCTCTCTCTGCTCCTTCCCGACGCCTCAACTTGGCTACACTTCTAACCCCAGGTAGAAGAAGTGAGACTTTCTTTGTGTGAATGACCCATGTTCCGGGATGGGAGCAAGAGAATTCAGATAATCACATGGAGATGACTGAGAAAATGTAAGAAGTCTATGGGGAGATTACCAAGTACTTTGTTCTGGCTGATTTAAGATAGACCTGAACTTTGATTCTGAATTCCCTGATATCATTTGGAGATTATGTTTGACACTCTGCTGACCATCTGAAAAATCTTGATATGTACAGACCAAGTTGTCAAGTTTATGAACTGTTTTCAAGTTATTGTTGGTAAAGTACGTTGAAGTTGAAATACAGATACTACTGCTTATTTTGTGTATGAATGAAATAAAGAGTGCCCAGAAAAGAATATCCTTGGACCTACCGGGATTTATCCTGATCCTGGCCTACACCCAGCTCAATACCTTGAACTCTGTTTTTGTACATCCTGGTCCCGGGGTTGCCTGACCCAAAGAGCTTAGACGGTGCAAGTGAACTGTGCAAGTGGGACCAGGGTTACATGTTAAAATCAGACATTTTCAATTACTAGCCGACACTGCTTACTAGTCTCTGGGAAAATATGCACACGGCCCTAGATTAACCATTAAGCAAAATAAGCACATGCTTAGGACACCGAGGGAAGGGGAGCACCACAGAATTTTTCTCCTCTAGTTATCATGCCTTTAACTCTTTCACTGCCATCTACTACACCCATTATCCAACATGAATGTCAGTGTTTTTCTAAGCATTATAAATATATATGATGTTTTGTTTTGCACAATAATGATTTTTCTCAGCACTTATTGATGTCTTGTCAGTTAAGCAATGGAAGGGCCAAGGTGCACCATTGTAGGGCTGTGCTTAGGGCATCCGTGACCATTGGCCTTAATCCGGCCCTGATGTGCCCAATGTATCTTTGCAAATGGTTATGCTACTATCTGCTTTTTTTGCTCTTCCACATACAGAGCTGGTAAATACAACAATGCAGACTATACTGTGTATGAAGGAATGTTAAGTACAAAAACAGCTCAGTAGTCAAAAGCGCTCATTTGTATTAAACTGGCTTTTATTAGTAGCCCAATGATTGCTGACAACCCTGGAAGACTGTTTCAAATCCTGCTACAGCTCCTTGTGATCATGGCAGGTCATTTAACCCTCCATTGCCTAACATACAAACTTAAGGGTCCTTTTTCTAAAGAGAGTTATGCCATTAACACATGGTTAGCATGTCAGAACAGGCTACCGGAGAAATGTGCTAAAGCATTTTTGCAGTATTTTGCCTGTTCGCATGTGCTACTTAGCATGTTAGTTTTTTTTTAAATATTTTTTGGGAGGGGGCGTATCATGGGTAGTGTGAGCATTCCTGTGCTATTCAGTCAGCATATTATGATTAACATGCACTAACTGAATAATACCGCCTCCTAGATGCATTTGCGTTAACTGCATGCAAATGCCATGCACTAATGATATTAGCACACGACTTGCAATAAAAATAAACAACCATAAGTGATGGACATAGCACACAGGGAAGTCCCACGCTAAGCCCAGATTTTACTGCACTTTAGTAAAAGGATCCCTTATATTTTAATTCCTCTGGCAACAGGAAACTACCTGCTGTACCTGAAAAAAATGTGAGCTAAATCCAAATAAATAAATAGTGCCAGACCATCCCAGCACCATCTGGATTAGTATCCAGGACAGAGTGAATGCTGAGTGTGAGTACTCAGGCTAAGTAGATTGCTGGCTACATCTAGCTGCCATCAATATAGTTACACAGTTTAATTTAGGACGGTACAAAGGCTGTCTTAAAAACTGCTTGCCTATCCCCATAGGGCATACAGAATGACCCTGCGTCCTGATGACCGTTGCCATAAATGCGCGGCAGGGGGTGCACATTTTGGACATATGTTTTGGTCATGCCCACATATCTAGGCCTATTGGACCCGTTGGCGTTGCATGTGTCCCAGTTTTGGAAGACCACTTGGACACCCCCCCCCCCTTCAACTCAATTATTTGATGTCTTTTCTGTACGAGGTCCTCGCCAAGGGAGATTTTGAGCTTTCTTGAGACAGGCTGTCTTGATGGCTAAAAAGACTATTTTGTGCCTCTGGCTCTCACCCACTACCTCCCCCTGGCGGTCTGCTATGATCCTGCTTGGCGCTCTGGAACGAAAGGCATACCAGACCTCTCCTCTTCCAGGGGAGACCAGTTTTTACAGGCCTGGTCAGCATCCTGGGACACTTTAACTCCTGTGACACGTAGTCATATACTAAGTGCACAAAGAGCAGCAAATAATGGGGTAAGTGGGTGGATTGGATTCGGTTGGGAGGCAGGAAAAGGAGGGATGGTGTCTCCCACTTAGCCATCTCTCTCCTCTTCAATCTGTTCAAAATTCTGCTGCACGTCTAATATTCCGCCAGTGTCGTTATGCTCATATTAGCCCTCTCCTCAAGTCACTTCACTGGCTTCCTATCCGTTTCCACATACAGTTCAAACTCCTCTTATTGACCTATAAGTGCATTCACTCTGCAGCTCCTCAGTACCTCTCCACTCTCATCTCTCCCTGGGAACTCCATTCACTGGGTAAATCTCTCTTATCTGCACCCTTCTCCTCCACCGCTAACTCCAGACTCTTGTTCCTTTTATCTTGCTGCACCATATGCCTGGAATAGACTTCCAGAGCCGGTACGTCAAGCTCCATCTCTGGCTGTCTTCAAATCTAAGCTAAAAGCCCACCTTTTTGATGCTGCTTTTAACTCCTAACCCTTATTCACTTTGTTCAGAACCCTTATTTTATCATCCTCACTTTAATATTCCCTTATCTCTTGTTTGTTCTGTCTGTCTGTCCTAATTAGATTGTAAGCTCTGTCGAGCAGGGACTGTCTCTTCATGTTCAAATGTACAGCGCTGCGTATGTCTAGTAGCGCTATAGAAATGATAAGTAGTAGTAGTAAGTAGTGAATGGTATGTGCAGGGATGGGCTATTGTATACTTTGGCACAGTTTTGCTTGTTAACTGTATTGCTGTTTCTTTTTTGATTGCCAATGAACATAATTTTTGGAAAATCTGCTTGGCTATAAGGATAGCAGCTAAATGTTGCCAGCATGCATATATTGAGCGCTGCTAATTAAACGTAAGGTGGTAATGAATAAAAATAAATAATTTAAATGCCACAGCCAATGTTTTGGTTTCTTTTTTTTTTTTTTAACACCAATAGTGGAAGTAATGACCCAAAAGTGTCTTGTTATATTTATGTCATCTTCACTGGAAAAAAAAAAATCAAAACACAACGAAGCAAAAAAAACGGTCCCTGCATCACCTTAAACTTGTATTTTCCCCTAGATATGAGACAAAAGTGTCAGTCCTTTTCTCCTCCTACATCACTAAAGCTTTCTTAAGGATAGACAGCTGATGCATTACAGCAAACACTGATGAAAAAGACATAATCTTCAGTCTCTCTTAGCCTGCCAACATGACAACCGACACACTCATACAGCAAAAGCACTGTGAACAGCCAACTGTCTCTCTCATGACGTCTGCTTCACATTTCACTGTTCCACTTCGTGGGTGGAAAAGCTGACTTCCACATACATTATTCAGATGCCTTATCTTGAATTCCTCCTCAGCTAGGGTGGTCATATTGCACGTCCTCTTTAGGAGCACTCTAATTACTGGAAAACTTTGGATCTGTGTTTGTTAATGGCACTAAAGTAAAATATGGGGGTGGGGTTAGGGAGAGGAGAAAACTCCAGAATGCTTACGCAGCCATGTTGCTAAAAGATTTCAATGTGAGGAAGGATTTCACCCTCTCCAAGAATAGGAGGTAGTTATGTCATCACATCTCTTTAACAAGGCATACCACAAAGAGTAACAAATGTGAACCCCTCCACAGAAATGTCTCATAACATTTGCTTGCTATACTAATACTATGCTTTTTCACTATCATGTTACCCAAAATCCTCTGTAATACTAAATGTTTATTTCTTATACTTCTCCACCATTCATGATGTATTGTAAGCCACATTGAGCCTGCAAAGAGGTGGGAAAATGTGGGATACAAATAAATAAAATATTCTCATATTTTTTTCATATCTTTATAATATCCTTTCTTTTATCCCTTTATATATGCACTCTGTCTCTCCATAGCTTCTTAATTTCTCTCACACCCTCCTACTTGCACTCTTCCTTCCTTTTCCATCCCTCTTCTCATCCTTTCATGCCTCTTCCTCCATCACGATACTTTCTCATCTGAGATTCCTGTTCTCAGTTTATCATCCCCCTCCTTCTCAGTCTACAGAGCTCCCCCCTTCATTTTTCTTCACCCTCTCTATTCCTCTCATTTTGGCCAACACCTCACCCATTTCTCTCCTTATCTCAATCCATGCTCCCCATTTCCCAATGTGTATTCTCATTCTCTCTTTTCCCAGCTCTATTCTCCATTTCATACCCTATGTCCTTCCTCTCAGACCCTCTTCCCCTCACAACCTGTGTCCTCTTCTCCCAGTCCTCAAAGCCCATGTCTGCTCTTCTCCCTCTCCCACACATCCACTATCTGCTTCTCTGTCCCCTTCCCTTTTTTCCTTCTTTCAGTTCCTCTCCCAGGACCAGACCCTCACAGCAATATTATATCTCCCAGTATCCTCTTTCACATCTAGCTTCCTCTCTCTCTCTTCCCATCATTCTGTCAGCTCCTCTACAAGCACCTCTCTCAATTCTTCTTCCTTTTTCTTTTTCCTCTATCAACTCCTTATTCTCTTTTCTACTTTTCTACTCAGCACCTTGCCACCTCTCTATGGTAGACCAAGGAAACCCATCTGTCCTACATGCTGCTGCTCTCTGCAGCCTATTTATCAGGGATTTCTTAAGTCAAAACGCTGCAGAGAGACATAGAAGCAATAGTGGGGAGGAAGAACTACTTCCTTCGTGACTGTCCCCTGCGGTTTTGCAGCATAGAGCGCTCTGCTTCCAATCCAGGGGAATGCAGGACAGAATATTGAAGGTGCTCCAGCATCCACACAGCTGAACTGTATACCAACATAGCTGAACTGTGCATCTTTTGGATTTACTCAGTCAGTCTTCAATTAACACCTATTTTCTTTTCATAACTGGTATTCCCTGAAAGAAAACTGACGTATAAGGCTTTTCAGTGCTGCTTAGTTGTTTGCATGTTTATCCTTTCTAGATCTGTTCCTGAAAATCACAATCTAACTAACATCATCAGCTCAGCTAAAGCAAAAAAAAAAAAAAAAAAAGGTATGTGATTTCGCTTTTCATAAAGCCACCATGAAATGAACATTGTTTCCAGGGTGGCAAAATAATCATGCCACTGAAATGAGGTAACTCATTTCAAAACAGCAGTTCTACATTTCTGTTCCTCGTGCCTTAAACACCAGGCAACAGACAACTTATTGTGCCAGCTAGATGCCATGCATTCCCTGGACTGAGCTTCACAGTCGTCACTCCACGGGGAGACATGGCTCAGTTTCACTGGCACATGGCTGTGCATCAAGAGACATCTTTAGACATCACTCTGAGGATTTATTTACTCTCATCTCCATGTGTTTCTCATTTGCTGACAAAAGAAACAGCAAGCCCCAACAGATGGCCAATGAACACACACTTGCACAGGGAGTCTCAGAACCAAGTAGAGCAGCAGGTTGGTAAGGAGGGGGGAAAAGGAGGCATGGGGTTAATTAAGACAGGGTCAAAAATTGATATGCAAGCTGTGATTTATTCCTCATCAGCAAAGCAAAGATTCTTTAAAAAAAACCTATTTCAGGAATACAATGTGGACTGAATGCAATCTGTTTCTATCTGCTCTGTGTATTGGGAAAAGAGAAGAGGGGGTTGTAGTGCATTGAATGCATATTTTAAAACTGTTTGCTGTTAAAACCTGCTATCCATGAATAAAGAGAACATTAACACAGACCTTTAAATGAATGAGCTTTCCATTTACTGGGCCAAACACTATCAACACCCGAGCAAAACCAGGAACACCAAGGGACCCTTTTACAAAGGTGCGCTGAAATCATTATTCAGTGCACCTGTAAAAAATGCCCTTTTTAAAAAATTTTGACGAAAATGGACGTGCGGCAAATGAAAATTGCTGTGCGTCCATTTTGGGTCTGAGACCTTACCGCCAGCCGTGGACCTAGGGGTAAGGTCCTGCGTGGTAACCGGGTGGTAATGGTCTACACGCGTAGAATGATGATTACTGCCCCCATGCCAGAAAATAACATTTTCCGGCGTGCGTAGCAGACGCATGTCAAAAATGAAATTACCGCGAGGCCACACGGTAGCTGGGCGGTAATTCAAAATTGACATGCGTTGGCCACGAGCAGGCGCCTATGCAACTTAGCAAAAGGGCTCCCAAGCTTCCTGACTAATGTATCCAAACGCCTCGCTGAAGTCCTGATTGCTAATATATATATGTTGACTGGGACGTATTCCAAAAGCTGTGTGCAAAACATCTTCCAAAACCTCTCGACACAGCATGGTGTCACCACCAACATCACAGAGCAGTCCTTTCTTGGTCACTCCCAAAAAAAGCTTCTTGACTGAGCAACATGGTCTGTCACCGGCAGAACACCACAGCGGTAGAAGATTAACTCTGTGGGTTATGTAATGTTGTCTACTGGTAAAATCTGTGACTTTTCTTTGAATCAAGCCAGACCATGAGGAGGACCAGCATGTATGACTCTGAATCCTGATTATGAATAAAAATCTATCTTATATTGATCCCCTATATAAAAAGAATAGGTTTTGTGCCAACTTATGAATTACACTTCATTTTTTAATTTTTGCATCTTTATATAGAAGAGTTCTTAACCACTAGTGTACTAGGGGTGTGGGAAGAGGTCAAATGGAGTATGGAAAAGGGCCTTGAAATCTGAGGCAATTTATCAGAGTGAAGACATTATTATTTATTTTATTTATTTATATTTTGCTTACACCTTTTTCAGTAGTAGCTCAAGGTGAGTTACACTCAGGAACACTGGATATTTCTCTGTCCCAGGAAGGCTCACAATCTAAGTTTGTACCTGAGGGAGTGGAGGGTTAAGAGACTTGCCCAAGATCACAAAGAGCAGCAGTGGGATTTGAACTGGCCACCTCTGGATTACAAGAGTGGTGCTCTAACCACTAGGCCACTCCTCCACTCCACTCTACTCCTCCACTGTTAGGATAATTATTGGTAGTGTAACTATGTACTACTGTAATTTTAGCAACCTGTTAGCGGTTAGCACTGTTAGCGTCTAACAGTAACACATGTAGCTGTCAATAGTCACTAGTGGATATGTGCTTTAGGAAACAGGTGTGAAGGTTTCATTCATCAGTTAAAGGGGTGTGAAAACCCAAAAACGATTAAGAACCCTTGCTATACAGAATGCTTTGTTACTTTGATGAAAGTCAAATGTGAATGTTGGTTCACTTTAAGGTATAACACATGGGGGCCCTTTTACTAAGCAGCAGTAAGCAAAAACGTATGCTTACCGCACGCTAAAAGGCACTTCCGCGGGATATACTCTGGTGCCCCGCAGCAGATCTGGGATCAGCGCATGCCAATCCTGCACTAAAATTTTTTAGTGTGGAGGAGCATGTTCGGGGGCGGAGAGTAGGTGTGCCCTGTGCTAATCGGCAAATTGCTATGCACTGCCGATTAGTGTGGGTTAGGCAAGGGAGCCCTTATCGCCTCGTAAATAGGTGGCGGTAAGGGCTCCCGCGCTAATTGGGAAATTAGCGCAAGGCCATTCATGGAAAAAAACAAAATTGTGGCTATTTTACCGCCAGGCTAAAAGTGGCCTCAGTGCGTAGGAAATCCATGCGCCAAAAATAGCGCTGGCCACTTTTCAGTACGGCTTAGTAAAAGGGCCCCATGGAATTTTAATAGTCTGGGAAATGTTTTTCATTTTGAACAGCAGCTGGTCCTCCTGTGTGCTGTAACTGCAGTGACTAGATATTTTTCAAAGCACAACATCCTGGTACAGCAGTGATTACTTTTAATTATAAGGAAGACATGTCCCCACTGTTGGAACCTCCCAGTTCCCACCAAGATGAAGTTTGGCCTCAATTCCGCAACTTTCTATGCCAACTCTGTGGAGCTATTCATCCTTCAGCATTCTCTCTCTTGCTTTGGGATGGCTCGGCAGATGTTCAGCTCTATGCTGCAAAAAAGCCTCCAGTATATTATTCATAAAGAGCCCGATTTTCAAAGGATTTATGCTCATGACTTTGGGATTCCTTTTACTAAAGCTTAGTGTGCGCTAACCTGGGGATTCTATATAGAGCGCCTACAGATCCACGCCAAAATCCTAACATTATATAACAATCTGCATAACTTAACAAGCTAATGAGCGCTGATAACAACACTTAACAAGCAATAATGTGCAATAACTGGCACTGATTAGAATTTAGGCGCACAGCTTGCTAAGGAGGTCTTTTACAAAGCAACGTTACTGTTCGCTAATCCGGAACTAATGCCAGGCTGCCGCAGCAGCCTGGTGGTTGTTCCCACCCCCAGCGCATGCCACCTGGTTACCGCCGTGTTAGTGCAGGGGCACTTACTGCCCTTACTTAATGGGTGGCAGTAAGTGCTCCCCCCCCACCCCCGAAATGGCCACACGGCAACTAATTCACTTGCCGCGTGGTCATTTCTTTAAAATAAAAGGATAGCCTTTTATGCTCTGCGGTAAAAGGGGGGCCTTAATGCACATCAAAAACATGCGCTGATGCCAGCGTAGGCCCCCTTTTACCACAACTTGATAAAAGGACCCCTAAGTGTATTCTGCAACAAAGTGCGCCAAATTTCTAATGCACAGACAAAAAGGGGCGTGGTTATGGGCGGGGAAATAGACATTTCGTGGGTGTTCCAAAATTTACACGTTATAAAATATAGCCCAGTGCACTTAAATCTACATGCCGGGATTTACGCCATGTTTTCATTGGTGTAAATGGATGCACGTAGTTTTAGGTGCTGAAATATCAACTAAGCGTATTCTATATACCCCACCTAAATGTTATAGAATACGTTTAGTCAGCACTGATTTCATCACCGATATTTTAGGCACCATATATAGAATCTCCCCCTAAATGCTAAGAGGCAGATAGGTACAAAATGGGCTTCTGAGCATTTATCACACGTTAATTGCGTTGGGGCGTGCTAAGTTTTAGTAGTATAAGGAGCCCCTTTGAGAGTTATGTTCATGAACTGACCTCTTTGAAAATTTACTAGGGTTGAGTGCAGAAATTTTCACTCAAACTTTCGTTAAACTCTTAAATTTAGGAACATAAAAAGTGGGTTGTAACGGGGCACATTTAGGGCAAAGAAAAAAGAAATTAGGGGCCCTTTTACTAAGCAGCACTACAAAGTGACCTGTGCTATCCCAGCGCAGGTATTTCCCGTGTGCTGAGGCCACTTTATTATTATTATTATTATTATTAAAAAGTTTATCAAATTTTATAAGCAACAAACTTGCAACACAAAATATGGATACCATTCCTAGCAACAAGATACAAACATGATAATAAAAAAAAGATAGCAAAAATCACATTATCCAATCTTAGTTCCCAAATTAGGGGAATCACTTAAGCTTACAGACAGAAAGATAAAGGAAAACCAATTGAGGAGAGACTTGCTGACCTGAACATGCATACCTTGGAGGAAAGAAGAAACAGGGGTGACGTGATTCAGATGTTCAAATATTTGAAAGGTATTAATCCGCAAATGAACCTTTTTTCGGAGACAGGAAGGCGGTAGAACTAGAGGACATGAATTGAGGTTGAAGGGGGGCAGACTCAGGACTAATGTCAGGAAGGTGGATATGTGGAATGCCCTCCTGTGGGAGGTGGTGGAGATGAAAACGGTAATGGAATTCAAACATGCGTGGGAAAAACACAAAGGAATCCTGTTTAGAAGGAATGGTTCCGTGGAATCTTAGTGGAGATTGGGTGGCGATGCCGGTAACTGGGAAACAAAACGGGAGCTGGGCAGACTTCTATGGTCTATACCCTGATTGTGACTGAATAGATAGGGATGGGCTGGAGTGTAAATTTTAAGGGGCTTCGACGTTAGCTTCAGAACTTAGTACAAGAACAGTACTGGGCAGACTTCTACGGTCTGTGCCCTGAGAATGGCAAGGACAAATCAAACTCGAGTATACATATAAAGTATCACTTACCATGTAAAGTGAGTTTATCTTGTTGGGCAGACTGGATTGACCGTACAGGTCTTTATCTGCTGTCATTTACTATGAAAAGCAAAATATACAAGAAAAGGCCTACAGTGCTGACATCAACATAATACTCAAATATCCCAACTAAATAGAAGGGTCCCCAACAAGCTGAATCAGAAATTTATCAATAAACAGTTTAAGCTGTACAGTGTCATACAAAATATACCTTTCATTTTGAATTTTTAGCAAACACTTAGAAGGAAAACAAAGAAAAAAATTCACCATTATGCAATATCCGTCGGCAAAGGGCCAGGAAGGACTTACGTTACATTGCTCCTGAGTCTCTCTACTCACGTCAGGAAAACATCACACTTTTTGACCCATAAGCTGCCCTAAGAAGTGTCGGAAAAACAACTTTTAGCGTAGCAGTAAAATGGCCTCATTTTCCATTTTTCCTATTAATGGCCACATGCCTATCTTGTAGGTGGTAAGGGCTCATAAACTAACCACATGTTAATCGGTTAGCGTGCGGCGATGAAGCTGTGCTAACCGATTAGTGTAGAACTCTCCACCCCAGACATGCCCCAGTGCTAAAAACACAAAATCTATTGTTTAGCGTGTGGGTAGTGGGTGCCGGTCCTAAAACTACCATGCGCACCCCTGTGGTAAGCATGCATTAGTGCTTGCGCAGCTTAGTAAAAAGACCCCTAGGGGGTTTAGCACTGATTTTCAGCACTAGGCTCATAAATCTAGGCAAACAAATGGCAGGCCTAAATTTTTCAGCATAACTTAAATTAAGATGAATTTTTAACTGTTAAGCTTGGCTGAAAACAGGGCACAGATTTAGGAGGCTGAAAAATGGCCTACGGTAGTGTAGGCATGTGTTTTTGGCGCGCGCAGAATCATTTTTCAGCACACCTACAAAAAATGCCTTTTAAAAATTTTTTGATGAAAATGGACGTGCGGCAAAATGAAAATTGCCACGCGTCCATTTTGGGTCTGAGATCTTACCGCCAGCCATTGACCTAGCGGTAAAGTCTCACAAGGTAACCAGGCGGTAATGACCTACGCATGCCAAATGTCACTTGGCGTGCGGCCGAAAATAAAAATTATTCTCCAGACGCATGCCAAAAATGAAATTACCGGAAGAGTCACGTGGTAGCCGGTCGGTTAACTCCATTTTGGCACACATTGGGCACGCATAGACGCTTATGCGGCTTAGTAAAAGGGTCCCTAACTTAGCAGTTCAGCATTTTCTGAATATTGGGTCCGTAGGGGTTTTTGTTGCTTTCCTTCAAACTTTCAAAGGTAAAAGGCCAGATTGTACTTTTGCCTGACGATGCTATATTTAACAAGTATAAAGTAGCAGGCTCTTAAGAACTGTGATTCTATTTCTGCACACAGAGTCCCATTCCATCTCTTCTCAAGATGCTTCCCACACATCACCCTCTCTAATTATCTTGCAAGAAGCCAAATTAGAAATAACCCTGCCTAAAAGCCCCTCAGCATCCCCAAAATTTCAGACCATTTCTGATTTATAAGACGATGGCGAGGGGGGGGGGGGGGGGGAGAGACAGACATTCAAACAGTAGCATAATCCTGTTCCAATTTTCACCCTTGGGTTTTTTTGTTTGTTTGTTTTACTTTGTTGCCTTTTAGAAGTTATACAAAATTAAATTCATTGGCAACAGATGTGGTTTTAAAACTAGGTAAAGAATCAGACTTAGCGGCCCTTTTACTAAATCCCAGTAAAATTAGCAGTTGCCACGACTTAATACAGGATTTTACCACACAGTAGCTGTAAATTTAGGGCTTCTTTTACAAAGCTGCGCTAGCGATTCCTGCGTGGTAGATGAGAGGAAGCCCATGGGTTTCCTCTGATTTACAGCACAAAAATTGTTAGTGTGGCTTTGTAAAAGCCCTTAACGCAGGGGCGTAGCCACGGGTGGGCCTGGGTGGGCTTTTGGTTCAGGCCCACCCAGCAGTGGAGGCAGCGGAGCGGAGGGAGCAGGCTGAGCTCCGATCCCGCATCTGCCTCCCCAGCCCGCCACTGCCCCGCCGCCGCCCGCCGTACCTTTAAATATTACAGTTTTGCTGGAGTCGCGGGCGGCCGGCATTGAAGACATCGGCAGGCTTACGCCGGTTCCAGCAGCCTTCCCTGTTCCCTCTTCCCTCATTGCAAGTCGGATGATGGCTCCGCCCTCTTCTGACGTATTTCCTGTATCTAAGAGGGCGGAGCCATCATCCGACTTGCAACGAGGGAAGAGGGAAGGCTGCTGGAACCGGCGTAAGCCTGCCGATGTCTTCAATGCCGGCCGCCCGCGACTCCAGCAAAACTGTAATATTTAAAGGTACGGGGGGCAGGAAGGAAACAGGGCAGATGGGAGAGGAGGGTTGCTGGATGGAGGGAAGGGGAGAGGAGGGTTGCTGGATGGAGGGAAGGGAGAGGAGGGTTGCTGCACATGGTGGAAGAAGGGGAGAGGAGGGTTGATGGATATGGTGGAAGAAGGGGAGAGGAGGGTTGATGGAGGGAAGGGGAGAGGAGGGTTGCTGGACATGGTGGAAGAAGGGGAGAGGAGGGTTGCTGGATATGGTGGAAGAAGGGGAGAGGAGGGTTGATGGAGGGAAGGGGAGAGGAGGGTTGCTGGACATGGTGGAAGAAGGGGAGAGGAGGGTTGATGGAGGGAAGGGGAGAGGAGGGTTGCTGGACATGGTGGAAGAAGGGGAGAGGAGGGTTGCTGGATATGGTGGAAGAAGGGGAGAGGAGGGTTGATGGAGGGAAGGGGAGAGGAGGGTTGCTGGACATGGTGGAAGAAGGGGAGAGGAGGGTTGCTGGATATGGTGGAAGAAGGGGAGAGGAGGGTTGATGGAGGGAAGGGGAGAGGAGGGTTGCTGGATATGGTGGAAGAAGGGGAGAGGAGGGTTGCTGGGCATGGTGGAAGAAGGGGAGAGGAGGGTTGCTGGACATGGTGGAAGAAGGGGAGAGGAGGGTTGCTGGACATGGTGGAAGAAGGGGAGAGGAGGGTTGCTGGACATGGTGGAAGAAGGGGAGAGGAGGGTTGCTGCACATGGTGGAAGAAGGGGAGAGGAGGGTTGCTGGGCATGGTGGAAGAAGGGGAGAGGAGGTTGCTGCACATGGTGGAAGAAGGGGAGAGGAGGGTTGCTGGACGGAGGGAAGGGGAGAGGAGGGTTGCTGGACATGGTGGAAGAAGGGGAGAGGAGGGTTGCTGGATGGAGGGAAGGGGAGAGGAGGGTTGCTGGACATGGTGGAAGAAGGGGGAGAGGAGGGTTGCTGGATGGAGGGAAGGGGAGAGGAGGGTTGCTGGACATGGTGGAAGAAGGGGAGAGGGCAGGGGAGAGGAGAGTTGCTGGACATGGGTGGATGGAGGGGAGGGTAGGGGGGAGAGGAGGGTTGCTGGACATGGAGGGGGAGGGAGGAGTGAGGAAGGAGATGAGATAACAACAGAAAAGGAAGAGAGTAGAAAAACTGCACATGGATGAAGAAAATAGGCAAAAGCTGGATCCACTGGACAGTCAAGTTTGCGGAGGACCCAGCTTTTACTTATGGATGTAGGACAAGAAATGAAGAAGAAAGGCGGAAAGTAAATAAATGGAAAGGAAGCCCTGGAAACGGAGTTAAGAGGACAGATAGCAGAAGAATCGGATACTGGGCCAGCATGATCAGAAAAACAGTCACCAGACAACAAAGGTAGAAAAAAAATTCATTTTATTTTCATTATAGTGTTTGGAATATGTCCACTTTGAGAATCAGGTGCTCAACATTAAAAGTTTATATTTATTCACTTATTTATGGCATTTTATCCCACATTAAACATGAATTAAATTGGAACCTGGGATCATTTAATTTTTTTTTCCTGGAGACAGTAATGCATTGCCCCCCCCCCCCCAGGCTCTCTCCCCGGCTATAGCCAGCTCTGCAATTTTGAGGGGAGGTGCACAGGTGGATGGGGGGGGGGGGGGGTGCAGAGGTGGACCGGGGAGAGAGCCTGTTGTTAAACATTTACCAGCACACCACTGTCTAGTGCCCACCCATCCAACCTGTTGGCCCACCCAAAAATTGACTTCTGGCTACGCCACTGCCTTAACGTGGCACCTACTGGGGAAATTCCTACTATTTTCTAATACAGGCTGTGCATTAAATATTCAAATTAATGTCTCAGTTAATGTGAAGGCTCCTAGCACCTTCTATTTAGGAAGCGGTACGTGGACCCATATTAACTCTGCGTTAGGCAGTTAGAACAAGGTAAATCAGTGCATTAACTTCCAAAGGCCTTCCATACTCACTCTCTGCCCGTACAAAGTTCCTTGACACAAAATGCATTTAGCTCCCAGTTTGCCATGTGCTATCTACGACAATACCGCAAAGCCCCTTAATGTAGCTCTAAGCTAGCAGTAAACACAGGGTAAACCTGGTGCTAAGGGGTAGATTCAGTAAATTGTGACAACAAATAGGTACTAAGCACAAATTCTATGCAGAACTGCCATAACACAATACAAGCTTAAGTCCACGATCTTGAACCTAACTTTAGGTGCTGACTGGTGTAAATGCTTGAGCTTACCTGCTGGCATTTATCTGCACAAATGCAAGTATTCTATAAAAGCACGCCCCTGACCCGCCTATGCCTCTCCCGTGGCCACACCCCTAAGGCGATGCATGTTATAGAAATTAGGCACATTGGGGCCGTCTTAGAAAGGCGAGGGAGGGCTAACGCGTGGGTAGCGCACACCCACTCGGCACTACCACCAGGGTAGCGCATGCACCCAGCAGTAATTCCGATTTTGGCGTGCACCAAATTCTGCGGTAGAAATTCATTTTCTATTTTCTACCCCGGGGGTGGTCCCGGCAGTAACAGGCAGTGCGGCCCATATTGGCGCATACTGCATGGTTACCGTGAGGGTAGTGCATGCGCCCTTAACACTAGGTCAATGGGAGACGATAAGGGCTCAGGCCGTAGATAGGCGCACACTACTTTTAATATTAGCGAATGCCCATTTCCTGGCCCATTAAAAAATAGCCTTTTTCGCAGCTGCAGTAAAAAATGGCCCAGTGTGGGCCTAAAACACATGGCCACACTACCACAGGCCACTTTTTATCATGGCTTTGTAAACGAACCCTACTGTTTACAGATTAAGGGCATAGATCGGTTATGTGAGTAACTCCTAATTAATGCCAACTGGCACTTGTTCAGGTCAATTATTGATAGTTATCACCAATTAACTGCCAATTGAGCCAATCAGCTTATTTATTTATTTAGATGTACTTACCGCCTTTTTGAAGGAATTCACTCAAGGCGGTGTACAAGAATAAGCCAAACATAAGCAATAGACAATTACAGCAATAAAATTTTGCTGATATCAAAGTCCACGGTGAAGCAGGTAGATAATAAGGGGGGGTGACCGGGGGGAGAGAGGGGGAGGAGGGGTATTAGAGGGGATATATAAAACACAGCTTGGTGAATTGTATTGAAGTTGTGTTTGTATTGCTCTTTTCTATTTGAGACACTTTTCATCAATAAAAACATTTAAACATAAAATGTTCAAATAGCAATACAAGGTGTGGCATATTATACTACTTACAATGTCAACACAATGCACAATAAAACATTTTAAGAGACAGCATAGGGTGTAAGCAAAGATGGAACATATAGATAGAAGGGAGGGAGAGCTGGAACTCCGAGGAGAGGGGAGCATGGAACTCAGAGGACAGGGAGGGGGGCCTGGAATTCACAAGACAGGGAGGGAGGCAGGAGGCCAAGCTGCAACTGCGAGGAAAACCTTGCTAGCACCTGTTTCATTTCTTATCAGAAACGGGCCTTTTTTACCAGTAGATAGATAAGATAGAGTAACAAATATGGGACTAGTTTAAGAAAGTTGCAAATATGGTCTGAAAGGTGCAGGGGCATAGCCAGACGCCCAATTTTGGGTGGGCCTGGGCCCCAGATGGGTAGGCAGAACTCTGCCTTGTCCCACAAGTGATGTGGTTTCTCCCTCTCTCGCCTAAATGCCATATGGTCTCTCAAACATCCTCCCTCCCCTGCATACCTTTTAAATAGCAGATTTTCACCGACAGCGAGCAGCAACTAATACACACTGCTCAAGTTGGCCCCATAGCCTTCCCTCTGCTGCAGCTTCAACTTCCTGTTTCCACATAGGCAGGAATACATCAGAGGGAAGGCTGAGGGGCTGCAGCGAGCAGTATGTATCAGTCGCTGCTCACTGCAGGCAAAGATCTGCTATTTACAAGGTATGCAGGAGGGCCAGTTGTTGGGAGTTTTTAGCTGGTGGGGCTTGAGGATCTCTGCCAGCCACATTATAGGTGGGTGGGCCTGGACCCACCCTTGGCTATGCCACTGGAAAGGTGCTTGAACCTTATCTTAGCTAGGGTAAGCATCCAGAACTTTCCTCAACCTCCACTTCCCTAAGTGCAAAGGCATAAAGTATAAAGGACTACACGCTTCAACCTTCTCCTACAAGAGCACGCAACTCTGGAACGCACTACCACGCGGCCTGAGAGCGGTCTAAGAGTTGACAGACTTCCGCAAACGATTGAAGACCCATCTCTTTGACAAAACATACCGCAAGGAGCAAAACATATAAATCCCATATACATCATAACAATGCCTCAAGATATTACCCCACGTACTCCACGTCCCCGTACTCTCCCATTCAATATCTACCCACAGACATAAACTGTCTACCCCATCGCTCACTTGCTATTATTCGATCAGCGTAGTAACTCCCCCACACCACATCCTTTAGTTTCCACGCCCCTAAGGCGACCGATCTGATCTTGTCTTCCTTAATCTGCTCACAATGTAACCCATAATCAAAATGTAATGTAATGTAAGAAACTGTATTCCCATCATTTACAATGTATTGTAAGCCACACTGAGCCCGCAAATAGGTGGGAAAATGTGGGATACAAATGCAACTAAATAAATAAATGAGTAAATATGTCCTGCTATACTATGTGCAGCCGGTGTCATTTACTTCTTCCGTTAAAGGCCTGGTTGAAGAGCCAAGCTTTCACCTGCTTCCAGAAGTAGAGATAGTCTTGTGTTAAGCGGAGCCTTTCAAGGACTGCATTCCAGAACGTGGGGGCTACTCTGGAGAAGGCTTGCTTGTGGGTATCACATCATGTGATGTCCTTTGGAGGGGGTGTGGTTAGGGAAACTCCTTGGGAGAACCTTAGTGACCCTGAAGGTGTGTAGAGGGAGATCCTGTTCTTCAAGTACTCTGGGCCATTTCCTTTAAGGGCCTTGAAGGTTAAACAGAGAGTTTTAAATTTGGCCCTTTACTGTACTGGTAGCCAGTGAAGTTTTTGCAAAAATGGGGTGATGTGGTCATGTCACTTGCAACCTTCTTGCTGCAGCATTCTGAATCAGTTGGAGCTGGTGCAAACCCTCTGTAGTCAGACCAGTGTAAATGAAAGTCACCCTTTTCTATAACCGTGCACCCACACTACCTGCCTATTTTTGGGCACCATTTGTAGAATCCAGGGATAAGTGCTTAACACAGTTTTTTTTTTTTTTTGTTACATTTGTACCCTGTGCTTTCCCACTCATGGCAAGCTCAATGTGGCTTACATGGGGCAATGGAGGGTTAAGTGACTTGCCCAGAGTCACAAGGAGCTGCCTGTGCCTGAAGTGGGAATCAAACTCAGTTCCTCAGTTCCCCAGGACCAAAGTCCACCACCCTAACTTACTGATCCCTTACTGTTTTTCAGCATTTTTTTTTTCACATTAGCTTTGCCTGAAAATTCAACCTATCTTTTAAAAGACATTTTGGCTGGCTTCCATTTTCAGATATCTTTCTGTTCATTGCTAGAAACAAAGTGCTCCCTCATTATGTGTTCATCCCATAAGAAAGGATTTTCTCTAGTAACTGGTCTAAAAACAGTCATTTTATTTAATTCACTTTGACAAAAAAAAAAAAATCGAATGATTATGCCCAGGGATCTGTTTGTTTTCTCATCCTCTGTATTCCTAGGGATTATTTTTTTCTCACTATGCCAGTTGCTCCAGATCCTGCTGTGAACTTGAAACCCAAAGAAGCCAGCCTCTGCATGCAATGGGACATCAAAGAAATAGCAGAAATGCATTTCCTCCTGCATGGTGCAAACACAACATCAGAGAAGTGCATTTCCCAAAACTAACGGAGAAAATCAAAGACTTCTCGCAAATGATGACCATAGAAAACTCTATATAATCCAGGGGGGAAACAGAAAAAAATAGCAACTGTAACAGCATAATGTTCTATCCTGCCACCAGGCAAGAAATGTAAACTGAGCAGAGAAAATATGGACTGGGACCAACACCAGAACCTGGAAATTGTCCTTGTTGTTTTTCCTGTATCCTGTTTTATTTTATTGTTTTGTTGATCTATGTTTTATTTTAATTTTTAATCACAAAAAAACTATTTTTAAGTGTTTTTCACATGCAAACATTTTATGCACAGAAATAAACATTGTTTATGCCATTATATATTATATTATATTCTTTTTTTCTAATGTCTATATATGGGTCGTTATTCAGCTAGCAGTGGTCAGCGTTTTCTTAAACACTGACCGCTGCAGACAGAATAAGCCCCAAATATTCAATGCTGGGCTATGTCCTGGCACCAACTTTGAATATCTGAGGCTAATTCCTCAGGTACTAGCTGCCGGAGTTTATGTGGGTCCTGGACAATATTCAGCCGGGACCCTGGCTGAATAACAGCTGGGACCTGCCTATAGATGTCACGGTCTCAGGTTCTAAGCAAACTGTCACGGACTCAGGAACAACATGAGCTCTTGGGCTGCTGTCGACAAGCTGCAGCAGCAAGCAAAACCCTCCAACCAGGGCTGTACTAAAAAAGAAAGACTGGAGCAGCAGGACTGGAACTGAAAGAAGGCAGGACTGGAACAAGCAGGACTGGAGCTGAGGCTGTAGGCAGGCAGGACTAGAACAAGCAGGACTAGAACAACAGGACTGGAGCTGAAGCTGTAGGCAGGCAGGACTGGAACAAGCTCTAGGCAAGGCAGATTAGGCTGAGCTCAAGGCTGGACAGACTAGGTAGAGTCCAAGGTGAGACTGACTAGACAGTGCTCAAGACTGGGCCACATGGCCATACAAACACACAAGAGAACAAATAGGCAAACCAAGACAGAAGTGCTAACACCAACACCCAGACAAGCTAGAGAACTAAGGCTGAAATGCTAAGCCTTACATACAGACAAACAGAAGAACTAAAGCAGAAGTGGTAACCCTAGCACACAGACAGAACTAAGCAGAACTAAAGCTGAAGTGCCACACAGGCACACCAACCAGGAAACAGGGCAGAAGTGCTAACAAGCACACCGACAAACCTGGAGACCTTTGGCTTTGCAAAGGCCCTGAATGAATGTACTCAACTTCCTTATAAAGGCCCTCACTGATGATGTCACAACTATAGGACAGAGACAGGAAACACACTGAACACCAGAGTGAGGCTTGGAACATACAGGAAGTGGAAGCACTACAGGAAAGAGGAATGAAACACACTGAACACCAGAATGAGGCTTGGAACACACAGGAGGTGGCAGCAGGGGCAACAATGCAAAGGAAAAGAATAGACTGGAGCCACCTCTAAAGCTGACCACTGGAAGACAAGGTGAGACTGAAAGTGGAGTCACGACCACAGTCATTACAATAGAAGACAGGTGTTCGCTCCTCCCCTTATCCCCCTCCCTCCCACAACCCAGAAGTAGGCCCCTCTTCTGTTAGAGGCTGCGGCAGTTATTTTAAGGAGGCAGCCGCCATGAGCAGGAATGGGCATCATTCCTGCTCTTTGGACCCCATTGGATTACCAGGACATGAAGTAAACCCAAGGAGGCCTACACGCAACTCGCGTTCTCTTACCAAAATAGATTAAACATCCCCTCTTACAGGGAAATAGCTCACAAACACACTCTAGCTTGTATCTTCTCGGTTCAAGGTCCCCATTTATGGAATGCATTGTCATTTTCTCTTCGATCAATAACTGCTCTTGATCAATTTAAAACTGGACTTAAAAACTTTTTTTTCAACGATGCATTTAATTAATTTCCGTCTCTCGGATCTCCTGGTCCTGGACTGACATAAGTATTTACCTACTGTATTTTCCTCCTCCACTCTCCTATAATGAATTGTATTCCCTTTCCCTGCACTGTTGGTCTTGTCTACTTCACAGTTTTTATTCTCCTATTAGATAATAAGCCACCCTGATGGTTTTCCATAGAGCGGGTAGAAAGTTTTAATAAATTTGGAAATTGGTCCTTTGTAATCTCAGGCGGAGGGATTTGGGGGGGTTGGGAGGGAGGGGGATCAGAAGGGAGGCAGTGCTTCTGAGGGGACTGGGAAGGAGGGACGGGGATCAGAAGGGAGCGCTTCTTCTCTTCTTTCAAGGGGGCAGGGAGGGAGGGTGGGGGATAGCAACGCATTTGGCCAGGGCCCAGAAGTTAACTGAGCACCTGCCAATATTCAGAACAGTGCTCAGTTAAGTTTATGCAATTGGTCAGCTGGTTAACGGACTGAAAATCACTGTTAAACCAGCAAAGGGGCCCTTTTATAAAGGCGCACTGAAAAATGGCCTGCTGTAGTGTAGACGCGTGCTTTGGGCGCACCCAGAATCATTTTTCAGCACACCTATGAAAAATGCCTTTTTAAATTTTTGCCGAAAATGGACGTGCGGCAAAACGAAAATTATGCATCCATTTTGGGTCTGAGACCTTACCACCAGCCATTGACCTAGCAGTAAAGTCTCACACGGTAACCGGGTGGTAATGACCTACGTGCGTCAAATGCCACTTTGCACGCGGCCAATATGCGTGTCGGACACACACAAAAACGAAATTACCACAAGAGCCATGTGGTAGCTGGGCAGTAACTCCATCTTGGCGCACGTAGACACGTACGCAGCTTAGTAAAAGGGCCCCTAAGTTCTTGTTCCACACTTCACTTCCGACTGCCCACAAGTTAGCCGGTTTCAGCATGGGCGGTTAGAGAGGATACTTAGAAGCACTGTCTGGTTAACTGCCACTGAATATCACCAGAGAGCCTCTCACATGAGATTTAAATCGCTTTGAATATTGATCCCATAGTTGTCACGGCCTAAATGTGTTCTTCTCTGTGCCTAGCTCATCTAATGATATATTAGGGAGGTTGACCTCTGTTCCCTGAATACGCCACCTCTACAGCAAGCTCCAGTCTGTGGTTGCATGACATGGGCCATTCTCAAAACCCTCTATGATGCCAACAAGCCACAGACACAGCTCTAATTTTGTTTTAGCCAATAACTTCACATAAATAAAAATTTTATTTCACTTCAACAACTCAATAGTCTATATACTCCTCAGCGACTTACTTCACTCTCCTTTGTTGCATTTCAGAAGAAATGGCTTTTGATGTTTCTACTGAGTTTGCCCCTGTGGAGCTCCATTCTGTAGCCTCTTATTTTAGATCTGTTACAGATTCCTGAAGTTAAAGCTCTTTGAAAAGCTGAAATGCAATCTTGTGCATTTTCCTGCACCACATCTATTTCACGGAATGTTTTGCCGTCTGAGTTGCGTCTTGAAAACGATGTTTGGAAATATTAAAAAAAAAAAAGTCATGCCAATGCTTTTGAAGCAGGTTTAGGGAAATGTAGTTTTCATGTCCTTTTACTGAAGCCTGTGCAGTATCAGCTGCGTTGTTCCAAGCATTTTCCCATAGGACTGGATTTGGTAAATAGCACCAAACGTTTAGGCGCCGTTATGAGTCACACTAAAACAGTATTCTATAATGGTAGCTTTGTGTAGAGCGTCCTTTATAGGTTACTAGCTTAGTGTGTATTTCATGCCTAACTTTGGGCCAAAAGCTGGTGTAAATGCTCATGGCCAACTCATAGCAGGTGCACAAATGGAAGTATTCTACTTCTAGAAATGCTCGTCTCATGGCCATGCCCCCTTTGGAGTTGTGCGCTATGGAAATTTAGGTACACATGTTATAGAATAGGGCAGAGGGCAGATGCACACAACTCTTAATGAATGCCATTTAACTCCTGTAATTATTAGTTCCTAATTGACTAATTAATTTACGTGCACTATGGGATCCATGCCCAAATTTGGATGACCTATACAGAATCTGGGGGATAGTTACCACACACAAAATCTTTTACCATGTGGTAAGTGTAGTGACAGATATTGTACATGTACTTACAACACCCTCTTTAGTAACAATAAATTTAACTTTGATATCTGCAACAGTGACAGCATGTGCAGCAAGTTAGTGTGCACAGTAAGTTACTGTGCAACCCATGCCTATAACCCACCCACTTCCTGCCCTATAACTGGATATGCAACTAGTACATGAATTTGCACAGTAATGGTTATTGCAGCTGTACAGGGGCATAGCTATGTGGGGGCATAGGGGCATGGCCCCCTCTACATTTGCCCCCCCCCCCCAGCCGCCGACCCCTGCCGCCGCCGCCAGGTACCTTTGCTGGCAGGGGTCCCCAACCCCCGCCAGCCAAAGAGTCTTCTTCAGCGCTGGTCAACTCCGGCGCCTTCGCTGTGTGATGTTCTGTTTCTGACTCCTTACGTCCTGCATGCACATCCTGCATGGGGCTACATACAGGATGTGCATGGCACAGGACATCAGAAGTTAGAAACAGATCATCAGTGAAGGTGTCGGAGTCAACTGGCACTGAAGAAGACTCTTCGGCTGGTGGAGGATTGGGACCCCCGCCAGCAAAGGTACCTGGTGGTGGGTCATTGGAGGGCGGGTCTAAAGTGGTGGTGGTGGGTCGGTGGCTAAACAGTGCCCCCCACCTGGGGCTCTTGACCCCCCTCCTGCCGAGGTCTGGCTATGCCCCTGCAACCAATGCACTGAATAACCACACACTTTGGGGGGAAGTTAATATTATGGGCTACTGCTGTCGGGTTGTTTTAGCACGTCAGGTTATTTTACCACTAGTTGGGTTATTTTAGCACAGGGTCCCATTTTATGCAGCGAGACCCTTTGTAAAATAACCCAACTTAACAGTAGCCCATATTGATAATTTCCCCCTTCACACAGTAACTACTGAGGTTACGGTTTATTAGGATTTTGATACACAGCCATTCCTGCACAGTATAGTAAGGTGGTGTACAATCACAAAGCAAAATGAAAGAATGGAAAGGAATACCAATATATGACAAGAAAGAGATAGAAAAGAAAAGAAAAGAAAAGAAAGAAAGAAAGAAAAATTAAAGGAGGAAAGCAGGCTCAGTGTATCCTTGGTGTGATACCACCACTCAAAAAAGATATAGTGGAATTAGAAGAGAAGGCAGGGCGACAAAAATGATAAAGGGGATGGGACGACTTCCCTATGAGGAAAGGCTGAAGCATTTAGGGCTCTTCAGCTTGGAGAACAGATGGCTGAGGGGAGATATGATAGAGGTAGACGGGAATCATTTGTTTACTCTTTCCAAAAATACTAGGAGTAGGGGGCATGCGATGAAGCTGCAAAGTAGTACATTTAATACTAATCAGAGAAAATTTTTCTTCACTCAACATGTAATTAAACGCTGGAATTCGTTGCCAGACAATGTGGTAAAGGCAGTTAGCTTAGCGGGGTTTAAAAAGGGTCTGGACAGCTTCCTAAAGGAAAAGTCCATAGAACATGACTTTGGAAAATCCACTGCTTATTTCTGGGATAAGCATCATAAAATGTATTGAGCTTTTCTATTATTTGTGACCTGGATTGGCCACTGTTGGAAACAGGATACTGGGTTTGATGGACCTTTGGTCTGTCCCAGTGTGGCAATATTTATGTACTTACTAGCAAAAAAGCCCTGTTTCTGATGCAAATGAAACGGGGGCTAGCAAGGTTTTCTTCTGTGTGCATGTGGGAGTGTGTGTGTCCCTGCCCTCTGCCCTCTCTCCCTTCCCCTCTGCTCTCTGTCCCCTCCCCCTCGGAGTCGAGTCCTTCAGTGTTAAGTTTCTTGCTGTGCTGTGTTTCAGAGATAGTGAGGGCTTCTGCCCTCTCTCCCCTCCCCCCTCTGAGTCCTTCACTGTTACAGAGAGAGCGATTTGATTTCGTGCTTTGCTGTGTTTTCCTTCACTGTTTGTGTTACAGAGAGAGCAAGGGCGGGGCAGACACTCATGGGGAAACCGGATATCTCTCCCCCTTCACACTTCCGGCTGGAGGCTTCATTTAGAACGTTGGTGGTGCCTTTTATATATAGAGATGTACTGACCGATGAGTCCCCAAAAGCATTAATGAATAAATTTGTCTTTAATGCAAAATGAAATCTGAGGTATTTGCTGTATGTTAGTAAAAGGACCCCACAGCAGAACACAAATGATGCACAAAAAACAGCGAAGTGAACAATGGTTGGCAGCAGATCTTTATTCAATGAAAACGACCCGACACAGACCGTATTTCAGCTCTATGGCCTGAGTCAGGGGTCTGAGGTTGTAATAATACAATGTAACATCTATATATTAGAAATTAATAACGGACAATCGAGTCTTTAAAAAAAGACTACTATGAACATGGAATGTGACAAAATTGGCAAGAGAAGACATTGAAAATCAGCGATACGATTGTCCAATATTAATTTCTAATATATGGATGTTACATTGCTGCCAACTATCATTCACTTTGCTGTTTTTGTGCTGTAAAAGGGCCCCTTACATTTTAATGATTTTTTAAAATCATTTTATGCCACATTTATTTATATTGTGCAGCTGCCACCTTGTTAGTTGGGGCAGAGGGTGACCCTAGAAGTAGGCACATAATCAATTTGTTATACCTATGGCCAAATTTGTATTTCTCCCCTCTTAACTTCAACTCTCGGCACAGACTGCAAAAGGTTTCCTCTAGTGAGCTTATAACATTATGGCTAGAATATTCAGCACAGTAAGAAAACAAGCAAAAAGAATATTGGAGGCTATATTTGTCTTTAAAACAAACATTCCCTTTATAGGGCACTCCAGTAGTGAATAGTTATGTACAAAAGATGAGTGATAAAAAGTAAAAAGCAAATTGTCCATAAAATGCAAAGTGGTTCCAACAACTATCATAACATTTCAGCAATGCCATTTCGACAGGTCATAGAAGTAGGAATTGAGATGTGCAGGTCAGTGTGTCTCAAATTTCACAGTATTTTAGAACAGAATCTGCTGATGAAGAGCCTGTTCTAAAACTGGAGAAATGGGCATTGATGAATTCCTTAATTAGTCCCCTTCTGAAAAGGGGAATAAACATCTTATGAAATTGTGCAGAGTACAGAAGCATTAAATGAAGGTACTGACAGATAGCACCCAATTTTAAGTAATCTGCATGTACACGCATATGGGTACAGTTTAGGCAAAGCAGTGCAGGACCTGCAATGCATATGCATGTTTTATACACCCAAAAATACATTATTTAAGAGGACGGAAAAAGACTTGCATCGGTTCAGAGAAAAGCGACAAAAATGGTATGGGGTTTGCGTTGCAAGACATATGAGGAGAGACTTGAAGACCTGAACATATAAATCCTGGATGAAAGGAAAGACAGGGGTGATATGATACAGACATTCAAACATTTCAAAGGTATTACTTTACAAACCTTTTCCAGATGGGAAGGTGGTAGAACTAGAGGACATGAATTGAGGTTGCAGGGGGGCCGACTCAGGAATAATGTTAAGAAGTACTTTTTCACGGAGAGGGTAATAGATACTTGGAATGCCCTCCCATGGGAGGCGGTGGAGATGAAAACAGTAAAGGAATTCAAAAATATATGGGATAAACACAAAGAAATCCTGTATAGAAGGCATGGAACCAAACAAGCTTAGTGATGATTAGATGGCAACACCTTGTGACTCTGGGCAAGTCACTTAACCCTCCACTGCCCCATGTAAGCCGCATTGAGCCTGCCATGAGTGGGAAAGCGCGGGGTACAAATATAACAAAAAAAAATAATTGGGAAGCAAAGCCAGTGCTGGGCAGACTTCTACGGTCTGTGCTCTGAAAATGGCAAGAACAACTCAAAATCGAGTCTATACCTTATACTATGAGTTTATCTTGTTGGGCAGACTGGATGGATAGTACAGGTCTTTATCTGCTGTCATCTATTATGTTACTAGTATCTACACATTTACGTCTTCTTTAGAGCAGATGTAAATTTGCACAAGATAACTTTGCACTACTGGGGGTCAATTGTAGAATGCTATTTTATAAAGACACATAAGAGCTTATTATGCCTTTATTTTAAAAAGACATAAAACAGGTACTTTTTTAAAAAAAAGTTTAGACACGCTATGATGAATTTCCCCCCTGTATGTGCAGCTTATTAGAATGTTTATTGTTGCTCTGAATGGTTTCATTTCTTATTTGTTTGCTTTTTTTCTTTCCTCTGGATCAAGGTATTTTGGAAAGCAGAGAGGGTACTGAAAGTCACACAGGAGCAAGCATGTCTACCTCCATAGAAAGTACTGCGACAAAAGAAGGCAGATGGCAAGGTAAAAATTACCATATATACTTGCCTATAAGTTGATCCTGTGTATATATCGAGGGCAATTTTGGGACTAAAAATGGCCAAAATTGGTGTAACCTGTGTACAAGTCGAGACCCCCCCCCCCCCAGCCAACAATTTCTCCCTCACACACACACACAGAGCCAAATTTGACCCACCTCCCCTGCCAACAAGTCTTTCTCCCTGATACACACTCCCCTTCTTAACTCGCACCCCTACTCAGCCAAAATTTCCTTCTCCCTGCCTCACTCACACCCCACCACACAGATCCAGCATGCCCTCTCTAATGCCCCTCCCACACACATAGACCCAGCATGTCCTCTCTGCTGCCCCCCTCCCTCATAAACATAGACCCAATGTGCCTTCTGTGCTGCATTCTCAAACATGTCCTTTTTTCATTGGTCACCACCCCTCCAGTGTACCTTCAAATCTCTCATCCAACAGCACCAGCACTGCAGCGGTACACCTAGGCCGCCTGAGGTCTGCCCTGCAGCGGTTCCTCTGACTCACCTTCCTGTATCCATACCAGTGTGACAGATCTGAGGGAGAGCTCTGGAGCAGACCTCATACGGTCTAGGTGTACTGCTGCAGTGCCAGTGCTGTATGGAAAAGAGATTTGAAGGTGCATGGTGAGGGAGGGGGATGACATCTGAACTGCGGCTGGTACCAACAAGGGTTCGGGGGAATTAATTTTCTTAACAGATGTTACCCGTAGATAAGATGACCCTGGTTTTTCACATGCATTGTTCAGCACAAATTTCTCGAACACAGCTACCAACGCTTCAGGAAAGGGTTAAAAACTTTCTTCTTCCCAAAACCCTGACATACTACACCAGCTGTACTCACCTGCTATGGGGATATCAGCGGTATATAAGAATAAACTTGACTTGACTTACAGTCAAGTATATAGGGTAGCTTTCATCAACACCTAGCTAGTACAGATGCTGTGTTAAAGAGGGTCACACTACGATAAACATGTTAATTCCCTCCTCTCTAGCATAAAATTTAAAAAAAAAAGAAGAAAAACCTACAGAGACTAGAGATAGGTATGTCAGTGCATGTTCTAGAAAGAATAACACTGTCGGAATAAATTAGCTTCCTTGTTCAACAGCAGGCTGAAGGTGGCAAACTGTGAACAAGTCAGATTTACGGATGGTCCCGGTTCATAAACACCAGGGTGCCTTTATAAAGCAGTTTCTTTCAAAAGCATTTTCATTACAACAATGATATTGTTGTTTCTGCATGATACAGCATGTAAAGTCATAACTCCCTCTGAAACAGCTGCTTCCTACCAGCTACAGATAGGAAAGATATTAACTTAATTAAGACTTGCAACACGAACGACCTTCGTGAAATATTTCCTATTAGGAATACCGGCTGGCCACTTCTCAGCACAGGTTTCTGTCAGTTTATGACTCTACTAACATGCAAAAGAAGAAAGAGCGGGAAAGAGACAGCACAGTGCACTTCAACTCACAAAAGAGCAAGCACAAAGAAACTAGATAGAAATAATTTATTAGCAATCTGCTCCATAAATGCAACTCCATTTGGAACAATTTAATACCATGATTTCCCAAATGCCTGCATATCAGATAATAGATTTAATTTGACATTTTTGGATCCTGCTGCATTTTCATTCTCCGTGATGAAATATATTCCATCTGGCATCTAACAGCAAAACAACAGTAATATTACTGTACTTTCAGCTGCTCATTCAGTATTAATAAACAAAACCAATTGAATATAAGGTATTTGATGCATGTTTAAAAAGCTGTGTTTATCCCTTCTTCAGCTTTGACAAGCAGATTAACAAAAAAATAAAACCTTAGCCAAAAGTAGATCTTGCACAAGAAAGAAAACTCGGAGAAGCTGTATAAAATTACACAAAAAAACAAGTCATATGGTAAAATCAGCAATGATATTCAGTTAGGTCATGCTGGTCTCTGACCTGAAACCTTTTTTGAGCTTGTTTCCTTTTCCCCATTGCTGCTGGAATGGAAGGTGGAACCTTTCACTAACCCCAAACTGGTTATCTATTTTATTTTTGTAAGAAAATTAAATGTTATTCACGCATTGGAACCAACTTTTTCAAAGGAATTGAGGGTACTAACCCAAAGGAAATTACCCCTCCCTGGACATAGTTTGGTCAATATTGGGGGTGCTTAAGCACCCACAGCGCTGGCTCCAATCTCATTGACTTAGTCTTGACCCATGATGACCCTGTGGATAGTTGCCTGACTGAAGACCGAACTCAGTTCAGTGCATCATTGATAGAGTCACACCCATAACGGTTGTTATTGTATTGCTCTATCATATTGCTGGTATATATTTCTCTAACAATCTTTCTCTTCACATGATGTGTCTGAAATATGAAAGTAAGTTTTGCCATTTGAGGTTCCAAGGAAAGCTTCGGGCAGTTTATGGTAGATGCAGTACTCTTCTCTAACACCATAATCTGAAGGCATTGATTTTCTTTCTTCTGTATTTCTCCAGCTTTCACACAGAAATAGAAAATAACAGCAAATATATTCGTTTAGATCTTTAAGTCTGTGCCCATAGGCTTTATGACGAAGACCACTGAGCATTTTAGTAGCTGTCCTTTGGACTGATTTTATCTATTTTATATCTTTTGAAGGCATGGTCTCCAGCAGAGGCGTAGCCAGACAACAGATTTTGGGTGGGTCTAGGCAAGAAGTGGGTGGGCACCAAGTGTTCTCCCCCCACCACCACCAAAAAAAATATCTCAGATGACAGGAAAACACTTCTTTCTACCTTGGCAGTCTGCAGCAGGCGTGCGCTGAAAACTGAGCATGTGCAGGTGCCGGTATCATGGAGAGTAGTGTTTTCGTTACCAACAGCTTCAACTGGTGGAGCTTGGGATACCCACCAGCTACCACTAACGTATGCTACTGTTGAGTGGGCCTCAGCCCCAGGGCCCACCCAGGCCCACCTGTGGCTACACCACTGGTGTTCAGAACTGTATATAGTACTCCAAATGGGGTCTGACCAGAGACCTATACAGAGTGGGACTAGCAGAGCTGGTCAGGACAGAGAAGGGAGAAAGACTGTCCCTTTCAGTGACCCCCAGAAACTTGCCTGGACACTTGCGAATCTGACCCAGACATCCCAGAGAGACCTCCTTGGGGGGGGGGGGGGGGGCAGGAGTAGGAAAACCTATAAAGGCAAGAAGAGCAAGTCCTGTTGGGGGTGTGTGGAGACTCATGAAGTCTCTAGCCCTATTTCCCACAGGAAGCTCATCAGTCCCTCCAGTAACTAGGTCAAAGGGTAGAACTGAGAACTATCTGGAATCCAGAGTGCCAGAAAGAGCTCCCATCTGCTTCAGACTTACCCTCAGACGCTGAGCCTGAGGAGATGGAGATTGGTTATGATTCTCCAGATGTAGCTTCTATAGAATAGATGGACATAGAGATAACAAAGCAGGTCTGTATTTAAAGAGATTATTTTTTTTAAATGTTGGTTTTCTGTTGCAAGTCTGAAACCAGTCTTTATGTGAAAGATTATTGGGAGGGACTGGCCAGTATGTCCAAGAGGTTGGGCCCGAACTGCTGGTGTTTCCTTTGGCATGAGCAGCTGCTGAGCACTGAAGCTAAGCACATGCCAAACAGTGACAAAAAGACTGAGCTGCAGAATCAGTGGACAAGCAGGCTGAGAGGAGAGAATATGTTTGCTTGAACTCTGAGAATTATTAAATGCCTCAGTTTGGATTGTTTCTGACATACATTCTTTCATTTTACTGGACACTACTAAATTCTAGAGCCTAGGTCTTGTGGCTCTTCTGAAAAACCCACAACCAGGACCTGAAAGGATACTATACTGAAAGTACTTTGGTGATCTCTGACCAGAATTTCTTGAGACTGTGCTGATGGAGCTATATAAAACTAAAAAAAAATGCTGGGGCCCATTCTGTTCAATATATTTGTGAGTTACATTGCCGAAGGGTTACAAGGTAAAGTTTGCCTTTTTGCGGATGACACCAAAATTTGCGACAGAGTGGACACCCCGGAGGGAGTGGAAAACATGAAAAAAGATCTGAAGAAGATGGAAAAATGGTCTAACGTTTGGCAATTAAAATTCAATGCGAAGAAATACAAAGTGATACACTTAGGGCGTAGAAATCCAAGGGAGGCGTATGTGTTAGGTGGGGAGAGCCTGATAGACACGGACGGGGAGAGGGATCTTGGGGTGATAGTATCTGAGGACCTGAAGGCGATGAAACAGTGCAACAAGGCGGTGGCCGTAGCGAGAAGGTTGCTAGGCTGTATAGAGAGAGGTGTGACCAGCAGAAAAAAGGAGGTTTTAATGCCCCCGTATAAGACGTTGGTGAGGCCCCACCTGGAGTATTGTGTTCAGTTTAGGAGGCCGTACCTTGCGAAGGATGTTAAAAAAATGGAAGCGGTGCAAAGAAAAGCTACGAGGATGGTATGGGAGTTGCGTTCCAAGACGTATGAAGAGAGACTTGCTGACCTGAACATGTATACTCTGGAGGAAAGGAGGAACAGGGGTGATATGATACAGACGTTCAAATATTTGAAAGGTATTAATCCGCAAACAAATCTTTTCCGGAGATGGGAAGGCGGTAGAACGAGAGGACATGAAATGAGATTGAAGGGGGGCAGACTCAGGAAAGATGTCAGGAAGTATTTCTTCACGGAGAGGGTGGTGAACGCTTGGAATGCCCTCCCGCGGGAGGTGGTGGAGATGAAAACGGTAACGGAATTCAAACATGCGTGGGACAGGCTTAAAGGAATCCTGTGCAGAAGGAATGGATCCACAGAAGCTTAGCTGAAATTGGGTGGCGGGGGGAAGAGGGGTTAGTGGTTGAGAGGCTAGGATGGGGGAGGGCAGACTTATACGGGGTCTGTGCCGGAGCCGGTGATGGGAGGCGGGACTGGTGGTTGGGAGGCGGGAAATATTGCTGGACAGACTTATACGGTCTGTGCCCTGAAAAAGACAGGTACAAATCAAGGTAAGGTATACACATATGAGTTTATCGTGGGCAGACTAGATGGACCGTGCAGGTCTTTTTCTGCCATCATCTACTATGTTACTATGTTACTACCCCTGCTGCACCCACAAGTGGATCTACCTATAGCCGGGCGCCAAGAGACGCTATCAACTCCTCTTTCCTACCAGCCATTCCTCTCCCTATGCACCCAAGAATCCTTCTGCCTTTTGCAATTGCCCTATCTACTCATTACGGTGCACCAAAAAAACGTAAATAGCGCATGAAATTTTGCACTCTTTAGTACACTGGCCTCATAATTTATTGTTCTGTGGAGAGTTTCAGGAGTTCCAAATATAATGTCTTTGGAAGACGGAGGTTCAGCAACCTTAAGATTGAAAATACAATGATTTGCACACATGTTGGCAATTTACATTAAAGGGGAGGTGCTAGCAATGTGTGCTACCATTATGGCAGGTTATTTTACTGTTAACTCAGGTCATTAGTAACTAGGTCTAATTGCATAAAATAGAACCTGTGCTAAAATAGCAAGAGTTGTAGTAAAATAATTTGACTTAACAGTAACCCATGTTGATAACTTCCCCTACATGTTTTCAACCCTCAAGTTCTGCAAAGGAGAATTCTGCTTATTTTTGTTTCAAAACCAATTTTATTATTATTTTACCACCATACCACCCAATAACAAGAGCAATATTCCAATACGCCAAACAGCAATCACAATGTTGTAATTTAGGCTCCCTCTCCCACCCTCCCCAGTCCCCAATTTCCTCCCTTATAGCAGAACTTCTCAAGAAACAGGAAGTCTTGGTTAACCTGTTCTCAATCCACCATACCTCCTCCTAGGGTTACCATATGGATCCAGTCCAAGTTTTGCTTCCATTGAAAGCAATGGAAGTAAAACCCAGACTGGCTCAATCTGTCCTCCATTTTCTGGCGCCATATGGTAATCCTAACTCCTCCTATCCCCACAACCCCCTACCCCACACCCCCAACCCCACTCCTCCTTTTATACATATGAATCAACACCTTTAGGGCACAGTCTTTTGTATTACTTAAGTGCACAACTTATTTAAAATGAGGCTTGTCTCTCTTGGAAATAAAGTCTGTATAGGATTCCCATATTTGAAAATAACATTTTTGTTTTGGGGTCAAATAAGCTTCCTTCGCCTCTCATGTGACTAATAAATATACCTAATTTTGCCAGCTCCATTAAGATGCTGGCTCCGGAGATGTTCAGGATTGTAATATGCATTTTTTTCCCAGCAGGCCCAACTTACAAAATAGGAAGTTCTTACCCTTAGCCCCCACTCGCCTACCTCTGAGGCCATTTTGATAGCCAACACCAATATACAGCCAAAGATAATTAACTAATTCTCTCCAAAACTGCTACATCTTGGGGCAGCTCCAAAACAAGTGGTAAAGAGTATTCTCTTTCTCCTGACATTTAATACAAATCGAACAAGATAATTTCTCCACCTCAAATAGCTGAGACTATGAAAAATATGCCCTGTGTAATATCGAAAAATAGCTTTCCCGGTGATCTACACTAAACTAATTGCAGGATCCCATTAATTGCAGACAGCAGGTCCCATTCCCTCAAACGTCTTTCTGCTAATTTTTGAAATACAATGCTTTATATAAACCTAACTGTACTTGGCCTTTTGATTTATTTAAAATCTTTATCACAAGATTAAAGACCACATTAACAAAACTCCAACATGTGCACAGTTTATTTTTAAACTCTTATGTTTTGTGTTCAAAATTGTAAATGGATCTGCTTCATGTTATATGGTCTCATTACTTTGCTTTCCAACACACAGTAAATTATCACAATTACAGGACAGTTTGTTATTACGTTTTCCAAAGAGGACAGGCATACACTTTATCAGAATCTTAGAAAAGTCATTTACATATATTGCAGCTGAAGAATGAAACAGTCCGAGAGAAGAGGACATTTCTCTGGTAAGTGAACGCTATTTTGCTTTGTGCTTTGGGAACTTAAAGATTGGGGTTTGAAGGAGGTATTGTAGGTTAGTGTTAGGCAAAATAAAAATATAAAAAGCTAATTTTATCAACTAATCTCCATAGTCTTTTCCACTTAGTTTTAAAAACTTTGTACAACAGCATTAACAGAATCTAGCAGGCACTGCAGGATCTAGTTTATTATTAAGGGGGGGGGATAAAAAGAGAGGGAGAGGGTATGACATTTGGGGATGGCATAGAGGCTGGCAAAAAATATTTTTAAAGGTTTTTTTTAGGGTGGGAGGGGGTTAGTGAGCACTGTGGGAGTAAGGGGAGGTCATTCCCGATTCCTTCCGGTGGTCATCTTGTCAGTTCGGGCACCTTTTTGAGGCTTGGTTGCAAGAAAAAATGGACCAAGTAAAGTCGCCCAAATGCTCGTTAGGGACACCCTTTTTTTTTTTCCATTATCGGCAAAGGGCGCCCATGTGTTCGCCCCAGTCCCGCCTTCGCTATGCTTCCGACACGCCCCCGGCAACTTTGGTCATCCCCGCGATGACAAGCAGTTGAGGGCGCCCAAAATTGGCTTTCAATTATGCTGATTTGGGCGACCCTGGGAGAAGGATGACCATCTCCCGATTTGTGTCAAAAGATGGGCGCCCTTCTCTTTCGAAAATTACCCCAATAGTGTGCAAACCCTTTTCCCATAGTTTTAAACTGAAATTTTCTCTAGAATTAGGCATTTTTCCCATAGTTTTAAACTGAAACCATTTCTAGAGGTAGAAACTAAACAGACAAAAACTCTTGTTCTAAAAGGCAGTTATTTTCTGTCCTTGGCTGCTGGAGAGATAGCTCATCCAGCGACCTCAATTAAGTGTTAATTAAGGTGTGGGGAAGTAGAATACTTGCATAGGTTGCTGAGTCAGCTTCAAAGAGCCTGTTTAAAAAAGGCCTCTTAGATTCAAAACTATATAAAGAGGAAAGGTCCCACTGAACTTTCTTTCTGAGAAGTTCTGAGAGAAGAGGACAGTTCTCTGGTAACTGAACGCTATTTTGCTTTGTGCTTTGGGAACTTAAAGATTGGGGTTTGAAGGAGGAATTGTAGGTTAGTGTTAGGCAAAATAAAAATATAAAAAGCAAATTTTATCAACTAATCTCCATAGTCTTTTCCACTTAGTTTTAAAAACTTTATACCACAGCATTAACAGAATCTAGCAGGCACTGCAGGATCTAGTTTAGTCTTCCCGCCCACCCCCTAGGACAACCATTTATAGTCAGTTATTGTAATTAGGGTAACAAGCAAGGAGTGCTCTTACAGAGTTTTAAATACATGTCATTACCATCTAAGAAGGAAACACTAAATAAATCATACAATATACTATATAAACTAAAAGACACTTTTATATTAGGCTAATATCCTTAATACTGTAGCAAGTTTTAAATTATTGAAAAACTCAAAAACACTAAGATGGAGTCAGCAGTCCAGCAGCGAGAGGGGTGCTATCCAGTCTTTTGCATTGAGTGTCACATGTATGATTATCTCCCAGTTGGTGAGATGTCATATGTGTGTGCCCGATGCAAAGATATCCTAGCACTCAGAGAACATGTCCGTTCTCTTGAGGCTAGAGTAGCAGACTTGGTGGAGCTGAGGGAGACAGAGAGGTACATAGAGGAGACCTACAGGGATGTTGTAGAGAAGTCCCACCTCCAGTCTGGTAGCCCCTATGCTCCCTTGGAGGAGGGAGGTCTCCTAGAAGGAGAGAATCACCCCGGTGAAGTAGGAAGTACTCCTGTAGCCAGGACCTGCCCACCAGGGGATGTACTATCCTCTCGCACCAAGGATATGTCTCCAAGTGCTAACTGGGATGGAAAGGTTAGGACAGCTGTTGTAGTTGGTGATTCGATCATTAGACATATAGATAGCTGGGTGGCTGGTGGACGTGAGGATCGCCTGGTGACTTGCCTGCCTGGTGCGAAGGTGGCGGACTTCACGCGTCACCTAGATAGGATTTTAGATAGTGCTGGGGAGGAGTCAGCTGTCTTGGTACATGTGGGTACCAATGACATAGGAAAATGTGGGAGAGAGGTTCTGGAAGCCAAATTTAGACTCTTAGGTAGAAAGCTCAAATCCAGATCCTCTAGGGTAGCATTTTCTGAAATGCTACCTGTTCCACACGCAGGGCCCAAGAGACAGGCAGAGCTCTGGAGTCTCAATGCGTGGATGAGACGATGGTACAGGGAGGAGGGTTTTAGATTTGTTAGGAACTGGGCAACATTCTGGGGAAGGGGGAGCCTATTCCGAAAGGATGGGCTCCACCTTAACCAAGTTGGGACCAGGCTGCAGGCATCGGCATTTAAAAAGGAGATAGAGCAGCTTTTAAACTAGAAACGGGGGGGGGGGGAAGGCCGACAGTCGCTCAAAAGCGCATGGTTCGAGATAAGGTACCTTTCAAAGATACCACCAAAACAGGGAAGATAGGGTATCCTAATAGTGAGGTTGCAAAAGAGACCGTTGTAGATCAGGAGGTTTATTTTCAAAGCACTTAGACTTACAAAATTCCTTCGGTTTCTATGGAACTTTGTAAGTCTAAATGCTTTGAAAATGAGCCCCCAGGTGTCCTTAAATAAAAATCAGACAAAAGATTGCAAATTAATACTGTCAAGTACTAAGAATCATGTAAATAGGAACAACAAACATAGTTTGAAATGTCTATATGTGAATGCCAGGAGCCTAAGAAATAAGATGGGAGAGTTAGAATATATTGCACTAAATGAAAAATTATAGAATAGGCATCTCTGAGACCTGGTGGAAGGAGGATAACCAGTGAGACACTGTCACACTGGGGTACAAATTATATCATAGTGATAGGGTGGATCGAATTGGTGGAGGTGTAGCATTGTATATTAACGAGAACCTTGAATCAAATAGATTGAAAATTCTGCAGGAAACAAAACACTTCTTGGAATGACTGTGGATTGAAATTCCATGTGTAAAGGGGAAAAGGATAGCGATGGGGTGTACTACCGTCCGCCTGGCCAGGATGAACAGACGGATGCAGAAATGTTAAAGGAAATTAGGGACGCAAACAAACTGGGCAACACAATAATAATGGGTGATTTCAATTACCACTAACTATACTCAATTTTCTACTATAGACAACCCTGTATTGCAGGTGCCAATGCACATGTATGCATGAAAAAATTACGTGGAGAAAAAAAGACTTCAGAGCCCTCAGGAATAATTCTCTTTACAATGATATGTTTCAAAACAAGAGAACTCCTTACTTCAATCATTAGTCTTCACAAAAAAAACTCCACTCTTCTGATTCACAAAATACTAGTGCATGCACTTCAAACAATACAAAAGGTAGAGGCTGTTTCTCACGCCATAAAGCCGGTGAACACTATCAAAATTATAACTTAGCTTGTGTCTTCTAATTGTCCATTCTTTTCCAAAATGTCAGCTGGTCAGTTCGGTCACCTTTTTGAGGCTTGGTCATAAGAAAAAAATGGACCAAGTAAAGACGACCAAATCCAACTCATTTGGTCATGGGAGGAGCCAGCATTCATAGTGCACTGGTCCCCCTGACATGCCAGGGCACCAACCGGGCACCCTAGTGATGCATGTGGGTAAGAGGAACCCGAATTATAGCTACGTCTTGCAAGGTTCCGCGTTAGGAGTTACGGATCAAGAAAGGGATCTGGGTGTCGTCGTCGATGATACGCTGAAACCTTCTGCTCAGTGTGCTGCTGCGGCTAGGAAAGCGAATAGAATGTTGGGTGTTATTAGGAAGGGTATGGAGTCCAGGTGTGCGGATGTTATAATGCCGTTGTATCGCTCCATGGTGCGACCGCACCTGGAGTATTGTGTTCAGTACTGGTCTCCGTATCTCAAAAAAGATATAGTAGAATTGGAAAAGGTACAGCGAAGGGCGACGAAAATGATAGTGGGGATGGGACGACTTTCCTATGAAGAGAGGCTGAGAAGGCTAGGGCTTTTCAGCTTGGAGAAGAGACGGCTGAGGGGAGATATGATAGAAGTGTATAAAATAATGAGTGGAATGGATCGGGTGGATGTGAAGCGACTGTTCACGCTATCCAAAAATACTAGGACTAGAGGGCATGAGTTGAAGCTACAGTGTGGTAAATTTAAAACGAATCGGAGAAAATTTTTCTTCACCCAACGTGTAATTAGACTCTGGAATTCGTTGCCGGAGAACGTGGTACGGGCGGTTAGCTTGACGGAGTTTAAAAAGGGGTTAGATAGATTCCTAAAGGACAAGTCCATAGACCGCTATTAAATGGACTTGGAAAAATTCCGCATTTTTAGGTATAACTTGTCTGGAATGTTGTTACGTTTGGGGAGCGTGCCAGGTGCCCTTGACCTGGATTGGCCACTGTCGGTGACAGGATGCTGGGCTAGATGGACCTTTGGTCTTTCCCAGTATGGCACTACTTATGTACTTATGTACTTATGTACTTATGCACTGCAGTGAACTAACTGATGCACTAACTGAACGGAAAAATCCCTTCCCTTACCGATCCGTTAGCAATTCGGAAAGGAATGGGCATGCATGAAGGAAATTGCATGCAAATGAGCTGCTCACTGTTAGCTCATTTGCACACGATTTCCTTCCTAAGGAGGGGAAGCAAGTGCAGAGCAGCCAAGCATTATGCATGGCTGCTCTGTGCATGCCGAAGATGGCTTCATACATGCAGACAAGCTGCGTATATAATAGCTATCTACCACCTTAAATAAATTGCCATCTACAACCTTAGAAAAATACAAGTCCAGGTGCTGGTCAGGGACTTTTTTTTTTTTTTTTTTTAAGAGTATAGGTGAAGGATGTCCTTCGCTATGCCTCTGTCCATGCAACGGCAGTTGAGGATGTCCAAAATGTGGATGTTTCTGTGAGAAGGACGTCCATGCCTGCTATGCCTCTGACACCCCCTTTATTTATTTATTTGGATTTTGGATCACAAGTAGCAGCAATGGGTTTTGAACCAGCCATCTCTGGATTGCAAGACCAGTGCTCTAACCACTAGGCTACTCCTCCACTCCACTCCCTTGAAATTTGGCCGTCCCTGTGGGGGGGGGGGGGGCAGTTCAGGATGTCCAAAATGTTTGAAAGACGGACGTCCATGCCTTCCCTATGCCTCTGCTGACACACACATACCTCCTCTCCCAGGGACCTGCATACTGCTGCGATGGACCTGAGTATGACATTTCAGGCTGGCAAAAAAAGTTTTTAAAGTTTTCATGGTGGGAGGGGGTTAGTCACCACTGGAGGAGTCAGGGGAGGTCATCCCCGATTCCCTCCGGTGGTCATCTGGTCAGTTCGGTCACCTTTTTGAGGCTTGGTCATAAGAAAAAAATGGACCAAGTAAAGACGGCCAAGTGCTCGTCAGGGATGCCCGTCTTTTTTCCAGTATCGCTCGAGGATGCCCATCTGTTAGGCACGCCCCAGTCCCGCATTCGCTACACCTCTGACATGCCCCTGTGAACTTTGGTTGTCCCCACGACGGGAAGCAGTTGGCGATGCCCCAAATCGGCTTTCGATTAAGCCGATTTGGACGAAGCTGAGAGAAGGACGCCCATCTCCCGATCTGTGTCAAAAGATGGGCGTCCTTCTCTTTCAAAAATAAGCCTGATAGTAAAAATTTTTTAGGTATATTAAAAGCAGGAAGCCGGGAAAAGAATTGGTTGGACCACTAGATGACCAAGGAGTAAAAGGGGAGATCAGGGAAGTCAAAGCCGTAGGAAGATTTGGGTGGGATACCGGTGCCGGAAATGGTATTCGAAGCTGACGGGTCGGAGAAACTTAATGAATACTCTGTAAACCTGGAGGATGTAATGGGGCAGTTCTACAAACTGAAGAGTAGCAAATCTCCTGGACTGGATGGTATTCATCCTAGAGTACTGATAGAACTGAAAAATGAGTTTGCGGAGCTATTGTTAGTAATATGTAATTTATCCTTAAAATCGAGCATGGTACCGGAAGATTGAAGGGTGGCCAATGTAACGCCGATTTTTTAAAAAGGTTCCAGAGGAGATCTGGGAAATTATAGACAGATGAGTCTGACGTCGGTGCCGGGCAAAATGGTAGAGACTATTATAAAGAACAAAATTACAGAGCATATTCAAAAGCATGGATTAATGAGACAAAGTCAACATGGATATAGTGAAGGGAAATCTTATGCCTCACCAATCTACTACATTTCTTTGAAGGGGTGAACAAACATGTGGATAAAGGTGAGCCGGTTGATATTGTGTGTCTGGATTATCAGAAGGCGTTTGACAAAGTACCTCATGAAAGACTCAAGCTCTTTCTTCCTCGGTTTCTCAAGCTAATTAACTTGTCACATCACCCCACACTGATAGAGAATCAGACACCACACCCTTATTGTTATATATGAATGTTAATACTTAACCATTAAATCACTGAATGAAAATAAATGTTGTCTCAAGTAAAACCAACTCAAAGATCTATTTCTTCCTGGGTGGTCTGTGCCCGAGTTATGCACACACACATGTTTAATTAGTGGGTCAAGCTGTGCCAAGTACAGTGAGTGGTTCACTGTGCAACTAAAAGGTTCATACTGATGAATAGATAGTAAAAAGCAAATATTTAATAAATGCTAATTGTTCGTGCATATGAGTAGACAGGAACCTTTGTCTTCCATGAGTGCAAATAAAGGCCATCTCACAACAGCTACTTTAAGCAGTGGTGGTCTGTTAAGGTGGGCTCTTCCGCTTTAAACCAGCAGCAATGCTACTTTTTCAAAATAATCTTCAGAAATAAGCTTTACAGCGCCAAAGTAATTTTGCCAGTGATGATAAGATAGGAGTATTCATGGGTAATTCACCTTCAAACAGCTTAATGGTTCAAATTAGCCCCCCCATCTTGTAAACCCTAACTTCAAATGCTTTCTTCTTTTGATTCTGTCTGATAAAAGCCAGGAAACCTGATCTCTGTAATTGTGAATAACTAATTTTCCCTGCTCGCTACCTATCATCTTCTCTGTGCTTCTACGCAGAGCACACGGCGAGACCGTCATTCCTTTCCTCAGACTGGTTTTATCCCAACTGCTCCACTGATCTAGCTTCATTCATTCTGTTAACACAAACCTGTTGGTTTTTTTTTTAATCCAGCTCAGCTCCAGCCTTTGGCATGCTAATTGTTACTTTCCATTATAACATAACCTCTATAAATAGTAAATATGAGGGTTATTTTTATATTCAAATCTCTTTATTAAACATAAAAAGAAGGCACAAGTTTCATTTATCATGCAGCATACACACCTAAATATCAGCATTTATAACATGGAATCTAGGTTAAGAGACACCTATTTGTCTATAAAATACTAGCATAAAATGTTGCAATGATTGTGCGGACATTAGGCTGCTTGAGAACAGGTATCAATATCTGTGTAAATTCCAAACAAGCTGCAGACTCAGCATCACCTACAAGTAAACATGCATATTCATATCATCATGCCAACTTTTATCCCTGTCACAATTTAAAAGAGCCATCTTATGCATGTATATTATTACATATGCACTAATTTGACTTTATAAAATTATGCCCAAAGAGGGTGATTTTAAATAATGGGTTGCCAAATTTGTGTAGCAAGTTTGTGTATAAGGTATACCAATTTTCAAAGGAGAAGTATGTGTATGCTTTCCCTTTGAAAATTACCCTATGGAAATTACATGTACCCCTTTACACCTACTATATTGTATGCACAACTTTTCTGGTTTACTTTTTTTATATATTTGGATTTTGCTTACACCTTTTTCAGTAGTAGCTCAAGGTGAGTTACATTCAGGTATTTTAGGTATTTCCCCGTCCCTGGAGAGTTCACAATCTAAGGGTGCACTAGCGTTTTTAGTGTGTGTTAAATGCTAAAGACACCCATATATTCCTATGGGTGTCTCTGGTGAGCTAAAAATGCTAATGTGTCTTAGTAAACAGGGTCCTAAGTTTGCACCTTATGAAATGGAGGGTTAAGTGAGATCACAAGGAGTAGCAGTGGGATCTGAACCAGGCACCTCTGGATGTCAAGCCTGGTGCTCTAACCACTAGGCCACTCCTCCAATCCACTTTATGTCAGTGGTTCCCCAACCTGATCCTAGAGGCACCCCAGCCAGTCAGGTTTTCAGGATATTCACAATGAATATTCATGAGCGAGATTTACAAGAGGTGGAGGCAGTGCATGCATGAATATTCATTGTGAATATCCTGAAAACCTGGCTGGGATGCCTCTAGAATCAGGTTTGGGAACCACTGCTTTATATGCATGCACTTGTACTTTAGAAAGTATCCCAAAATTCTATAATTGGTGCTCAAAATTGCACGTGCACGTTTGGGCATACATCCAATTTGTTCATGCAATTTAACTGAGTAATAAGCCAATTAGCACCAATAATTGGGCACTACCAATTACTGGCATTAATTGGCATCAATTTGAATTTAGGCGCGATTCTATAAAGAGGTGTATCAGAAAAGGGGGCATGGTCATGGGAGGGGCAAGAGTGGGTCATGGGCGTTCACTAAAAATGTACACACCATTATAGAATTCAGGGGATCCGTCCATACTTCATTAGGCGTGAGGACTTATACCCAAAATTCAGGATGGATCTAGGCGCTAAGCCCTAATCTATAAACAGCGCCCAACTCTGAGTTCTGTTTATAGAATAGCGTTCAGTTGTCATTTTTTTCGGTGCCCAAATTTGGGCGCCATTTACTGATTCTTCTCCTATAAGCATAATTACAGTCCTCCCCAACCCTGTCCCAGGAAATGCCTCCACTCAGGTCAGGTAAACTTATGTACATATGCATGAGTCTGCACATATAACTCTCATGCGGGTTATAGAATACTAGCATTTATGCATGTACTGTAACTGTAACAGTTACATGTGTCAGGCATGCACTCAGTGGTGTTCTAGTAGCACTATAGAAATGATGCATAGTAGTAGTAGCAGGGCCGGTCTTAGGAAGTGCAGGGCCCTATGCAGACCAATCTGATGGGGCCCCATCCTAGCCCCGCCCCCACCCTAGCTCCAGGGCCGGCCACCCCTCCCTCCGAGCTCCCGGGCCATCCCCAGGGCTCCCCAGCTCCCTCCCTCCCTCCCAGCTCCAAGGCCGGCTGGCCGGTCTCTCTCTCTCCCTCCTACCCACCAGCTCCAAGGCCCCCCTCCCTCCCTGCTCCAAGGCCCCCCACCCAGCTCCAAGGCCCCCCACCCAGCTCCCTCCCACTCATCAGATTCAAGGCCTCCCACCCAGCTCCAAGGCCCCCCTCCCTCTGAATTTTAAGTTACCTCATCGTCGACGTTGGAGCGGCCGGCAGGTAGTAGCAGCAGCCGTGAAAAGTGTGCGAGCTGTTGGGCAGCACTTCGGGAGCCTTCCTTTCCCTCGCTCAAAACGAGGGCAGGACCAGAGCTGAATGAGGGAAGGGAAAGGAAGGCTCCCCCGAAGCCCCGCCCAGCAGCTCGCACGGTTTTCACGGCTGTTGCCACCTGTAGGCCGCTCCAACGTCGATGACGAGGTAACTTAAAATTCAGAGGGCGGGGGGACTGGAGCTTGGGCGGTCGGGGCGACTTCAGGTGCGAGGCCCTATGCGGTCGCCTCAGTCGCCTCGCCCTAAGACCGGCCCTGAGTAGTAGTATATCTCAAGTCCCCTGAACTCTTTCAAAAGGTGGTTGCTTGGTTAAATAAATTAAAATATCTTGGCAATTCACTCTCTTTCCCTCTCTTTTTGTGCCTTAAGATATTATCTTTTAACCTAATTGGTAAACTGTAATCTAGGCTGCCTCCTGCATCTTTTCTTTTCTTCCTACTTTTTCTTTTCAAAGTACACTGCTTAGGTGTACATTGTTTTATAGGGAATATATTAAATAAACTAGACCTCAGACCATAAACATTGTTGCAAAGTCATGTGAAAACATGTTACTAGATGAGACTTTATAAAATTACCCTCATAGAGTCCAGACGCTTTTATGAAAGGCTATCTCTGCATATAAAACACTATTTTACTTTGAGAAATACCTTTTAAAATTACCCCCTAGGCCAGTGGTTAAGATGAATACCCAATTCCCCGTAATAAGCCCTAATTTTTCACCGCTTATTTCAAAGTATCCAGGAGTTTTTTCCTACATGATTCCACTTTCCGTTTACAACTCATAAAATCCTATCTCCAAAGCAGAATGTTCTTTTGTCTTAAATGAAAACCAAGCAGAAAAAAATAACAGCACAGGCATGTATTGGATACATAGCAGTATACACAGAGGGGTTGAATTCATGCAAGCACAAAGCCCTGACAGCTGGTGTTACTCCTTACACGTTGTATTAACTGGAAAAAAAAAAAAAGTCTTAAAAAGCTTTTCCATGTTCTTCTGTTTTTTTCTGCTCTGTGTTTTCATCAAACAAAAGAAATAATCATTTTCTGTGTTTGACCCCTGCCTTCATTCAATTCAAATCAGGTCTTATATACCGCTAAAATCCTCTTTCCAGGGTTCAGTGCTGTTTACATCAATTAGTTAAATTAATTAGTACGATGCAAGAGAATGCAAACCTATAGGCGGTTGGGAGATACAAAAACATAACAAAAAAACAGTCCTGTACACAGTGAGTAGGTAAGATACAGTGATGGATAATCATGTATCAGTCTTTGGGAATAAAAAAAGTTGTTAACTTGCACTGTACTTGAACATTGAACTCATAAACATATCTGCCACTTCTTCATGTTGGACCGACGGTAGTCCCGAAAGAGCGAGCGGTAACCCCGAGTTGAGCTTACCGCCACTCTGTAAAATGGCCCCTCTGTATTTTGTGCTCATTTTTCTACACTGTTCCAGTGGCGTAGCCAGACCTAACATGGGCCCAGAGCTAATATGGGTGGGCACCATGAGTAATGTACCCTACTTCTAGCATTTTTCCTTTTTCCCTCCTTTCATCCAGCATTTCTCCTATTTCTCTCTCCATCTGACCAACCAGGGTCTCCCCCTTGCTCCCCTTCCTTCTCCCCAACAGCTTGTCTCTCCCCTGCCCTTTTCCATGTCCCCTCTTTCTCCCACCATCTTTCCATTCATCTTTCTCTCTGTACCCCTTTTCTATTCAGCATCCCAACCCTTCTTTCTTTTCATCCAGCATCTCCCCTCTCACCTCCATCCAGCATGTCCCCTTTCTCTCTCTCTCCCTTCCACCATCTTCCCTCGCTCTCCACCTTCTGTCCAGTGTCTCCCTCCTTTCATCCATCTCCTCTCTCTTCCTCCTTTCATCCAGTGTCTCCCCTTTTTTCTGTCTCCATCCAACATCTTTGATCTCTCTCTCCCCCCGCCCATGCAACATACACCCTGACACACTTTTTTCCTCCTCCCCTTCCAAACAAAATATATTTTCTATGCTCCTCCACCCCAGCATTTTTGTTTCCACATACCTTAGTTCCCCAGGCACCCAAACGGCTGCTGAGATCAGCCAGGGAGCTCAACTGCATCCCTTCTACACGCTGCCACTGTGAGCAGCCTCAACAAAAGAAGAAAATGAAGCGCGGGGCCGCCACCGCAGCAGCCTTCAGGCATGCGCTGTTGGTTTGCCGGTCCTCAGCCTTCAGAACAGGAAATTGACGTCAGCGGGGGCAGAGGATGGTAGAGCCGACAGCGCATGCCTGAAGGCTGCTGCGGCCCCATGCTTTATTTTCTTCTTTTGCTGAGGCTGCTCACAGAGATGCAGCGGCCGCGGTAGCAGCGGAGGATCATCTCAGCGGGAGATTTTCTCACTTTGGCGGGAGTGCAGGAGATGACCTGCCAAAATGGGAGTCTCCCGCTGAATGTGGGAGACTTGGCAGGTGGGTGGGCAGGCAGGCCTGGGCCCACCCTTAGCTACGCCCCTGCACAGTTCTATATTTATTTTTGTTACATTTGTACCCCACGCTTTCCCACTCATGGCAGGCTCAATGCGGCTTACGTGGGGCAATGGAGGGTTAAGTGACTTGCCCAGAGTCACAAGGAGCTGCCTGTGCCTTAAGTGGGAATTGAACTCAGCTCCTCAGGACCAAAGTCCACCACCCTAACCACTAGGCCACTCCTCCACTCAATACAGATGGCCAAATTTCATTGAGGATATCCTGTTTCCTGATGGATTCATCTTAACTGTTGTTGCAATCTGCCTTCGGAAGCCTGGTGTTATAAAGATGATGGAATATATTGAAATTAAATGGAATAGCTGTTCCTTTGCATTTAGTGCCACCTGGTTCTCAGTGGGTTTGAACTGAGCAGTGCCTGAATTTCCATTCAGTGTTCTCTCCTTTCATTGGAGAACACGGAATCACATCTTTATCCGTTTTGTAGAAGTTTACATTTTAGATACACAAATGGATTATTCTGTTTTTAGGCATGTTTCAGGAACAAGTGGTTTTATAAGTCAAAATAAAAATAAATATTTTGTTTCATGCAGCTCTTTTTTTTAAAAACATAATTAAATGGACTATAAGCCCCTAATGTAGCCCATGGTTTTCTTTTATTCTTGTGATGACTTATATTGTGCCAAACTGAAAACTCTTTTCTCTTCTATCTGATCAATAATAAAAGGAGTTCATTATGAACACTATCTACCCTAAAAGGTTGCTTTCTGGCTGTACACGAGGAATTGTGATATTGAATAAATGTGTATGTTTGTGTCCCTAGTCATGCATCTAAAGGTTATATAATCCTTTCAAGATAACCAGTTAATCGTTTAACTTATTAGTGGAACATAACTACACAGGCATGGTATGGTTGCATTTTCAATATGGTAATACTAGGGCCCAGCTAAGGAACAGGTTATTTTGAGTTAGTCTGCACTGGACCAAACTTGCTGGATAGACAGTCTCATAAAAGGTGGAGAATAAAGGATTTTTTTTTAAACATGTTGTCCCACATTATCCCAAGCAAACTCAGATTCAATGTGGCTTACATTTGAAAATACAGCGAGACAGAATAATAGAATTCAGTTATATCATGGGAGCAAGTACATGGATATATCTGAAATATTTAACAAAGATGAGATTACCATATATACCCAACTAGGCATTTAAAAGTCTGTCCTTTAATGATGCCACATGTTCAAAAATCATAGTCATAAGTATAGACAGTTATTCAAATATTATCACATGCATACATCAGAATAGGCATCCATACAGACACTGCAAAAGTAAACAACTTCTACAGAGTACATCCAAAATTTAATTTTTATTTTCTCATATCCATCTTCCAAAATTCCAGACAGCAGATGTACAGATCAGCAGGACCCAAAGCAGTCCAAAACAAGTAATATCAAACAACAACAACAACAACACAGTTTATACTAATTGTTCAACCATCCTGAGGATTCACCTTTGGGTTTAAAAAGCAAAAGTATGTGCATGTAAGAACTCGATAAACAAATTAAAACAAAGTTTACAGCAAATGCCCTTAATATGTAATACTTGGTAGCAATAATGAAACAGTAATGGAATATTCACATAGCAAGAAGCCTGAGCCAGCAGATTAATTTTTCATTGAACATAATTAACTTTGTATGAACTTGGCGACTAATAGTGTGCTGAACTGGACAATGTTGGCACATTTAGACTGCCTCTGGACAGAACTTCTGCATTAAGGAAGCCCCTACCTCTTTATTCAATACATATCTGTGAAATAGTAGTAATAATTAAATTGTACTTTCAAATAGTATGTCTGATTGTTAAGTACCTGATTGTCATAACATGATGTCTGTTTTGGTGGCCCTTTACTAGGTGAAGACATCTCTGCACAAATACAGGGAGTCCCTATAGCCAGCCCCTCCAAATGACACAACAAATTAGTATCTAACCGATGAAGCAATACTTTCTCTGTGTACATCCGTATGTTGCACAAGCCGGCATGTTTGAAAATATAAGTGAGTGTAAATAAAAATGCTACCAACAATAAAGAACAACAACGCATAGATTTGCTTGCTTTGTTTTGAGTGTACTAAATGACAGCTGTGCAGGGAAAGGGAAACACAGACTAACATAATTGGTTTCATCTTTTCAACATCATCCCGTCTCCTGTTTTCTTCAGCCTCCTTGGTTGGGTAGCAAGGATAGCAGTAGCCAATTAAAATGTATACATGCCTTGGCAATCCTCACCTGTCGTATTGAACCAGCCCCCCCCCCCCCCCCCCCCCAATAGTTAGCCATCCTGCAGGCAGGAAATTTGAAAAACAAAGATTTGTCTAGATAATTACCTGGATAAAAGGTATGAATAGTGACCCCACAGAAGTCTACACAAAAAAATAGTAACATAGGATCACAGAAGATAAAGACCAAATTGGTTGAGTCTGCTCAGCAAGGCAGTTATTGTGGTAACTGCCCCCCTGTGCAGACGTTATCCCCCATGCAGGGCTGGCTCAAGGCATGGGCTAGGTGAGGCACTGGCTCAGGGCACCAAGCCTCAAGGGCACCAGATGCCTGACTCACCATCATTCCTGCAGTGGCCAACTCCCTGTTCCTCCAGCTTGCTGCAGTGTCTCCACCCCCCCACCCCCATGTTCAGCATAACTCATCTCCCACCCTCCCCTCTGTCCCTGGGTCTGGCAACCCCATCTCTCTCAACTCTGCCCCAGGGTCTCTCTCACCATCTGCCCCCTCTCCCTCAACACCCAGTCTACCTTTAAACAAATCTTTCCCCGCCAGATCAAGGCCTCCAAGGCCGCCGCTGCCACTCCCCCCGAGTCCGCCGCCCCCCTCCGTCCGCCACCAGGCCGGGCCCCCTGCATTGAAATCACAGCGCCTGACCTCTGTGTGAAAGTGCAGCAGGCAGCGGCAGATCAACTCCCTTCGGGCCTTCCCTCCCTGTGTTCTGCCCTCGTGGAAATTACGTCAGACGAGGGCGGGACACAGGGAGGCGATCTGCCGCTGCCTGCTGCGCTTTCACACGGCGGTGAGGCGCTGTGATTTTAATGCAGGGGGCCCGGGGAATTCTGTCCCCCCTGCCCCCCCTCTCGGCGGCCCTGCTCCAGATGCTGCCATCCACAGTAGCATTTCACAAAATGCAGCCTGCTCCAGCCCCAAAATCTTCCCTCTGCTGCGTTCAGCCCCCTGTAATGTAATTTCCTGTTTCTGTAGGGGCTGTATGTGGCAGAGCAAAGACTTTGGAGCTTGCACAGGTCATGTTGTGTGAAAAACTACTGCTGCTAGCGACCTCTGGAGGGGAAAGATATGTTGAAGGTAGAAGGGGGAGGGGCAGGAGAGGAGGAGATACTAGACCCAGGGATGGAGGGGAGGGAAAGGACATGTTGGAGAAGGAAGAGATGATGTCCCCAGACCCAGAGGTGGAGGGGAGGGAGGGAGAGATAGAGAAATGTTGGACCCCTGATTTTGGAATGAGCTGGAAAGGGAGGTTATGTTTGGAATAACATTTATTGTTTTGAAGAAGGCTACTGCTACTCTTCTTGAACAAAGTACGCATGAAAAAAAAACCACGTCATGATATGTTGTTTTGATTCAGTTTGATGTTGTCTTTATTGTTTGTTTTTTTCCCCCATATATAGGATGTTACAGTTCTTACAACATATGCACATTTTAATAATGTGTATACATGTACCAAATATGAATACCACACACTGGAACATATGCTTATGGCACAGAAGACAAATAATATTTCATTAATTTTTTGTGTCTTTTTAAAGGAAAATGACTCAGAAAAGATGACAAATATTGTTGACATTCTCATGTCATTTCAAAAGAACAGCACATCCCTGTTGCTGAAATGTGCTGGGACCGGCGTAATTACGAGGCGTAAAGAGCAAACACAAAGAGGAGCATTTGAAAGCCAGTGTGAGTTGCAAGAAATTGGTGAAAGTGGATAATTAGAAAGCAAATCAAGTGTTGTTTGAGCAGGGCAATGCAGTTCTCTCTGAATAGCGGCATTTCTAACTGCAGGTGATTGCCTCAGCAGGAAGTGTTAAACTTGGCAAGCATCTCAAGCTCACATTTCCTGATCTACAAAAGTGACTGGCTATTTTCCCCGTATCTTTCAACAAGGGGCAGATTATAAACTGCAACACTAAAAAGAAACATCTGCCAAAATGAAGATCGGGGAGAGGAACATCTGGCTTGCAAGTAGAATTCTGCAGAGGAGGCAATTTTTAAGTACAGGTCCATGTATTTACCCCGGAACTGGAAAACTCCCAGGTGCTAGGTTGCCAAATCACCCAGAAATTAATTTAATGTTAAATTCTGTCTTACTTAAAACTTTCTCCATTGCATGCAGGATTTTCATGCCCCAATCTAGCAACCACCAGCGGAACAGCCATTCCTTTTCAGCTGGGCACCACGTGGCTCTCACAGGAACATAGAAAAATAGAAAATGATGGCAGATAAAGACTACATGGCCCATCAAGTCTGTGTATCCATACCATGCACTCTTCCTTTACCTTGTACCTCACTTGCTTGAATTCAGATACAGTCTTCATCTCTATAGATTTGAGCCATGTGATGTCCAAATCTTATGTTGGTCTCACAGCCTCTCAAGACTTAAGACCAGGAGAACAGCATGGAAATTCAGGCACTGCACAGTTCAAACCCACTGAGAACCAGGTGGTACTAAATGCAAAGGAACAGCTATTCTGGTGGTGGCAAGAGCCTGCAAGATGGAAGGAAAAGTAGCTGGCTAGCTGTGTAGGTGGGTAGTTGGCTGAAAGGCTAGTTTGATGAGGAAATGGCACATAGGGTAGTAATTTGAGTCAAATAATAAATAATGGAGTCGATATTTAGTGTGGATACCACTTAAAGATAGCGAGATAAGTTATCATTTTTAAGTGGATTTTCAATCAGTTTACATCGATTTCAAAAAGGTGTTCAACAGCATACACAGAGAATCACTATGGACCATGGTAAGGACATACAGCACCCCCAGTGCTACATCTATACGTTCTAGAATCTCTACTTGAACTCCAATTGCTGCGTAATGACCAATCACCATTGATACTGGATTACAGCAAGGTCACACCATCTCACCAGTACTGAGTGAAATTCAGAAATGTATTAATGTTATTGAAAGTTGGGCAAAGGAATTTACATTCAAATCAAGGGCCCTGTTTACTAAGCCGCGCTATAGGCACGCTAGTGTTTTTAATGTGCGCTAAAGATTAGCACGTACTAATGCTAGAGACACCCGTAGGAATATATGGGTGTCTCTACAATTAGCACAAGCTCAAAACACTAGTGCGTCTTAGTAAACAAGGCCCTACATCAGGACAAGACACAATTTCTTTGGCTTGCTTCAAATTGAGGGTAAAAAAGATTTTGTTATTGATAATACTTACTTTAAATTTGAATTTTCTGCCCAGATTCTGGGAATAGAAGTTGATAGCCAGCTATGAAAATCAAGTCAACAGGGTTGTTAAACATTCCTTTTTAATGCTAAGATTAAGATTGATTTGTAGAAATTTTGTATTGTTTTCCTTCAGGCTTATAGTTCAATCTTTGTTGCTATCAAGAATGGATTACTGCAATGTGGGTATATGTGGATGTACCAAATATCTAATGAAAAGATTGTAGATAATCTAGAATTTAGCTGTATGGGTGATTTTCTCTTTAAAGATGGATGTATCTATCACCCCTTATTATTTTAAACTACTACGGCTTCCAGTTTCAGCAAGATGTTATTTTAAGCTGTGTACAATGGTTTATCAAACTTTACAAGAAAATATGCCTTCCTATTGGATGGGATTTTTTTCTGTATTAAAAAGACAGCTAGTATGGGGGCAAATAACTCTTTTATTTCCCCCAGTTAATCAGTTAAATATCTAAAACAGTTATCGGTCTCTATTCCCTATCAAGCCATGACAGATTGGAATGCTTTACCATTATCTGTGTGTTCCTTAAATCACTTTCAATCTTTTCATAAACAGCTAAAGGCAGTTCTGTTTGAGAAATATGTGAAGTGATTTGCATTTAGATCTATATTGTGTATATTCCCAAAGTTTGTTCTGGTATCTTTTATGATTACGTGATACGCATGAAAATATGTAGGTCATTGTGGAATAGAAGCCTTTAATTAACATAATGTAATGTTCCTTCTAGCTGGGAACTTCATCATGAAAAAGGCTATGAGCAGATCAAACTTAGCTATCCTGTGGAAAGACCAGTCCAAGCTCACAGATTTGGATTCACTGACAGTACTTCACTTCTGGCAGAAAAGAAGACAATCCTGCTTATAATCGAAATAGAAAAACGCCTATATTGTGACCCAAATCGGGAGATAGACGTTTATCTCACAAAAACGAATAAAGCGGTATAATCGAAAGCCGAATTTGGACGTTTTCAACTGCACTCCATCGCGGATGCGGACAAAGTTGATAGGGGCATGTCGAAGGCGGAACTGGGGCGTGGTTATCGGGCGATCAGAGATGGGCGCCTTTCGCCGATAATAGAAAAAAAATATGCGTTTTTAGCGAGAATTTAGGGCACTTTTCCTGGACCCTGTTTTTCCACGAATAAGGCCCCAAAAAGTGCCCTAAATGACCAGATGACCACTGGAGGGAATCGGGGATGACCTCCCCTGACTCCCCCAGTGGTCACAAACCCCCTCCCACCACAAAATATGCCGTTTGACAACTTTTTATTTTCACCCTCAGATGTCATACCCACCTCCCTGGCAGCAGTATGCAGGTCACTGGAGCAGTTATTAGGGGGTGCAGTGGACTTCAGGCAGGTGGACCCAGGCCCATCCCCCCCCCCCACCTGTTACACTTGTGCTGGTACATGGGAGCCCTCCAAACCGCCCCCCAAACCCACTGTACCCACATGTAGGTGCCCCCCTTCACCCCTTAGGGCTATAGTAATGGTTTAAACTTGTGGGCAGTGGGTTTTGAGGGGGATTTGGGGGTGCTCAACACCCAAGGGAAGGGTGCTATGCACCTGGGAGCTGTTTTACCTTGTTTGTTGTTTTTTTTTAAAGTGCCCTCTAGGGTGCCCGGTTGGTGTCCTGGCATGTGAGGGGGACCAGTGCACTACGAATCCTGGCCCCTCCCACGAATAAATGTCTTGGAGTTATTCGTTTTTGAGCTGGGCGCTTTCGGTTTCCATTATCGCTGAAAAACAAAAATGCCCAGCTCAAAAAAAGATAAACGTCCATGTTTTTCAAAAATATGCTTCGGTCCGCCCCTTCACGGACCCGTTCTCGGAGATAAACGCCCATGGAGATAGACGTTTCCGTTCGATTATGCCCCTCAATGTTTACAGAACTTGATTGTAAATTTGGTAGTACAGGCTAGTAAAACCAGCCTGAGGATAAGTAGTGGTTGGAAATGCTCAAAGGAACATGCAGTTGATTGTGGACATCAAACCACCAAGGAAGTGCAACAGCTCACCTATCTAGACAACGTACTTTCAAATGACCGAGGCAGCAAGAAAGATGTCAATTGCAGAACTGAAAAAGCATCAGTGTTTCAACAACTGCACCCAATTTGGTCTACATTGACAGCTGACACTGCAACAAAGATCCAAATTCACAATCAGGCTTATTTTCGAAAGAGAAGGGCACCCATCTTTCGACACAAATCGGGAGATGGGCGTCCTTCTCCCAGGGTCGCCCAAATCGGCATAATCGAAAGCCGATTTTGGGCGTCCTCAACTGCTTTCCGTCGCGGGGACGACCACAGTTCACGGGGGCATGTCGGAAGCATAGCAAAGGCGGTACTGGGAAGTGCTTAACATATGGGCGTCCTCGGCTGATAATGGAAAAAAGAAGGGCGTCCCTGACGAACACTTGGCCGACTTTACTTGGTCCTTTTTTTTTACGACCATGCCACAAAAATGTGCTCTAAATGACCAGATGACCACCGGAGGGAATCGGGGAGGACCTCCCCTTACTCCCCCAGTGGTTACTAACCCCCACCCACCCTAAAAAAATAAAAATTTTAATATTTTTTGCCAGTCTCTATGCCAGCCTCAAATATCATACCCAGCTCCATGACAGCAGTATGCAGGTCCCTGGAGCAGTTTTAGTGGATACTGCAGTGCACTTCAGGCAGGCTGACCCAGGCCCATCCCCCCCCCCATCTGCTATACTTGTGGTGGTAAATGTGAGCCCTCCAAAACCCATCACAAACCCACTGTACCCACATCTAGGTGCCCCCCTTCATCCCTAAGGGCTATGGTAGTGGTGTACAGATGTAGGGAGTGGGTTTTTGGGGAGAGGGTTGGGGGGCTCAGCACACAAGGTAAGGGAGCTATGCACCTGGGAGCTTTTTCTGAAGTCCACTGCAGTGCCCCCTAGGGTGCCCAGTTGGTGTCCTGGCATGTCAGGGGGACCAGTGCACTATGAATGCTGGCTCCTCCCATGACCAAATGGCTCAGATTTGGTCGTTTCTGAGATGGGCGTCCTCGGTCTCCATTATCGCTGAAAAATCGGGGACGACCATCTCTAGGGACGACCATCTCTAAGGACAACCTAAATGCTGAGATTTGGGTGTCCCCGACCGTATTATCGAAATGAAACATGGTCGCCCATCTTGTTTCAATAATACGGGTTTCCCCGCCCCTTCGTGGGACCTCCTGCGAGGATGTCCTCAGGAAAACTTGGGCGCCCCGTTCGATTATGCCCCTCCACATCATCATTCTTCCATCAGCGATCTAGATCAGGATGCAAGTAGTGCAAAAACTCAACATTTTCCACCAGCACTACCTGTGAAACATCCTTGAATTCAGTTACCAAAATCAAATTACTATGAGATTCTGAAAAGAAGTGGCTTGTTCAGGCTATAAGAGTGTGACAGAGCACAGGGTATGCTTTGCTGGACATATTTCACATCTGCCAGACGAAGGTCACTCCAAGACTGCAATGCATTGGACACTACCTGGAGGGAAGAGAGACAAAACCTTCAAAACTTGGTGCCAAACATTTAAAGAAGACCTGCAAAACACTGGCAGCACAAGGGAAGATGCAGAAACCATTGCAGCTGAACTGGTGGAGGTCCTTGATACTAAATGAAGTTACACACTGGAGATAAATGATTTTTGATATTAAAATGTGTTAAAGTAATATTTAAGTAACTTTATTAGTTTAAGCCAATGATGAAATGAACGAAGCACTAGGCTATGTCCTAGTGTGAAATAAGCTGCCACCGAGGCTTTTAGTTCACAGATATTGTTCACACACCCTATGACAAGAAAGTTGTGAGTGAAGATTTGAGTGCTGGATTTTGTTTTCATTTTGATATTTATACCTCCACTGTGTATCATTTGTGGGACTATTAATTTTCATTCAAATTTGTTGTAGAGCACTTACTGCCCAATGTCCCTTGAAGCACAGGCAGACCTAAGCCGATGCCTATCCATTTAGGTTAGACTGCTGATACACAGACCTAATGGTTAATTAGCCTTTTAAAGCTAGGCTGGAAAAACCTATAGATTTTCAACATAAAAAGGAGAAAAGTAAATTTACCATAAAAATGATCCATCCAAGGCACCGGATGCCAGATATGGTCAGAGATATGAGTAGTAGCAACCATTGTATCAGAATATGCAATGACATCGAGAGAATGACCTTTATTATGTGTTGGTATAGCAGGTGGTAAATAAAAATGGAGACTATATAGCTGTGGTGTAAGAGCTGTTGTACTAGAGTCTTGTGAGTCCTCTAGATGTATATTAAAATCCCCAGAAATTAATACTCTTGAAAATTGGGCAGCAATATGTATAATAGTCTCAGAAAAGGGTTGGTTGGATCTTAGATCAGGGTCCAGGTGGACAGTATACCAATAATATACCCAATGTGCCCAGGTCAAAATCGTCTATGAACTTTAACATCAGGATTTCCAAACCCTCGTGTATACAGAAGACAGAAGGAATAATTTTAAAAAGGATCTGTCATAGTAATGCTTGAATGTTTTCACTTATATACACTGTCAGCTAGCACATTTGCTTATTTCCGATCTGACGAACCTTCGAAAGCTAATCAAGAAATGTATTAAGTTATGTCCAATAAAAAAAGGTATCATCTTATTTTCTTTTCCATGTTTTATTTTGTTTGATTTCTATTGATAACCTTAAGAGTGGACTAACACGGCTACCACACTCCTCTACTTAAAAAGGATCTGTAAATTATTGCTAATCCATCCTCCTTGCCTGTTAGTTTAGAAATATGATAGAAAGAGTAGCTATCAGGACAAAGGTCTTGTAACTTAGAAGTATCCAAATCCCTATGCCAAGTTTTCGAAATAAACATCAGGCCTACATCAGAGTCATGTATCAAATCTCAAATAATATGTGTCTCCTTGTTTGATCTTGCATTGAAATAAATGCAGGGAACCAGAATTATGGAATCCAGAGTAAAAAGATAGTCAGTGCGAGGAATGGGTCTCAAGTTCTGATAAGGCCATCGGTGATTTTGACGTTTACCATAACAACTTCTATTTCCAATTAAAACTGAAATATTGTAACGTGTGTGTTCCAAATTCTGAATCTACAGCTCATATAGTGGGAAATTTAGCTGATGGTCATGAGATAGAAGCTGTAGGGATTGGATACTGACAAATCCCGGCGCCACCCAAGAACCAAAACAGCAATAAAAAAGCTGCTTTACACAAAAAAGAATGGCTTCATCATGGTAATAAGAACTCACAATTTAAAAAAAACAAAAGAGCTTCAGAAACAAGTCTTAGATAGTCTAACAAGTTGCCCACTAAGGGGCATTACTGCAGGATGCAGGAGTCATTAACCTGTGGTAACTCAGTAACACAGGTCAGTAATTCCTGCAATATATGAATAGCACAACTTGCGATCAACCTTGCATGCTGCGCTATTCTGCTTCCAGGGAGTACTGGGTCACAGACATGCAGCTCAATCCTCCCAGGACATTTTAAAGGGACCAGAATTAAATTCTAACTACAGACCTCTTCCCCTCCTCAGCCAAGCCCCCTCCCAAATAAACCCCCAGACCCCAAGTCAAGCCTCCAAACACCAAGACTATGGCTAGGGGTCAACCAGTGCCATTTTATTCCCAGAGCTTGATGGGGCAAGAGCAACTGTGATTCACTCCTGTCCCCTGCCTCTAGACACCAGGGAAACCTGTGGTAGGTCCCAGCAGAGACTTTCAGGGAAGAGGTCTGTGGAGCTCTTTGGGGGATGTAGGCTTGACTGTGGTTCCAAGGAGTCCACACAGGATGTATTTTTTAACACCAGCCTCTTTAATATCACACCCAGGAGCATCAAGTCACATGTTCAATTGTGGCTGGCGTATTTAAAAAAAAAAAAAAAAAAAGATACAGCAGAATTAGAAAAGGTTCAAAGAAGAGCAACCAAAATGATAGAGGGGATGGAACTGCTCCCATATGAGGAAAGGTTAAAGAGGTTAGGGTGCTTACTTTATTTTTTGTCTATTAGATTGTAAGCTCTTTGAGCAGGGACTGTCTTTCTTCTATGTTTGTGCAGCGCTGCGTACGCCTTGTAGCGCTATAGAAATGCTAAATAGTAGTAGTAGTAGTAGTAGTGCTTCAGCTTGGAAAAGATATGGCTGAGGGGGGATATGATTGAGGTCTACAAAATCCTGAGTGCTGTGGAGTGGGTGGGGGTGAATCAATTTTTCACTCATTCAAAAAGTACAAAGACCAGGGGACACTCAATGAAATTGCATGGAAATACTTTTAAAACAAATAGGAGGAAATACTTTTCATTCAAAGAATAGTTAAGCTCTGGAACTTGTTGCTGGAGAATGTGGTAATGGCAGTTAGCGTATCTGGTTTTAAAAAAAGGTCTGGACAAGTTCCTGGAGGAAACGTCCATAGTCTGTTATTGAGATAGACATGGGGGAAGCCACTAATTAGGTTTCTACCAGGTATTTGTGACCTGAATTGGCCACTGCTGGAAGCAGGATACTGGGCTAGGTGGACCATTGGTCTTACCCAGTATAGCTATTCTTATGTGAGTAACCCAATGCGCCCAGTTCAATATAAACTGAATTATCTTATTTGCATAACAATGAGGTGATTTGCATATTTTCCAGCTCATTATTTGCTAGTATGAATTAAGGTAAATGTGTTATGGAACAATAATGCACAATTTTGCCACTTAATGCACATTAATTGGCAAATATTGTGCTTTATTCCTTTAACACATATTACCCCCTAAATGAGATGTAATACTAAAAAGAAAGGCAAAGGGGGGAGAAATTACTTATTCTAAAACATTCTGACATGCCTGATAATATCAATAGATCTGCAAAATGATTTAAAAATAGCCCTATATAAACTTCAAGGAAAGAAGAGCGCACAAAAATAAAAGTTAATAAAAAAAACATAAAACAAACAGCAACAAAAAAGCCCCTCAATCTTAAAAATGAAACCATTCTACTGATATCACCTTTTAGTTTTTATTTATTAGCCTTTACTTCAATGTATTCAAGTAGTATACTAACCAAATTATATATCCAAAACAAAATAGAATAATCAGAGCTATGACATAATGAAGATGTAAAACCCCTAACTAAAGACAAAAAAGTCAGAAAGGTAGGTACAATTAGGAACAGCTAAAACAACAAAGTTGCAGTGGAAAAGGACACAGAGAAGGAGGGTACGAAACAGAGTGGAAACCACAGAGAATGTCTTCATGATTCAAAATTGGAAAGTGACAGATAAAACAAATATTAAAGGCTTTAATATTTGTTTTTGTATTCCAAGAAAGGTATTATTCCAAGGAAAGGGATATCTCCTCTCCTCAAAACAAAATTCAGGGAGAATTACTGAAGTAGACAAAGTCCCAGGTTCAAATAAACCGTCTTTGAATTTTGAAGACGGTGAAAAGGAACCAGAAAAGTCCTTGGAGAAGATATCTGACAGCTCATTGCCTGAGGGTGACAAATGTAAATTTCGAAAGAAGAGGAGATCCAGGGAATTACTGTGCCTAATATTTCTCCTGGGGAACAGATTATAAAACTTCAGAATGTATCATTAAACGAAGGACAGCATGCATGAAAGGGAAGATCAAGCATGACTTTCTGCTTGAGTTCTACAAAGGCACTGCTGGGTTGACAGATAAGAGAGAAAAAGTGGATATAATTTAGATGTGGGGTAATCTGATGCTATACCGACAAATGATTTACAAAATTAAAAAGCAGGGTCTGAATAGAAAGCTCTTGAAAAAGGCTTAAAAATTAGCTTAGGCACAGATACTAAGAGATGTTCAAGATCATCATTTGGAAGGCATAAAAGTTCAGAAGGGCTATAATTTTTGCTGAAAAAACATAATAGGGAAGTTTAGGGAAAAAATAAAGGAAGAACAAACAAACAGAACAAATAATTTGGACAAATTGGGGTTGATATATACCGTACCTTATTCAAGTGAACAAAACTGCATGATTTAAATTATACATTATCCCCAGATTCCATAAAACTTGCCCAAATTTGGATGCCCTAGATTGGCACCCAAAATATTTAGTAGGGTCCAATGATTTAATTATGGGAGCTAACAAGCACTTAATCGGCACTAATTATGATGTGGGCACCAATCTGGCTGTGCGCTATTCTGTACCAATAGGCACCTAAATTGGATCATGTGTAACTTAAAAAAGGGGTGTGGCAATGGGAGGAGTATGGGTGGGTCAGGGGTGTTCAAAAAAGAAGCACACCAATATGCATGTCAGCCTTTACACTAGGTTTCCAGTCCTCAGGCCCAAAGTTGAGCGCCAAAGTGCCCTTTATAGAATAGCATCTCCAAGGCTGGCATCAGGCAAAGCACACTTTGGGCAGATATCTGTTAAAACAAGACCTGCTCTACGTGCTTGGTGTGGAGCAACGTACAATCTCAGGGCAAATCTGTACAAGTGTTCCCAGTTTTGAGCCTGCACTGTAACAGAGCGGATAGACAGCACAAAGTGACGCAACTGATTATCAAAAATAGCTATTTGTAAACCCTGACCCGATCCAGCCGCCAGCTGTGCCTGATCAATGTCCTCAGTAGTGTCTTGGAGAAAACGATGATGAAAGGCGAGGGGAACTTTCAGTTGAGACTCTAATGTTAATGGCATGGACAAGGCTTCATGGACATCCTCAAATAGGTCCTCCCAAGGCAGACTCAAAACATAACGCCTGAGTTGATAATAGGCAAATCTGTCCACCTCCCTGAGGGCATATGTCTGTTGTAACTCTTTGAAAGATTTCATCTTACCCTCCTCTGTTACCACATGCATCAAGTATTTAATTACTTTGGTGGCCCAACTCCAAAAGAAGCTGGAATCCATACCTGGGGAAATGCTGGATTCCCACAAATAGGCAGAAAAGGGGACACTCTGTTTGTGCCCAGGTATGAATAAGTCTTCAAAACCTAGGAGAGAAACCCTCCCCTAGAGTGCAAGAGGCAGCTGAAGTGGACTCCTTCTACAAGCTGTGTATCTGTATCAGTCACAGAAAAATAAGAAGTATGACGAAACCAATCATTTTAATGTCTCATTCCACAGGCTATGGTCAAGTAGCGCACATCTAAAAGTCCCAGTTCATCATGTGCCACCAGTTTATGCAAAATGGCCAATGACCCCCCCCCCCCCCCAAAAAAAATGTAACTATAAGATGCCCGATTTAGTTTACATTCATCAGACTTATGAAGATAAAGGAGTAACATTTGAAAGATATAAAACCAACGAGGAACCTGAAGAATGTTATACAAATGAATCCTACCCAGCAAGAGGGGATAGGCCCTCCATACAGTCAAGCGATGAATGAATAAGTAATAAAGGATGTACATTAATGGAATGTAAGGTGAACAAGTCAACAGGTACATAAACCTGTAAATATTTAAGGACTCCATCCACCCAGGTCAAAGGAAAGGGTCCCACCCATCTAGTATGAACTCCAGGCAGACAGCACTGTAGATTTTTGCAGTTAGGCAGAATCCAGACAGAGCCCCATATGCCTCAATCAATGCTTCTAAATGAAGCAATGAGTGCTGCAGGTCAGTTAATAATACAAGCAGGTCATCTGCAAACACCAGAGCCTTGAAAGTCATACCATGGAAAGAAACCCCACTTATCTCTTCCCCCCCTCCCCCCCCCCCCCCCCCCCCCCCCCCGTTAATGGAACACAAAAGTGGCTCCAAGCAGTGTTGCCAGGTGGGCGGTTTTACCGCCCAATTGGGCGGTTTTCCGTGACCCGCCGCAGGAAATTTTTGCCCGCGGCGGGTCGCGGTTTTTTGGGCTTCTTTTTTTTCTTTTCCGCGGTTTTTTCGGCCGCGGGGGGCGGGGTTAGTGGACGTTTTGGGCGGGGTTAGTGACGTTTTGGGCGGGGCCGATGACGAGGGAGGCGGGGCCGATGACGGGGAGGCGGGGCCGGCGGGGGCGGGGGTGATGACGCGGGGGTGGGGGTGTCAGGGGCGGGGTTTGAGTTTGGGCGGGTTTTGGGCTGTTTTTACGCTGGATTGGGTGGGAAAAAAATTTTCCACCTGGCAACACTGGCTCCAAGGTTAAGATAAACAAAAGAAGCAACAAGGGACAGCCTTGACACATACAGACCTGAAAAGGTGGAGTCCGAACTGCATTCACTAACAAATGTGTCTTTGGTGCATTATACAAGGTCATAATTGCATTCAAAAACCAGCCCTGCATTCCCACATACTATAATACGAGAAAAAGAAATGGCCACCCCACCCGATCAAATGTCTTTTCCGTATCAAGGCTAATGATCAAGGCAGGGAAGTCTACAGACTGACAATATGACATATAACCAGCAAGACCTTGCAAACATTCAGAATCAAATGCTGCCCCCGCACACACCATACCTGTAGTTCTCCCACCACCCCAGGGAGGAGACCAGCGAAGCAATCTTCCAGCACCTGGAAGAGAATTTGATGCCCTCATTAAGGAAAGAAATGGGCCTATAGGCATTAGGCCAGTCACCAGGATGACCAGGCTTGTGTATCAAAGTTATAAGAGCTAAATTAGCATAAGGGAGAAACTGTTGACGCCAAACAACATCTTTATAGTAAGCAAGCAGGGGATCTATCAGTTTAACCCATAATATTTTATAAAATTCCCCCGAAAAACCATCAGGTCTCAGTACCTTATGGTCTTTCAGACCTTTGATGGCAGCCTGTACCTCCTTGGCCTGAAAAGGAACATTTAAAGTCGCAAGTGCTTCAGGGGGCAAACAGGACATACTGGTAGTCTGGAGAAGTTGCTGAATTTCAGTGACAGACATCTGGAGATCTTCCTCAAAGTCATTTAAAATAATCATTAAAAATCCCAGCAAGATCTTCACTCTTATTGTGTATCTGACCAGCACTGTCCTTAAGAGCTGAAACCGCAAGGGAACTGTATCGTGTGATTTGTACTTGATAAATAAAGCAGTTTACCTTTCTCAAATGCAGCCTTGGTGTTGCCTCACTCTATATAATGGATAGTGGATATTTAATGATCTAGGGTGGGGGCCAACAGGGCCAGAAAAAAATCACTGGGTGGCCAACATAGCCTCCTTGTTGTCTTTAGAGGGTTTACAAATGTACATTTGTGTTACAAGACATGAGGAAAGACTTGCTGAACTAAACATGTATACTCTGGAGGAAAGGAGAAACAGGGGTGATATGATACAGACGTTCAAATATTTGAAAGGTATTAATCCGCAAACGAACCTTTTCCGGAGATGGGAAGATGGTAGAACGAGAGGACATGAAATGAGATTGAAGGGGGGCAGACTCAAGAAAAATGTCAGGAACTATTTTTTCGTGGAGAGAGTAGTGGATGCTTGGAATGCCCTCCCGTGGGAGGTGGTGGAAATGAAAACGGAATTCAAACATGCGTGGGATAAGCATAAAGGAATCCTGTGCCGAAGGAATGGATCCTCAGGAGCTTAGTCAAGATCGGAAGGCGGGGCTGGTGGTTGGGAGGCGGGGATACAAAAAGTAGCAAATATGAGTTATCTTGTTGAGCAGACTGGATGGACCGTGCAGGTCTTTTTCTGCCGTCACCTACTATGTTACTATGTTACAAGTGCTTGTCCTTCTTTAATTGGTCTTCTTCATTTAAGTCCCCCAAGCAATTCTCTTATTTCAAGCACAGACATATGAAATTATGTTCCCTCCTTATAACTGCTTTAGCTGTGGACCAAAATAACTCAGGCTGATCAAGATGCTGAGAACTATTGAGCATATAAAATTCCCACTTTTTCAATAAATACTGCTGAAAATCTAAACGTCCCCCCCCCCCCCAATGTTACAGTAATAAGTCGAGGACTCCAACTCCACCCACAACACAGCATGGTCAGACACCTCCCCAGACCAATAACTGCCCAAGAAATAGATGGAAAAAGTGAACATTGGACGAAGATGAAATCTAAATGTAACTAAGTGTCATGGGCCCTAGGGAGGTATATGAAATTCCACTCCTCCAGATGCAACCCTCACCATGTGTCTACTAAACTGCTGCACTCCCCATGCCAATACTCTCCCTGAAGAGCGATCTAGAGTGGGATCCATGACTGAATTCATGTCTCCCAGCACCATCAGGTCTTCGTGCACATACTGAGCACAAATACCCAAAACAGCATGATAGAATGACTTATCAAAAGGTGTCTGCCCATATATGACCAGCAACAGAAATGTGCGACCCTGAAGCCAAACCCTAAGCAACAAACAACAACCAGCAACATCCTTGCTAATGAGGTTTGCCTTATATCGCAAAGATTTCCGAAATAATACTGCCACCCCACCCCCTGGCGAGAACCAGAGGAGGAATAAAACACCTCTTCTACCCATGCTCTCTGAAGCTTCAAATGCTCCTCATCCATAAGTCTAGTCTGTTGCAGGCAGGTGACATCCACCCCATGATGTTTCAAGGCTGACAATATTTTGGCATGTTTCATCGAGGTGGATATCCCTCCCACGTCTATGTGCATTCTACCACTAACCATCACTAAGGACCACCAATCGCTGTGCAATTAAGGAACTGGAAATCCCAAGCAGGTAGCCAGGGTGCCCAGCCTTCACCCCAATCACCCACATCTTCCCCACCACCAGACCACATTCACCCACAACATATCAATAATCCAACACCACACATACAGATCATACATCCATCACAAACACACATTATTCACTAGCTCTAATTCCCCCAAACCAAACCCCCCATCCCACCCCTCTATTCCCCCAACCCTATCCCCCCACCCCCATATCCCCTATAGCAAACTATAACGTATCCACTACACAAACGCAGAGGTAAAAGAAAATCACATTTGGATGCATGGGTCCCTGCACCCCACTGTAATTCACCCATACCATAAAAGCATGTTAAAACCATAAAAGTGTAGCCAATACAAAGCAACTGGAAAACATAGCAAAGTCACTTAGGTATTAAATGCAACACATGATCGTCCTCAGCAAGAAAAAAAAACTGGCATCAGTGGCTCCTCAGAAATGGCAGACACAATGTCAATCTCCTCAATTGGAATTAAGCTGTTGAATAAAAGCTTGAGCTGCTCCCAGAGAGTCCAAGGTCTGCCATAATTTACCCTGCAAAAAAACTTTAGGCATTGCGGTGTATAAAAACATAAAGCATATATGCTTGTCAGACAAAGTAGCACAAATTGGAGTGTAACACCTGCAATGCTCCTGCAGAGCTGAAGAGAAACCCTGGAAGATTTTTACAGGCATGTCCATCTTGTGCTTAAAAGTTGAGGATTTTAATCACCACCACCCAAGGACAATCATGGCCTCTTGTAGTTGGCCCACACAGTGAGCTCTCTCCAAGCAGAGCGTTCCGAGCATGCCTTGAAGAAAATTTCTGGGTAAGGCAGCACTCTAGAATGTCCGGTAAGTGCGATTGTGTCTAGCCAGTCCACAATGCACAAGTTACTGCACCGTGATCCATTTTCCAGATCATCAAGTGTGGGATGAATGAGTGAAGGGTAGATTGGAAAAGCTTGAACATGGACACTGTAACATAAGACAGTTGATGGACAGTGGCATACTGCAAGTCCATGGGGGGGGGGGGGGGGGGGGCTAGGGTTGTAGGGTGGGTAAGGTGCTTTGAGAAAATGGTTATAGCTGCTGTCCTGCTTGTATTTGTTTTGAAACTTTGTTGCGATCTATTTTCAACCAACAAAAACTTGAGTTTAAAAAGGAACTGCAACTCCACTCATGTTTTGCCCAAATTCTGCTCCAGAACACACCTACAAATAAAAGTGTGCACTGTGCATATCTTTATGTGCACAACCCCTGGGATAATTATATAAATATCTCTTTATGCACATAACCCTGCAGTAATTTTATAAAAAATATTTTTTGTGTGAAAAATCCTTGATGAAAATTATCCCCTTAAGGTGCAGCATGCAACCCTAATGTCTTTTTATGATGGCAGTGACAATCATTGTCATGGTAAACATCACACCTTCTTCCACAGAAGGATCTGTATGCACTTCACAACTGTGGCATGCTACCACTCCCAGGCTGAACGGATGACCAGTTTGCATTGCTCTGTTACCAGTTCCATCATGGGTCATGCACCTCATATACAGTCTTCAGGTATTTTCTTTATCCTTAGTGGGCTCACAATCTGGGACAATGGAGGGTTAAGTGACTTGTCCAGGGTCACAAGGAACTGCAGTCAGAGCCTGATTAAGGCATAGGCAAATTAGGCAAGTGCTTCAGGCCCAAAAGTTTAGGAAGGCCCTGTCAGATGTGCTCAGGATTCAGGAGTTTAGGATCAGCGGCGTACCGAGGGCGGGGTGGTGGGGGCAGTGCACCCCGGTGCACGCTGCAGGGGCATGCAGAGAGCAGCCACATGGCTGTTGGCTCAGCAGATTCCCTGCGTTCTGATGTTACATCCTGTTCCAGGGCAGAGGAAGCAGGGAACCGGCAGAGCCGACAGCCGCGTGCCTGCTCCCAAATCCCCAGGAGATAAGAAAAATGCACTGGGGGGGGGGGGGGGGAAGGGTGTTTTGAGGTAATACGCCAGGGAGGGACGACATTGCACCTGGTGGGGACGATGCCGATACTGCACACGGTGGGGGGGAGGGGGCCCAGCAGCGACCTGCCCCAGGTGGTAGTTGACCAAGGAACACCATTGGTTAGGATTGCCAACTGTATGGATTTTTTCAGGATTCTAAAAATTGGTACATTACCTGTCTCAAAGCCAGAAGAATGCTCCCCCTTTCCAGTGCACATGCTGTAGTAAAATCCAGCCAATGGGAAGGCTCTAATAGTCACAGGAAGGGAGGGGCTCAGCTGAAGGGGCTGTGAGGAAAGTTGAGCTCTCTGCCATGCACAGGGTGTTTGGTCAGAGAATCAGTGAGTGTTCTTTGGGGAGGGGGGGGGGGCGGGCCAGGAGATATTATTACAAAGCAGAAGAAAGTGTGAAAGGTCTGCTGAGGAAAAGAACAGGCAGGAATGCCAGAATTTTACATGATGGTGGGCAGACCTGGTGAGAGGTGGGGGCACTGCCTGAATGAGCACTTGAGCAGCAGGACAACACTAGAAAAGAGAGCTAGAAAGTACATGTCATGTACTTGTGGATGTTTCTGTGTATCTGGTGAGGACAGTCTCACAGAAATGAAGCTTCCTTTTGAAAATCTGGGCTGGGATGGGGAAGTTCACTGGTACAAATGTACCTGTACACATATTAAGTGAAGGGAAGTTTTCAGCCCAGGGAATTTACCCAGTTAACTATTAAATTACTCTGGCAAATTCCTTTGAACACTGTCCTAATACTGCGTCCACTCTGCCTATATTCTTTCAGAAGCATAAAAAAAAAGCTGAAATATTTCATTTTGCATTTTCCATTTGTGAACCTTTTTTTTTTTACACGTAAAACTTTGTAAATTTATATCTTGGACTCATTACCCTTACATCTCACTCTTTAGAGCAGTCAATCCTTGGAATCTCTGGTTTGTATTGGAGACAATAGAGAGTGAATATTACTTGCCCAGCTTCCCTAGTTAGCCCACCGCTGCAGAGCTGCCAGGTTACCCAGCTTCAGTCCAAGAGGGAAACTTTTTGGGCAGTCCTGTTTTTGAACTTATATCCCAAGAGTGTTCTTTTTGTAGTCTCTGATATCATCAACTGAAATCAGCACTTCGGGTCTCATAATGTACCAGGATAGGGTTGAAGAAATCTAAGACTGGCTCAGAATTTCCTTCCTGGATCTGGGTAACTTGGCAGCTCTCGTTCTCTACTCATTAAGCCTCTACATTCAAAGCATGTGCTTGTATAGTCCCTATGCTCACTCACAAACTATTACTGCTATCATACCCACAGCTAGGCTCTGCACTTTTCCCTGCTACTTCTGGAAAGGTGAAATGATGGTGGGGGAAGGGGTCTCTGATGTTAATCCAACCCTGACTGCAGTAGGAATCCAACCTAGTTCCACTGGTTTTCAATCCATTGCACTATTAGGCTACTCCTCCACTCCATACAGATATTTAACAGCAAAGCAATCAACCAGAATTTTTGGAGGGATGCTTTTTCTTTTTTTTTTTAAGAATTGTCTTCTATACTGCCAAAACAAACAATACAGAAGAAGCTAGAGTGGGGAGGGAGAAGATAGAACTTAGAAACTGGAATGGATTAGTGCAAATAAAGAATATAGTACTGACAAATTAGAAGAAGGTCAAATGTCAAGCAGCACAAGCCAAGCCCAAATGCAATAAAAGCAGAAGGTCTTTGCTGAAAGGCTGAATGGAATGTGGAACAAATATCTAAAGCCTGCGGCAGCTGTGCCATACGGGCATCACTATACAGGAGATCAGTTCAAAGCATGCGTGCTTTGAATCCTAGAGAAAGGAAGGAACAGCGAGATATTGCTTCTACCCACCTGTTCAATGTTAAAGACAGAGAACAGTACGCAGTTGTGACCCACACCAGGCTTTGTTACACAACATCAATCTTAAAAAGAGGAAGGCTGCAAAAAATAGACAATGACAAGGAGAAAACACTGTGGTAAAGTTCTACGAAGGGCAATGAGAATAAGAAGAGACCCTGAATAGCTCTGCGTAAACTTTAGCTTTCCTAACATAAAGGAGGGGTTAATTTCCCAGGTTTCTGCAAGTATCATCTAGCATCTGTACGTAGTATGGGAGCAGATTGGTTTAAAAGGTAATTCTATAAGACGGCACTTAAATCTGTTGCCAATTCTGCACCTAGAATAGCACCAGTTACGCATATAGGACTGGATTCTATATATGGCGCCTGAAAAATCAGCGCTGAAAATATTTCCATCTAGGCGTATTCTGTAAACAGTGCCTAGATTTAGGGGCAGTTGATAAAATACGCCAAGCCTGTGCCTAACTCTAGATGTGTCCATTTATGCCAAGTAAAACTTGGTGCAAATACCAGCACCTAAGTTAGGCACAGAGCAGTTTTCAATTTTCAAACCAGAAAAATGTTATGTTTTGTTTCAAAAATCGCTATTTTCCAGATGTTTTTGTGCTCAGTATGTATTTCTTTAGGTACCACTCAGTTCTACATCTACACAGATGATGTGCAGCTACTCATATCCATTGAACCCGACTTACCCACAGCCCAGAATAAACTGACTACTTGTCCTACATCAATTCAAGAATGGGCTAAAAACTGCAAACTTTGCTTGAACTCAGGTAAAACCAAGCTTCTATGGGTTCCTAACACAAGTGGGCACATACCTAGGGTTACCATATGGCTCCAGAAAAAGGGAGGATGGATTGAGGCAGCCAGGTTTTACTTCCATTGCTTTCAATGGAAGTAATTGAGCCATCAGGGTTTTAATTCCATTGCTTTAAGCAATGGAAGTAAAACCCGGCTGGCTCAATCCGTCCTCCTTTTTCTGGAGCCATATGGTAACTTTACACATACCTGACATCAAAATCTCTTTTGAGAAAACAAATTCCCCCTCAGATCACAAGTCAGGAGCCTTGGAATACAGCTAGATTCAACACTTACTCTGATCCCCCAAATCCAAGCAACCTTTAAGAGCTGCTTGTATCATTTGAAACAACTACGCTGCCTCTCTCCATACATTGAGAAGGCAAGTCTTGTCTCAGAGTTGTTCATGCCATTATAACATTAAGACTGGATTACTGTAATGCACTCTACACTGGCCTGACTACAAAGGGCCTGCACCAGCTCCAATTGATTCAGAATACTGCAGCAAGACTAACAGAAGATTGTAAACAATGTGACCACGTCACACCATTTTTGCAAAAACTTTACTAGCTAACAGTACAACACAGGGCTAAATTTAAAACTCTATGTCTGATCTTCAAGGCCTTTAAAGGAAATAGCCCTGCGTATCTGAAGAATAGGATGATCCTCCACACACCTAGGCCTCTAATGGAAGAAATACCTAACCTGGTAGTCATACACACACACAAGGAGTGACATGGGCTGCACTTACTATATAGGAAGACATTTATCCACTCCTACCCTAGCTAAGATCATTTTCAAGCACCATTCTGATTTCAAGTGTAGCTTTCTTTACATTAATCCCCTTATTTTCTTACTCCTGCTACTCTATTTTATCTATCAATCATTGCTTACACCCTATACTGTCTATTAAAATGCATATTCTAATGTAGCATACTATGCCATACTTTGTCTATTGCTTATGTTTGACTTATTCTCACTTTACACTGCCTTAAGTGAATTCCTTCAAAAAGGCAGTAAATAAATCCTAATAAATAAAATAAATAAATGACAGGGGAAAACAAATCCTAGACAAAAATGCACAAAAACAAACCACAGGGACAGGGCCGGCCCAACCCGGTAAACAGGATAAGCACCGCGGGGGGGGGGGGGGGGGGGGGCGCCTGCCTTCAAGGGCACCGCATGCGCTGCTGCCCACCCAGAGGGGGGCCTGCCGCCCGCAGAGTTCCAGGGCCCGCCCGTCCTCCCAGTTCCAGGGTCCCTCTCTCCGAATTTTAAAAGCCATCTTCTTACCTCGTCGGGGTTACGGCGACAGCAGCACGCAGTGAAAAGTGTGCAGGCTCGGCGCTTCAGCCTTCCCTTCTCTGTCTCAGAGCTCTGGTCCCGCCCTCATTTCCTGTTTCCGCAAGGGCGGGACCAGAGCTGTGAGACAGAGAAGGGAAGGCTGAAGCGCCGAGCCTGAACACTTTTCACTGCGTGCTGCTGTCGCCGTAACCCTGATGAGGTAAGAAGATGGCTTTTAAAATTCGGAGAGAGGGACCCTGGAACTGGGAAGGAGACCCTGGAACTCGGAGGGAGGGAGGGAGACCCTGGAACTTGGAGGGAGGTAGGGAGACCGAGAGGGGGGGAGAGGGAGGAAGGAGGGGAGGGGGAATGCACCACCTGCAATCGAAGGACAGGAGGGGGTAGGGGGTTAGAAGGCAATGGACACAGGAGGGGGGGGGGGGGGAGGTAGACACAATGTTTTTTGTTGTGCTCTCTCTGCCTGCTGTTCTTCAACTTGTTCTTCACCTTTTAAGGCACTGGGCTGAAAAAGGGGGCAGGGTGGGAGAAGAGAGAGGGAGAAGCGAGAAAGAAGATGCTAGATGGGGGGGGGGGCGCCAACTGATAGTCTGCAGGGGGGCACCAGAGATCCTAGGACCGGCCCTGCACAGGGATGGCTATGTGGCACCATTCCTAGGACCCTATTTACTAAAGTGCACTAGCGCTTTTACTATGTGCTAAAATTAGCACGCACTAAACGCTAGAATCGCCCATATGTATCTATGGGTGACAGCGTTTAGCACGTGCTAATCATTAGCGTGCACTAAAACCACTAGTGCGCCCTTAGCACAGCTTAGTAAACAGGGTCCCTAGTAAACTGGCCACACAGACATCCCAGCAGAGCAACCTAGTGGTCAGTACAATGGACTTCACATAAAGGGACCCAGGTACAAATTCCACCTTAACACCCTTATTTTATATTGTGAGCCCAGCAGGAAAATCCAAAAACCTACAGCATCTAATTACAAAACACAGCTACATGGTTAATTTTTGGACTATCTAAATATGACAGCGTTTCTCCATTTTAGGTTAGGCTTCCCTGGCTGCCAATTGAGGCCAGAATTTTATTTAAATTAGCCTGTTTTCTTTTTAAAATACTACATGGTCTTGTTCCTAGCTACGTCCTTTCTCATTTCTGTTTTGCAGCTTCTTTTAGATCTAGGCAAGGTGATTGTGCTAATTTTTTTTACCTTTCCTTCAGTCAAGGGTAAAAGGAGACTATCATTTTTTGAGAAATATTTGGTTGTACAAGCTGCCAGAGTATGGAAGTATATTGCTGGAACATTTTCACTCTCATTCATATCTTTTATTTAGAGGGAAGGTCAGATTTTTTTCTTTCAGAAATATGTGTTACAGGCTTGATGTTATTCTCTAACCCCCCCTTTTACAAAGCCACGCTAGCGACTGCCACGTGGTAATGCCATCACAGCTCATTCACTCAACACAGCCCATTCACTTTGAATGGGCTGTGTCGGCATTACCACACCGGCAGCAGTTAGCGCAGCATTGTAAAAGGGGGGAGGGTAACTGATCAAGGTAATTCCCAGAAGACTGTTCTGGTTTCTTCATGGTTGTAACCCGCTTACAACTGAAAGGTGTTAGCAGGACACAAGTCATGATGTTAATGTTAATGTACACTATTACAAAAGCCCTCAGGTCTGCCTGTCTATAGGTATAGTTGGTATTTTGCGTGTTTTGGAAGACTTACAATTTCAACCACAAGTGTATTAGTTAAGAGTGGGATATGGGCCTGGGTTCCTTTCTCTACAGGCCACTGCACTGACCACTGGCCTACTATATGCGAATGCCAGGAGCCTAAGAAATAAGATGGGGGAGTTGGAATATATTGCACTAAATGAAAAATTAGATATAATAGGCATCTCTGAGACCTGGTGGAAGGAGGATAACCAGTGGGACACTGTCATACCGGGGTACAAATTATATCGTAGTGATAGGGTGAATCGGATTGGTGGAGGGGTAGCATTGTAGATTAACGAGAGCCTTGAATCAAATAGATTGAAAATTCTGCAGGAAACAAAACACTCCTTGGAATCACTGTGGATTGAAATTCCATGTGCAAAGGGGAAAAGGATAGTGATAGGAGTGTACTACCGTCCGCCTGGCCAGGACGAACAGACGGATGCGGAAATGTTAAAGGAAATCAGGGACGCAAACAAACTGGGCAACACAATAATAATGGGGGATTTCAATTACCCGCATATAGACTGGGTTAATGTAACATCTGTACACGCAAGGGACATAGGATTTCTTGATGAAATCAAGGACAGCTTCATGGAACAGCTAGTTCAGGAGCCGACAAGAGAAGGAAAAATACTAGACTTAGTCCTTAGTGGTGCTCATGATCTAGTGCAGGGGGTAACGATACGAGGGCCGCTTGATAACAGTGATCATAATATGATCGGTTTTGATATTGGCATTGAAGGAAGTGAAACTAGGAAATCAAGTACGCTAGCGTTTAACTATAGAAAAGGTGATTACGACAAAATGAGAAAAATGGTGAAAAAAAGACTGAAAGGAGCAGCTCGCAGAGTAAAAAACTTGCATCAGGCGTGGATGCTGTTTAAAAACACCATCCTGGAGGTTCAGGACAAATATATTCCACGTATTAGAAAAAAGGGAAAAAAGACTAAACGTCAGCCGGCGTGGCTAAACAGTAAGATAAAGGAAATCATTAGAGCCAAAAAACAATCCTTCAGAAAGTGGAGAAGAGAACCAACTGAAAGTAACAGGATAGATCATAAGGAATGCCAAGCCAAATGCAAAGCGGAGATAAGGAGGGCAAAAAAGGACTTTGAGAAGAAATTAGCGTTGGAAGCAAAATACATAGTAAAAATTTTTTTAGATACATTAAAAGCAGGAAACCGGCCAAAGAGTCGGTTGGGCCGCTGGACGAAAATGGTGTTAAAGGGGCGATCAAGGAGGACAAAGCTGTAGCGGAGAAATTAAATGAATTCTTTGCTTCGGTCTTCACCGAGGAGGATTTGGGGGGACACCGGTGCCGGAAAGAATATTTGAAGCGGGGGAGTCGGAGAAACTAAACAAATTCTCTGTAACCTTGGAGGATGTAATGGGTCAGTTCAGCAAGCTGAAGAGTAGTAAATCACCGGGACCTGATGGTATTCATCCCAGAGTATTAATAGAACTAAAAAATGAACTTGCGGAGCTACTGTTAGAAATATGCAATCTGTCCCTAAAATCGAGTGTAGTACCGGAAGACTGGAGGGTAGCCAATGTTACTCCGATTTTTAAGAAGGGTTCCAGAGGAGATCCGGGAAATTATAGACCGGTGAGTCTGACGTCGGTGCCGGGCAAGATGGTGGAGGCTATTATTAAGAATAAAATTGCAGAGCATATACAAAAACATGGACTGATGAGACAAAGTCAGCACGGATTTAGTGAAGGGAAGTCTTGCCTCACCAATCTAATGCATTTTTTTGAGGGGGTAAGCAAACATGTGGACAATGGGGAGCCGGTTGATATTGTATATCTGGATTTTCAGAAGGCGTTTGACAAAGTGCCGCACGAAAGACTCCTGAAGAAATTGCAGAGTCATGGAATCAGAGGTAGGGTATTATTATGGATTAAGAACTGGTTGAAAGATAGGAAGCAGAGAGTAGGATTGCGTGGCCAGTATTCTCAGTGGAGGAGGGTAGTTAGTGGGGTCCCGCAGGGGTCTGTGCTGGGTCCGTTGCTTTTTAATGTATTTATAAATGACCTAGAGATGGGAATAACTAGTGAGGTAATTAAATGACACAAAATTATTCAGGGTCGTCAAGTCGCAGGAGGAATGTGAACGATTACAGGAGGACCTTGCGAGACTGGGAGAATGGGCGTGCAAGTGGCAGATGAAGTTCAATGTTGACAAGTGCAAAGTGATGCATGTGGGTAAGAGGAACCCGAATTATAGCTACGTCTTGCAAGGTTCCACGTTAGGAGTTACGGATCAAGAAAGGGATCTGGGTGTCGTCGTCGATGATACGCTGAAACCTTCTGCTCAGTGTGCTGCTGCGGCTAGGAAAGCGAATAGAATGTTGGGTGTTATTAGGAAGGGTATGGAGTCCAGGTGTGCGGATGTTATAATGCCGTTGTATCGCTCCATGGTGCGACCGCACCTGGAGTATTGTGTTCAGTACTGGTCTCCGTATCTCAAAAAAGATATAGTAGAATTGGAAAAGGTACAGCGAAGGGCGACGAAAATGATAGTGGGGATGGGACGACTTTCCTATGAAGAGAGGCTGAGAAGGCTAGGGCTTTTCAGCTTGGAGAAGGGACGGCTGAGGGGAGATATGATAGAAGTGTATAAAATAATGAGTGGAATGGATCGGGTGGATGTGAAGCGACTGTTCACGCTATCCAAAAATACTAGGACTAGAGGGCATGAGTTGAAGCTACAGTGTGGTAAATTTAAAACGAATCGGAGAAAATTTTTCTTCACCCAACGTGTAATTAGACTCTGGAATTCGTTGCCGGAGAACGTGGTACGGGCGGTTAGCTTGACGGAGTTTAAAAAGGGGTTAGATAGATTCCTAAAGGACAAGTCCATAGACCGCTATTAAATGGACTTGGAAAAATTCCGCATTTTTAGGTATAACTTGTCTGGAATGTTTTTACGTTTGGGGAGCGTGCCAGATGCCCTTGACCTGGATTGGCCACTGTCGGTGACAGGATGCTGGGCTAGATGGACCTTTGGTCTTTCCCAGTATGGCACTACTTATGTACTTATGTAGGAGTAGCCTAGTGGTTAGGGTGGTGGACTTTGGTCCTGAGGAACTGAGTTCAATTCCCACTTCAGGCACAGGCAGCTCTTTGTGACTCTGGGCAAGTCACTTAACCCTCCATTGCCCCATGTAAGCCGCATTGAGCCTGCCATGAGTGGGAAAGCGTGGGGTACAAATGTAACAAAAAAAAAAAACTTGCTGCTCTAATAGGAATGGCCATAATATCTGATGCTGTCAGATCCTGGTATGTACTGTCACATCTTTGGTGAGTGGGATGAGGTCAGTGACCACTCGGGGATTAAGGTGGGATCATGCCTTAATCCCTCCAATGACCAGCTGGTCAGTTAGGGCACCCTTTTGTGATTTAGTCATGATTGAAGGAGTAGAGGATGACACACAACTTCACATGTATGAGAACATAAATCCTTTAGTCAAAGCACCAAATGACCCCACATGACTCCATGTTTCGGCGGAGAATGCCACCTGCGTCAGGGGTCAGATACAGTTCTCTTTAGATGACAATGCTCATGTATGTGGTGCTATGGGAGGAAAAGCTGCTGGAAAGCAGACAAATGCAAATAAATCACGACATGACTGCTTTTCCGTGACTGTGTTAAAACTGCTAAACTCCTGAACGCTCTCAGGCAGAAAGGCATGAAAGAGGTCCAGATAAAATTCTCAATTTTTGCCCTAGACATCTTTTATCTTGTTTCACTATTCATGAAAAATGTCCTGGGCCCACCCAAAACACACTCGCAACCCACCCACTTGTGATTTAGACGAACCTCGGAGAAAACGGTCTCAAATTTGAGTTTAGAAAATTGTGTCTTGAACGTTTTTGTGTGCAGAATGTCCACCTGCTGCTTTGTGCCACTTTTGAGATGTTTTTCTCTTTCGAAAATGAGAGCCAACTAATGCAGTGTTAACGTGTTAGTACTTAACACCTCCTCAAGAGGAGGCGGTAAGTGTTCACGTGTTAATTCTCTGCAGGTACTGCACACTAATGGTGATATGAACGCACAACATGCAATAAAATGAGAGGGTGGGCCCTCAAAAGGTGCTGCATTAAATCTGGACATAGTGGGCCTTTAGCCCAGCTAACACCCACGGTCAGCGCTAAGCCTGGATGTTCAATGTTGGGCTGTTTCCGGGTGACCAGCACTGAATATCTGGTTTATTTTTGGCCACTTCAAATCTAACCAGCCAAGCCGATATTCAGCGCTGGCTGGTTATGTTTGAACCAGCCACTGGTATTCATGCAGCCAAATATGGCTGCCAAACTTGTACTGAAAATCAGCAGATAGCTGATATATATTGCACGATATAACCAGATAACTGCTGTGAATTTTCAGCGGGCCATGGCCAGCCATGTCCCGGTGAAAATTCGCGGATAGCCGGTTATGGGGCATTTAACTGGCCAGGTGCTGATCTTAGATGGTTTTATGCTTTGGAATATTGGGGGAAGTGTGTAGTAAAATCCTGCATTACAACATTTTAAGCCCAGATTCTAGTGCACTTTAGTAAAAAGGCCCCTTAGACATTTATGCATGATAAAAATTTAAGTGCCGGGTTATGCACTTCTAAAATGCAAATGGCACATCCACAATAAGCACTTAAATTAACATTACCTTATAAATATATATACTCTGATGGGTCATATGGCCTTTCATTTTCTTAATCAAGACCATACAGGACACATTTATTTTACACTTTATAACTTAACGCCGATTGCTGCAGCTCAAGATGTGAGGACAATATATGAATACAGAGGCTATGCTTCAGTATGCCGAACAGCAGGCATTCCCTTTTAAGTGACTCTTTATTGGTTGTGGTATACTGGGATTAAAAATCAATTACACTTTTCCACACATAACAAAACACCATAAGATGATCAGCCACAATGTTTCTGCCCATCTCTCCCTCTCTATATATATTCCAAACTGTGAGCGTAAATTAAAGACAGCAAGACTGAGGCTGCAATAATTCTGAACAAATGAGCTATAATTTTGGTACTGAGGTTTTGGGTTATTTATACGCTTGTTAAAATTACACAGAATTCTGGCAACAGCAGTGGTTTTAAAGCCAAAATGTAGGTGGACTGAAAGAGAGAACCAGAAAAAAAAGGTTGTTTTTCAATGTGTTGGGGTCAATGTGTTCAACGTGTGGGGATCAACAAAGGGTTTGTTTCATTGATAGGTGGGTTTTAGAGAAATTTACAGCAGAAATACATTTGTTGGCTTTGGCAAATAAGAATATTCACAACCTATCTTGAAAAAAATGCAGTTCACAGGCTGTACATATCTCAGGGAAACCAAAGAACCCCTTTAGCGTAGACTTTTAGACTGAACCCAATTCTGAATCAAGTAGGCCCCAACATTCAAAGGCTCTTACCCAGGTAAGTAAGGGGCCCTTTTACAAAGCTGTGACAAAAAGTGGTCTTAGTGCGTCCTTATGTAGGTCTTTTCTGTGCGCTAAGGCCAGAAAATGGCTGATTTTCCAGTTTCCAATTTAAAGGCCATGCACTAATGTTACCATTAGCATAAGTCCATTACCAAAATTTAGTACATGAGCCCTTACAGCCACCTATTTTGTAGGTGTCAAGTGCTCACGCACTAATCCTGAGCCAATCAGCACACAGTAATGTAGCTGCCACCCCAAAATCACCATACTTCCCCCAGGCAGTCTGGCATCCCCTCCTTACCCCCCTTACCCCATTCCCTCTTATGGGTTTGGCATCGTTTTAATCCCTCTCTTCCTCCCACCACTCCCCATGGGCCTATAGACTTGCCGCGTTTGCCAGCACTGTCAGCAGTGATTACATCAGGCTCTTTTCGGCCAGCCCCGGAGTCCTCCCTTCTGTTGCAACTTCCTGTTGCTACTTGGGCAGGATGTGGCAAAGAGATAGCTTCGGGCCATCCAGAGGGAGCTACATGTAATCACTGCCGGCAGTGCCAACCAATGTTACAACTCTGTAGGCCCATGGGCTAGCAGGCAGAGGGAGATAGGAAGGCATGCCAGACCCAAAGGAGAATGCAGATGGTGAAAAGCAATACATAGGTGGAAGGAAAGGGAGAGAGAAAAATGCACATGGAAGGGAAGTGGGGGATGCACATGGATGGAAGGGAAGGGAGAGGAGGTACTGAAAGTGGATAGAAGGTAAGTGGAGGATGCACATGTATGGAAGAGAAAGGGAGAGGAGAAAATACTGCACATGGATAGAAGGGAACTGTGGGAGGAACGGACATGCATAGGTGAAAATGCACACGGATGGAAGGGGAGAGAGGAAAATGCTGCACATAGATGGAAGGGAATGGAGAGGGGGAAATGCACAGTGAAGGGAAGTGGGGGAAATGCTGCACATGGATGAAAGGGAAGGGAGAGGGGGAAATGTTACACAGAGAAGGGAAGGAGGGAGAATACACATGATGGAAGGGAAGGGGAGAGGGGAACATTCTGCACATGGATGGGATGGAAAAGAAGATGAGAGAGAGCGGGAATGATGCACGTGGATGGAAGAGAAGAGAAAGAAGGGAAGAGGTGAAAAACTAGATTTGAGAAAGAGGGAGAAAATGGATGAAAACTGAATGTGAAAGATCAGCGCTACAACTCTGTAGGCCCATGGATGTAGGGCAGAAAATTAAGAAAGGAGGAGAGAAAAACAGAGTTAAGCAGAATCAGAGACTAGGAACAAGACAATTAGAAAAATAAAATCTCCAGACAACAAAGGTATGGAAATAATTTTATTTTCAAGTTAGTGACTGAATTACAGTAGAAGTCCAAAAATCCAGACTGCTCGGGGATTGGGTCAGTCCGGATTTGGGAATTTTCCGGATTCTGGCTTCTTTCCCCCCCACTCCCGGCCCTGCCTGCTTGCTCCCTCTCTAACCTGAAGTCTTGAAGTCTTCGCAGTCCAGCGGCAGCCTTACTCACTGGCTGCATCGGTCCTTTCCCCTCTGACCAATACCACCCCTTTCGATGCAACTTCTGGTCTTAAGAAGGGGCGGTAAGGGTCAGAAGGGAAAGGCCCGGTGCATGCTTGAGGTAGTGAGTGAGTAAGGGTGCCGCTGGACTGCAAAGACTTCAGGTTAGCGAGGGAGCAAGCGAGTAGGCATGGGAGTGGGGGGGGAACACACCGGATCATGCAGGGATGGAAAGAAGGGGGACGTAGCCATGGAGGTGGGGCCTGGGAGAGTGTGTGAAGGAGAGGAGCAGAGGGATGGTGCACAATGCTGGCAGAGAAGCTGTACCATATGGGGAGAGGGAGGGGGGAGTCCAGCTTGTCGGGTGGTTTTCCGGATTCTTAAGCAGTTTTCCAGATTCTCGGACGGTCAGCAAGAAAATTTGAAGGGCCAAAATTCTCGGGTGATCTGGATTTCCAGACTTCTACTGTTTCTCAGTTTTGAAATATGCCGGTATTATTTTGCACTGTACAGGAGGAAATGCATTTCCTTCTGTTTCTCTAGTGTTGCATTGCAAGCAGAGTCTGGCATCTCAGATTACAGTTTAATTTTTGTCTAAATTAGTGCTTTTAGTTTTTGGTCACATCCTGTATTTGAACAGGTGCTATCTGTGTTCTGCACATGTGTGACCATGGACAGGTGGGATGCTGTAGAAGGGTGTGAGAGAGGAAGGGAGTTGAGTGAGAGTGTGTAATGCCCCCTTATTGGGCACGCCTGGATTTGGGGCCTGACCTAACTGGAGTCTCCCGAGGGAAGTCTCCATCGGTCTCTTACTCACTTGGTGCTCGGTGCCTCCACCTGGGGAAAAAAGAGAATTAGTGGGTGGGATTACCCTCTTCTCCCCCCAGGAAAAAAATAACAAAACAAAAAAACGAACAGCTGTGAACAGGGCTGGCTAATAAATTAAACAGGCTTTATTTAACCATTCACCTTACTAAAAATGTTTTGCTCTATTATTAAAAAAACATCCTGGCAAGGGCATTCTGCATCATCTAAATTTTCTTCCTCTACCTCGTCATCAGCCCTGCTAGAAATGTAATGCAACAGTCTAAGTAGGAAGTTGGTAAACAAAAATTCACTATAATCAGAGCATCCCTGACTGTATATGACTTGACTATCCCAAAGTGCTGTTTTACCACCCTGGACACATACTTGTCCTAAACAAAACTTCTTCACCCTAAATTTCTAATCTTTTCCTTTGGCCGACACATTACTAAGGGGCCCTTTTATAAAGACGTGGAAGGGCCTACATGCATCTAGCGCACGCCAAATCAGCATTACCACCCAGCTACCGCATGCCCCGGGTGCGAATTCCAAATTTGGCGCGTGCCAAAAACACATGGGGGTGTTCTCGGCAGTAATGGGCAATTGGCGTGCGCTGGACGGTTACTGTGCGGGTAACCGCTAAGTCAATGGGTGGTGTTAAGGGCTTGGGCCATAAATAGACGCACGCTGGTTTTCATTTTGCCACATGTCCATTTCCTGGCCCAAATCTACCCCCCCCCCCCCCCGTTTTTCAGACGAGGTGGAAAAATGGTCCAGCGCGTGCCCAATACACGCACCCACACTACCACAGGCCTTTGGCATGCCTTTGTAAAAGGGCCCCTAAGACAGGTCACATCTACTGGGGCCCACCATTTCCACTTTCATGACCTCAGACATGGCTCCATTTAATTTTAACTGATTGCTTTGCAACCACTGTGATAAAATTGAGAATTTCAAATTGCCATATCTCCTCCATCTAGATATCATCCATATACTAGGGAGGCCCTTTTACAATGCTGCAGTAGCTCTAGCGTGGCATTGGTGCATGCCAATGCGGCACTACACAGAAGACAGGGGTAGTGCCACCCCCAGCAAACACCATTTATGGCACGAAAGGAATTGTTTGGGGGTTTTTTTTACTGCTAGGTTAGCGAAAGCCCTTACCGCCTTCTAAATAGGTGGTGATAAGGGCTTCCCCCCCCCAGGAAATGACCATGTGACAAGTGTGCACTTACCGCACAGCCATTTCCTTTTTTTTTTTTGCCTTTTACCTGCTGCATAAAAGTGAGCTTGGAACGTGGCAAATCCACCGCAGCTTGATAAAAGGGGCCCTGAGTGAATTAAGCCCGAAATGCTGTACATCAGCAGGCCCAGGGTTTGCAACGATTGCAACTCCTGTAAAAAAAGAAGAAGTTGGCTGAATTGGTTCCATTCCAGTGAACAGTTATATCAGACAAAAGAAAACAGAATTATATATAATTTGGGAAGATTTCAGGAGACAGGCAGCTTCTGCTTGTCAACATTCTGGAACAAGAGATTATTCTTTGAATATTTTTATTTTCTTAGGCTAGTATTAGGATGGGACTACTAAATTCCCATCCTTCCCTTAGGTTTGGCCTAAAAAATGATACATTAAAAGGTTACAATTAAAATTAGACTCTGTATTATCATAAGACAGAACAGACATACCGGTAAAAACTTAACCGGCTTCAGAGACATAACCATGACTTTTGGTACTCTGTTATCTAAGTCTTCATTGCTAAGCAAGTTATTGATTCATTCTATTAGTATGGCAAAAAAGTAATTTCAAACTGGGAACCTAATCCCTCAATATCAGTAAAGGAGAAATGTTTGTCTCTCTTCCACTTCCGTTTTCTCTTCCCTTATTACTTCCTCTAATCATCCCAATTTTATTCTCTCTTCTTCCCCATCTCCTGACCTAATTTGAAAACCCTATTTCTTCTAGTAGGGTGCAAGGTGAGGTTGTTTCATTGTCTACTGAGGCTGAGATTAGTGACCATTTTAGATTCTTTCTGACTAGACATTAGAGCCACAAATGGCTTTGGTGAGAAAGAAGACGGTGCTAAGGCTCTGTTTGGTTAGGCAAATCTGCTGTTGTTAGTACAAGGGTCAGTAGAGGGCAAAGATGGGCAAACTAAATTATCTGCCTTCATTTTTCTATGATAACATTTTTGGATAATGAGAAAAAATTAATTTTCTTGTTTCATCCATTATTTGTAAATTTTTGCCTATTTTATTCTTTGGTCCCTGCTGCCTCTAACCAATCCATTCATACTATAGCCTTCCTTCTCTTCAGTCTTTTATTTCCTCTACTCTCCAGTTTCAGTATCCATTCCCTTGTACTGAAGACAGAAAACACGCAGTGCTAATGCACTTTGAGGTCAGCCGCTTCTTTTCTGCTTTTCATGTTCTAAACGAAGAACTTACATTGTTTTTAACTGCATGTGACTATAACCAGACTCTGTGACTCCTGATGCAGGCATTTTTTTTTAACCGAAACACAACATTGTGTCAAGTTCATCTGAGTTTGCAAGTTTGTTATAAGTGACTCATTGTACAAACGTTTCTTGTTAATACCCTTGGTGAAGGCTTTCTTTGATGCTTATTAATAAACTAGTAAAAAAGGCCCGTTTCCGAAACCAATGAAACGGGCGCTAGCATGTGGCTTTTGTGTGTGTGTATGTGTCACAGAGTTATTTTGTGTGTTTGTGTGTGTGTGTGTGTGTGTGGGTGCGGTGTGTGTGCAGGTTGTTGATGTGCATCTTTTTTTGTTTTGTTTTTTCCAGCGGTGGTTCTGTGCTCTCCGTGCTGCACAGATAATGAGCCATTCTGCTGGGGAATGCTCCTCCCTTATTGTCATGTAGTTTCCTCTGATTGGTCCGTCTTACGTTGCCTGGGAACGGTGTTGTGATGGTCCTTTGTGTTTCAGAATGTTGAGGGTGTTTTTTCTGATTGGTCTGTCATGCGAGGGCGGGGCAGAGAGACATGGTCAGTGTTGTGGCTTCACCACCATGAATCCATGAACCCTTCAGGGAGTGACTGAGTGACTTCAGAACGTTGTCTTCAGAACGTTGAGGGTGAGTTTTATTATAGTAGATTGCTGATTTTTTATCTTCTGAAGTTCAAAATTGGCACACTGAAAGACCATTGGTCCACTCCTACTTTTTTTTTTTTTTACTTAAGCAACTTTTTTCTCCAATCTCCAGCCTTTCTTCTGTGCAACCTAACAACAATGGCTCCACAACCCAAGGTCAGCTGCAACCACCACTCCTCTCCACCCCAGGATGCCAACAGACATGCCTCCTCTTGTGCCAGAGCCAGTGTGCTGCCAACCACAGTGGCACTGGAACTCTCAGTCTGGCTGGCACTGATGCCAAGTGCTGAATTTTAGGTAGCCAGGCACCCTGGCAAACTGGGATTTTTTACACTCCTGCTTCACATGTACATTCCCTTTAGTCAAGACAAATTCAAGAGTAGTGAGAATGTGTTGTTTTACAGCAACGGGTAACGAGGAGCAGCTGGGCTCTGTGGCTGATGATATCCTCTCAGTTATGCTGCTTCAGTTCAGATCAGCTTTAGAAGCAAAACCTTTTGTATAGGTATGGTGAATAAAGCCAAACACATTCATGAAAAATTATGGTGTCCTTTTACTAAGGTGTGCTAAGCCCTAACACGGGTCTAGAAGGCTGAAAAAGGTTTACTGCAGGATGTACTACAATGTCTTGTAGTAATTTCCCTGTTTGCACCTGGTAATCACATAGAAACTAGATTTTTTTTTTTTTAATTTTGTTTGAGGGGGCTGAGAGTGGGTATGGAGGCACTAACCAGGTAGCATGTCCATATTACCACATGCTAACTGGTTAACGCAAGGTTAACATGTTAAATAGGAGGTGCTAAATGCTCCCATGTTAATTATTTTCAGTTGCCACACACTCACGAAGGTTCTAGGTCAGTTCCCAACTGGTCAGTTCCCACACCAAGCACATGAGAAAGTCCCAAATTAAGTTGTGCTAAGCAGAGATTTTGTTGTGGCTTAGTAAAACGGCCCCTACATTAAGATGGCAATTTAACCTCCTGTATCATAGAAATACCATCACACAACTGATAGCCACTGTCAGGCTCCACAGATAAATCAGTTAATGATCCAAAGTCGAGAGGTACTACTTAGAATTTTAAACCAGAGAATTTAAAATAATTCTATGTGAAAATAATCAGAAACTGTTTATATGGTAAAAATACATTCTTCGGAACAGGATACAAGGGTACGATGATCGCTCAAACTGCTCCTTCTCATCAAATTCCATCCTCATAACATCTATTTCTTTCTTAATACCATTTCTGAGCACAAAATTATATAGTTCCTGGCCTACCCTCTATTTGAACACAGGGTTTTACTGGAGGGTGCTCTGGGCCATCAAATAACTCATGCTCCTGAAGTCCTTTCCTGGTAGGGGGTAAGTTAGTCTTTCAAGGCCTTAGCATTCAGCACAAGCTAATTGGTAGTGCCGCTTTGTAAAAGGAGCCCTAAGTGATTTGCACACAGTAAGGATTTCTTTAATAAGTATTTTACCTTCTGGTAGGAAAACAGAGGCCCTGGGGAAAGGGGCCATCCAAATAATCTATGGCTTGGAGTTCTTTCCTGGCAGGGAGGAAAGAGTTTTTCAAGACCCTTTAGGTTCATAGAAATCTTCTTGCCAAATCCCACTATCCAGAGAAATCACACCACAAATCAGGATGGAGTTGCTCCAAAAAAATATTTACTGGGGCATTTGACACAAATGAATAACCTGACAAATAACCCATTTAGTTCTGGTACAATTTGTACAGAAAAAATCAAATGTCAAATATTCACAAAGTAATACTTTAAAAATCTGCATACACACTAAGAGCTTTTTTACCAACAACCCCCTTCCAAAAATACTTATTGGTAAGCAACTCGTTGGGTTTTCCCCTCACTAGTACCTGTAAAGTTTGAGGCAGGCTTTTTCTCTCATCACTAGTAAAGAGGTGTGGTAACCGTGGTAGTCCACTCTTAAAGGTTATCAATAGAAATCAAACAAAATAAAACATGGAAAAGAAAATAAGTTACGTCCAATAAAAAAGGTATCTTAACACATTTCTTGATTAGCTTTCGAAGGTTGCCCTTCTTCGTCAGATCGGAAATAAGCAAATGTCTTATTTCCGATCTGACGAAGAAGGGCAACCTTCGAAAGCTAATCAAGAAATGTATTAAGTTATGTCCAATAAAGAAGGTATCATCTTATTTTCTTTTCCATGTTTTATTTTGTTTGATTTCTATTGATCTCTCATCACTAAAAGAATAGCAATTCTCCTCCTAACACCACTGAAGATGAGCTCCTGTTGAATCCCTTTCAAATAGAATTCTGTAGAATGTCCAAGTCTCTGTCAGTCTTCCATTTAATTCCAATCAGAAACTGCACTTTTTTCAGAGGTCAAGGCGAGATTTCAAGAGGGAGCACACCTAGCGAGGGTTACCATATGGCTCCAGAAACAAATCTAGATTGTAAGCTCTTTGAGCAGGGACTGCCTTCTGTGTATGGTGTACAGCGCTGTGTATGCCTTGTAGCGCTATAGAAATGATAAGTAGATAGATAGATAAGGTTGGCAGGACCTTTTTTTTCTCAAAAACATCCAAGTTATGATTTTTGACACCCGAATTTTAGACATTTTGCTCCACAGTTCATCCAAATTTCATGGGGTGTGATGGGGGCATGTTTTGGGCGGGACATGGGCGGCCCTAAAAGATAGATATTTTTTTTTCTGCAATAATGGAACAAAATGAAAATGTCTAGGGGCCAAAATTAAGACATTTTTGGCTAGACTGTTTCAATCACGACTAAATGGTCCTTTTACTAGGCTGCGCTAAAAGTGGCCAGTGGTAATTTTAGCACTCGGGTTTCCTGTGCGCTCCAGCCACCACATGCTAATTTCCAAATTAGTGCCAGCTATTACCACCTGAGCCCTTACCACCTCCTAGTTAGTAGGCGGTAAGGGCTCAAGTGCTACTCGTGCAGTAATCAGGCAGCGCATGGAGATGTGGTTAAAGCCACGCAGAACCCCTTTGTGCATTAGATGCTAAATGATGTTTGCTTTAGACCAGCTACAACCAGTCTAAAGCAAATGTAGCAAGCACAGTAAGTTTTATGCATCAGGGCATCACATAACTTTATTATCATGCCAATTTTACAAGTATTGCCAAAGTAATACATTTAGCAGTTAAGGTGAGACAGAACAGAAAGTACTAGGAGAAGAATAGAAGGGGATAGGAAGGGGAGTAGATAACTGAAAGGGGTTATTGGCAAGGGGAGAGAATGCTGCTCTGAAAGGCTGAAAGAAGCAGAAAAGAGTACTAAGGGGAAGAGAGGCTGGGAGAGGACCTCTGGGAAGGAATAAAGGGGGCTAGGAAAAGGTGAAGGGGATTGAAAGGGGTTACTGGCTGGAGAGAGAATGCTGCTGTAAAGGGCTAAAAGTGGCAGAAAGCAGCCATAAGGGGAAGACAGGATGGGTGATGGGGAGAGGTACTGGAAATGGAGTTGTTGGGAGAGGAATAGAGGGTGCTGGGAAGGGGTGAAGGTGGTTGAAAGGGATTCCACTGGTTGCGAGAGAGAATGCTGTTGTGAAGGACTGGAAGAAGCTGAAAGGAGCTTTAAGGAGAAGGCAGGCAGGGTAATGGTTCAGTGGCTGGGAGTGCAGCTGTGGTGGGGGGGGGGGGGGGGGGAATAGAGAAGGCTAGGAAGGGGTGAGAGGGATTGAAAGAGGTTACTGGCAGGGGAGGGAATGCTGCTAAGAAGGGCTGGAAGTGGTTAAAAGCAAGTTGTAAAGAGAGAAAGGCTGGGTGATAGAGACAGGGACTGGGAGTAGAACCTTGTGAGAGGAATAGAAACTAGCTGTAAGGATGAGAGGAATTCAGGGAGAGAGCATGGGCTGTGATGGGAGACGGAGACACGATATGGGAGAGGGGAAGAAGACCAGGCAAAAGGGGACAGAAGCTTCAGAAGGAAGAGGATCTGAAAGAGATAAAGAGTAGCTGTGTGGGATTGGGAAAAGAGGGACTACAGAAAGACGAAGGGGGAAAAGAGGTTATGATGGTAAGAAGAGACATGCAGGTGAGAAAAGGGTAAGACGTGGCATGAGGGAGTGAGACTAGAAGGAGGTGAGATGAGAGGAGGTAGAGAGACAGACTATGGACAGCTAAACACATGGTGTAAAGAGAAATGAAAGACTTGAGAGAAAGATGGAAAAAGTCAAGGAATATGAAGGCAGAGAGGAAGCATAAGAGAAGACCAAGAATAAGCAGAAACAAAGGACAGAAGAAAAACCAGAGACATAGAAAAGTAACAATTTCTGTGCTAGCTGGGCTGGGTCAAGGGTGGGGAATAGTGGTATTCTGCCATTCTCCTCCAGCCCTATGGTAAATAAGTTATTTTACTGAAGGGACAAAGCAGAGGGAGTTTTGGCAGTATGTGATGGAAAAAGCTCAGTAATGGCAAGGACTTATAGTCAAGTCTCAAACTGAAAGAGGAATGGAGAGGAACATCATTTCCTTTTTTCACAAAAATAAAAATGTGGGCTAGCCTAGACTGGAAGGGATATGACTATGGTACATATGACCAGTAGGTGGGAGCACTGAGCACCTAACTGGAAGTGCCCAAGTATAGCACTGCCCCCAAAACTGCTTCTCTCTACTTCAATCACCATCAATAGAAAATACAAATTTATTTCAGGTGCAACTGGCATGAACGCTTATATTTAGATCAAAGTAATGATGGAGCCATTTAAATGCCTGCGTTATCTAATAGAAATCCACGGCTGTCGTATGTGTTAGACGGCGAGAGTCTGATAGGTACGGACGGGGAGAGAGATCTTGGGGTGATAGTATCTGAGGATTTGAAGGCGACAAAACAGTGTGACAAGGCGGTGGCTGTATCTAGAAGGTTGCTGGGCTGTATAGAGAGAGGTGTGACCAGCAGAAGAAAGGGAGTGTTGATGCCCCTGTATAAGTCGTTGGTGAGGCCCCATCTGGAGTATTGTGTTCAGTTTTGGAGGCCGTATCTTGCTAAGGATGTAAAAAGAATCGAAGCGGTGCAAAGAAAAGCTACGAGAATGGTATGGGATTTGCGTTACAAGACGTACGAGGAGACTTGCTGACCTGAACATGTATACCCTGGAGGAAAGGAGAAACAAGGGTGATATGATACAGACGTTCAAATATTTGAAAGGTATTAATCCGCAAACGAACCTTTTCCGGAGATACGAAGGCGGTAGAACGAGAGGACATGAAATGAGATTGAAGGGGGGCAGACTCAAGAAAAATGTCAGGAAGTATTTTTTCACGGAGAGAGTGGTGGATGATTGGAATGCCCTCCCGCGGGAGGTGGTGGAGATGAAAACGGTAACGGAATTCAAACATGCGTGGGATAAACATAAAGGAATCCTGTTCAGAAGAAATGGATCCTCAGGAGCTTAGCCGAGATTGGATAACAGAGCCGGTAGTGGGAGGCGGGGCTGGTGGTTGGGAGGCGGGGATAGTGCTGGGCAGACTTATACGGTCTGTGCCAGAGCTGATGGTGGGAGGCGGGGATAGTGCTGGGCAGACTTGTACGGTCTGTGCCCTGAAAAAGACAGGTACAAATCAAGGTAAGGTATACACAAAAAAGTGACACATTTCTTGGGCAGACTGGATGGATCGTGCAGGTCTTTTTCTGCCGTCATCTACTATGTTACTATGTAAGTGTTTAATATACATCAGCAGTACAAAAGCATGATAACTAGCATCATGCAAAATATTTGCAAATAAAGTAATGGCATGCAAAATTATGCTAAATAACCTATTATTTATTAGCACAGGGACATAACACAGACAATGTAATGCAGATTCATTAATGCAAAATCCTTAACTATATCTCAGGGAGATGTAGTGAACCTTTCATGTTAATATCAGCAGTAATGCTTTAATGTCTGTGTTACTGTTGCCTAATTTGCCTCATTAGCATCAGCCATTAATCTATATGTCAACAGCCAGTGTTATTACATTTGGGACACTGGCCCCCACAACTGCTATGCTTAGGACAGGAAAGTTCTAGATCAGTTAATTGTAACCATGGGTGTATCACAGGCTAAAAAGATTTTGCATGATTTAAATGACCAGGAGAGGCTCCTGGCCATTTAAATCGCTTGGTCGGGGTTAAACAGGAATTTTCAGTGGCACTTAACTGGATAGTGCTGCTGAACAGTCCCATTAACTGGTAAGGTTAGGGATGGGCCAGGGCCAGGGGCAGGGTTTGGACAGAGTGTCAACCTAGCCAGTTAGTGGCAATATGCAGTCTGCTAACTGGCTAGGTAACTGCATAAAGTTAGGACAGTGAAAAGACTATCCTAAGTTTATGTGGTGATGTTAACTGGGTATCAGTCTGAATATCAGCCAGTGCCCGGTTAACCTCCGGGTAGCAGTTGATAAGGTCCAGTAGTCTCCCTTCTGATCCCACCTCCCAAACCCGAAAATTTCAGAATCCCCCCCCCTCAAAATCCCTCCTCCCACCCACCCCGAAAAAAGTCTAAACCAGCTCCAGCCACCACCCCCACAGGCCCACCAGGACTAAATTTGTGGGTCAACTTTTTGGGTACCCGGTGGTCTATGGGGAAACTAGCAGGACTGATACCCACTCGGCTCCTGCCCGTACAGCCTGCTCTTCATAATGGCTGCTGTGACCTCTAGCGGCAGCTTCCTGGTACTTCTGGTTCTTGAAGTACTGCAAGGTTGCAGTAAAGGTTGTGGCAGCCATTTTGAAAAGCACCAGGACTGGCCCAAAATCTTCATCCTTGAACTGGGTAACTTGGCAGTTCTCCAGCTCTACCTATTTAGTCACTCCATTTGATACATGACCTTGATAGTCCCCATGTTCTCTCACAAACTATACTGCCTCCACATTCATAGCTAGACTCTAAACCTTTCCCTGATATATCTGGAGAGTTTAAATGTGGGGGGTGGGAGTAGGGGCCAGGGCCATGAATAAAGATCTTGTGGAGTGAAGGGTATTGTAGGGGGCCCACAAATAATGTTTACATAGGGTCCCAAAGAGGGTTAATCCAGCCCCAGTTGTGGTTAGTGAAGTGAAATTATTACACGTTTCTGCTCTAACTACAAGGTTATATTGCCCGGTGGCACAGAGGCTCTGTCTAAAGACAGTCCATAGATGTCAATGTACTTGTGCTCAATAAACTCCCAGTAAATAAAAATATGCTTATGATTCGGCACAGCGGTTAAAAACTCTTCCATACAATGAACAAATCAGTTTGTGCAGTACCAATAAGTGGTGATAACACTGTGAAGGATGAGCTACAAAATCCTCACAGATAAGTACAAACAAACGAGGAGTGAGGTCAAATGGAAGAACCATGCAGTCTATGTCAGCGACCAGAGAGGGCTAACAAATGTCTTGTGCACATTAGAGCTCCTAGCGAGAACATGTTTGAAGGACACAGCTTTCGTGTGCAGAGTAATGCTTGCATTACTGGAAAGAAACAATTTTGAAGTTCAACATTTTATTTAAATACAGTATTCTGAAAATGTATACAGTGCATTTGTCTGCATCTGTCTCCCTTCTTCGAAGGTGCTATCGAGACAATAACGTGTCAAATGCAGCAACACACTGAGCTGGAATCATACCATGTGCGACATGCCCCCTGGCTCCCCCACCCTGCCCACTGAGCTGCAGCCATGAAGAGGAGACAATGGCCCTGCCTTCTTTGCACCCTGCATGGCTGCACTGCTCACACAACCTTTGATATGGTCTTGGTCAGATGTAGCCTTCGCATTGCACCATCATTTTTAAACATAGGCAGAAGCACTGCTGAATCTACTCATCTGTTGGAACCAGGAGGTAAATTTTCTGCTCCAACATATATTGCACGACAGATACCTATTTAGATTTCCAAACTATGGAGTCCTTTTACAAAGGCACAATGAAAAATGGCTTGCGGTAGTGCAGGTGCGGGTTTTGGGCATGCACCAATCCATTTTTTAGCACGCCTGTAAAAAATGCCTCCTTTTTTTGCCGAAAATGGACGTGTGGCAAAATCAAAATTGCCGTGCATCCATTTTGGATCTGAGACCTTACTGCCAGCCATGGACCTAACGGTAAAGAATCCGTGCAGTAATGACCTACACGTATCAAATGCCACTTGACAGGCGTCAGTTATGCACGCCCGAAAATAAAAAATATTTTTCAGATGCATGCCAAAAATGAAATTACCATAAGAGCCACGCGGTATTTGGGCGGTAGCTCCATTTTGGCGTGCGTTGGGGATGCATAGAAGCTTGCACAGCTTAGTAAAAGGGTCCCTATTTACCCTATTCTGTCCTTAAAATCAATAAGGACAATAAATTGCTATTAAAAAAATAAAATAAAATACAACTCAATTGGCTTGTGCAGGTTTGAAATATCTGCTGAACTTCTGCCTCAAGAATAAATCTGTTTTGTTTTGTTCTTTTTAGCTGAGGCCACAGAAATATTTTGTTTTGGTTTTTTTCTGACCTTGGCAAGCTGATGCTTCCATCATTTGGCATTTCGGGCACCTGCAGGAGTCATTATCTGTCTCCACAGGTGAGCTAGAGCTGCCAGAACTCAACCAATAAAGGAAGTGAATTGGACCACAAAGCAAATCGCCAAATGGTTCCCTGTGTAACACAATGCCTTTGTATTTCACCCAGTCTAAAACATTAAAACTGTGATATCTCATTGCTGTAAGGGAAGACTGCAGTGGTAGCAGGCCTTCCACGTGCCCGGAGAGATAAGTCATTGCATGGGGACACAAGCAAGTAGCTCTTGGATTAAAGAGATTTTAAATACTAGCTCTCTTTTCCATCACAAAAAGTAGAGCATGCCATAGTACCTATTAACAATGAAAATCAGCTGTGGGATTAGGAAGTGCTGTAGGTTCACAGCTGGAATGGAAACTAAATGATTTATAAACAACAACAAAAAAACCCTCACATACATAAATAACTGTTACACTGTTTCCTGTCACTCAGTATACTTTTTCCAAAGTGATAGCATCCGTCAATTTTGGCACTATGAGAAAAGCAATGACCCTTGAACTTGTGTTTAGATCTATTTTGCTACCTCCATGGTCTTTGAGTACTTTTCAGAGGGAAATTCTCCATGCAGATAGTTCCCCTTTGGAACTAAAGTTGCTGGCTATGCTGTGGGCTTTGCCCCTGCTGTAAAACATAGTAACGTAGTAAATGACAGCAGATAAAGACCTGTACGGTCCATCCAGTCTGCCCAACAAGAAACTAATTTTGGTATGTGATACTTTATATGTATACCCGAGATTGATTTTCCTTGCCTTTCTCAGGGCACAGACCATAGAAGTCTACCTAGTACAGTTCTTGTACCAAGTTCTGAAGCTAACATAGAAGCCCCTTAAAATTTACATTCCAGCTCATCCCTATCTATTCAGTCACGATCAGGGCGTAGACCGTAGAAGTCTGCCCAGCTCCCGTTTTGTTTCCCAATTACCAGAGTCGCCACCCAATCTCCGCTACGATTCCACGGAACCATTCCTTCTAAACAGGATTCCGTTGTGTTTATCCCACGCATGTTTGAATTCCATTACCGTTTTCATCTCCACCACCTCCCGTGGGAGGGCATTCCACATATCCACCACCCTCTCCATGAAAAAATACTTCCTGACATTAGTCCTGAGTCTGCCCCCCTTCAACCTCAATCTATGCAAAAAGCCTGCAGCTGAGGATTTCAAAATGAAATTCCCATGAAGGTCAGAGGGCTCCACCCTTCTCCACTCTTCTCAGAGCTACCCTGTTTGTTTTGAACCTGAGTGGCTACTATTATCAAGAACAAAAGCAAAAAGCAAGAGTAGGGAAAGACCAACCCCAGAGATCAATATGGATAAAATACAATTTTAATGTCCAAAGTCAATCAGATACTATCAGACAACAACTTCAGAAATTTTAGAACAAGGCCAGTGCCAGGCAGAATTCTATGGTCTATACCCTAAAATTGGCAAGGACAAAATCAAGATAAGGTATATTTATAATGTATCACATCATAACATATGTAATGAGTTTATCTTGTTGGGCAGACTAGATGGACCGTACAGGTCTTTATCTGCCGTCATCTACTGTGCTACTATGACTTGACATGGAACCATGTTTCAGCAGTTCAGTGCCTGCTTCAGGAGTCAGTATATCTGATGTGTAACTGAAACAAACTTGTTCAAAGAACGCTGGGGCTCTACAAAGAACGAAATCCATCCAATATTGCGGTGTTATGGCTACTATTACCCAGAGATGGGGGTAATTTTCAGAAGGGTGCTTTATTTAAGTAAACAGCTGTTTACCCACCTAGAAAGCTTTGAAAACTGCCCTCAGAATGCTCTTAGCTTCAGTTTTCAGCAATTAAGACAGCTACCTGGTAATAAAACTGTCAGTGCAAAACACTGCTCATTAAACAGTGCAACTAGAGCACTCAGACCTACTTAAGGTCTATAAATTACTAAATAGAGAAATCAAGAAAATATAACATGAACATAAGCTGGATGTTCTCGTAAAGTGCTTCACAATCCTACAGACTGTAGCGGAAAACAAAAAAGAGAGATTACCCTGGCCGACTGTTTGGCCTCAGGCCTGTTTGTGTGATAAGTGAGATGTTATCTTTAGAAATAATATCTTGACATGGCAATTGTGCCTTTGAGCAGTTTCCTTCTTCTGTGAGGGCCTGTTTGTTTCTTCTGTGTTTTGTTATGAAAAAATGCAATAAAGTATTTGAGCAAAAAAAGGGATTGCCCAGATCTTTCTGTACATGCAACTTTTTAAAATATAAAACATGGTATTACACATGAAAACAATAAACCTTTATATTTTATAGTTTTCATACAGATCCCCAAAGTTCTGCCTTCAAGTGATTTAAGTCTTGTTCAGAAAGACCTGTCATTAATTTTTCAGACTCCCATCCCAAGGCATGATGGCCTGTTTTGTTCTGGTTGTTTAACGGACAGCATTTCCTCTTGAACTTCCAGCTTGATTGGAACCAGCCCATCCTCACTTCAACTTTGTTCACAGCACCATGAGTCTTCATGCAGTAGGTCTTTTTGGAGATCCAGGCTAAAAGCCCACCTTTTTGAGACTGCTTTTAACTCTTAACCCCTTATTCACCTGTTCAATACCCATGTTGTTTTAATCATATCCATAATAAATATAACTCCCTAATCCCTTATTTTTCCTGTTTGTCTGTCTTGAATAGATTGTAAACTCTATTGAGCAGGGACTGTTTCTTATGTGTTTGTCTACAGTTCTGCATATATCTACTGGCAGTGTAGAAATAAGTAGTACTAGTAATAGTAGACACATGTAATATTCACAGCCATCCAATTTTCAAATGACTGGGTAAATGAATTTTGGAAATTGCTCTCATTATGTGTTTGCAAGCCGTAAAGCCCGTTACAACGGGTGACATTTCTGTTGTGTGTAATATAATGAAATAGCCAAACGGGCAATATGTTTTATTTCTGAAATGTAAAGAGAGAGTGAGAGTGTGCATATGTGTGCATGTGTGTGAGTGTCGCGTCCGTCGCTCCTCCAGGCTCCTCCGCCGGGGGGGGGGGGGGGGGCGGGAGCCAGCGTCCTCCGCGGCGAAGGGTGGCGGTCCGGAGGCCACGGTGGGGAGCCAGGGGGTTGCCGCAGTGATGGCCGTTCCGTCCGGGACCGAGGCCGGAGGCCAGCGACTGCGGCCGCCGGACTCTCGGTCGCCGGCTGTGGGGGCTATGTTTGCGCCGCTGAAGGAGGCGGCGCCGAGGTGCGATGGCCGGCGTCTTCTTCCCTCCCGGGTGGGAGGGCCCGGAGCTCCGCCTCTGAAGTGCCGGATTGGGAGGCCAAGTTGGTGGTCCCGCCTGGGGAATCGGACAGAGCTAATCAGAGGGGCTCTGCCGATACCCAGGTCCGGATTGGTCGGCTGTACCTACGGGGGCGGGGCGGCTGATGTTGTACCGTATTTAAGGAAGGGAACTGAGCTAGAACCGTGCTTCAGGTTCTGTTCCCGAGGCCAATCTCCGTGGTTCCTGTGTTTCGTCGTTTTCCTGGTGTTGTGACTTTTGGACTCTGGACTGTTTCCTGGTTTCGCTGCTAGCTGCCTGCCTAGACCTCTAGCCTGACCTTGACTTCTCTACTAGCCGCCTGCCTTGACCTCTTGCCTGACTCCGACTACGCTGTTAGCTGCCTGCCCTGATCTGCTGCCAGTTTGTGGACATCTCTATTCCACCTGCCCATTTCGCTCCCGGCGCCAGTCCAGGTCAGTCCGTCAACCCTGCGGTTCCTGAAGTCCCGTTGACCGCCTGCAGCTAGGGGCTCAACCCTTGGTGAACGGCGGTCGCCGCGGGTGAAGACTTGGGGTTGCACGGCTGTCCTTTAAGGTCCGTAAGGGCCTTACGGGACCTAAGGGCTCACCCTCCTGGTGGACAAGACAGTGAGTGTGTGAGAGACAGAGAAAGTGTGTGTGCGCATGTCTGTGTGAAAGAGAGATTGTGAGAATGAGTTCAGAGACAGAGAGATTGTGTATGTGTGTGTGTGAGAGAGACAGAGAAAGTGTGTGTGTGTGTGCATCTGTGTGAAAGAGAGTGAGTGAGTGAGTTCAGAGAGAGACAGAGAGAGATTCTGTATATGTGTGTGTGTGAGAGAGACAGAGAAAGTGTGTGTGTGCGTATGTGTGAAAGAGAGAGTGAATATGCGAGTGTGACCATCTCTTCTGTCCTCTGCCCCCCCCCCTCCAGCCACTCAGTGATTTTTTCTGTCTCCCCTGCTCCCCCTCCAGGCACCCAGCGAGTCTCCTCTCTCCCCTACCCCCCTCTCCAGCCACCCAGCGAGTCCTCTCTCCCCTGCCCCCCTCTCCAGCCACCCAGTGTCACGTTTACTAAAAAGGAACTGGGTTTGTGAGCCCTTGGGCCACTGCTGAGGAGCAGCAGTGGCAGGCAAAACCACCCCACACCAGAAGCAAGGCAGAACAGACGTATCGGCAAATCCAGGCACAGTCTCTAGGCAGTCAGCCAGCAAGCAGAAGACAGGTCCAGGCAATGGTTCAAAAGGCAGGCGGCAAGCAAAGCAAAGTCTATGTCCAGGCAAAGGTTCAAAAGGCAGGAAACCAGCAAAAACAGAATCAGGTCCAGACAAAGTCTCTCAGGCAGAAGTGCACCAGCACCCACATACCAGGGCCTAAGACGCAATGCAAAGGCAATCGACTGCAGTCTCTAGGTGATTAATAAAGCCGATCCACACCTGAGGTGCAGCTGCAGCAAATCTGAGTAACTATGGAGGCTGTTCCCACAGGAGATCTCTAAGGACCAAATATGGGCTTCCTTCCTGTCCTCGTTACTCCTTGAGCTATCCAAGATGGCTACGACTCTTGAGCTATCCAAGATGGCTGCCGCCATTGATCCAACCCAGATGACGGCTGCCAGAGATAGGAAACCGAAACAGATCTTCCCAAAGACAGAACTACTCCAGAAAGGATAGGCAGAAGCCAGCTCAGAAGCTGAACCCCAGAAATCAGGGAGAGGCTGTGAGGGTTTATGACCACAGACGTGACACCCAGCAAGTCTCCTCTCCCCCCTGCCCCCCCTCCAGGCACCCAGCGATTCTCCTCTCTCCCTTGCCCCCCTTCTCCAGCCACCCAGCAATTCTCCTCTCTCCCCTGCCCCCCTCCAGCCACCCAGCGATTCTCCTCTCTCCCCTGCCCCCCTCTCCAGCCACCCAGCGATTCTCCTCTCTGCCCCCCTCTCCAGCCACCCAGCGAGTCTCCTCTCTCCCCTACCCCCCTCTCCAGCCACCCAACGAGTCTCCTCTCCCCCTGCCCCCCTCCAGGCACCCAGCGATTCTCCTCTCTCCCCTGCCTCCCTTCTCCAGCCACCCAGCGATTCTCCTCTTTCCCCTGCCCCCCTTCCAGGCACCCAGCGATTCTCCTCTGCCCCTTGCCGCCCCGTAGCCACCCAGCAATTCTCTTCTCTCCCCCCTCCCAAGGCACACACCGATTCTCCGTCGCTTTCCCGAGCTTGCCTTTTTCTTTTTGGCCTGTCCGCTGCCCCAGCCGAACAGCTGATCCACGCCGGTCCGCTCCCTGCTCTGCCGCTCTCACTCCATGCAGCATCCCTTCGCCGATGCAGGACGCGGCCAAACCTTGACGCCACCCTGACCCCTGCAAATGAACAGTGCTGGTTCTTGATTTGCCCAGCAGCAGGGTCGATCTGGTCCTGCCTCTAATCACGTCGGCAGAGACCTGTGACGTGCTGTGCATGCACAGAACAGCTGCGGCACGTCGGTCACTCTTCATTTATATAGTAGGATGTGATATATAAGCAAGATATGAGGAGGGCAAGACTGAAGGTTTGCCTAGGGTGCTCAATACTCTTGCACTAGCCCTGCTTTTGAAGGTGACCTCTTCCTTTCCATTAGTTGACTGAGAAAATCCATCCTTTTATCATTTAATGGAGGATCAAAAGGTTCTTAAATGTCACTCCAATCCTCTTCCTACTTCTCTCTGGTCCAGATCCAGATGTGACTTTGAGTCAGGGTTGACTCCTGGCAACCAGACAATGAGGGACTCTTTCTGTGACTACAGTCAACGAGGTTTACATATTATATACAAGTACTTATTTTCCGCCTGGAGCAATGGAGGGTTAAGTGATTGCCCATGGTCACAAGGAGCTGCAGTGGGAATTGAACCCAATTCCTCTGGTTCTAAGGCTGCTGCATTAACCATTAGGCTACTTCTGTACTCCCAAAGAGGGTAGAGGGAGTGAACTTGTGCTATAACACCAGAAGGAGCTGGGATGACAGCAGTTGCAGGACTGGCTCACAAAAAACTGGATGTGTCTGGCAGGGGTTCCACACGTCAGTGAGGAGGGAGTACAATCAACAAGACTCTTCCAAAGGACCAAGGAGAAGAGATGCAGAATGATAACAATACACTTTATTCTGTTTAATAGTTTCACACAGCTTGACTCGACATGGCACCGTGTTTCGGCAAAAGTGCCTGCTTCAGGAATCTACATTTGGTTGTTGTGAGATAATCAACAGTAAGGTTGTACAAATGGTGAAACTGTAAAAGCAGGATCAAGTCTTTAAAAAGACTGATGTAGTTAGAGTAATACAGGAGCAACTTCGACAATGCTCTGGGATTTGTAGTATGGAGTATTGCCACAATTTGGGTTTCTGCCAGGTACTTGTGATCTGGCTTGGCCACTGTTTGGAAAACAGGATACTGGGCTAGATGAACCATTGGTCTGACCCAGTATGGCTACTCTTATGTTCTAGACTGACTTACATCAGTCTTTTTAAAGTCTTGATCCTGGTTTTACAGTTTCACCTTTTGTACAACTTTACTGTTGATTATCTCACAACAACCTAACGCAGAATCCTGAAGAAGGCACTTTTGCCAAAACACGGTGCCGGGTCAAGTCGAGCTGTGTGCAGCTATTAAACAGAATAAAGTGTATTGTTATCATTCTTTATCTCGTCTCCTTGGTCCTTTGGAAGAGTCTTATTGATCACACTACTCCCTCCTTACTGGCTTACTTAATCCATAGTGGACCCTGTTTCTCCACCTTGGTGGTTGACCTTAGGGGTTCCATATGGTCATTGATAAGACACAGACATCTCTTGCTGGTCCAATTAGCTACTTTGGGGGGGGGGGGCGCTTCTTCTTCTGCCATTCATGATCATATTTCCCAGAACTCCAGGTACAGCTGTGCACCTTCTATGGGTCAGCTGCAATTCTCTGGCCACTGGAACCCTTACACCTGCATAGAATGATTCAACCAGTTTTGCAGGTTGGAAATATTTTTAAATAAGTATGCAAAGGGAAAGAAGAAGAAAGAGAGAGGGAAAACAAAAGGGACAAAATGAAGGGCTAAACCATAGTGACATAATTTCTGAACTCCAGGCCAGAGCAAGGAATGCGTTAATGAGGTGAAATATATCCTTATCTTTGAGCACCAGTGGAAAGAATACGTGTATTTTTGTTCAGTCAGTCACACTGAAAATGTCTATCATGTAACTGAGATTGTAAGAGGGTCTTGCATTATTTTCAGTGTCCATGTATGACTGGGATTAATAGTAAAAATGTTGTCGTATTTAAAATCTGCATTTCCTTTTATCCTACTACACACTATTCTGCTTATCCCAAATAAGAGTATAGACACTCTATAAGTATGCCTACAGTAACACACCACCATTATTGTGATTGTACAAGATATGTCCAATATATTCTACTTCATATAGCCAAAAAATGTTGACTTGTTATTACTAAAAGAAAAGTTATGTTTCAAATTCATTTATAAATGACTAAGTACTATTACCCACATAGGCAGAGATTAATATAGCTGAATTGCTGCCATTACAAAGTGTCTATATGTGTTCCAAACAACTTGTACTCTCCACTAAACATACTGTATAAATTAATGAAACCCTTAGATAGAAACTTGGTACATTTAAAATCTTGCTCTCCAAAGACACAGCCCTGACTCCTCTCCATCCCCCACAGTACATATACATATTCGCCCACACACACAGATAATTAGGGCTGTTTTAAATATGGTAATTGCTTATCAGTTTCCAGGAGTGTTAAACTTCTTTCAACAAGAAGGCACTGCAGAAAATTTACAATCTTTGTCTTCCAATTAAAATTGTATCCACAGAATATTTTCAAACAGTACTAGAAGTTGGCAGCAAAACCTCCATTGGCCCAATATTCAATGCAATGTAAGTGGGCAGGTGGGGTTCCTTCCTGCTGAAATCGCAATGAGCAGACTGGCCACTGATGTTCAGCAGCACTAAACTGGGTAGTGTCTCTGACTACTGACATTAACCAACGATATCAAATCCGGGCAGGAGAGGGACGTTATGGAGGTGGCGTTGGGGAGAAGCAGGGCGTTATGCAGGTATCGGCAATGCAGGGCTGCCTGATGGAAACAAAATTTCCCAGCCCAACCCATGCCCAAAAGGAGCCCAAAGACAGCCCAAGCAACCCAACGAGCTATTTGATGGGGGAGGGGGGGGGGTCCTACCTGTGCAAACCTGGTTGCTCCTACATTCTCTCCTCTTCCCACCACGTGCTGATGCACTATGCTCTCCTCCTCACACGATGAGACATGCTGCTGCTAATGCCTGCTGCCTCCTCTCCTCCAGAGTGTGATCCCATGCTGTGATAAGTCATCTGCTGATGACCTCATCACCAACCTCACCCTCCTATTGGTCAAATTTGGAGTCGGAATGAGGCTTGAGATGAACCAAGCCTCATTCCAGCTCCAAACTTAACCAATAGGGTGAAAGATGACCAAAAAACAAAAGCCAGCCGGAAAAGTCGCAACCTGCGACTGAAGAAAAATGTCTGCATGTGAGTAAAAAGATCCGCCCAATTCTGCAGAAAAATGTGGAGTTGGCCACCCCATGGCAATGCCAGTGTCTGCATAGCTAAGTGACCAAATAGAACCACATAAAAGGCTGTCCTAACTTTGGTCACTTAGCTGTGCGGGTGCCAGTGCTGAATATCAGCCGGCACCCACTTAGCTTCCAGGTAGTGGCCATAGAGTGCAGAGGCCTCCTCCTCCTCCTCCTCCTCCTCCTCCTCTTCTTGCCCCCTTCAATGTGGCCCAACTCCCTTCCTGGACCTCCCACAACAATAGAATCCCCCCTCTCTACATGAAGCAACCCTCCAAGCCCACTCCTTCCCCTCTCAGAAGTCACAGCAGCCATTTTGTATATGAAGCAGTAATAGGCAGGAGCAAGTAGGGATCACTCCTGCCCCAACAACTCGTAGATCACTTCAGATTTGAAAGGTAGGCATGGGGAACCTACACGGTGTGTGGGTATGCTGTTGGGGGCTAAAAGGCCCTGACAGATGGGAAAGGGAGGGGATCAGATTGGTGGTGGGCCTTTGACCTTGGGGAGGGGGGATAGATTCAGCGGAAGATAGGGAACCAGATTTATTTATTACACAGTTTCTATACCATGCTATCACACTTTCTAGGTGGTTTACAATTTCCACATACACAATAAAAACAAATCAATAACAACACTTGCCCTTCTAGCAAAACAAACAAAAATCATAGATAGCAAACATCCCTAAGCCTCCAGATCAATACCAAAGGCCTCTCTAAAAAGGAATGCCTTTACACATTTTCTAAATTGATCATAGTTCTTCAATAGGTGAATTTGATCTGGAAGCCGATTCCACAGCCTTGCTCCTTCCACCTAAAATATTCTCAATCTATAATTCCCCAATCATATATATTTCACAGTAGGTACCTCAAGTAACAATTGGTTATCCGAGAGAAGGGTCCTTTATGGACAGTAAATTCATAATGGAGTAGCCAAACTGACTGGAGCCTCATAGTTCAGACACTTATAAATTAGTCCCAAACTATCTGGGAAACCGATACACAATAGTGTGCTAATTTCTATAATTAACCAGCTACTCACACTTAATACCATATGATTCTAGATTTGATTATACATTACTTAAACTTATAAATTACTGTCAGAATCTTAAATTATGGGGTAATATGGTCAAATCTAGCCAGGACCCGCATCAGTTTCTTATGTGGATGCCCAGCTGAATAGCAGCCAGGACCCAAGTGTGAACAGCTAGCTTCAGTCCAGTCAGGCCGGATATTTCATGTCAGTGCTTAGAAATGGCCCGGCACTGAACACCAGGTCTAACTGTGGTATAACCAAAGCAGCTTATATTTATTACTAGCCATTAAGCCCGTAAAAACGGGCGAGATTTCCAGCTACCCTCCTCGCCGCCGCTCCCTCCCCCCTCCGTGCCGGGCCCCCTGCGCTGACCTGACAGCGCCTCTCACCTCCATGTGAAAGCTCTGCTGCTGCCTGCAGCGCTTCCACACGGAGGTGAGAGGCGCTGTCAGGTCAGTGCAGGAGGCCCGATACTGAGGAGGGCGGGAGCGGCGGCGGGGATAGGGGGAAGGGTGGAGGTTGGTGCGCGCGATGTTCGTTTCCAGGCGGCAAAGTCCGACAGTGACTCAGGCTCCTTTTCCCTCTCTGTTCCGCCCTCTGACGTCATCACGTCTTGACGCAAGGGCGGGACAGAGAGGGAAGTCTCTACTGCGCATTTGCAGGTGAGTCAGTCACTTGCCGTTTATATGTTTGATATGCAGGTACTTTCTCTGTCCCTAGATGCTCAAAATCCCAATACCGCCGGATCAGCACTGAAGAACAACTCCCTAATGCTCAACGCTAATGAGAAGCAAATATAGGTGAGCTCATAGTGTTGAGCATTAGGGAGTTGTTTGGGAGTTAGGGTCAGGATGGTGACTGGCACAAGTGCTCAAGAACTGTACCTTAAGCACAGCTCTTCAGCGCATACTCAGAATGCCAGAGGGGAGGACAGAAAGCGAAGAAAGAGGTGCCGGTTGGTGCAGCTGTTTCTATGTTAGTTTTCTGACTCCAGAACCACTCTTCCGCTCTATACATGGCTCTCTTTTGCTTCTTGTATGCCGGGAGCCACTCGCAGTCTGGATTGGTCTTGTTTCTTGTATGCTGGGAGTCGCGTGCACTCTGCACGCCCCTACACATATCCAAATCAGAGAATCCTCTCTTCAACAATCCTAATGCCAGCTCCAAGCTGGCTTTAGGTTCTGGGCGCTCTTCTTTGAGCATGGGAGCGAATCACAAATTACCTAATTTAAATGCAATTAGCATGTCATTTGCAATATCCTTTGGCACACTTGCCATTCCCTGTGCTACAGCCCTCCGAAGATACAGTGCTAGCAAATGCAGGCACTAGTCCAGCGCTATTGGCATCCAGCACCCGCATTTGCATCTAAGCATTGGGGCCTAAATTACTTACGTAATATGCTAGTTTACATATTATTTAATATTTTACTAAGCTGTGGGGAAAAAGTGGCCTTAGCATGTCCTAATGTGGATCTTTCCCACTTTCTAAAGCCACTTTTTCCATGGCCAGAAAATGACCAATTTTCCATTTTCCTAATTAATGACCATTCGCTAATATTGCCATTAGCACATGACCATTAACAAACATTAGTGCATGTGCCCTTACCATCACTCATTTTATAGGTGGTAAGGGCTCACGAGCTAACCCTGCACCAATCCGTGCAAGGTAATGTAGATGTGCTGACTAGTGAAGAAACATCTACTCTCCACCTCCCAGACACACCCCTCACCAAAAAAGTTTTTTTCAGCACGTGGGTACTGCGTGCACATTTGTATTTACCATGGGATGCCTGAGCGTGCCTCGCAGTATACCCTTTTAAGCTGCAGTAAGCATGTGCTAGTGCTTACTACAGCTTAGTAAAAGGACCCCTTAATGATGTATTGGAATGTTAAAAGTAGATGGTGACTCCAGGCTGTATATGTACAAACTCTGTTATTGCTGTTGGGTGTGCACAACTTTCTAGGCGTATTCTATAATGCGATGCATGTAGATTCTAATGCGTGCTGTTGAAAAGGGGGCATGGCCATGGGCGTGGAATGGGTGTATTGTGGGATTTTTTAAAAACTATGTGCACTATCATGTAATACACCCGATCTGCTCCTAACTTAGGTGCATGTATTTAGGCTTGGTTTTAGGTGTCTTAAATGGGTGCGCCTAAATTTTAGTGACAAGAATGGCATATCTTTAGGCATAGTTTATAGAATCATGCAAAGCATGTGGTTTTTCGGCACCAATTTTTAAGGCACCATTTATAGAATTTGGCCCTTAGTGCCTAGTTGGGATTCCCACACTCAGCTTTGGGTGCGAGGACTTTCTCCAGCTGAAACCTGTTGGGAATCCTGGCATGCAAGTGGATCCCTGGAATTCTAGAACACTGCACGCATCTTAAGAGAATGCCCCTGACCTGCCCATGCCCCTTCTATGGCCACGCCCCTTTTGAGTTTTGCACTATAGGCTTTGAGCACCTTGGCTTATAGAATAGCACACGGCTAGATGCATGCGCAATCCCTAATTGGTGCAATTAACATCAATAATTCATGTTAATCGGCTCATTAATCAATTAGGCTGTGCACGCTTCTCTGGATCACACTCAAATTTGGGCACCCTGTATAGAATCCGGGGGTTAGTGTAAGCCTTTTTTCTTCCCTAAATAAAAGAAGTTCCTTTTTATGGTCAAAAGATTAATATCTTTCCTGGTGTTTCCAGGGCTACATAACATAGGAGGAAGCAATTTTTGCAACTTCAAAATCATGTTTTAACTCTAGATGGGACTTTTTTCTTACATTTTCCTTGTAAGTGCTTAATTTCACACCATGGAGCCAATTATGTGTTTCTAGATCCTTCTCAGTTAGAAGCTTTTCTCCTTGATAGATAGTGGTTCAACCTGTCTCTAGGATTATCTGTTTCTACTTCTTTTTTCCCTGTTTTTTTTTTCTTAAGTGGAGAGTAAAGTTCTCATGTTTAGTCAACTATGTTTTTGACCCCCAGAGACAAGTTCTCCATAATGTGGTCTACATTGATTATTCTGTGTTCCTTGTAGCACAGTATTGTACTGTTTGGGGGTTTAATGTGTTGTTTCCTGTTATTTTTGAAACATTTAAAAAAAAGATTTGACAAGAGAATATTAAAGATAAACTTGATGTATTTTTTCCTGTGATCTTGTTTTGTTTTAAGCTGGGAACCTCTGATGAAAGAAAGGATTAATAAAATGAGGTCCACAGTCAGACAGAGACTGGGCTGTTCACACCTGAGCACTGCTCTCTAAGTTGCCAAATCAACCTATTCCTCAGAATTCCTTGAAATACCATAAGTGAAATCTGGCATTTCACTGGTTCCTCATTCAGGGAAGCAGCTACATTTGAAAAGGTCATGCCCCTATGTACAGTAGGTAAACCCATCGGACACCATTCAACAACAATTTATTCTCTTATTTTGTGGAAGCTCCTTAGAGTGAACCAAAAGAAAAATCATTTATAATCCTAAAACCAATACTGTAATTTATCCAATTTCACAGGGCTGAAAAAGAAGGTTATTTACTATCAATTTGTATCTGTTTGAGAAACCCTGAAATACATCAAGTATGACAGAAGACAAATCGGATGCTTTAAAGTAGCATGAATAGATCAGAAAGATTCGGGGAAGAGAATGACTTTATTTTCATTTTTTCTTCAATGCGTAGCACAAAGAGTTCTGCTTATCTGAAAACCTGAAAGGAGTATAAAACTGACATTAGATTACTAAGCATGCCATTTAGTATTCCTTTAGTCTTAAGGATCAGAAAGGAAATGTTCAAAATTATGGAAGGATACCATACACTGCCTGTTGCAGACTGTCAAGGTGCAAAGAAGCATTTTCCCGTCAGTTGAGATATTATTTTGGTGGTGGTTGGGGGTGGGGGGTGGAGAACACTTGGTGCCCACCCACTTCTTGCCTAAGCCCACCCAAAATCTGTTGTCTGGCTTCGCCCCTGAGCTGAATATTAACAAAGTTTAATACATCTGCTTAATATAACTTTTTACAGACAGACAATTGGGGGGTAATACTCACAAGGTCACCTAAAGTGTGTGCACTATGCATGAATTCTATAATGGCAACAATTCATACAGGGGTCCTTTTACTAAGGTGCACTGAAAAATGGCCTGCGCTGGGGTAGATGTGTGTATTGGATGCATGAGGTCCATTTTTCAGCACACCTGCAAAAAAGGCCTTTTTTTGGCCAAAAATGGACGTGCGGCAAAATAAAAATTGGCAAACGTCCATTTTGAACCTGGGACCTTACTGCCACCCACTGACTTAGCAGTAAAGTCTCAAGTGTTAATCGGGCAGTAATCATCAGCGCACGTACACTGCCGATTACCACCCGGTCAGCGTCGCATACCGTAAATTTTCTGGCACACGTAGGGGACACGCGTAAAAAAATGAAATTACTGCCCAGAAGAATAGAGAAGGTGGGACTGGGGCGTGCTTAACACATGGGTGTCCTCGGCTGATAATGGAAAAAAGAAGGGCGTCCCTGATGAACACTTGGCCGACTTTACTTGGTCCTTTTTTTTTTTTACGGCCAAGCCACAAAAATGTGCCCTAAATGACCACCGGAGGGAATTGGGGATAACCTCCCCTTATTCCCCCAGTGGTCACTAACCCCCTCCCACCCTAAAACAAAATGTTAAAATATTTTTTCCAGCCTCAAATATCATACCCAGCTCCATGACAGCAGTATGCAGGTCCCTGGAGCAGTTTTAGTGGGTACTGCAGTGCACTTCAGGCAGGCTGACCCAGGCCCATCCCCCCCTACTTGTTACACTTCTGGAGGAAACAGCGAGACCTCCAAAACCCACCAGAAACCCACGGTACCCACATCTAGGTGTCCCCTTCACCCATAAGGGCTGTGGTAGTGGTGTATAGTTGTGGGGAGTGGGTTGGGGGGGGGGGTTTGGGGGGCTCAGCACACAAGGTAAGGGAGCTATGTACCTGGGAGCTTTTTCTGAAGTCCACTGCATTGCCCCCTAGGGTGCCCGGTTGGTGTCCTGGCATGTCAGGGGGCCAAGTGCACTATGAATGCTGGCTCCTCCCATGACCAAATGGCTTGGATTTGGTCGTTTCTGAGATGGGCGTCCTTGGTTTCCATTATCGCCGAAAACTGGGGACGACCATCTCTAAGGACAACCATCTCTAAGGTCGACCTAAATGTTGAGATTTGGGCGTCCCCGACTGTATTATCGAAACAAAAGATGGACGCCCATCTTGTTTCGATAATACGGGTTTCCCCGCCCCTTCGTGGGGACGTCCTGTGAGGACATCCTCAGGAAAACTTGGGCACCCCATTCAATTATGCCCCTCCACATGTCACCAAAGCAAGTCCTCAAAGGGCTTATGAAGACATTTTAATCTTCAATTCTAGTCGAGTAATTTGCCTCTCTCCTAAATTATTCTTCAGTGCAGATGAGCTAAATTCAAATTTTCTATCTGATATGAGTACATGCCCTGTAACACTACTTCATTTGACTCTATGCAAACGGTTAACATGTATATGTTAATAATAATAATAATATGCAAGCTCTCAACTAGTTGAGAAAATCCAGTTCTCCATCTTCAGTCATGGGATCTCAGAGGGAGAGGAAGGGACTATACAGATTAGTAGTTGCTATGGATAGGCAGACTTGATAGGTCACATGATCTTTGCCATAATTTCATATGCTTCGCTTTACCAGTTTCCCCAGAACCCTCCGCTTTCCTTCCCTGTTTTATTCTCAAGGGCACAGGCATGTACATAAGTACATAAGTACATAAGTAGTGCCATACTGGGAAAGACCAAAGGTCCATCTAGCCCAGCATCCTGTCACCGACAGTGGCCAATCCAGGTCAAGGGCACCTGGCACGCTCCCCAAACGTAAAAACATTCCAGACAAGTTATACCTAAAAATGCGGAATTTTTCCAAGTCCATTTAATAGCGGTCTATGGACTTGTCCTTTAGGAATCTATCTAACCCCTTTTTAAACTCCGTCAAGCTAACCGCCCGTACCACGTTCTCCGGCAACGAATTCCAGAGTCTAATTACACGTTGGGTGAAGAAAAATTTTCTCCGATTCGTTTTAAATTTACCACACTGTAGCTTCAACTCATGCCCTCTAGTCCTAGTATTTTTGGATAGCGTGAACAGTCGCTTCACATCCACCCGATCCATTCCACTCATTATTTTATACACTTCTATCATATCTCCCCTCAGCCGTCTCTTCTCCAAGCTGAAAAGCCCTAGCCTTCTCAGCCTCTCTTCGTAGGAAAGTCGTCCCATCCCCACTATCATTTTCGTCGCCCTTCGCTGTACCTTTTCCAATTCTACTATATCTTTTTTGAGATACGGAGACCAGTACTGAACACAATACTCCAGGTGCGGTCGCACCATGGAGCGATACAACGGCATTATAACATCCGCACACCTGGACTCCATACCCTTCCTAATAACACCCAACATTCTATTCGCTTTCCTAGCCGCAGCAGCACACTGAGCAGAAGGTTTCAGCGTATCATCGACGACGACACCCAGATCCCTTTCTTGATCCGTAACTCCTAACGCGGAACCTTGCAAGACGTAGCTATGGTAAAGTTTAATAAGGGAGAGGAAAAGTAACCTAGTAGTTAGAACAGCAGACAGGAAACCAGGGAAACCATCTTTGAAATCCTACAGATGCACCTTGTGACATTGTGAAAGTCACTTTCCCTTCTGTTGTCTCACCTATAAAATGAGATTCCAAGTCCTCTGAGCACAGGGGAAAAATATCTGCTGTGCCTGAATGTAACTGACCTTGCACCACCAATGGAAAGGTGTGAGCTAAATCTCAATATATACTTGTAACCAGTTTCAGCAGTATAGTAAATTTGAATAAACTATAAACCAAACAACAATGGATCACATTTAACCAAATGCACACATCTGCTGCAATTTGCAAATACTATCACTGACCTATGGTAGGTATTTATGTTTATTATGCTTTCTTTACAGACCCTGTTACTAAAATACTTTATCACCAGCATACAGGATAAAATGGTCTGCAAATTGTCTCAGTCAGAGACTGCGCTGATAAAATTCTGACAAACCCCACGCAGATCAGCGAAGTGAAAACATGAGCATGCCAAGCTCCAGTGAGTTGGAACATCCTCAGTTTTTTCAGTTAAAGGAAAGTGATATACTTGAACAGCTTCAAAGGACTCTTGTGCTTGCTTCTGCTATTAATATCTTCAGACCTTAGATGAATGTGTTAGATAAATGCTTACAGTGACTGCTTGAGAAAGGGATATTCATGTTCTGCTTACAGAACCAAAGCCTAAGAAAAACACAATTATCTGAACAGTTTATGGCTCATAAACACTGTAAAAAAAAACATGTATCTGTCAATACAAACACACACACACACACACACACACACACACACACACACGTCCGCCCAAACAAACCCCAGCAGAACAGTGTAGCTACTCAGAAGAGTAGGACTCATCAATGATTTGTAGAAACAGCTACCCGGATTCAACATAACGCTCCTAAAGATCAGCGCCAAAACGTATTCTGTAACAACGCACATAACTTAATTAGCTTAACAAGTCAATCAGTGTTGTTAACAGCAATTAAATAATGAGCACTAATTGGCAATAATTAGAATTTACATGAACAATTCCCTAAGCGTGTTCTATAACGCACTGCACCTACATTTTAATGCGCGCAGGCAAAAAGGGGATCAGTTATAGGCGGGGAAATGGGAATTTTGTGGGTGTTTCAAAATTTATGTATGTTGTTATAGAATATGGCCCTCTGTGCCTAAACGTACGCACCAGAATTTACGCCACGTTTTCGTTCGTGTAAATGGAGGCATGTAGATTTAGACACTAGGATATCAACTAAGCATATTCTATATACTGTCCCTAAATCTAGGCACTGCTTTTAGAATACGCTTAGGCCAACTTCTGGCATCTCCTCCCTTCCCTCCTCAACCCCCTTTCCCGAGTTTACCTTCTCCATTTTCCAAATGCTGGTGGAGGCAGCAATTCCCATACGCTGCCCTGCTGCCGGCATTGACCTTTTCTCTACTGCAGCTGCCTCTGAGGAAACAGGAAGTTACATCATAGAGGTGGGCTGCAGTAAAGGGAAGAGGCGGATGTCGGTGGCAGGGCAAAGTATGGTAATCGCTGCTGCCACAGACTTTTAAAAAATATAAAAAGAAGGTAAATTCAGAGAATGGGGTGGAGGAAGGAAAGGGGAGATGCTGCTCTCGAGAGAGTGAACACAGATGGCAAAATTAACATGGAATGCTTTAGCGCATCCCCATATTAAGCCATTTTTGCTGCGTTAGGCCTAACGCAGCACAGTAAAAAGGCCCCTAAGCGTGTTGCAGCATACATACAAAAAAGACAATACAATTAAAACAATTAAATAAACCAACTAAAAATAAAACCACTCTATATTGACATCAAGCATATGCTAAATCACACTATTTTCAACTGCTGCCTAACACTTCATCACCTGTAGATAATAAAATAAAATAACACTACTCTGAAATTAGTTTTAGAAGCAGTGTGCATTCAGGGGCCCTTTTACTATGGTGTGCTGAAACATGGCCTGCACTGGTGTAGGCATGTGTATTGGATGCGCACAGGGCGGAAAGGAACCAAGTTCAAGTGATCAGTCCACACACCAGGATAAGATGCTCCAATCAAAATTTTATTTGGACCCTACACGGTCTGTGTTTCGGCTACAAAAGCCTTCCTCAGGGGTCAACCGATGAGTGCTCAGCTGTATCTTGATTGATAATGGATATGAATATCTTGGTAAAAGCGTGTGTAGCATCCAACTGAAACACGGACCGTGTGGGGTCCAAATAAAATTTTGATTGAAGCATCTTATCCTGGTGTGTGGACTGATCACTTGAACTTGGCTCCTTTCTGCCTTGTTATTGTTGCGTTCTGCCTTTGTGGAGAGTGTGAACCCCTCTTGTTTTTGCGGTTGGATGCGCACAGGACCATTTTTCAGCGCACCTGCAAAAAAGGCCTCTTTTTTTGGCTGAAAATGTACGAGCAGCAAAATAAAAACCAGCATGCATCCATTTTGGGCCTGAGACCTTACCGCCACCCATTGACTTAGCGGTAAGATCTCACACATTAACCAGGCGGTAATCGCCAGGGCGCGTACACTGCTGATTACTGCCCAGTTAGCGCCACATGGTAGAAAACAGAAATTATTTTCTGCCACGCATTTTGGGCATGTGTCAAAATTAGAATTACTGCCCAGGGCACGTGGTAGCTGGGTGGTAGTTCTAATTTAACGTGCGTTGTATGTGCATAGGCACCTACACACCTCAGTGAAAGGGCCCCTCAATTAGTTTTTTTGAACACTACATAAAAGAGCCTAATTTATGGGTCCTTTTACTAAGCCACGGCAAAAAGTGGCCTGCGGTAGTATGGGCATGTGTTATTGGTGCACGCCGGGCCAGTTTTTACCATGTCTGGGAAAACAGGCTTTTTTTCAATGGGCCGGGAAAAGGGCCTACGGTAAAACTGAAACCAATGCGTGCCTATTTACGGCCTGAGCCCTTAACGCCACCCATTGATCTAGCGGTAAGGGCTCATGCACTACATGCATGGTGACCAGTCGGCAAGCGCCAACTGCTGATTAATGCTGCAAACGCTGCGTGCGGTAAGAAATAAGAAAATAATTTATCCCGGCAGTATGTCTGTGCGCCAAATCTGAAATTACTGCTAGGGGGGGGCGTGTTAGACTGGTAGTAGTCTCATTTTGGAGCATGCTGCACATGCGTACAGCCTACCGCACCTTTGTAAAAGGACCCTTTAATAAAAAATTAAAAAAAAAACATTTTAAAGTCTCTCCTTGTGAGAAACAATTGACAGTAAACATTCTTGATCCAGACTGGATAACTTCTATAAGTCAATGGAATATTCTTTCTGTTTGCAAAGCATGCATTAATATTAAAGCTTGCCACCACGAAGAATGCAGTGCCTTATAGTGAAAAGGACAAACTTCCAAAGCCTTAACATAGAACTCTGATTTACCCTTTTTGGCTGAAAAAGATTCAGAAGTTGTCTTTCATTTTACAGGGTGAAATTATTTTGGAACTGTTGATCACAGAGTCTGTTGTGCCAAACCATTATCCCATGATCAGTTTACACAAAGCACAATTGTCTATTCCAGAATACAGACAAAACAAATAGAACATGAGCGTGAGGGGAATGAATGCTAACTGCTGTGAAACTTAATGAAACCCAAGTGCCAAGAAGCCAAATTGAATTTAAAAGGGTACAAAGTATGGGGATCTTTAAGAAGAATGGCCATTGTGGCACATGAGATAAGCAAGGCATCTTTCCTCTATCACAGGCTCAGAGCAGAGTGGAATGTTTATGCTTGAAAGGAAAAGTTAATACATCTATTGGCCAGCCTTCTGCCTCACCCTGCATCTGATCCCAGTGCTTAAAGGGCCAGGCACATTTTGTGTTGTCCAGCTTAACATTTGTTCCAGCCTTTCTGCTCTTTCAGGTCACTGAGCTTCACCAAAAGGATTTTAATAGTGTTTATTCACACACATTTCAGAACTAGGTTCTTGCTCAACTACAGTTTCTAATCACAGTACAACTGATCTGCAGTCATGTGATACTCAATCATTGATCATTTCTATAGAGCTACTACCTGTACACTGGAATGCACAGTCCCTGCCCCATTGATTTCAACTTTTTAATATGTTGTCTATTAAAGGGTTTCATATGTATTGTGCTAACATCATGAGTATGTTATCTGTGTTATACAAATGCTCCTCCATGTTGCCAATTAAGTTTCAAGTTTATTTAGGACTTTCTATCCCGCTCATCAAACAAATGTCTGAGAGGCATACAATCTAAAAGAAAGAGGGGAGAACAAGATAAAGAACACAGACAGGAGGGAGGGAGGGAGGGAGAAATTATAATATAAGATAAAAAAAGTGTGTGTGAGGGGAGGGGATAAATAGACTGCTGTGTAATCCAGGGTTGTCCCAGCATGCGTTACTTACACCTATCATTAAGAAGAAGAGATTTTAATTCAGTCAAACTTTTGTTGAGATGTTTGAAATCTGAAAGTTTGTGGTGTGTGATGATGGCGAAGGACCGAACCCTGCCGCAAAGAGATGCAAAACATGCCGCATATTGGCTAGGAGTCCTGCAACTGAAAAATTAAAAGCTAAATTGCTTTATATTTCAATTCTAAGTTGAAAGGTTTTTGAAAAAAAGTCTTCAAAAATAGTTTCTACACCTATCCTAATGGAGGTTTCACTAAGAGTAAAAGTTATTTTGGACCAATGAGGAGGCAGGCATGCCAAGGGTAGATTGGATCTTGTGAAATGAGTTGCCGCTGAGGTTCTTAAATCTGTTTGAATTATTTTTATGAATATTGTAAGTCTTTTGGGCATTGAGTTGTATAATTTGGATACTATTTGGGTTTCTGCCAGGTACTTGTGACCTGGATTGGCCACTGCTGAAAACAGAATACTGGGCTAGATACAGTGGCGTTCCTGGGGGGGGGGGGGGCGGTGGGTGCGGTCTGCCCCTGGTGCATGCCGCTGGGGGGGGGGGTGCCGCGCGCCTGTCTGCTCCGCTCATTCCGTGCTCCTTCTGCCCCGGAACAAGTTACTTCCTGTTCCTGGGCAGAGGGAGCATGGAACGAACGAAGCCGACAGGTGCGCGGCACCCCCCCCCCCGCAGGTAAAAATGCACCCAGCGGGGTTGTTTCGCCAGGGGAGGTGTCATTTCGCCAGGGGGGGAGAGGTGTCACTTTGCCGGGGGGGGGGGGGAGCGCATCGGCGATCCGCCCCGGGTGTCAGCCGCCCTAGGAACGCCACTGGCTAGATAGACCATTGGTCTGACCCAGTATAGCTATTCTTATGTTCTCAATCAGTATAAAATACTGAGTGGAGTAGAATGGGTAGACATGAATCACTTGTTTATTCTTTCCAAAAATACAAGGACTAGGGGGCACACAATGAAGCTACTAAGTAGTACATTTAAAACAAACTGGAGAAAATATTTCTTCACTCTATGTGTGATTAAACTCTGGAATTCATTGCCAGAGAATGTGGTAAAAAAGTTTTTAGCTTAGAAGGGTTTTTAAAAGGTTTGGATAGTTTCCTAAAAGAAAAGTCCATCAGCCATTAAGATGTACTTGGGGAAAATCCACTGCTTATTTCTAGGATAAGCAACATAAAATCTGTTTTACTCATTTGGGATCATGCCAGGTACTTGTGACCTGGATTGCCCACTGTTGGAAACAGGATACTGGGCTTGATGGGCCTTCAGTCTGTCCCAGTATGGCAATGCTTATGTTCTTATTCTTGTGCATGACATTAGGAATTAATTTCTCTGAAATTTAGAATACCACTTTACATTAGACAGAGAAAATTACTTTATCTCATCAATAGATTCCCGTGGCTCCTCACAGGAAAGTGGCAAACAGGTGGACAACAGATCATTCAAGACCACTTCAAAAGTACAAAGTGAAAAATAAGAGCAGAACCAGTATGATTCCTCATATCCCTGTCTATGCCAAGCGTGTCAATAAAAGATTATGAGCAACAGTGTTGTAGGCTGAGTTCAAGTCCAGCTGAATTAAAAGCACATCCTTCCTTAAATCAAGATGGCAAATATTATCATTTAACTGGAGAAAATGACAATAAATGTGCACTCTTTATATTTTGAGATATAGCTTATTGGAGATTTAGACTTATGAACAAATTAAAAAAAAAGATAGATCCCCATTCCAGGTACATCATGAAGAAATTTAAATGTTTGATGAGCTAAGTGCACTGGCCACGGAGGAAGAGCAATTAATAATGATACGTTCTAGTCAGCGAGGCAATCTTTGTGCTTCATGAAAAATAATGAAAAGATGTACAATGATTAACCAGAGACATGCGATTCATAGTCTACTGCATGCAACATAGTCATGATGGCCTACAAGGGTATGTCTTCCTATTTCCTTTCCCAAGTTTGTTCCTGTAAATTACACATCCTATATAATAAAAAGCACCTCCAACGTTCTGAAGCTGACTCCGTGGCACTGTGGCAGTGTAGGGTTCGTAAGTCTGTAACTCAGCGTTTCATTGGCTCTCACTGTCCCGCAACGTCACAAGAACGAGGAACCAATCAACGGTCTGTAAAAAACGCCCAACCTGCCTGCCCGGTCCGTCATTGCCACCCAGCGATTCTCCTCTCTCCCCTCCCCCCCCCCCCCTCCAGGCACCCACCGAGTCTCCGTCACTCCTTTGAAAGCCCTGCCCATCTGTAGCCTTCCCTTCCAGTTCGTTCCCTCAGAGTCCTGCCCTCGAGGAAAGAGGTAATGACGTCAGAAGGTGGGACTCAGAGGGAACGAACTTGAAGGGAAGGCTACAGATGGGCAGGGCTTTCAAAGGAGTGACGGAGACTCGGTGGGTGTCTGGAGGGGGGCAGGGGAGAGAGGAGAATCGCTGGGTGGCTACAGGGGGACAAGGGGACAGAGGGAACAAACTTGAAGGGAAGACTACAGATGGGCAGGGCTTTCAAAGGAGTGACGGAGACTCAGTGTGTGTCTGGAGGGGGGCAGGGGAGAGAGGAGAATCGCTGGGTGGCTACAGGGGGGCAAAGGGACAGAGGAGAATTGCTGGGTGCCTGGAGGGGGGGCAGGGGGGAGAGAGGAGAATCGCTGGGTGGCTGGAGAGGGGGCAGGGGAGAGAGGAAAATCGCTGGGTGGCTGGATAGGGGGGCATGGGAGAGAAGAGAATTGCTGGGTGGCTGGAGGGGGGCAGGGCAGAAAGGAGAATCGCTGGGTGCCTACGGGGGGGGGGGGCAGGGGACAGAGGAGAATTGCTGGGTGCCTGGAGGGGGAGCAGGGGAGAGAGAAGAATCACTGAGTGGCTGGGGGGGCAGGGGACAGAGCAGACAGTCTCACTCTCTCTCTGTCAAACACACACACACTCGCACATTCACTCTCTCGCTCTCACACACAGTCACTGTCAAACACACTCTGTCAAACATACACACTCCGAGGAAAACCTTGCTAGCGCCCGTTTCATTTCTGTAAGAAACGGGCCTTTTTTACTAGTAGTTAATAAAACACAGCACTAGTACTATTGTCCTCCTGTTGCTTTGGGAATCTAGTTCAATAAAACCTCTGACTGGTGGAAAATGTGCTGAAGTGGCATGGGAGGGGCTTTGAGGTTCTCAGAGAGAGCGCAAGCAGGAAACACAGCAAGGTGGAGAGGCAATGTGGAGGGGCATTTTCGATATGACGTCTACTGTCGGACTTTAGACATTTTGTGCTAAACATCCCATATCCGAATAGGAAATATAGCCATTTTCAAAAAAGCAAAACATCTATTTTTTTTAATGAAAATACGTAAGTACATAAGTAATGCCACACTGGGAAAAGACCAATAGGCTCATTTTCAAAGCACTTAGCCTCCCAAAGTTCCATAGAAGCCTATGGAACTTAGCCTCCCAAAGTGCTTTGAAAATATGCCTCCAAGGGTCCATTGAGCCCAGCATCCTGTCCACGACAGCGGCCAATCCAGGCCAAGGGCACCTGGCAAGCTTCCCAAACGTACAAACATTCTATACATGTTATTCCTGGAATTGTGGATTTTTCCTAAGTCCATTTAGTAGTGGTTTATGGACTTGTCCTTTAGGAAAACATCTAACCCCTTTTTAAACTCTGCCAAGCTAACCGCCTTCACCACGTTCTCTGGCAATGAATTCCAGAGTTTAATTATGCGTTGGGTGAAGAAAAGCTTTCTCCATCAAATGCATATATAACATCTTTTTATACTTTGTGCGTTTATCTTTTTGGCCCATTTAAAAAAAAACAAACAAACAAACATACAAGTGAAAAATGTAGAAAACCAAGCAGCTGGGAAGTAGAAGGAGCCAGCATTTTAAGTGGACTTGTCACATAGACATCTCAGGAGATCAATGGGGCACCCTAGGGGGCACTGATGTAGACTTCATATTAATGCTCCCAGGTACAGGTCACCATTGGCTCCCTTATCTTGTATCCTGAGCCCTCCAAAACCCACTGCTCCCAGCTGTACACCACTAAAATAGCCACTAAGGGAAATGGAACTTGATGTACCACCTTTCTGAGGTTTTTGCAACTACATTCAAAGCGGTTTACATATATTCAGGTACTTATTTTGTACCAGGGGCAATGGAGGGTTAAGTGACTTGCCCAGAGTCACAAGGAGCTGCAGTGAGAATCGAACTCAGTTCCCCAGGATCAAAGTCCACTGCACTAACCACTAGGCTACTCCTCCACTCCATTAAGGATGAAGGGGTCACCTATATGTGGATACAGTAGGGTTTTTTTTTTTTTGGGGGGGGGGGGGGTGCTGAAGCTTTCCACCACAAGTGTAACGGGTTAGAGGGAGATATGAGCCTGAGTCCTCTTCTCAACAATGCACTGCACTGACCACTACAGTATTCCAGGGACCTGCTTGCTGCTCTAATAGACCTGGCAATAATATCTGAAGTTGTCATAAAGTACTACAGTATTTTTATTCACATTTTTGGTGGGTGGGAGGGGTCACTAACCACTGGGGGAGTAAGGGAGGGTCATCCTTGACTCCCTCCATTGGTCTTCTGGTCATTTAGGGCACCTTTTTGTGCCTTATTCATTCTAAAAACAGGTCTAGACCAAAATGTTGAAGTTTTCACCAAAGACGTTTTTGTTTTGTTCCATTATTGCTGTAAAATGTCCATGTGTTAGGCACGCCCTAAACCCACCCTAATCCCACCTCTGCAATACCCACATCACGCCCCCCTTGTGATTTGGACACACTGCAGATGAAATGCATAGATAAACATCAGCAAAATAGGTTTTGAAAATACAGATTTGGACGTTTTGAGAAGAAATCTGTCCAAATTATGCTTTATGACACATTTTTCTCTTTCAAAAATGAACCCCTTAGTACTGCAAAGGAGCAGGAAAGGTAGTGAAGTATTATCTTGAATAGACTGTAAGCTCCATGTAGCACGGACCTTCTCTTAGATATATGTACACAGTACTGCATACATTAGTAGTGCTTCAGAAATGATAATAGTTGTAGTAAAACGGAGTGAGAAATACTGCAGACCCCAGATAACTCAGTAACTAGAGATATGCTCTTGACTTTACCAAGTCAATCTTACAGAACAGACAAGGGAGATTTATTCACACTCATTTCTCATTCCTCCCTCTACGTCCTACTTACAGCAGAATCAATTTTTTTCTGCAAACAGCAGCTACTTCACGCATCCGATGAAGTGGACTCTTGTTCTCAAAAGCTCATGCCTCGATAATTTGGTTAGTCTGTGAGATGCTACCAGCCACTATGCCATTTTTTTTTTACAATAAGCTAAACTGGTATAGTTTCAAATACAGTTTATATATACACACACACAGTATTTGACATCTTGGACATAAAGCATATAGGGACAGGCATATGAACCTCAACATGCATACGCTGGATGAGAGGGGGAGAGAGAGTGGATATCAGAGACATTTAAATATCTCAGGGGAATTAATGTACAGGAAGTGAGCCATTTTCAAATGAAGTAAAACTCTGGAATGAGGGGGGATATGATGAAGATAAGAGGAAATAGGCTTAGGAGGAATCTAAGAAAGTATTCGTTCACGGAAGAGGTGATGGAAGCATGGAATGGCCTCTTGGTGGAGGTCGTGGAGACGAGGACTGTGTCAGAATTTTAAAAAGCGTGAGACAGGCACATGGGTCCCTTAGGAAAAGGAAGAGTTAGTGGTTATGGAGGATGGGCCATTTGGCTTTTATCTGCCATCAGGTTTCCATGTTTCTATATAGTGAGAGAGAGATTCAGTACATGTTCATGCACTAAAATCTAACAACTTTAAAAATCCATCCTCAGATGAACATGAATTATTCAACCACTTTTAACTTTTGCAAAAATAAAAAATGTTTAGGGGGCAGTTATTAAGATGTGCTACAGCCTTATTACACGTTATTTGACCCTTAACACATAAAAGGCAATAACATGTTATATTACAGTAACAAAGCTTTGTTTGCCCCCCCCCCCCTCCATCAGATGCATGGCCAGTATCTCAGGGCCAGTGGTGTGGAGGTCTGCACCACTGCCTTATCCTGACCAGCCCTCCATTTCCTCCCTCTAACTCTGCTCCTTCTGGGTGGTGAATCCCAGGAGCCAGAAGATGAACCCAACAGTACTGGGCAAGGAGGTAGGTATGATAAAAACCTCATTGGAGTGGCAATCTAGCAATGGGGCTTGTGGCAACTCAATTGCTGACCAAGCTACACTGTTTGAGGTCGGACAGAGCTCTGCCTTTCATTGTTCTTCAAAGCATGAAATGGTAAAGATACTTGCCTTTATCTGCAACAATGCAACGTGATAGAGAGACAATCACTGGACCAGCCAGGAGATGATAGCTGGTGCCCAAAGGTTTGTGGGGTCATCACAGGGTGAACTGCTACCTGGAGCTGGTCTACAGTGGGGAAGGGAAGAATCACATGCTTTGCCAGGAGGCACATTGCCTGCAGAAGCCCTGTAGCCAATGTCAGTACAGGACAGAAACCCATTAAACAGCAGGTTCAGTGAGTATCCAGAGCACGGAAGGAAAAAGAGGTGCAACAGTAAGAAGAAGGAAAAAGTCAGGCAATTTGGGGTCTTATGTGGGAGAAGTAGTAATGAGGAGGAGCATTCATATCTGATACATCTGAGGACTTCTCATCCAGCTTGTCCACATTTTTGTTATGGCAGTATGTCCAATTAAACATAAGAAAAAAAATTGGAAACATATATTTGTTCAAGTTTTCACAGCTTGAGGGCTTCACCAAGAGAGAAAGAGGAAAGCATGTGAAGGTTCAGAAAGTGACTATAGTCAGGAACTGTAGGGGTGTCCTCTATATACAACTGGATCCTAGCATTCCTTGTGTTCCCAACTACTGGATGCTCAAATTTCAAACTGATGTTATGTATCCCAGCTAATCAGATAATTGGGGGCTGCAAGGACCATGGTGGGTGAGGTTGGCTAAATTACATTGAGAAACTCCTCAGGAAAATGGAAGAGGAGAAAGGAGTTATGGATAAAAGAAATGAATTGAAAGGGGAAAGGCCGCAATGGATTGTTCCTTGGTCCTTCTGGAATTCCAGGCCAGCATCTGGGCTTTGAACACAGGGCCAAACAAATATTCAGTCTCAAAGGAAGTTTGCTATAGATTCAACTGTTCGGCCTTTCTCTACTGAGACACCTGTAAGTTCAAACATCTTTACTCTATCTGTGGAACTGGCCACTCTGTAACACATGCCCCAAGAGGACAACTGGCAAGCCTGCAACGCTGCCCAAAAAGATTGTCCCTGAAAGGGCTAAACCCTACCCTGGTGAGGTTTAATGGCATGTCACCATGAATGGCAGCTTACCTAAGGGTCATGGTTACACAAATGTTATAAGATGGTTCTAAATTTAGTTTCTGGGTCCCATACATTCAGCACCTCTTCTTGACCCCCCCCCCCCCCCCCCCCATGGTGAGGCACAAGAAGGTGAAGAAGGCTATGACTGAGGCAGGACTCACCCATTTTTTGCCAAATTACCAGCCTATTTGTAGACTGCCCCTGCCCAAACCTCACAATCTCACCACACATAGTGGACCCTAAGAAGGAACTAGGCAAGTTCAGGCTAATACACAACTTGTCCGATCCAGTGGGGAAGTCAGTCAATAACCATCTGCCACCCGAGCTATGTTCAGTCAAATGTGTCTACTGAGGGACTACGGCAAAGGAGCACTCTTGGCAAAGGCACAGAATCTCACCCTTCAGTTCCCTCTTGGGTTTTAAATTTCAAGACCACTACTATATCAACAAATGTATCCCTATAGGTTGTTCAGTCTCATGTGCCTACTTCGGGATCTTGAATACCAGGTGTCAGGCAATGGAAGCTTATAAATTTAGAAGCATAACCTTTACAGAATAAGGCCCTATGCGCCTAACTGCCTACATTTGGGCACAAGCATTTACACCAGTCATTGAGCTAGTGTAAGTGCTTCCACCTAATGTTAGGTGTAACTGTGGAGTTATGCTAGCTATGCACAGAATTAGCTTAGCATGAATCATCCTGGCACCTAAATTTAGGCAACCTTTTGAGAACTGCCCCCATACTGGCAACGAGTCTCCCTGGTACTGAGATGAGCAGTAGGTCAGAGCTGGCAGAATGCTGTACAATGCCCTCTTTCAGCCACATTCAAGGGAAGAACTAAGTTGTCTAACGTGGCTAACACAGGAAAGGGAACTAAAACTGGCTTACAAAAATGGCCACTACCGCATGGACTACAACAGGAAACACAACAGGGCACACTCTGACCCAGTAGGAAGGGGGAAAAGCACCATGGGAGAAGAGACTACCAACTACCAACATCATGAGACTGTAACACAAGCTTATGAAATCACGGAGCCCAATACTCTACACCCACCACAATGCAATGCTGATGTGACCCTGTACTGCACCCGAGAGCCACATCTGACCCAGGGAAAGGCTGTGACAGGATCGAACACATTCTGCTGTCATGGAGGTGGGTACGGCATTTGAGGCTGGCATAAAGGCTGGAAAAAAGTTTTTAAAGTGGGGTTTTTCTGGTGGGATGGGGTTAGTGACCACTGGGGGAGTCCGGGGAGGTCATCCCCGATTCCATCCAGTGGTCATCTGGGCAGTTGGAGCACTTTTTTGGGACTTGTTCGTGAAAAAAAAGGGTCCAAAAAAAGTGACCCAAAATCGCGGTAAACACGCTTTTTTTTTTTCTTCGATTATCAGCTAAAGACGCCCATCTCTCCTCGGCTGATAACCACGCCCCAGTTCCGCCTCCAACACGCCTCCAACACGCCTCCAACACGTCCCCGTCAACTTTATTCGTTTCCGCGACGGAGTGCAGTTGTAAACGCCCAAAATCGGCTTTCGATTATACCGATTTGGGCGCCTTTGCGAGACAAACGTCTATCTCCCGATTTAGGCCGCACTATAGGCGTTTTTCTCTTTTGAAAATAAGCTGGATAGGCTACTAATCTATGCTTCCTGCAAAACTACATTCTGATGCATTCCTTAAAAAATAATTAGAGGCCTAATGGCACTTATTCAGAGCAACTTTTTCTACTGTTGCCTTTCCAGCTCAGCAAAAACAAGATGTGGTGTAAATCTGTAGAAAGAGATCCCAAGTCAAAATAGATAAAGCCGGGGAATCACATGATGCTGTGAGCAGCGCCAGATTCTTTCTCTGTGGGGGGGAGGGGGGGGGAGAACAACAGAATGCTGCTCAAAAGTCCCGCTCCAACACTGTAAACAAATCCTTCAAAAACAAATCTTACAACATGGAGAGAATAAAGGATTCCATTTGCAAGATGGCAAAATCCATTGTTTAATCAAGAAATAAGCGTTAATGGGTTCTTTTACGAAGCTGCAGCAAAAGGGGACCTTTGCACATGCGTATTTTTAACACGCACCAAGGCCCCCTTTTACCACAGCAGGTAAAAGGCAAGTTTCCTTTTTCTAAAAGAAATGTCCGTGTGGCAAGTGAACCACTTGCCATACGGCCAATTTGGGGGGAGAGCACTTACCGCCACCTAAGGGCTCCCGCACTAACCATGCAGCATTGCCCAATTACCACCAGGTACACAACGACACTACAAAAATTGAAATACCGCCATTTCGTAAAAGGGCCCCTGGTGTATAAAAGCTCTTTTCATAATTTTTGGGAGGAAACCTTTCTACCGCCCTAAATAAATCATAGTTCCACAAGAACATTATCAACCTGGTTTTTAATCTATTTTTTTTATCTTAAGTTTCTGCATATAATATGTAAAAGCAAAAGAAGTGAGGAAAACAGCAGGGCTAGATAATCCAAAGATTAAAAATTCACAAAGAAATAAAATTTAAAAAGTCTGCCAAAATAGTTCTCATTACAGAATTAATTTACTTTTTTAATAAAAGATTAATGCTGCCATCCTGTGTTTGCATCTCTGTTCTATACTTGCTGTGGGATCTGCTCTGTTTTTTTGGGGGGGGAGGTGGGGGGGGGGAGGCTATGCTCTGATTTTCACACGCCTCCAAATATTTCTCTCTGCAGAACTGGTTTGACAGAAATAGTGGATGGATTTGGTCAAGTACCTGCAGGGCTGGTTTGGTGAGATCATGGAATCAACTGGGTGTGCTGCCTTGGGAATTCAAGACCCCTTTAAACTTTTCTAATAGGAACTGTGAACAATTCAACAGAATCCTCAGAATTATTCAGACATATTTCCTGGGTTTTCTTCTAAAGTAAGCAGTGGCTGAAAACAGTCCTTCAAGCCAGAATAATGAGTGCATAATCCTCTCTCAAAGGTGCTGGAATCATTTTATCTACAGGTTCCCCGGTCAGGGTTGTTTGTGCAACAGGTTGAGAATCAGAAAACAGAATGCCCAATATTCAAAGAATTTATGCTCATAAACTGACCTCTTTGAAAATGTACTAGTTTATTTCTAAAGCTATGAGGAAACCCCCAGGGGAAACTCCAGTTGGGTATGTGGAAGAAGGAGGCATTAATTTAAATGATTTGTCAGCAATACTGGAAGAGTCTATTTTGGAGACTACAGAAAGGTCAACATTGATAGCTTTGTTTGTGTTTCAGCAGGACTTGAATTCCGTAATGAGACTGTATTGTTGTAATTCTCAGGCCTTATTTCACGGCCAAAACATTTGGATCTATCCAGATGTGGCCAAGGTCACTCAGGACAGGAAAAGAGCTTTTTGACCTTGAAGCAAGAAACAAAAGATATGAGATTCCTTTTTCTTACTATATCCATGTAAATATTTAGGGGTCCTTTTACTAAGCTGAGGTAGGGCTACTGTGCAGGTAGCACAAGCCAAATTGACCATACAGGGTAGCGCAGGTGTCTGCAGTAGTTCCGAAGTTAGTGTGCGCAGTTTCCCGTGGTAGAAAATAATTTTCTACTGCAGGGGCATTCCCAGTGGTAATCAGCAGCACAGCCACATTGCCGCGAGCTGCCTGATTACTGCATAAGTAGCGTGTGAGCCCTCACCGCCTTCTAAATAGGTGGCAGTAAATAGGTAATAAATAGCTGCACCAGGGACATAGCCAAACTTTGGCAGGAGGGGGGTCCAGAGCCCGAGGTGAGGGGGCACATTTTAACCCTCCCGGTGCTGCCGACCCCCCCCCTCGCCATTTTTTTACCTCCCCGCCGCCACCACATTTGACCCCTCCCAGCACCAACCCTCTTCTCGCCGCCGCCAACTCTCCCCCGCCGCCGTCGGGTACCTTTGCAGGTGTGGGTCCCCAACCCCCGCCAGCCGAAGTCCTCTTCTCCGGCGTGGCCGCGTTGCTGATCTGCAAGGCTTCTGTTTCTGTGAGTCTGTTTTACCTTGGCTTAGTAAAAGGGCCCCTTAGTTAAATTTGGTGGAAATAAATATGTCTTTTTTGCACCTGAACAGCTAAGATCTTTTCTAGATATGAAGAAGACAGCAGATAGGAAATGTTAGAACTAATACTGGTAGTAATGATGAGATAAGAGGTTTTTCATTTTAGGCTTTGAGTAATGTATTAATTTCCTTTAAGATCTCCTTTATTTTCCTTTCTTTCCACTCCCCACTTCTTTTTTAGTTCTAAGGAGGATATAACAAATGTTTCTTTCTTTCTTTATTTTATTTTTTGCCTTTTTTTCTTTTATACCTTTCTGTACTGATTTAACAAGTCAGATACTTGAGTTGTATTTGCTAAAAAAATCATGTAAAAAAAAGAAAAGAAAGGAAAGGATGGTGGAAGTGTGGAAAAACCTCCTGGTGGATGTGGTGTAGAGAACACAGGATCTCTTAGGGAGAGGAAGAGATAGTAGATGGTATGGCAGATGGTCATCATTTTCTGTTTCTTTTAACTACAATGAATTTTCATGAAAAATCTTCATACAGTGGAATCTAGTGTATGCATATTCATTGTGGACATCCTGAAAACCCAAATGGCTGCAGAGTCCTTCGGACAGATATGAGAAGCCCTAAATCAAAAAAAAAAAATCCCTTTTTATACACAGTCAGTGAAACATGAACATAAAATACTAAGATAATAATTCCACAATTCAAGCAAGCAGAAGTTGAACTGATTCCCCATGGCTGAGAGAAACAGGAGGAAATTCTCTGGCCCCGAGCCTCATCTGATATTAATCACCCAGCACTAACAACATAAATGGCACAGTTACTCTACTGCAGTTCACTTTGATGACCAGAGACAAAAAACAGATGCAAGGAAGCTCACACAGAAAACGGTTTGTAATACATTTCTGTTTACTGTCCCCACAGAAATCTGCTTGGAAAGCTGCAGACAATGACCCAAGGGACAGTTCAGAAAAAGAGAGTTCTGTTACAGAAGTGCCTGTCAACCCTCTCCTGAAGGCACACTTAGCCTGTCGGGTTTCGGGATTACCTTTATAAATTTGAATGAGATACCTGTATATGCTGGAGGTTCATTTGGATTAGGATTTATTACTTTCAAATTTGAGTGCGATCCCCAGATGTCTGCGCAACGTAATTAATGAGATTATTATCATCATCAATAACTGGATGCTAACAATGGAATTACTAATGTTAATTGGCACCAATTAGGGGTAGCGCTTTAGAAATGTTAAATAGTAGTAGTAGTTATCCCCTGGATTCTATACAGCGTGCCTAGAGATCCGTGCCAAAATCCAGGCAGATTTTTAACAAAGCATGTAACTTAATTGGCTTAATAAGCTAATTATTTATTTTATTTATTTGGGTTTTGCTCACACCTTTAGCATTGATAACAGCATTTAACAAGCAATAATGAGCACTAAATGGCAATAATTAGAATTTATGTGTACAACTCGCTAAGCATATTCTGTAATGCACTGCTCCTAACTTCTAATGTGCGCAGACAAAATGGGGCGTGGTTATGGGCAGGGAAATGGGTGTCTTGTGGGCATGCTGAAATTTACGCGCGCAATTAAATGGAAGTGCGTAGTTTTAGGTGCTGGGATATCAACTAAGCGTATTCTATATACCACGCCTAAATCTAGGTGCTGCTTATAAAATACGTTTAAGCGGAAAAGCTTTCCGCACTGATTTTTTAGGCAGCATATATAGAATCCCCCCTATGTGCGCACCTGGCTGTGCGCTATTCTATAACCCTGGCCACCCATATCCCATAATGCATAACCCAAAAGGGGGCATGAGTGGGTCAGAGGCTCTCTCATAAGATGTGCACAGTGTTATAGAATTCTGGGATGCATGCCTAACTTGTGCACCAGGATTTACACCTGGTTTCAGCTAGTGTAAGTCCTCGTACACAAAACTGGGCAGGGGCCTCCCCAGGCACTATTCTATAAAGGGTGCTCATCCTGGAGTACCGTTTACAGAATAGCGCTTAGGGCCCGATTCTATATATGGTGCCTAAAATTAACACGCATTAGGCAATCACGCCTAAGTGTATTCTAAATACTGCGCATAAATCTATGTGTGTCCATTTGTGCTAACGAAACGTTGGTGTAAATCCTATTGGCGTCTCTAGCGTTTAGCATGCCTATAAACACTAGCGCATCTTTGTAAAAGACCCCCTAGGTTTGTAAATCTATTCAACTGGCAGATCTATAGTTATAAGCATAAAAATCTAGATTTAGGATCCTAAATTTGGTTGAAAATAGGGCACAAATTTAGGAGCTCAGCTTTTATTTGAATACTGGGCTCATAAGGACGAAAACCAGGACTAGACCACTAAACAATGTGTGGTTAACTGTACAATCTCGTAGCACAATCAGTTATGCGCACAACTCCTAATTACTGCCACTTAGCGCTTAAGACCAATAATTGAAAGCTATAGCCAATTAAGTGCCAATGAGCCAATTAGTTTATGCACAGAAGGAACCCTATGTGTGCACAATTGCGGGCCTATCTTTGGGCACCATTTATAGAATCAGGAGGGTTAGTGAAATTGTGAGTGTACATTTAGGCACTCAGCCTGAGTACATTTTCAAACAGGCCAATTTGGGAGCAAAACTCAAAAAGATAGAAGCATAAACCTTTTGAATATAAGAACATAATAGCCATACTGGGTCAGACCAATGGTCCATCTAGCCCAGTATCCTGTTTCCAACTGTTGCCAATCCAGGACACAGGTACCCGGCAGAAACCCAAATGGTAGCAATATTCCATGCTACCAATCCCAGGGCAAGCAATTACTTCCCCCATGTCCATCACAATAACAGACTATAAACTTTTCCTCCAGGAACTTGTCCAAACCTTTTTTAAACCCAGATACGCTAACTGCTGTTACCACATCCTCTGGCAACGAGTTCCACAGCTTAAGTATTCTTTGAGTGAAAAAAACATTTCCTCCTATTTGTTTTCGAAGTATTTCCATGTAATTTAATTGAGCGTCCCCTTACATTTACTATCCCCACAGGAAAGCCACATTATGTTTCTAGGGTCCCGTTGTGAGTAGTATACTATGCCATACTCTGTATTGTTATTTGAATATTTTGACTGCTGTAATTGCCTATTGCCCATGCTCGATCTATTCTTACTGTACACCGCCTTGAGAGAATTCCTTCAAAAAGGCGATAAATAAATCCTAATAAATAAATAAATAAAATAAATGACCCTACTGTGAGGTTTGTGCTCTTCTAAGTCAGTGGCAGTGCTCTGCTGCCTTTCCTGCTGTTACTGCAGAAGTCTTTTCCATTAATTTGTGCCAGAATAATAAGAAGCACTTCTTCAACTGCTGGTATGGTAAGAGGGATGATGTTCCACCTTACCTCCTACACCACAGCCAGCAAGGTCATTGCTAGAGAATTTAAAGCCCTTTGCAGGGTCACATACAGTGAAGTCCCTTTGTTGATGAAATACATGTAACTGATTTTTCATAAGAAAGAATAACAAAACATTGGTGAAATCAGAATATCCAATAACAAGTAATTATGCCCCCCCCCCTCCACTAACCATTCAATGCTGAAATGAGAGGGCTGCACGTATCTGGACCCCCCTCCCCCCCCCCCCTCATGCCAGCATCCTGCCCCATGCATACATACTTAAGTGCATAGCGCATGTAACCACAAAACACAATTACAGACCTGTACTTTAAGCATTTTTCCCATTAAAACATTTACTAAACAGGCTCTTTAATGCTCTGTACTGAAACTGCAAGAGGTGCCCCTACCCCTCCCATCTGTTTTACCAGGTGGATGCAATAATGTCATCATCACCCTCAGTTCAGTCTGCACTTCTCACAAGGATGTGTATTGTACTACTGCACCCACACTATGACTGCTTGTAACCTATCTTTGTTTTAGTTCTTGAAATTATGGTAACCCTGAATTTAATTATCCAATACTCCAGAATATTCGGTACAAAACAAGTTACCTCTTACCATACCAACCAAGGTAAATTATAAACAGCTGTTACAGTGTTACTGGTATGTGAGCTTCTCAGTCCTCATAAGTTCCCACCAGATGTCTTCAAAGTTTAGGAAGCCTCAAACCCCAATGTAGAATTTCAAATATCATACAGTACCTCCAAAGTAGACTATGTTTTCTGAGACAAGCACAGCAGCAAACATTTGTACATCACTTACACTTACACCCACATTACTTTAAAAATACCCCCCCCTTTTTTTTTTTTTACAAAGCTGTGCTAGCGGTTGCCACATGGTAATGCCAACACAGCCCATTCACTTTGAATTTTTTTATTATAGTAATCAGAACAAGAACAATGCAGCAAATCAAAATATATCAAACAAATAAAATTGCAAATTTGTACAAACATCATCCACTCCTTGCATCATTTTTTAACAATGAAATGTTTAGTTTTTGGGGTTTTTTAAGCTGTTAATTTTAGAGTTTAGGGTGTCACACACATGAACATTGTCTGTCAAGTGTGTCACAATAGAAGAAAGGTTGAAAAACACTGGTCTAAGGAGTGGTAATTTACCTTGAGTTTAGGGATCTGCAATTGTTTTGAAAAGTTGTCTTGTATTTAAAAAAACGTACTAAGGTAGTCCAGCTGAAAGGCATCATTTTATATTCTTTGTGGTTTTATTTAAAAACTTGTATTTTTATACTTTCAAGTGGACTAACACAATAACCACAAGCCCTTATCCACTAAACTAAACCAGTTCAAGACTTAATAAGCAGCATGGAGCAGGTATGTGTTGCTGAGCCAGGCAAAAAGGGAACAATTCTATAAAGTGACGGCTAAGTGTAAGCACAACAGAGACGTGCGCTTAGTGTCAATTTTAATGGCTTCAAGGCGCACTAACCTATTATAGAATACTAGCGCAAAAGTGCTTTGGTGTGCCAAAACTTAGGAACAACAGCTTACACCAGGTAAATAGCAAGTATAAGCTGATGCGCCTTGCAATGCCTGTATCTAATACTATTCTATAAGATGTGTACATTGCTAGGCAGAATGCCCATGACATGCCCATGCTCTGCCTATAGGTCAAGCTGTTATGTACCATGTGACTAGGATGCCAATTTTAGAGGATAGCACCTAGCATATGTGGAGGTAAAAGCTCATGCGTGACATCATTCACTTGGGTAAGTGCACCTATTCTATAAATCTGTGCACATAATTACCCCCTCCCCCCCGATTCTATATATGGCGAATAAAGTTGTGTGTGCAAATCAGAGTGCATAGCCGATCTGCACATGCAACTTAATTGTTTAACAAGCTAATCAGTGCAGAAAATTGGCCCCTAACAAGCAATTACCAGCACTAGGTGCACTAACTAGAATTTACACGTGCAACTAAGCATATTATGTAAAGTGATGTGCAGAAATTCAAATGCTTCGAACGTGTGGCTCACAACAGGGGGCATGACCATGGAAGGGTCATGGGCATGCCTGAAAATCATGTGCACTGTTACAGAATATGCCCAATCCGCACCTAAATAAGATGTGGGCATTTACACCAAGTTTTAGTTGGTATAAATGCACCTCAATTTAAGTTGCGGGAATGGCCACTACAACTATTCTATAACCCTCACCTAACGTTAGGTGACGTTTACAGAATAGTGCTAAGCACTTTTTTTAGCCCCCATATACAGAATTCCCCCCTTAGTGCTTAACTTTGGATGCCCTTTATAGTACTGCCCTTAAAGCTTCCTTCCAAGCGCTGGACATACAGCTAAAGCACAAGCGTGCAGTGTGCAACAAGAGCACGTGGGGCCTGGGGCAGCGCGTGCGCGCACGAGACACTCACCTCCCAGGAACTGGATGCCTCCGGCCACCCTGCCCACTGTGCGCGAGATGAGCTCCGAAACGCAGCAGCCCATGAGTGCCGTGAGCGCCACCAGCAGGAGGAGTCCACAGCCCAGGCCGGTCACCACGGTGCAGATGCGCCACTCAGCGCTGGGGATGGCCACGAAAGACGCGTAGCGGCCGCACTGCTCCACCATCACCGTGGTCTGGCGGTTGTCGTCGCGCACCGGGTAGGCGCAGCGGCGGAAGGGGCCGAAGGACACGGGCTTGTCCAGCTGAGTTCCCAGCAACCAGTAGGGCATGAAAAAGCCCACGCAGGAGGCGGCGGCGCAGAGCAGCGAGAGCAGCGCCCAGAGCAGCCCGGCGCAGGTCAGGCTCGATGCCATCTTTTCTGGCCGGTGGATCCGCGAAGTAGAAAGCCGGATCCTCGTTAATGCCGGACAGCGGGCTGCAGCAGGCGAGCTTCAGAGATCCGGCCGGCCATCATCACTTTGTTCCGCCTCTCTCTCTCTGCAGTTTGCGTGACCCCTGATGAAAGGGTGGAAAAATAGAGAGAAAACAGAAAGTTACGCGCGGTTTGGGGGGGGGGGGCGGGAGCAGTCCACTCTCTCTCACCATCGGCGGGGTGCTCTGCACTGGGACTGCTCCCGACTTTCAGAAAGAAGTGACATCTCTTGGGGGAGGAGATTAAAAAGAAAAGCAATGATTTTTTTTTTCTCAATTTGCCTTTACGATCTTCCCCTCCCTTTCCCAAAATCAGTTCCCACATCCGTTTACTGGGGAAAAGAATGTGAGACTGCTGCTACATCCTAAGGAGCTATGTCTGCTTCGGGGCTTTTTGGGTTGTGATGATCAGTTTGAGTTCAGGCTGCACCATATCACGAGTTTATACAGACTCACTTGACCCTAATCTATCTATTGGCAAGACTATATCATTATTAAATGCAAGAGAGAGAGAGTAATGTCTAGTGTACTTCCTTCCCTTGCAAGAACTGAGCCAGGCATTCAGCCATCCCTTCTCTAATCTTGCAGTACGCCTGCTCTATTTTAGTCTCCCCTTTCCACATTTTCTGCCTCTCCCCTATTCTGTCATAGTTCTTGTCTTTCAGGAGTTGTTTGTTTTAGACTCTTTCGACCACATACTGACTTTTCTCTTTTTCGCCAAGAACTCCAACCTGGAATAGATTGTCCAGAGCCTCAAACACTGATGGTTGGTTTAGGGGCAAAACTCAGCTGCTATCTCCCGGTTTCGGCCATGCGGAGGGAAGAGGAATCTGGGATCTAAACGTAACATCTTTGCCCTTAACGAGGACAAAAGAGCTGGAAACTTGTAAATCCTTTATAGGAAAACATCCCAGATCTGATCGCATCCTCCAGACCGGTTCAACTTCGTTTATTACAAATCGGATGGGGGAAAAATAAAATCCAAATCGATGACCTCTTATTTACTTACATTGCATTTCGAAAAAGCCGAGCTTTGCTTAGGTCCGCTCAAATCTTCCAACTCTTCCCCGGCACATCTGTAACTTATTGGGCTTTCTTTCCCAGATTCAGCAACCCTTGAAAGCACTAATCACTTTGCAGGAAAGCTTCTTTTCAATTGAGAAAACGGTGGCTAAGCGGTGCGTCTATGCACCGCTTTTATGTGAGAAATCGCCTCTTTCCAGAAGATTGTAATTACTGCAAAGGGATCTCGCAGCAATAAAAACTGAAGACTGTAAATGCAATTTTCGTGTTGGCAGGCAGCACACGCAGTCTCTCCCCAGCCCCCCTTCACCGAGGACCCTGCAGAGGAAACGTTGTTATTGCATTCCTAAAGATTGAGAGGCAAAGGCAAGGGGGAATGAATGTTAGTGTCAAACTCACAGGGGAACCATCAATCATCGCAATCCCCACCCCGCTCCAGCCTGCACCGGGAGCGCCCCTTTCCAACAAATTAAAAATGAAAACAAGGATCCCGGACAGATTTACTGATCATCCTTTAAAAAAAAATAATAACGGAGAAGGGCTGGATGCTCATTTGTTCAGGTTTCTTTGTAGAAAGAAGCCTGGTTACTGTGAAGCTGGAACACACAGCAGGGAAATGGGGAGGAGGGGGGAGGGTAAGTGCCCTTAAATGGAAAAATATGAGATGGTCTCAAGACATGTGTACACAATGACTTGGTTTTCTCTCTTTGACTCAGCGTTTTGATCTTAACAGCTGGAGCTGTATAAAAATGCAGTGACTGGTCTGGGTAGACAAAGTTTACATTGTTAAAATTAATAGGCATCCCAGCTCTCACCTTTTACTCATCTGTGGCAGAAAAACTTTGTCATTATAATCTTTACTGGATGCCCAGTGCCATTTATTACCACTACCAATTACATGGTTTAGTGAGGTCCTTGGATCTACCCTGGCCGAGCACCAAAAAGATAATCAAACTTTGATGATCTATTAAAAGTCATAATAAGGTTTCTGTAGGTGAACCTGTGGATGGATCATTACCGGAGCCATTGTCCTTGAGAGTGACCTGACATGCACCATCCCCCAGCCATGCGCAGCCAACCTGCAAAAGGGCCAAAGCGTAGAGGGGTACATGAGCCACTTGCTCATCTACAGTCCCTGCCAGACCACCCAGGGCAAAGGGGAAGCAAGTGAGAGCTCTCATTCCTCACATCATTTTGTGATAAACAGCTCCCTACCACTTGCATTCCCAAATCGATAATTAGGAAGGCAGAGGGGGAAAAAAAAGCTGCACAAACTGGCTGCCATGGGATGCATGGCTAAGCTGTCTGGTGAGGTTTTCCAGTATTGGTGGAAGAGATGGGGACTTCCTAGACCAATAAAGCAAAGCATATAGATGGAAATTCTGTAAATTAAGTGCTAGGATGATATGCACTAAGCACAAATTCTGTATCAGCAAATATGAGCACATGCACTTCCACCATGCTAGTGGCTGGTGTAAATGCTGGCAGTTACATTTATTTATTTATTTATTGCATTTGTATTCCACATTTTCCCACCTATTTGCAGGCTCGATATGGCTTACATTGTTCCGTCATGGCGATCGCCATTTCCGGAGTGAGAGATACAAGTGGTATTACATTAGAGATCATGATTGGCATAGTAGATTAAACAGTCAAGTATAAAGAGTTCATATTCGGAATTACAGATAGAGTGGTGTTGGGTTAAAGTTCATTCGTGGTAGGGTTGACTGGTAGTCAAGTTAGAGAGTTGGGTTTTATCTAGTTCGGGCTTGAGATTTGTTTTCTGGTAGTTAGGCTATATCGTTGTGGTATGCCTTTTTGAACAGGTTGGTCTTCAGTGATCTCCGGAAGTGAGGTCGCGGATTTTTCTCACTGCAAGTGGTAGTGCATTCTATAGCTGCGTTCTTTTGTAGGGGAAGCTGGATGCATATGGTAATTTATATTTTAGCCCTTTGCGGCTAGGATAGTGGAGATTCTGGAATGTGCGTGCTGATCTTTTAGTGTTCCTGGGTGGTAAGTCTATGAAGTCCGACGTGTAGACTGGGGCCTCTCCATAAATGATTTTATGGACCAGAGTGCAGACCTTGAACGTAATACGTTCTTTTAGTGGGAGCCAGTGTAATTTTTCTCTTAGAGGTTTGGCACTTTCGTATTTCGTTTTTCCAAATATGAGTCTGGCTGCTGTGTTTTGGGCTGTTTGGAGTTTCTTGATGATTTGTTCTTTACATCCAGCAAAGCTGACAGTGTTTTATAAAGTTAGTGCATAATTGTCAGGCCCCTGCCTCGCCCATGCCCCTCCCATGTCCACACACCCCTTTTCAGTTGTGTGCTATAGAAATTAGAGCCAATTATTGATACTTATTGTCAATTTAGCACCAATTAATTTATGCATGTCATTGATGCTGTTCTATAGCTTGGCATACGATTGTGCACCTAATTGCACATGCCCTATAGAGAATTATGGGGATATTGACTTGCAGCCTGACAGCCACCTGAAGCCTTCTATTCCTAGCCGGGAACAGAAGCTGCAGAACAACAGCCGGATCATTTCTTGCCAATAAAGTGAGAGTCAGTGTGAGAAAGAAAGAGGGAAAGTTGAAGTTCAAAGGAGACACCGAGACAGACAAGGAAGTGAAAAGCTAGAGGAGTAACTGGAAGGCTGCTTTATTTATTTATTTGGATTTTGCTGACACTTTTTTCAGTAGTAGCTCAAGGTGAGTTACATTCAGGTACGCTAGGTATTTTCCCTATCCTTGGAGGGCTTAGAATCTAATTTGTAACTGAGGCGATAGAGGATTAAGTGACTTGCCCAAGATCACAAGGAGCAGCAGTGGCATTTGAATGGTGCTCTGACCATTAGGCTAGTTATTGTATCCTACACATGGTGTGCCACCATGAAGGTGTATTTAACATTTGTATGAGTGTAAATCCATTGACTATACTGGCTCGCAGAGGGTGATTGAGAAGATGTGGGCCCTTGTTAACGCTTACTGTGGTAACCCTTGACATTTCACATGATCAGTGTCGGAAATTTTTTGTTGGTGGGTTTTATTTTTTGTTGTTTTTTTTTTTTTTTTAACTCAGTAGCTTTATTGTAATAACGTAAGAATCTAAGAGTAGCCATATTGGGTCAGACCATCTAGCCCAGTATCCAGTTTCCAGCAGTGGCCATCAGGTCACAAGTACCTGGCGGAAACCCAAATCATGGCAACATTCCATGCTACCATTCCCAAGGCAAGCAGTTGCTTCCCCGTATCTGTCTCAATAGCAGACTATGGACTTTTCCTCCAGGAACTCGTCCAAACCTTTTTTAAACCCAGATATGGTAACAGCTTTTACTGCATCCTCCGGCAAAGAGTTCCAGAGCTTAACTATTTGTTGAGTGAAAAAATATTTCCTCCTAATTGTTTTAAAAGTATTTCCATGTAACTTCATTGAGTGTCCCCTAGTCTTTGTACTTTTGAAAGAGTAAAAACTTGATTCACTTCTACTCGTTGTACACCACTCAGGATTTTGTAGACCTCAGTCATATCTCCCCTCATCCGTCTTTTTTCCAGGCTGAAGAGCCCTAAACTCTTTAGCCTTTCCTCATATGAGAGGAGCTCTATCCCCTTTATCATTTTGGTCATTCTTCTTTGAACTTTTTCTAATTCTGCTATATGTCGTTTGAGATACGGCAACCAGAATTGAATGCAGTATTTGAGGTGAGGTTACACCATAGAGTGATACAGAGGCATTATAACATTCTTGGTTTTATTTACCATCCCTTTCATAATAATTCTTAGTGTCTTCTTTGCTTTTTTTTTGGCCACCACCGCACACTGCTCATACCTGATAGTATTCTGTAACTCACACATGTTAAATGCTAGGCAAGCTCCTGACTCACTCATACCCCTCCCAGGTCCATGCTCCCTTTCAGTTCCACATATGGAATTTGTGTGCACACTTTGTGGAATCCCGACTAAGTGCCCGATGCACAGTCAGCTGTAAAACACAGCTGCAAACAGTGAGCGATGCACTTGACAGCTCTGATCTGCTGTGAAATACAGTATATTTGACAGCCCCCCCCCCCCCCCCGTGACCCCACACTTTTATAACATTTTCCCTGGTGGTCCATTGGACCCTGACCCCCCCCCCCCCCTTTCCATGGTGCTTATTCCTGCCCAGTACATCCCAGAATGCACTGGGAATGGTCTGGGCACTGCTATTTTCCGCGTGGGACTGAGGGAGGAGCTGTTGCTCCTGCTTTCCTGCCTCCACCTTGTAAAGGTAAAGAGAGGGGTGTGGGTAAGTTCAGGGTTGGGTCGGGACCGGGAGGGAGGTGTTTGCACAAGTGGGGGGGAAGGGGTCCTGTTCACTGGACCACCAGGGTTTTAAAAAAGATTCAGGAGGGTCATGGAGAGGGAGTCAGGGTCTATTGGACCGCTAGTGAAATAAAAAAAAAAAAGATTTGTTTCTATGTGTGTGTGTGGGGGGGGGGGGGGGGTGTGTTGGGGTCCACTGGACCACCAGGGAAATTTTAAAAAAATTCAGGGGGCAGTACCAGGATATGATAGGAAGCAGAAGCAGGCACCCCTCCTCTCCAACAGCTCCACAGCAGCTGTAAAATTTACTTGTTAAATTAGAGCTGATCTGGAGCTGTTGATCCCCGGGAATACACATTACAATACTAATGAGTTCATTGTAATACATTTGCATGGGGTTCTCGGTGGTTGCTAATGGCACAAGTTAGAGCCACGGAAAAACTCCTTTGTGCATTATTAGCTACGTAATCGCTTGCTTTAGACTGGCTAGAACCAGTCTAAAGCAAACGTTAGTAGCACGGTAAGCTTTGTACACCTGGCCCTCTGTGCAGTTATGTGTGTAGCCGCTAGTTAGTGCCAATTAGCACCAATTATAGCCAATAATTGGTTAACACTAATTATCTGCTAATTATTAAATTGTTATGTATATAACTGACACTATTCTATAATTTGCAAGCACAGCTTTTCACGCTAAACATAAAATTGTGCACAAAAGTATGTAGAATTAGGAGGATAGTGTCTGAGTGAAAGATGCCCATAGAATTACTTATCCAAAGTGAGAACACAATTGTTTACATGAGTCCATGTACCCCCCACACATCATAAATCTACTCAAAGCTCCTTGTCTTTCCTTGCCTGTAATATACTCCCTCCTACCTTTGGGGAAAAAGCAGGGCTGCATACTAAAGGCAAGTAAAGCAACCAACTCCCTATTGCAGCAAAACTTTCATGCCTCTACCACTTACACCACTGGTTAGACCATTCCCCAATCCCCTTCTCCAACTTTATACTAATGATTTGTTTTGCTCATGCCTCTTCAGTAGTAGTTGAAGGTGAGGTATATTCAGGTACAATAGGTGTTTTCCCGTCTCCAGAAAACTTACAATCTAAGAGCCTCTTTTATCAAGCCGCATTAGCGGCTCCTGTTGCGATAATGCCAACAAAGCCCATTCATTTTGTTATGCATTGCAGCACAGGAACCACTAGCACGGATTGATAAAAGAGGCACTAAGTTTGTATGGGAGGCAATGGAAGGTTATGACTTGCTGAAGGTCACAAGAATTGCCACTGCGGTTTGAGCCCTGGCTTCCCTGGGTTTCAGCTCACATCACTAGGTTACTCCTCAACTCCAGAAATAGAGCCAATTGGTAACCCTGCAAGGGGCCTTTTGATCAGTGCTGAAACATCTACAGCAATCAGAGGACACATGTTTGGTTTTATTCTACTGTCATGGCCATGGAGATAGGGAGAGTTGAGGGTAATTTTGCTCCACTATTACCTGGAATTGCTGCCAGTTAGATTAGCAGTGTCATCATCAACATCATTCTCAAACGCAGCTGCAGAAGATGCAAAGCCGAGTTTTCCTTTGTCAAATGGCTTTTCCCCTGCTGGGGTTTAATGCTGTTTCTCCTTTGTTTGCTTATACTATGTGTACCTTCATAACTGCTCTCTTCCTCTCCCCTGCTCCTTAAGAGTAATCTAATAAAATAATTGCTTTCATGATTTTTCACAGTATGTATTTGTTTTGCAAGGATGAAAACCCAGATGAGTGGGCTTCCGTCTGCTCAGTCTGTGACTGTTCTGTCGTGGAACAAGGAAAATAAGTGGAGTCAAAGTGACAAAAATTAGTTATCTCATACAGAGACTATGCTAAGAAGGTCAGTGATGCTGAAATCTCATTTCACATGATTTCAGTGTAAACCAGAACCATAGAACCAGTGAAGAGCTGTGATTTGCAATTCCCAGTGAGCCACCTCTTCTGGATCACTTCCAGACTGCAGTCCACCAACACCCGCAAATAAAAGAAGCTTTGCCTATTAGTTATTAGCAGGGGCGTAGCCAGACTTCGGCAGGAGGGGGGTCCAGAGCCCGAGGTGAGGGGGCACATTTTAGCCCCCCCCCCCGGCCGCCGCCGCCACCACCACCTTTGACGACCCCTGTCGATGACCCACTCGACCCCCCCTCCTGCCGACGACCCTCTTGACCCCCCCCCCCCAGTGGCGTAGCTATGTGGGGCCACGGGGGCCTGGGCCCCCGTAGATTTGTTCCTGGATCCCCCCTCCCACCACCAACCCTCCCCCACCGTCACCGTGGGCTACCTTTGCTGGCGGGGGACCCCAATCTCTGCCAACTGAGATCTTCCCGCGAAGGCTTTGTTCTGTTTCTGATGTGCAGGACGTCAGAAACAGAACGAAGCCTTCGCGGGAAGAAGAGGACCTCGGCTGGCGGGGATTGGGGTCCCCCGCCAGCAAAGGTAGCCCATGGTGACGGTGGGGGAGGGTTGGTGGTGGGAGGGGGGTCCAGGAACAAATCTACGGGGGCCCAGGCCCCCGTGGACCCACATAGCTACGCCACTGGTTATTACTGCCAGGGGCAATAATTATGCACTGTTGCTTACTTAGAGCACATAGGACTAGATTCTACATATGGCGCCTGAAAAGTCTGAATGGAGTATAGGTGTATTTATAAACTCCATTTAGAATTATTCATGGTATAGAGAATATGAGTAGCAGCCATGACTGTGCCTAACTGTAAGTGCATCCATTTATGCCAAGTAAAACTTGGTGTAAATGTCAGCGCCTAAATTACACGCAGAGCAGGTGTATTCAAGTTTGTTGGAACGCCCACAACATGCCCATTTCACTACCCATAGCCGCACCTCTTTTTGGATGCACACATTTGAATTTAAGTGCAGTGTGTTACAGAATACGCTTAGCGAATTATGCACATAAATTCTAATTATTGCCAATTAGTGCTCATAATTGCTTGTTATCAATGCTGATTGGCTTGTTAAGCCAATTAAGTTACAAGTATTGTCATTCAAAACACTTGGATTTGGGGGCAGAACACGATGCAATATATAGAATGCAAAGGGTAATGTTTGTGTCACCCAATTGGTTGCGAGTTCCATTAGAGGGTTTGTGATAGTAGTGTTCCTTGGTTGGCTGTCATCCAGAGCAGATCGCCGCTGTGCACCTCCTCCTAGATGCAGCATCATTCCCCCCTCCGTGGCATCACCTCCAAATATCCCCCCCCCCCAGGTGCATTGCTCTTACCTCCTGGGGTGTTGGGAGCAGCCATGTGGCTGTCGGCTCCACCAGTTCCCTGCTCCCTCTGCCCCAGAACAGGAAGTAACATCAGAGGGAGCACGGAACCAGTGGAGCTGACAGTCGCGTGGCTGATCCCTGCACCCCCCTGCAGCGTGCACCTAGGCCGGACCACCACCCCGCCCTCGGTACTCCAGTGTGTGATAGTAGACACCTTGAACCCTCAGGGCTGTTCTGAAAAGCTAAAAGATTATTTTTAAGGCAATATATAAATTTAACTAAGCTAAAAGGAATATAATTTCAGCTTGGGGAAAAAGTCACACACATGTTTTAGAGTAGGGGTGGACAGAGCGCCCTTTATAGAATACTAGTTTAGCGTGGATCTTTCATATGCCTAATTTTGGCCACCATTTACTGGAAGTCATTTTTCTTTTTCAGTTCCTTGCTGAAGCAGGTGGAGGTGAATCGATTTTTCACTCATTCAAAAAGTACAAAGACCAGGGGACACTCCATGAAATTGCATGGAAGTACATTGAAAACAAATAGGAGAAAATTTGAGTGAAAAACATTTAAGCTATGGAATTCGTTGCCAGAGGATTGGTAACGGTGGTTAGCATATCTGGGTTTAAAAAAAAGGTTTGAACACATTCCTAGAGGAAAAGTCCATAGTCAGCTATTGAGATGGACATGGGGAAGCCACTGCTTGCCCCGGGATTGCTAGCATGGAATGTTGCTACTAACTGGGTTTCTGCCAGGTGCCTAGAGTGTGCCTGATTGGAGCATCCTATATAATAAAATGCTTCTCCAACATTCTGAAGCTGACTGCATGGCTGAGGCATTCCTGCTCTCTGTATCCATCTCCTGAATTGACATCACGTACTTCCGGGTTCGTCACAAGCAGAAGTGACCAACCACACGAGGTTTCTCGGCTTCAGAATGTTGGAGGTACATTCTATTAAATAGGATTGGTCAGTTCCTTGAAGCACAGCCAGAGCTCAGCGTCCTGCACAGTAACGCTCAGACACCAGAGAGAGAGAGGGGGGGGGGGCTGACACCAGAGAGGGGGGGAGATATCTCTGTCACACACACACACTCTCTCACAGTCAGTGTCTTTCTCTTAGTCTCACACTATGTCTCACACTGTATCACATTCACTATGTGTCACTCAGTCACTCACACACTCTCTTGGTCTCAAACACTCAAAATCACAGAGAGTCTGTGACTCACACACACTCACAGACACACTATCTGTGTAAAACACTCCCACACTGTCTCACATACGCACTTGCACACTCTCATTCTCACACACACACACTCTCTCTCTCACAGACACACTCGCACCCAGACTAACTCTCACACAGTCACTCTCATGCACTCTCTCAAACATACACACTCCAAGGAAAACCTTGCTAGTGCTCGTTTCATTTGTGTCAGAAACGGGCCTTTTTTACTAGTATTCTATAAAGGAAAGTAACAGGTTAGATATATGCATATAATTTAGGCATGATCACCTATAGTACCCTAAATGCCAGAGATATTCACATAACTTACAGTATTCTGTAAGTTATGCAGGTACATTTGAGTGCCTCCCATGTTCCACCCACTTTCCACCTATGTGTATGCCTAATTTTTACCTCCCTGATGTAACATTTATCCAGCTAATATTGGGGTAATTTATATCGCCCATTATTATAGTGTTGCCCAATTTGCCAACTTTCCTAATATCTCTAAACATTTCTTCATCTGTCCGTTCTTACATGGCAGACGGTAGTACAGCCATACAAGAATACTCCCTCCTTTCACACATGGAATTTCTATCCAAGATGATTCCATGCTGCTATCTGTTTCATGTGGAATGTTTATTTTTTTGACTCAATTCCCTCTTTAACATACAGCGCAACCCCCTCCCCCCCCCCCAAGTTGAGCCTCTCTAAGCAATTAGCTTAGCAGGTTTAAAAAAGGTTTGGATAGCTTCCTAAAAGAAAAGTCCATAAGCCATTATTAAAATGGACTTGGGGAAAATCCACTGCTTATCTTGCTAAGGATGTAAAAAAATTGAACCAGTGCAAAGAAAAGCTACAAAAATGGTATGGGATTTGCGTTACAACACATATGAGGAGAGACTTGCTGACCTGAACATGTATACCCTGGAGGAAAGGAGAAACGGGTGATATGATACAGAGGTTCAAATATTTGAAAGGTATTAATCCACAAACGAACCTGTTCTGGAGACGGGAAGGCGGTAGAACTAGAGGACATGAAATGGGGTTGAAGGGGGGCAGACTTAAGAAAAATGTCAGGAAGTATTTTTTCACGGAGAGAGTGGTAGATACTTGGAATGCCCTCCTGCGGGAGGTGGTGGAGATGAAAACAGTAACGGAATCCAAAAATGTGTGGGATAAACATAAAGGAATCCTGTTCAGAAGGAATGGATCCTCAGAAGCTTTTAGCGGAGATTGGGTGGCAGCACCGGTGGTTGGGAGGTGGGGCTAGTACTGGGCAGACTTCTACGGTCTGTGACCTAAAAATGGTAGATACAAATCAAGGTCAGGTAACATAGTAGGTGACAGCAGAAAAAGACCTGCACAGTCCATCCAGTCTGCCCAACAAGATAAACTCGTATGCGCTACTTTATATGTATACCTGACCTTGTATACATATAAAGTAGCGCATACGAGTTTATCTTGTTGGGCAGACTGGATGGACTGTACAGGTCTTTTTCTGCCGTCACCTACTATGTTACTATGTAATTGCAAAATAGGTGCTATTTACAGAAGTCTCCAAGGGTGTCCGGCTAGTCCAGAGCCCATGTTTAACAGTGGCAGGAGCTCACCCCTGATGCTTCAGCCTTAGCGATTATGACAGGCTCACTGTAAGTCTAGCTTACCAAGGCTGCAGGGGGCAAGGGAGGGGGTGAGGGTCATGAGGAAGCCCAAAGCCACTGGAAGCCTCTGGAGCTGAGGTGACCTCTAGTCCGATTGGGTCACTTATTATTTTTAAAAATGCAATGGTGGGAGGGACTCCACCAATGTGAGGTTCTCCTCCCAGCAATTGAGAAGGGGTCTGGGCAGGAGTATTTAGGGAGTGCGCCTCTGAGGCACAGGATTCCTTCCTGCTCCTCTGAAGTGTCTTGCTTGTCCTCTCCCCTCTCCTCTTGTTGGCTGGTAGGTTTACTTCTTTAGGTGTTGCTCTGTTATGGTGGGATTGTTTGTCACAGCTTGGGGGGGTGGGGGGGGAGAGAGCAAGCTAGGAGTACAGGACTAAGCTTCTGAATTCAGGCACGGAAGTCCAAACTTGTTCTTAGCTCTAGCTGACATAGTGGGGTAAGTTTTTACTTGTGCTTTAATTGTTTCCACCTGGACTCCTAGCTGTTGATGGCAGGAAGTCAGTTTGGGGATTCTTGTAAAATATAAATCTTTTATATTGTTTGCTCAAGTTATTTATGTTTTTCTCACCAATAAACAAAGCTGTAGCCTGTTTTTTTAAATTCCATCTTAGTGGTCTATCCATTACTAACAGTATTGGCTACGTTTAATAAAGTTTGGTGTTAATTCCATTTCATGAATCATATATGGGACTAGGAGGTGAATCATCTGACGTCCATTATAGCACATAAGTGGAATTTTGTCATTTATGCATGTGGTTATACACATATGCACCTATGCCATTATTCTAATCATTTACGCACATTACCAGTGTGTAAATGTCTGCACCCACATTCTAGAATTACCCCCTATGTTTCGATTATATTCAACAACATGGCTACAGCTTTTAGTAGTCTAGCTCTGCAGCCCAGCTTTCATCTATTGTCAGTTAATATGCGGTGTGAGCACGTGCAATGAGATAAATCCAGTTGATAGAGTAGATATAAGGAAGCGCTTATACAAATGAAACAAAGAAATTAACCTAAATAAATGGGGTTAATAACACAAAAGACTGTAAGCCTGCATGGCAGGAGGGCTTATCTTACAGCTGAAATAAGCTCAGGATTATCCATTCATTGTGTAGCTTTATTTGACAATCACAATTTTTTTTTTAGACTGGGAAATTAATATAGAACAGTTGCAAAAATCAAGTCTCTCAGGAATAAATTCAGTGTTATCACAAGAACCCTGCAGTGAGGAAGCAAGAAAAGAAATCCCCTATATCCTTTAGTACCTACTTAATGTTAATTTTCTTAACACAGAAAAACACATGGAAAAATCAAAAATAACCAAATAACACCAATCCATTTAAAAAGAAAATTCTTTCAGCATATAAACATGATTCAAAAGTTATCCTAAATTTACTCAAAACAAAAGTCATCCACTTGAGCTTCTACTTTATTAATTCAAACTCTTTTTTTCTGCTTTCGCTACTTCATGGGTGACTTAGACAAGCTTGACCCTACCATATATAAAAATTTAGGTTAGTGTTAACTTTTCCAATGTTTATTGGCAGATCTTAGACCAGTCCTAGCTTTGACAACCTGACCATAACGCATTATGGGACCTGCAGTATGGATTTCAAAAGGTAGAGTTAGGAACTATAAGTCCCAGACTGCTGTGGAGTAGCCAAAAAGTCTCCCTCCTGGAACTGGGTAATTTGGCAGCTCTGCATTAGAGAAGTGACTTATGAAGTGTTTCAGAGGTTCCTGGCACACCCACTAGAGGTTCTTATAGAAGAGGCTCAACATGAAATGGAGGAGTAGCCTAATGGTTAGTGCTATGAGCTTTGATCCTGGCAACCAGGGTTTGATTCTCATTATAGCTCCTTGTGACGTTGGGCAAGTCACTTAACCCTCCATTGCCCCAAGTACAAAAAACTTAGATTGTGAGCCTTCTAAGGACAGATAAAAAGTATCTGCATATAATGTGTACAGCACTGTGTATATCTAGTAGTGCTATAGAAATGATTAGTAGTAGGTGGGCTTCATATGCCTGCTTCCCAACACAAAAACCAGGTTACTCCCCTGTTGGATACGAGCAGCCCATGTTCGTCCAATCTGAAAGAGCTTGTAACTGCCATGACACTCAGATTTAGGGTGCCCTCACCGGCTCCAAAGATTTTAAAGTCTGTGGCTTTAAGCCGTGTTCCAAAGGTTTCTGGTATTCCAGCCTAAGTTACACCTACCTTTGCTTTAGTGTTTCCTAATTTCTAAAACTCCAGCTCCTGGGATTTCAGTCTGCAAGAGAGTTGGTAAAATAAGTGGTTGTAGTCATAATAAGCAAAGAGATAGTTGTCTTCAGCACCACTTATGTGCTAACAGACAACTGAACCACTAATACACCATTTTAACCTTGCACTAATGAAGAATCCAATATAGGGCTTCTTCTACATGATTTGAATGTTGCTTGCAAAGGACTGAAACACTTGCTTATACGGACAGTTGATGTTTATAATTACAACCATATTTTGTTCCCTGCAGAGAGGTGGACCAGAGATCATATGACTCATCATGGGGGTGGAGAAAGTTACACAATGTTTTTCTGTTCATAAGTTGGCAAACACTCTTGGAGTTAGAAATCAGAAGAGATTACATTCTTCCATACTTCCAATGACTGCGATATAGCATCATCAGTTCAAAATCACTGAATGAAAAATACATTAACTTGTATGAAACATTTTATCAGAAGTAACATCTGTGTTTTCTGAACTAGGAAGGATTCTTACCATTGTCGGCATGAAAAGGAAGTGACTAAACACACAGGTGGCAATTCTTTAGTGGGCAACTCATTGTAGGTGTTCTGATGCCACAAGGTAAACGCCTATTCTATAATGATATCTGGGCGTGCAGACTCCATTATAGAATACTGGTGTAACTTGGTATCAGCATGCCTTATATTTAGGCGCCCACAGTTATACCAGTCATAGACCTGGGGTAACTGCGGGTGCCTAACATAAGAATAGTCATACTGAGGCAGACCAATGGTCTATCTAGCCCAGTATCCTGCTTCCAGCAGTGGTCAATCCAGGTCACAAGTGCATGGCAAAAACCCAATTAGTTGTGGTTTCCCCCATGTCCATCTCAATAACAGACTATGGGCTTTTCCTCCAGGAACTTGTCCAAACTTTTTTTAAACCCAGATACATACATCCTCCAGCAACACGTTTCAGAGCTTAACTATGAGTAAAAAAATATTTCCTCCATTTGTTTTAAAAGTATTTCCATGCAATTTCATTGTGTCCCCTAGTCTTTGTACTTTTTGAATGAGTGAAAAGTCGATTCACCTCCGCCTGCTCCACACCACTCAGGATTTTGTAGATCTAAATCATATTCCCCCTCAGTCATCTCTTTTCCAAGCTGAAGAGACCTAACCCTTTATCATTTTGGCCTAAATATGCCTATAACTGAGAGACCTGCCCATGCCCTTCCCGTGCTCCATCCATATGTACACATGTCCTTATAGAATAGTGCTTAGGGTACTAACACATGTAAATGCTACCCTTTTATGCATATACTATGAGTTTATCTTGTTGGGCAGACAGGATGGCCCATACAGGTCTTTATCTGCAGACATCTACTATATATGTTACTATGACTTGATGCCATATTTGAATTTACTCACTGATCCTTTGATCCTCAAGTCAAAAGGAAGGGCCTTCCAAAGCAAAGGAGCCAGGTAAAGACTGCCTGTCAATTTCTCTACAGCCTAATTCCAGAAGGAACAATAATAGGCAAAAGGCTACTCTGGGATGAGTATGGGCCAGTGAGGGGGTATACAGGAGAAAAAGATCAAAGGGTTGCCTAACTGCAGGCATCTAGTAATAGAATTGCCCTTTTAGTGAGACCATTTTACAGTTGAGTGAGTGCACCATTATCAATAAAGCATGAAGATATATGTTCACAAAAAGGGACAACTGATGGAAAGGATTTCTCCTACTGGAGGCACTTTGTTTCAACATATAAAAAGAGTAGAATTTTCTGCTGGACACACATGGGGATAAGCTTTGAATACACGTTGACACAGGCTAAACAGTGATTCTCAATCAGTGTGTCGGGACTTGTGTGTCACCAAGACCCAGGGGTGGATTGACCATTCATGCAGCTGGGCAGTGCCCGAGGGCCCTAAGGCTCTAGGGAGCCCAGAGGCTCTGCCCGGATGCCCGCTGCACACTACAGCCCTCCCTGATCCTACCTTTAAAGTTACGCCACTGGTGATCTAGTGGCCTGTGTGTGTGTGGGGGGGGGGGGGGGGGGGGAAGCATGTTCTTTCCTGCCTGTTGTGCTACTGCTACCCACATTGCCCAGCACCGCAGTATTTTAAAAATTACAACCAACACTCTCTGCGGAAGTCTCAAAAGACTGTCGAGACCCACGAAACTACCATGGGAAGTCTCGCCCGCTATTTTGAAAACACGGCGGCAGGTGTGGGAATAGATGCAGTGCAGCGGGCAGGAAAGAACATGCTCTCCCCCCACAGAGACCACCAGGGCCCTTCAGGTAGGACCGGGGCATCGGCTGAGGTGGTAGGGGGCAGCAGTGTGGCGGTAGGGGGGTGTCAGGCAGCAGGCAGGCGGGGGGCCCAGATCACTCTCAGTCTGCCCCTGCCAAAAATTTGAAAGAGGTCAAGCCCTTGCTTTCCTTAACAAGCATGTATGCCTGCAGGCTGAGGACAGCAGATCAGGGAATCAGGTACTTGAAGTCCACATAACTGGTCTTTTCTGCTTCACCATTACCCACAATGCTCACTGCTGCTACCAGCCGCAACTGGAAATGTTGCAAGTCTGCTCTTCACCCAGCAGTCACCATCTTTCTTTGCATCATTTTCAGCAATAATGAATGATATATAAGGGATTTATTTTCTTCAGCCATGAACTGTAGTGTTCAGTCTGTCACGGATGTGAACATTGTCTGGCAGGTGTGTCACAATGGAATAAAAGTTGAGAACCACTGGGCTAGTCCATATTAATAATGAATAGGCTCTATTAGAAACAACAGAATCTGCAGTAACCTGTGGTACAAGTTAATGCACATTGCCTGCTGCAGATCCTGTTATTTCTAATAGGACCCATTCATCGAGGGGTCCTTTTACAAAGTCGTGATTAAAAGTGGCCTGCAATAGTGTGGGCATGTCTTTTTGGCATGCGCTGGGCCACTTTTTACAGTGGTTGGGAAAAAGGTCATTTTTTAATGGGATGTGAAATGGGCATGTACAAAAATTAAGACTAGCATACGCCTATTTATGGCCTGAACCCTTACCGCCAGCCATTGACTTAGCGGTAAGGGCACACACACTACCCGGGAGGTAGCCACGCAGTGCACTCCAACATAGCTGCGCTGCCGATCACTACTGGGAACGCCCCCCCCACTGTAGAAAATAGAAAAATATTTTCTACCGCAGGATTCAGCGCACGCCAAACTCAGAATTACTGCCGGACACACACGCTACCCTGGTGGTAGTGTCAATTTGCCACATGCTACCCGCACATCAGCCCTCCTGCGGCTTTGTAAAAGGGTTGATGCTATGCATAACAGGTAACCAGTGTAAAGCTTGCAATAACGTGGTGCAGATCCAAAATGATTTCTTTCCAGAAATGCTCTGGCTGCAGCATTTTGAGCCATTTATAAAGGTAATCCCACATATAAAGCATTACAAAAATCAAAGTGGGAAACGACCAGAGCATGGAATACTGTACATAAAGCTTAAGTAGAGTTCTAACCAATGTAATATAAAAAACTTATACAATCCCTTTTAACTGTCACGGCAATTTGGTCCTTCAAAGTTAACTATAAATCTATAATAACTCCTAAATTTCATTATGACTTTGCAATATTTATACAGTGATCATTAATACAGACTCTTTCCAGAGGTGAAAAATCAGTATTTTGAGAGAATGCTGTTAGGTCTTTCCTATCATATGAAATGGTGTTCTTTTCTTTTTAAAATTTGTAGTTTTAAATATTTGTGAACTGCCATGATCTGTATAAACCAGGCAGTATATTAAATTTTGATAATAAATATAAACATAAATCCCAATAAAAACATAATTTCAGTTTTTCTCATATTTAAGCACAGCTTGTTTGCTAACATCCATCTCTCGATGGTATGAAGATATAATCCTACTAGATCCAAGGTCTGATTTACTGATTTTGCAATTGGAACAACAAATTGAAAGTTGTTGTCAGCATGAATTTTGTAAGATAATCCTAAACTGCTAACAATTGGCATACAGGCTGAAGGAATGTATGAAATAATAATGCTGATACAGAAGACCCCTGAGGTATACTGTAGTAAATGGTATCCAAAAGACATCACTATGCACAAAAACCTGTTGATAATGATCCATCAAAAATCAATCAATACTGTACCTCTTGACCCTAAAGTCACAAATCTTTGAATATTATGATCAATCAGTGTGTCGGGTTAAATGCTGTTGAAATATTTAGCATAACAAGTATGTAAGCTGTATCATATTCAAAATCACTGATGCAATTTCCGGTTTCCGCGAAGGCGGCACACTGCATGCTGAGAGAGAAGGGAAGGCTTAAAGGCTAGAGGCGAGCCTGCTTTTTCGCTGACGCTGCTGTGACTTTTTAAACGCAGGGCAGCTGGAAGGAAAGGAGAGCTGTGGAAAACTGAGGGCAGAGGTGGGGCTGGGGTTGGGGACTGAAACTTGGGGACTGAAAAGGGGATACGTTGGGGGCTGGGGTGAGTCACTGGACATGGAGGGCAGAGGAGAATCGCTGGACATGGATGGGAGGGGAGGGCAGAGGAGAATTGCTGGACATGGATGGGTGGGGAGGGCAGGAGAGAGAGGAGAGTTGCTGGACATGGATGAATGGAGGGGAGGGGAGGGCAGGAGAAATGCTGGACATGGATGGAGGTGAGGGAAGACAGGAAGGAGATGCACATGGATGGAGGGGAGGGGAGAGAGGAGAAATGCTGGACATGGATGGGAGGGCAGGGGACAGAGGAAAATCACTGGATGTGGATGAGAGGGGAGGACAGGGGGCAAACGAGAATTGCTGGACATAGATGGGAAAGGAGGGCAGAGGAGAATTGCTGGACATGGATGGGTGGAGAGGGCAGGGGAGAGAGGCTATGGATGGATGGAGGGGAGGGCAGGAGAAATGCTGGACATGGATGGAGGTGAGGGAAGACAGGAAGGAGATGCACATGGATGGAGGGGAAAGGAGAAATTCTGGACATGGCTGTAGGAGAGGGGAGGGTTGAAATGCTGGATATGGATGGAGGGTAGGGAAGAGAGGACGTGAGATGAAGTGATATGAACATGGATGGAGGGGAGGAGAGAGAGGAGAAATGCTGGACATGGATGGAGGAGAGGGAAGAGAGAGGAAGGAGATGCATATGGATGGAGGGGAGGGAAGAAAGAGGAAGGAGAAGCATACTGACACACATGAGGGAAAAGAGGAGAAAAACTGCACATGGCTGCAGAAAATAGGCAAAAACTGGATCCACTCTATACCTCCTCCAGTCAAGTCTGCGGAGGACCCAGCTTTTACCCATGGATGTAGGGCAAGAAATGAAGAAGAAAGGAGGAAAGTAAAGAAATAAATGGAAAGGAAGCCCTGGAAGAGGAGTTAAGGGAGCAGATAGCAGCCGAATCAGAGATTGGGACCAACATGATCAGAAAAACAAAGTCACAAGACAAAGGTAGAAAAAAATCATTTTATTTTCATTTTAGTGTTTGGAATATATCCAATTTGAGAATTTACATCTTCTGTCGTATTTTGCAATTTATAGCAATGTTCTGTTTTTCTGGGATTGTGCTGCATGCAGAGTCTGTATGCTAATTTGGTTTGTGTCATTTTGCGTATACTGGAGATGCAACAGCTTACAGAAATTATTTATAATGAAAAAAAAACCAAGTTATTTTTCTTCTCCTGTACTGGTGTAATATTTTCAATGATTACTGTTTATATGTGTCATGGCTGGCAAAACGGTGTGGCTAAATGTGCCAACATTGTCCAGTTCAGCACACTATTAGCAGCCAAGTTCATAGAAAGTTAATTATGTTAAGTGGAAAATAAATCTGTTGGCTCAGGCTGCTTGCTGTCTGAATATTCAATCACTGTTTCATTATTGCTACCAAGTATTACATATTAAGGGAATTCATTTTAATTCATTTATCTAGTCCTTACGTGCACATGGTTTTGCTTTTTAAACCCTAAGGTTTCCTAGTATAGCATTTTTCATGTTTGAATTAGTTTGTGTATACAAGTTTTGCTTGATTTGTCTTTATTTGAAATAAAAGAAAATATTTAAAACATATCTTGTCAACAAGTGGCGGAACTGGGTGGGCCCCAGCGAACTGGTCTGCATAGGACCCCGCAATTGCTAAGACCGGCCCTGCTTGGGAGGAGAGAAGCTGCCCTAAAGTGTAGGTCTCCACTGCTTGTGTGTAAGCCACTAGAACCTAGCTAAGATAGACCAAACTTTAAGGTTTACAAGAATGCTGTCTTTGGGGTCTGTCTGGAAGCAGACTTGTGTTGGGAAACCCTGCAAGTAGCAATGTGAGTGTACTGTGGACTTAAGGCTGTCAACTACAAGCCTGTGTGAAGCAGGGGTGTAGCTAGGTGGGGTCACAGGAGTCTAGACCTCTGCAAATTTCATCGGGGCCCCTAGTTGGCTGGCAGGGGTCCCCAATCCCCGCTAGCCAAAGCCTTCATCAGCACCGGTCTCTAGCGCAGCTGCGTTCGCTGCCCAGCTTTCTTCATGCTGACGTCCTCCTGTGCACACTCTTTTAAGTGAAACTGAGCATGCAAAGGTATTTGCTTTTGTGGGGGGAGCAACGAGGCGGTGAGGTGAGGGGGAGTGGTGAGGCAGTGGGCGGGCCAGGCGGCGGGGCAGCAGACTAAAATGTGCCTCCCACCTCGGGCTCTGGCCTCCTCTCACCGCAAGGTCTGGCTATGCCCCTGGTGTGAAGTTGTATCTGAATCAAAGAGACTTTATTCCTTACTTTGCTGTACCTGTGAGATAACAGGATTCAGTGCTTGGTTAACAAAGGGGGTTTTCTTGTCTGGCTGTATTAATCAAAGGCTTCCCGTAACAACTTGGCTCACACAATCACTCAAGCCAAGAAGCATTCCATATCTTCCACATATGCGTGTGTGGAGAGTGTTTTAAGTGTGGCCATTCTCCATTTCAACCTTCTTTGCCTCTAATTCTGGCCATTTTACAAGAAGGTTTTAAAAAGGGTCCAGCCTACAACTCTCTAAGGGTTCAAGTGGCCTCCTTGGCTTGTTATCAAAGCCGTCTATCCCATTATTCCTTGGCTGCTCACCCTGATGAGGTGTGTTTTTTAGGGAGGGGGGGGGGGGTCAACCATCTTAAGCGTTCTCTATGTGATCCTTGCCCTGCTTGGAATCTTAACCTGGTGCTGAGGGCCCTTCAGAATTCTTCCTTCGAGCCCTTGAAGAAAGCTACTGTCAAAGACCTTACCTTGAAGCCTGTTTTTCTTGTAGCAGTTACTTTGGCTAGACAAATCTTTGAGCTTCAGGCCCTATCCTGTAGAGATCCATTTCTTATCTTGTCTGAAGTTGGGTGACTTTAGAATTGTGCTGTCCTTCTTGTTGAAGGCCATCTCATCCTTCATATCAATCAGCCATTGTTCCTTCCATCTGTCAGAAGGGAGGTATGTGATGGAGATTTTGCATCATTGCGCCTTCTCGACCTATGTTGAGTTCTGCTACAGTACCTGGAAGTCACTAATGAATTTTGCCATTCAGATCATAATTGCACAGTAGATTAAGGAATCTATTTCAGCTGCCTATATTCTTTCAGGTAAGCAGCCTCCAGCTTCTTTGAGGGCTCACTCTACCAGAGCTCATTCTACTTCATAGGCAAAGTCTCATGCTTTTTCTCTGAAAGAAATTTGTTGGTGTTCCACTTGGTCCTCTCTGCATATGTTTTCCAAACATTACCATCTAGATATTGCAGCCAGATCACAGGTGTCTTTTGGAGCATCAGTACTATCCACTGGTGTTTCTGTTGCCTGCCCTATTTAAAGACTGCTTTGTTACATCCTTTTTGTCTCTGGATTCATCTGCTGCTAATGATAAGAAAGGAAAAAAGGTATTATCTGATCATTTTTTCCTAGAATTGAAACAAATGAATCCAGAGGTCCACCCTCAACGACCTTCGTGCATCGGTGTTCAGTTTGTTTCTCTGATTGTTGTTACAGGTTCTGGTTTCTTCAAGGTCATATGTTGTTGTTCCTCTTTTCTGTGAGAAAGGAGAAGTTTCCTTTGGCATGTTCTTTCCTACTATTTTAAGAGAAATATTGGCTGACCAGGCTGCTTACTATCCTATATGTTAAAGTTCAGTATTTGTCCTTTATCTTCACCTGCTGGTAAAGGGCCATAATCCATTTGTCTCTGGATTCATCTGCTGTGATTAAGGAAAGAAAACTATCAGGTAAGGCATAATTTCTCTACAGTGGGATTAAACATTCCTGAAAACAGTATGTAAACTGACTTTTTAACCTAGTTTCTTATAGGAAAACTGGCCTTATAAAATGAATGTCTATGCCTGTCCACCCCACCACAACTTTTGATCCATTTACACAATTTTATTTACATTTCTGCCACAAATGAGTAAACAGTGACCAATAGAAACAAATATATTTTATGTACGTGCCCCACCTGAGATTGATCTGGGCAGGAAGATATATATTTATAATAAATATATCAACCCTTCCCCTCCCCCCTCAGTTGCAAAAGCCAGAAAATTACCATTAATTGATATGAAGCACTCTAAGTACATCATTAGGGGTGGATTTTCCCAATAGAAAACTAGGCAAGGAATAGAGTCAGCTCCTTACCACAGGCACTAACCAATGGCAGAGCAGCCTTGAAAATTCTCTTTGCCATCACAGTGCTTTGATCATGCTGAAGTTTCAGTTCAGCTAAACTGGCATGCTTTTCCATAAGAAAGAAAACAGAAAAGGGCAGCATGGGGGGGGGGGGGGGGGGGGGCCATGAAAACTTGGAGTCGGTGGCAATTGGTCACTGTTCCCCAGATGCTAAACATGATGCCTAAATCTGCATGCCAAAATTTGGATGCTCTGCTGAGATGTGCAAGCAAATTAACTAGCTAACGAGCCAATTAGCATCAATAATTGGGTGATAGCAACCATTACAATGTGTGCGCGCATCTGGCTTCACACTATTCTACAATACAATACTGTGTAACTCAAAAGGGGGCGTGGCTATGAGAGGGGCATGGGCGTGTCTGTTCCCATAATAAGCCATATGGGATCATCGGGCTCTAATGGGTTAATGAGAGAGCAGGATGAAGGATGCACATAACTTCTAAGCAGCTTGTAAATCCAAGGAAAAAACACAGTTTAAATTGTCTGTAGACTTCTACGGTCTACTCCCTGATCGTGACTGAATAGATAGGGATGGGCTGGAGTGTAAATTTTAAGGGGCTTCGACGTTAGCTTCAGAACTTAGTACAAGAACAGTTCTGGGCAGATTTCTACGGTCTGTGCCCTGAGAAAGGCAAGGACAAATCAAACTCGGGTATGCATATAAAGTATCACATACCATGTAAAATGAGTTTATCCTGTTGGGCAGACTGGATGGACCGTACAGGTCTTTATTTGTCGTTATTTACTATGTTAATATGTGTCGGGGGGGGGGGGGGGGGGCGCTCTGAAAAGTTATGTACATTGTTACAGAATACTGCCTCAGCATTAGAGAATGTCACGGGGACAGGAACCCATGGTAACGATGGGGATGGGGAAAAATTTTATCCCAGTGTCATTCTCTACTCAGCACACCTAACTTGGGTGCCAGCATTTATACCAGGTTTCAGCAGACGTAAGTCTGGCACCCTAAGTTAGAGTATGTGCTCTTTATAGAATTACACTCAGGGATCCATTTACTAAGGTGCGCCGAAAAATGGCTTGCGGTAGTGTAGGCATGGGTTTTGGGTGCGCGCTGATCCATTTTTCAGGACGCCTGTAAAAAAGGCCTTTACAATTTTTTTGCCTAAAATGGACGTGGCAAAATCAAAATTACCGTGCGTCAATTTTGTGTCTGCGACCTTACCACCAGCCATTGACCTAGCGGTAAAGTCTCGTACGTTAACTGGGGCGGTAATGACCTACTTGCGTCAAATGCCACTTGGTGCGCATCCGATACACGTGTCCAAAATATTTTTTGGCCTTGCATATTGGATGCACGCCAAAAATTAAATTACCACAAGAGCCACACGGTAGTTGGGCAGTAACTCCATTTTGGTGCATGTTGGCTGTGCGTAGATGCTTACGCGGCTTATTAAAAGGGCCCCTTAGTGCTGATTTTTTTCTGGCTCCTGTGTGCTCAGCTTTCTGTGGCAGAAATGTAAATGAAACTGGGTGAATGGTTCAAAAGTTGTGGTGTGAGGTGGACAGACACATAATATAAGGCTAACTAGGTTAAAAAGTGTCAGCTTACATACCATTTTCAGGAATGTATAACCTCACTACTTTCTAGATGCTGAAATTTTACATGGTCCTGCTGGGAGTTTAATATGAATCCACATATAATTCTGTCAGCCATTTTTATTAGTAGCACATTTTTTAATTTCATAACTAAAAGCACCTCATAAATGATAAGAACTGAAAAGTGATCTGGCTATGCATGATATTGGAAACATTTTAATGTACCATTTGAATAATATATACAGGATATTCAAATCCTTTCCATGAGCCCAAGAAATTCTAATACGTGTAAACCTATGTTGTTCAAACTTTCTTCCAAATGAAAAATCTAATTAATAAAGCAGCGACATTAAAGCTTCTAGTGAGAGACAGTAGCTAGGTTATGCTCTCCTAGGTACTTGGTTTAAATTACCTCAGCCTTTTGCTAGATACTATCATGTTCATAATTAACTGTGCTATGCTCTTTGATTTGCAATTTGCACTTTTGAAGAGGAAATTACACATTTAATTGAAAGATTTTTTTTTAATCTTTTACTTGTTAAAACCTGTCTGCTACTTTGAGAATTATTTAAACCTAAGGGTACTCCTCATTGTTATCATTATTGTCATTCAGAAGACACAGAGGGCAAGGAAGCATTTTGTGGATGTGAAGAATTAGGAAGCTGATATCCTGTATCCATTACTCGGATTCTCTCTCACCAGACATTTCTTGCGTTGATATCTGCTTATCAGCTATTTCTTCCTGGCTCATGCACAATCGTTTAATCTTAAATCCTTCAAAGTCTGTTGCCACCTGGGTCATTGGTTGACTTTCTTCTTCCTCCTTGACACCAGTCCTTACAGGTGTTCCAATTTCTATGGAGAATCAATTTAAATATCTTTGGATCATTTTAGATTCTGAACTCTTTTCCTTCACTGGCAAAGTCTTGTTTTTTTTTTTTGTTCTTCGCCAGTTTTATATAGTGTGAACTTACCTTGACATCTCTTCTCAGATAACCCTCCTTTACACGTTATTTGTTTCAAAACTTGACTACAATAATATCATTTACTCTGGTCTCCCACAACATCTACTCAAAAGACTTCAATCCACTCAAAACACATGCAAATGATAGGGTAACCCCCCTTCTCATTAAGCACCACGGGCTTCCCATTTTATTTCAAATCAGTTATAAGGTCCTAACACTTACTCACAAGGTCATCTACACTATGACTTCTTCCTACTGTCTCCTCTTTTATAACTCTTTACATGGCTTGTCACTGTTTGCATTCCCTGCATAATAGACTCTGGCTCTGATATTGAGACAGTGGGAGTTACAGAATAGCGCTACGCACTGGGAACCGAGACTATATTTAGGCATGACTATTTACACCAGCAAAACTCTGGTGTAAATCCCTGCGCCTAAATTAGACGTGGATCCTCCTTATTCTATAACAATGCGCTTAAATTGTGGAAATGCCCCTGATCCATGTCTGTCCCATAGCCACGCTCCCTTTTTGAAGCGGTGCATAATTTTTAATTAACGCTTAGTTGAAAAGGGGGCATGGCCATGGGTGGGGTGTAGTCATTTATAAAATCTATGCGCATTATTATAGAACATACCTGCTCTGTGCCTAATTTCGGCATTGGGATTCACACCAAGTAATGCATAGCTTAAATGGCCGCAATTAAATTTTGTCATGTGGAGATGTGCTTAGCATCCTATACAATAATTTGTCCATCTGCATCCCTGGCTAGCTGGCTGGGTTCGTAACCGTATGCAAATGAGCTTATGTCAGCTTGCCTCCAGACGTCCCTTCCCTCTCAGTGTCCCGCCCTCGTGGAAAAACGAAATGACGTCAGAGGAGGACGGGACACTGAGAGGAAAGGAAAGGGAAGGCTGGAGGTGACGACAGCTGAGCCTGCCGCTTTCACTGCCGCTTTCACTGCCGCTGCTGTGATCTGAGGTAAAATGAGTTTTAAAGGCAGGGCGGCAGGAAGGAAAAGAGTGTTCTTGTGGGAGACGAGGGTGGGCAGGTGAGGGCTGGGGTTGAACTTGACCTTGGGTGCTTAAAAAAGGGGGCAGGTGGGGGCTGGGGCGAGTCACTGGACATGGATGGGACGGGATGGGAGGGCAGAGGAGAATCGCTGGACATGGATGGGATGGGAGAGTCACTCAACATGGAGGGGAGGGCAGGGGAGAGAGGAGAAATCGCTTAGACAAGTCACTGGACATGGATGGGAGGGCAGAGGAGAATCGCTGGACATGGATTAGATGGAATGGGATGGGAGGGGAGGGAAGAATCGCTGGACATGGAGGGGCAGGCTGGGGAGAGAGGAGAAATCGCTTAGACGATAGCCTTCCTAGGGCCTGTTTTGTTTCTCGCGAAACGTGTTTTTTTGCTTATTATTCTATATACCACGCACAAATTTAAGCCTATTCTATAAAATTTATGTGTACCTTGCAGAATACGCCTAATTTTCAGTGCCATATATAGAATCTAGCCCTTAGTGTGCAAATTTTCTGTGCATAATACATGCTTAAAATTAGTTTTCTGTATGGCATGGTTTTGAGCTCACAGTAGAAGCCACACACTCAGCCATTCACATGTGGTTCTACCATTTTGTAGCTTTCTGCATTGGGTCCCAGTTTTAATGCATGTGTAGCTCTTGAAATATATTTATTTATTTATTGCATTTGTATCCCACATTATCCCACCTTCAGTGTTTACTCAAATATCAGGGACAGCATCTGCCTGGCTGGACTCTATGATGGGGACAATATTCTGTGGTCCAGTGACTAGGGTCAGGGCTGGTTTAAAATTGAGCCAATAAGGCACTGGCTCATGGCACCCAAGCGTAAGGGCACCAAAAGCCTGCCTCACTGGATAGCCTCTTCTAGTGGCGAGAGTTGTTCCCTCACTTCCTGCCGCTGAGCTCCTCAGCTGCCCCCCCCCCCCCCCGACATTGTATAAAGCTTTTTATTTTGTTAACTGCTTCGACCAACTTATGTTGTATAGATGGTATGTCAAATTTTAAGTAAACTATAAAAGGCCAAACCAAACACTTCCTTCCTCTTTGGAGAGACAGAAAGTGATTGTTCTTGTCTTTTAAAACTACTGCAGACAGCAGCAGAGTTCAGTGGCAGAGAGTGAAGGAATAGCTCCCAGTGTCACATATAGCTTTAATCAGGCAGGGGACAGGGAGGAGAAGTGGCTTGCTGGGAATGGACAGGACTAATGCTGGGGGCTGGAGGTGACACTGGAAAGGGGTTGGGGCTGATGCTGGGATTGAGGGGCTGGGACTGGAAATGAGCTGATGCTGAGACTGCTGGGACTGGAAGGTGGCTGGGATTAGAAGGGTCTTGCAATCCTTATCTGTCATAACATTTCTGTTTCCTTTTGCACTAGAAAATAAATGGTGCTTCTAGGAGCCAGTTCACCATGCAAAGGTAAATAGAACGATAATAAAACAATGAGAGAGACAAAGAAAAACAGGGGAAGAAGGAGACAAATAAAACATACAGTGTAAATAAACAAAGTAATATTATTATAGGTTCTGTGCTTCCCATTCAGCAATCTTATCTGTGTTCTTACTAAACAGATTTGTAGAAAGCTTTCCTTTGCTGGTTAAAGACATGAGGGGGTGCAATGTGAACAGAACAGCACATTAAAAGGTAAATGGTAAGCAGAACAGTACAAAAGGAAAAACAATGGTGGTTCAAGCCCCCAGATTAGCAACAGTGTACAAACTGCAGGAGGCTTTGTCAATATTTGTCAATAAATACAGTATGCTTATATGTGCTTTCAAGTGTATTTCAGCATTCCTGATGGCATTAATGGTTTTTTTTCAGGCTATTAAAAGGAAGCTGCACCCTCTGTGCACTGCACATTTTTAAGAAGGGCACAGAGTGAGCAGTTCCACCCCTCTTGTCAATATTTTATATTACAGTACATCATTATGTTCAGAAACGAAACGTCAGAGGAGGACAATGTGATTTTCCGGATTTAATTTGTGATGTGCTATCTCTCACTGTTACCAATAACCTACCCTTCAATTATGGGCTGCTCATGTCTTTGTCAGTGGGCAAACTTACAAAATCAGCAAGGGATCAAATACTTATTTCCCCCACTGTACATCCTCTGGCAAAGGAATTGCAGACATGTATTGTACACTGAATGACATTTTTTTCCACACTTTGGGTCCCTTTTACAAAGGCGTGCTAGCGATTTTAGTGCGCGCTAAAAATAAGCATGCACTAAATGTTAGAGACGTCTATATATTCCTATGGGTGTCTCTGGCATTTAGCACACTCATTAGTGAACACTAAAAACACTAGTGCACCTTTGTTAAAGACCCCCTTTGTTTGTTACTTAGTAGCTTCATGGAGTATCTCCTAGTCTTTGTACTTTTTGAAAGAATAAACAACTGATTCATATTTGCCCTTTTCACTCTACTCATGATTTTGTAGACCTCTTCTGTTATCTCTCCTTAGCCATCTCTTCTCCAAGCTGAAGATTCCCTAGCCTCTCTAACCTTTCCTAATACAATACAAAACGCTGCTGCATGACTCATTTTCCGCCAAAGTCTCTATGCCCACATTAGCCCTCTCCTTAAGTCACTTCACTGGCTCCCTATCCGTTTCCGTATTCAATTCAAACTTCTCCTATTGACCTATAAGTGCATTCACTCTGCCGCCCCCTACGTCCCCTCTCGAGTACTCTGTTCTGTAGATAAATCTCTCTTATCTGTCCCTTTCTTCTCTACTGTTAATTCAAGACTCCGTTCCTTTTATCTCGCTGCAACACACGCCTGGAATAGACTTCTCGAGTCTATACGTCTCCTTCTCTGCTCATATCCAGCAGATCGCCAAGACCTGTCGTTTCTTTCTTTACAACATCTGTAAAATCCGCCCCTTTCTTTCTGAGCACTCTACCAAAACCCTCATCCACACCCTTGTCACCTCTCGTTTGGACTACTGCAATCTGCTTCTTGCTGGCCTCCCACTTAGTCACCTCTCCCCTCTCCAGTCAGTTCAAAACTCTGCTGCCCGTCTCGTCTTCTGCCAGGGTCACTTTACTCATACTACCCCTCTCCTCAAGTTGCTTCACTGGCTCCCTATCCGTTTTCACATCCTGTTCAAACTTCTTCTACTAACCTATAAATGTACTCACTCTGCTGCTCCCCAGTATCTCGCCACACTCGTCCTTCCCTGCACCCCTTCCCATGCACTCCGTTCCCTGAATAAATCCTTCTTATCTGTTCCCTTCTCTGCTACTGCCAACTCCAGACTTCGCTCCTTCTGTCTTGCTGCGCCCTACGCCTGGAATAGACTTCCTGAGCCCCTACGTCTTGCCCCATCCTTGACCATCTTTAAATCTAGATTGAAAGCCCACACCTTTAACATTGCTTTTGACTCGTAACCACTTGTATCCACTCGCCTCCACCTACCCTCCTCTCCTCTTTCCTCTACACATTGATTTGTTTGCTTTATTTTTTGTCTACTAGATTGTAAGCTCTTCGAGCAGGGACTGTCTTTCTTCTATGTTTGTGCAGCGCTGCGTACGCGTTGTAGCGCTATAGAAATGCTAAATAGTAGTAGTAGTAGTCTAGCCCCCTCTTTGGCCGTTTTCAAGTACAAACTCAAAACCCACCTCTTTACCACTGCATTTGACTCCTAACTCACTTGCCCTGTCCTTTATCCTCACCTCTTTATTCCCTACCCTTAATTGTTCTGTCTGTTTACCTGTCTTATCTAGATTGTAAGCTCTTTGAGCAGGGACTGTCTTTTGTGTATGGTGTACAGCGCTGCGTATGCTTTGTAGCGCTATAGAAATGATAAGTAGTAGTAGGAGCATCATGGAGTGATACAGAGGTATTATGATACTCCATGTTTTATTACCTAGCTGTTTCCTAATCATTTCTACCTTTCTGTTTGCATTTTTCTTTTTGAGCCAAGGATTTCCACATATTGTCCAAAATGATGTCTACATCCTTTACCTGGGTGGTGACTTCTAATATGGAACCTAGAATCATGTTTGGGTTATTTTTTCCCTATGCACTTCACTTTGCACTTGTTCACATTAAATTTCACCTGTTATTTTGAAGCCGCTTTTTCTCACTATCCACTTCTGTTGACTAATTTTGTGTGATCAGTTAATTTACCTCACTAAGGCGCCGTTTTTCAAAGGCACGTTGAAAAATGGCCTGCGGTAGTGTAGACGCCTGTTTTGGGCGTGCGCAGAATCATTTTTCAGCATACATGTAAAAAATGATTTGTTAAAAATTTTTGCCGAGAACGGATGTGCAGTAAAATGAAAATCGCTGTGTGTCCATTTTAGGTCTGAGACCTTACTGCCAGCCATTGACCTAGTGGTAAAGTCTCATGTGGTAACTGGCCAGCAATGACCTACGCAAATCAAATGAAATTACTGCAAGAGCCACGCGGTAGCTGTGTGGTAACTCCATTTTGACGTGCGTTGGGTGCACGAAGACGCTTATGCAGCTTAGTAAACGGGTCCCTTACAGTCTCTTACTAAATTGCACTAGTGATTCCCAGCTTCCTCTCATTTTCCTGTCTCACTGAGTAACTGACAACTCATTGACTGGTTGACTCATTAATTATGTGACTGGCTCATTGACTGACAGTCTGACTTGATATACCAATTTTATGGATAGAGGACCTCCTGCTATTTTATTTGGATTTTGCTCATACCATTTTCAGTGGTAGGTCAAGATAAGTTACATTCAGCTATACTGGAGGGTTCACAATCTAAGTTTGTAATGAGGCAGTGAAGGGTTAAGTGACTTGCCCAAGATCATAAGAAGCAGCAGCAGCAGCAGGATTTGAACCGGCCACCTCTAGATGTCAAGACCAGTGCTCTAACCACTAAGCTATTCCTCCACTCACATAACGTTTCTAATGAGCTCATCACCCAATGAACTGATACAAGTCAAGGCACAAATTATGAAAGGAGGAAAAGACCTCAGTGTACAATCTACCAGAAAAATGAAAATGTGAATGTATTTTCCTGGACATCAGCAGTCAGAGAAACCTCTTCCCATCTTTTTGAATTTTTAACTTTAAAAATTATATTCTAATATTCTTTAACCAGTTTAATTTTTAACTTATCTTGAAAATGCCAGTGCTTATTTGTACCACTACTGCAGCTGCTGTTTTGCCTTATTCTGCTGCTGACAATGGCCACTGTCTCACTTACTCAGGGGTGCATCTGAGCTATTTCCTTTTACTATCTTTGGGTCATTAAACATTAATTAATGAAACATTAATGACCCGAAGATCTATTGGTTCACTGGCTGAAGAGCTCATTAGAAGGGTTATGGGTCTTATTCTATAAAGGTCATGCTTCTAAATTTACGCTCCTAATTTATGAGCATAATTTATGCTCTTAAATTGCGAGTATAATCTATTTTGGAGCATAGAGTATGCTCCTAATTTAGGAGTGGGGCCTTATTCTATAAAGGTTATGCTCCTAAAATTTATGCTTCTAATTTATGAGCATAATCTATTTTGGAGAACAGAGTAAACATGTAATTTAGGAGCATAAATTTTAGGAGCATAACCTTTATAGATTAAGGCCATATGGGCCTCTTTTACTAAGCCACGCTAGCGATTCCTGGCGTGGCAAATGAGAGGAAGTCCATTCAATTCCTGTAGGCTTCCTCTCATTTGCCACTCAGGAATTGCTAGCGCGGCTTAGTAAAAGAAGCTCTATGTGACTGACTTATGGGCCTATGGTCAGAAGGAAACGTGGGTGGTAGAGGCTATTAGCGTCATACTAGCACCCGCGTTTGCTCCTGCCCCATCCGAGGCCCATGAAACAATGCGCTCGCGAGCTCTTACCGCAGGTAGCATGCAAATGCATGCTAAACAGGGCATTTACTACTCTTTCCCAATGCTCAGCGGGAAGTGTGCCAAACACTGGCGATGCTCTTGCGGCAAACTCTACACCAGCTCGGAGCTGGCATTAAGCAGAGCATTGGGGAAGAATGGGGAGCCCTGTCCAGCATGCATTTGCATATTTGCAGGCCCCCAAACCCCACCCGTACGCAGGGGGCTGGAGGTCTGGTGAACCTCTAACCCCCCCCCCCAGACAAGTTTCCCTGGTGGCCAGTAGCCTTCTCCCTCCCTCCCCCCGACACAAGGGCACGGGGGGGGGGGGGGGGGGTCTGTTGGTCCAGTGGACCTCCAGCTTCCTAACCTCCCTGACACAAAAAAACTCCATGGTGGCCCAGTGGGCAACTTTACCCCCACCTGCCCTGGTCTAGCGCCTCTGAACCTTGTAATGGCAGAGGAGGAAGTAGCACCCCTTCCTCCTTTCAACGCTGCCTCCAAGATGGCAGTACTGAGTGGGGCTTCTCTACCATATAAGGGAATTGGTAGGGAAGCCTTGCCCAGTGCATCCCAGGATGCATTGGGCAGGGTGTCGTCATTTTGGAGGCAGCGCTGGAAGGAAGAGGGTGTGCTACTTCCTCCTCCGCCATTACAAGGTATAGGGGGGGGGGGGGCTTCATGGACACTAGACCACCAGGGCAGGTGGGGGGTGAGAGTAGGGCTGCTCACTGGGTCACCAGGGAGTTCTTTTTGGTGTCAGGGGTGTTAGGGGGCTAGAGGTATGCTGGATCTCCAGCCCCCCCTCCATGTCCAGGGGTGAGGGACAGGCCACTGGGCCACCAGGGAAACCTGTCTGGGGGGGGGGGGTTAGAGGGGGCTGAAGGTCCACCGAACCTCAAGTCCCTTGTGTGCAGGGATAGGGTGGAGAGACCTCCTGTTTGACAGGTCCAGGCTTTTTCTGACGGTCCAGACCTGTCAAATAACTTCAGGGTCGCCAAGAGGGGGGGCAGGGGGGGACAACATTCCCAGGACCTGGCACCGCAGTCCCCATTCTCACCCGCCCACCCTCAGCTCCGTCGACCGTCCGCCACCGGGCCGGGCCCCCTGCATTCAAATCACAGCGCCTCACCTCACCTCCACATAAGTTATTCAGGGCCGCCAAGAGACTGGGCAAGGCCGCCCCTGGGCCCCCCTCCCCAGGCCACCACGCCACAGTCCCCAGTCTCCACCCTCCCACCCCTGCTCTATCGACAGCCCCCCTGCGTCCGCCACCGGGCCAGGCCCCCTGCATTCAAATCACAGCACCTCACCTCCGTGTGAAAGCGCAGCAGCGGCTGATCGCCTCCCTTCGGGCCTTCTCTCCCTGTGTCCCGCCCTCGTCTGATGTAACTTCCATGAGGGCGGGACACAGGGAGGGAATGGCCGAAGGGAGGCAATCTGCCGCTGCTGCGCTTTCACACGGTGAGGTGCTGTGATTTGAATGCAGGGGGCCTGGCCCGGTGGCGGACGGAGGGGGGCTGTCGATAGAGCAGGGGTGGGAGGGTGGAGACTGGGGACTGTGGCGTGGTGGCCTGGGGAGGGGGGCCCAGGGGCGGCCCTGAATAACTTATGTGGAGGATTGTGTCTTGGGTGCATGCCCAGGCACAATCCTCCCACAGAAGTACCACCATGATCAAAACTAACAGTGCTCATAAATTTGCACGCTATTAGCTTTGATCATGAGGGCTTTAATCCATCGTGCTCTTCTGTTGCTAATTTTCCAGCACTGTTCAGAACAGCGAGGGAGATTTGATAGGGGCCTCAGTGACTGACTGACTGACTCTCACTGATGGGCTGATGAGTGACACACTGACACTCACCGAGTCACTGCCTGACTGATGACTCACTACTGATTCATTGACTGACTGACTCACTGTCTGACTGTGACTGATTCTATAACCTGCTGTATACCACCTTGGGTGAATCTCTTCATAAAGACAGTTAATAAATCCCAATAATTAAATAAACTGACTACCTCAATGAGGAAGGCTTTATGTTGAAACACGGCCCATGTAGGGTCAGGATCACTCACACCTTTGGCTGGTAAAGACTGTAATATTATTTTTGTTCATCTGTTGGAGAAGAACGAGTTTTTAGAAGCTTGGACTTCATTTTGACTGATTCTCTTGGTACAGCTCTCTTCCACCTTGCTTTTGTTTCCTTTGATTTGTTGTGGAAATTTTGTGTTCCCCCTTTGTTTTGTTGCTGAATATTGATGACCAGCCAACTCAGTGGACTTTAACCTGACAAGAGCCTCTCCTGCCCAGTTAAGCCCCTTTGAATACTGACCCTATAAACATTTTTAGTGATTTTTAATTAAATATTTTTAAATAATATAAATCAATTCATAAACTTCTATAATTTCAGCAAATGACTTTGTTTTTTTGTTACAGGATGTGGGTTACAAAAAGGACAGACTGGGTGTCTAAGAATAAAGCTTCAGCAATTGCTTTTTAGAAATGAAATCTATAGCTTACATGAGATTCCTCAGAAAATAGGCCATGGAGTGGAGTCACAACTTAAAGAGTTCAGAATTTGTATGCATATTTTCAGGTGACTGGAAGTACTGCAGTTTAGGAAGGAAAAGGAAGAAAATAGGCTACAACTCCTAAGACAGAGAAAACTGTCTTGGTAGAGAAAATCAACTGCCAGGAAAATCAACCAAGTGTCGTCAGATACAGGCATATCTGTATTAGATCAGACCATTTGATGCAGGTTACTTAGGGGGTCTTTTACAAATCCACGCTAGCATTTTTAGCTTGTGGTAAAAATCAGCTGGCAGAAAACACGGAGTCGCCCATTATATTCCTATGGGCGTCTCAGTGTTTACTGCCAGCTGATTTTTACCGCGAGCTAGAAACATTAGCGCGGCTCTATAAAAGGCTCCCTTACTGTGGGTCTTAGGGCAAGAGCTCTGTGTAAGAAGCCTCTTTTGAATATGCAGCAAAGAAGTTGTGGGCTAAAGAACAAAGTGGACAGCCGAAGACTGGATGAGAATAATCTGAAGCAATGACATGAGGATTTCAATTTTTGCCAATGATGGTATTCAATATGTCTGAATAAGATCAGGGGAAGACTATCTGAAATGCATGGCACCCAATATGAAGCATCCCCAGAGTGTCATGACATGGGAATGCATGTCTTGACATGGGCTTGGCAGAATTCAGATCATTGATGGAACCATTAATGTGTCCAGATATATTAAGGATATTACATAAGTACATAAGTATTGCCATACTGGGACAGACCGACGGTCCAACAAGCCCAGCATCCTGTTTCCAACAGTGGCCAATCCAGGTTACAAGTACCTGGCAAGATCCCAAAACAGTACAATACATTTTATGCTGCTTGTCCTAGCAATAAGCAGTGGATTTTTCCCAAGTCCATTTTAATAATGGTCTATGGACTTTTCCTTTAGGAAGCCATCCAAACCTTTTTTAAGCCCTTCTAAGCTAACTGCTTTTACTACACTCTCTGGCAACAAGTTCCAGAGTTTAATTACATGTTAAGTGAAGAAATATTTTCTCTGATTAGTTTTAAATTTACTACTTTGTAGCTTCACTGCGTGCCCCCTTAGTCCTAGTATTTTTGGAAAGAGTAAACAAGCGATTCACATCTACCCGTTCCACTCCACTCATTATTTGAGAGACCTCTATCATATTTATTTGTTGCATTTGTACCCCACATTTTCCCACCTATTTGCAGGATCAATGTGGCTTACATTGTACCAGCAGAGGCGTTTGCCCAGTCGGTGGATAACAAATACAAAGTTGTATAGTGATCGTATGAGGTATATGTGGAGGGTCGGAATGGATGAAGATTGCGTGTCATGCTGTGTTGGTAGGTGAAGAGGGTTACTTGGGGTCACTGGGGTAGGCTTTTTTGATGAGGTTGGTTTTTAGTGATTTCCTGAAGTTCAAGTGGTCGTGGATTGTTTTCACAGCTTTTCGGAGCCCACTCCATAGTTGTGCGCTTATGTAGGAGAAGCCGGCTGCGTAAGTTGTTTTGTATTTCAGTCCTTTGCAATTTGGGTTGTGTAGCTTTAGGTAGGATCTTGACGATCTGACTTTGTTTCTTACTGGTAAGTCTATGAGGTCTGTCATGTATTCTGAGACTATGCTGTATATGATTTTGTAGACTAAGGTGCAGATTTTGAAGACGATCCGTTCTTTGATTGGGAGCCAATGCAACTTTTCTCGGAGGGGTTTGGCACTTTCGAAGCATGTTTTGCTGAATATCAGCCTGGCTGCTGTATTTTGGGTGGTCTGGAGTTTTTTTATGAGTTGTTCTTTGCAGCCCGCGTACATTCCGTTGCAATAATCTACATGGCTTAGGACCATTGATTGTATTAGGTATCGAAAAGTTGACCTTGGGAAGAAAGGTTTTAATTGTTTGAGCTTCCACATTGAATAGAACATTTTCTTTGTTACAGAGTTTACTTGGCTCTCGAGGGTAAGGTTGCGATCGAGTGTGACACAGAGTATTTTCAAACTGTCCAAGGTAGGGAGGGTATGTCCTGGAGTATTTATGGTTGTAGGTTTGTATTTGTTATATGGAGAGGAGAGAATGAGGCAATGTGTTTTTTCGGTGTTCAGTTTCAGTTGGAATGAGTTTGCCCAGGAGTCCATGATCAGACTATCGTTGATTTTGTTGGTTATTTCTGTCAGATCATGTCTGAAGGGAATATATATTGTAACATCATTTGCGTAAATGAATATCTCCCCTCAGCTGTTTTTTCTCCAAGCTGATGAGCCCTAGCTGCTTTAGCCCTTCCTCATAGGGAAGTCATCCCATCGCCTTTATCATTTTCGTTGCCCTTCTCTGTACCTTTTCTAATTCTACTATATCTTTTTTGAGATGCGGTGACCAGAATTGACTACAACATTCAAGGTGCAGTTGCACCATGGAGTGATACAAAGGTACTATAATGTCATTTTTGTTTTCCATTCTATTTGCTTTTTAGCCACCGCCGACACTGAGCAGATGGTTTCAAAGTATCATCAATGATGATGCCTAGATCCCTTTTCTGGTCGATGACTCCTAATGTGGAACCTTGCATTATGTAGCTATAATTCGGGTTCCTTTTTCCCACATCTTTCACTTTGCACTTGCTCACATTAAATGTCATCTGCCATTTAGAAGCCCAGTGTCTAGTTTCATAAGGTCCTCTTGTAATTTTTCACAATCCTCTCGCGATTTAACAACTTTGAATAACTTTGTGTCATCAGAAAATGTAATTACCTCACTAGTTACTCCCATTTCTAGATCATTAATAAATATGTTAAAAAGCAGTGGTCCCAGCACAGGCCCCTGGGAACCCCACTATCTACCCTTCTCTATTGAGAATACTGACCATTTAACCCTCCTCTCTGTTTTCTAACTTTTAACCAGTTTTTAATCCACAATAGGACACTACCTCCTATCCCATGACTCTCCAATTTCCTGTAGAGTTTTTCATGAGGTACTTTGTCAAATGCGCTTTGAAAATCCAGATACACTATATCAACAGGCTTACCTTTATCCACATTTGTTCAACCCTTCAAAGAAATGTAATAGATTGGTGAGGCAAGACTTTCCTTCACTAAATCGATGTTGGCTTTGTCTCATTAATCCATGCTTTTGAATATGCTCTGTAATTTTGTTCTTTATAATAGTCTCTACCATTTTGCCCAGCACCGACGTCAGGCTCACCGGTCTATAATTTCCTGAATCTCCTCTGGAACTTTATTTTAAAAATCAGCGTTACATTGGCCACCCTCCAATCTTCTGGTACCATGCTTGATTTTAAAGATAAATTACATATTAACAATAGTTCCGCAAGTTCATTTTTCAATTCTATCAGTACTCTGGGATGAATACCATCTGGTCCAGGAGATTTGCTACTCTTTATTTTGTCAAATTGCACCATTATATCTTCCAGGTTTATAGAGATTTCATTCAGTTTCTCTGACTCGTCAGCTTTGAATACCATTTCTGGCACTGGTATCTCTCTGAAATCTTCCTCTGTGAAGACCGAAGCAAATAATTCATTTAAGCTGTCCACTATGGCTTTGTCAAGCTGAAGCTTCTTCCATTACTTATGACCTCTTTCAGCAAAACTTCAGATTTTTTTCCAACAGGATGGACCATCCCATACTCTATGTCAGTGCATTAAATGATTTGCTGATGAAAAGATTCCACTCTTTCCCTGGCCAGGAAATACCCTTACTCAATTCAACAATCTGTTGTTGAAACCGAAGCTCTTGGTTGCAAGCTAGCAAATGAGCAACAATCAAGGCCTATTGAGGCAATTATCAGCTCTTGGTATCATATTTATTTATTTTTAAAATTTCTATACCATCTATAACTAAGTTGTTTACAAGAAAACATTCACATTATTCATAACATAAAACAATCCATAATAAAAAATTCAATCTTCAAAAAAATTTAAAAAACGCTGATACAATTTTGTCTTCAACAACTTTCTAAATTGTGTTGCACTACCACAACGCTGAAACTGGCCCGGCAGTGAATTCCACAATGTAATCCCAGCAGGAATACAAGATGTGGCCTGTGTATCTGCATACCGTAGCTGAGTTATTGAATCAGTTGAAAGTCTCACAGCAGCATATCACCTAAAAATTGGAAAAACCTGGTAGAATCATGTAGAGCACTGGACACTGAACCTTCAAAAAGATATAAACAGGATGGAGTCACTCTAGATGGCAGCTGTTAAAACAGTTGGTGATCTTTATCACAAAGCATAATTGGGACAAAGTGATAGAAGAATTTTATTTTTTGTAAACTGCTTAAGATGTCTTTTTTTGTACTGATTTTGCAGTATATCAGGTAATACGTGGAAATAGAAATGAAAATTTAAATACCTCTGGGGCATATATACATATGTGAATCTCTTTCAATTGAAACAAAACTCTGGAATGAGAAAGCATAGGATGAAAGTGAAAGGGGACAGACTCAAAAGTAAACTAAAGAAATACTATTTCACAGAAGAGTGATGAATTCGTGGAATGGTCACAAAACCGTACTTGAATTTAATAGAGGGCGGGAAGGCAACATTGGGTCTCTATGGGAAAGGATTGATGGGCAGATTGGATAGGTCATATGGTCTTGCCTTTGATTTCTATGTTCTTATTTAAGTTTTGAGATTACCTGTTCTGAATAAAATAAATTAGTATATAATTGATGTATATTCAAATCTACCTCATGTACATTAATTACAGAAACCCTGAAAACCTGCCTGGCTGGCTGTTGATCCCCCAGGATGGCTATACCTGGAACTCATTTCAAGCTTCACTTATATTTCCCAGCAATGGCATTTGTTGTTCATTCTGTTCCCAAAAGAGGAAAGGCTCGTCTATTCCACACAGCTAGTTAAGAAATGTATTGAATCTAATAAAAATGTATCGCTTGTTTAAAATATTTTCATGTTCCCAGAAGCGCAACAAAAACGTTGGAACCCGGCGCGCACCACCACCATTAACCGAACCGAAGCCGCTGCGCCTGGACTGGCGGAAATACGTCACACCCCGCGACTCTCCGGGCTTGTTTGTATTCCGGTGGTGACGTAACCAGGACGTGACCAGGTGAACTGCAGTGCAACTTTCCTACAGAACGCAGAGCACTTCGCGGCGCGCTATGTCTGAGAGTTTGTTGGTGGCTGAGGGTCCTTCGCTCCTACCAGGGGCCTCTACCAGTGCAAGCAGTGAGGGTAATGTTGGCGGTACTGGCGCCTCCGGGAACCCGCTGTCCCGGAAGCTGCACAAGATCCTGGAGACGCGGCTGGATAATGACAAGGTAGCGAGAGAAGGGGGCGTGGTGCCGCGCCGTTCTGCATAGGAAAGGGACAAAATCGAGTCTGGGAGGTTGACGTTTACCTCCCCATCCCTCGGAAACAGGGAGTCTTTTTTTTTTTGGTGGTGGGGGGGGGGATAATAGAGTGACTAGGGCACTGTCTTCATACAGTGTTGGCAGCTGGACGTGTTTGAAAAACTGCTATATTGGTCACCTACAGTTTTAGTGGTTGACAATATCAGTGTTTGCGATAGTTCAATCACAATGCAACATGACGGATCAAAGGACAAAATAAAGTGCCAGCCCCTTAGGCATATGTATTTTCTGATGTTACAGTGAACACTGGTATTATGGGATCACTACTAAGAGGTTGATGCAATATTATGCACCACTTATCAGTTTGGTGCCAGTTCTGTTTTTAAGTGGACGCTTCCTTGTAGGTGCCCTGACACTGCATGGTGAGAACTTATTCTATAATGGCATCAGGGCACCCAGATTCAATTATACATAGTAGATGACGGCAGAAAAAGACCTGCACGGTCCATCCAGTCTGCCCAACAAGATAACTCATATGTGCAACTTTTTATGTATACCTTACCTTGATTTGTATCTGTCTTTTTCAGGGCACAGACCATATAAGTCTGCCCAGCACTAGCCCCGCCTCCCAACCACCAGCCCCTTGATTTGTATCTGTCTTTTTCAGGGCACAGACCATATAAGTCTGCCCAGCACTAACCCCGCCTCCCAACCACCAGCCCCGCCTCTGCAATGTCATTATAACCTTGTATCAGCATACCTTACATTTAGGTATATGAGCTGTAGATATTTTGTAACTGTGGGTGCCTAAATTTGGCTGGAACATGCTTAATTGATAGTATTCTTAAATTTTATGTGTAATTGGGAGCCCTGTCCGTGTCTCACCCAGAGGCATAGAGCTGAAATTATGGGTGGGCCACTGGGCAGAATGGGTGGGTACATGTAGTCTCCACATCCCCCCCCCCCCCCTGTGCCAACTCAAAACATTAAATACCTGCGCAGGTGGGGATTCCCAATCTCCACCAGCTGCAGAGGTCCTCCAGGGGCAAGAACAGCTCCTTCTCCTTGTTCAGCCATCATGTGCTGCTGCTGCTGCCTGCCCCCCCCCCCCCCCCCCAAAAAAAAAAAAAAAAACTGAGCATGTGTGATGGGGAGGCCAGTACGATGGCAGTGTATAGATAGTGCTGCCGACTGGAGCAAATAGGAAAGGGAGCTGTTGTTGCGGCCACATGACTCCTGCAACTGGTGGAGCTTGGGAATCCCCACCAGCTATAACAAGGGCATGAGAATTTGTAGTTATTTTCATATATGTATGTGCTTGTTTTAATTTTCTTTAATAGCACATTAATGATGGAAGATCAAACGGGTTACTTTTAACATCGTGTATTCTATGTTTAATTTTTGTTTATAAGATGTGAAATTTTTGTTTCTGTAGGAAATGTTGGAGGCTCTCAAAGCACTTTCCAACTTTTTTACTGAGAACAGCTTGCGCACAAGAAGAAATTTACGTGGTGATATTGAGCGCAGAAGCTTGTCTATCAATGAAGAATTTGTGTGCATTTTCAAGAATGTGAAGGAGGTATGAGGATCTACTGAGCAAATGGCTTTAAGTGATTATTAGAGTTTTTTCAACTTCAACTCAGAGGCCACTGAAGCTTTCCCACCACTTCTGTCTCTCTCTCTCTCTCCACTCATCCAACCTTTCAGTCGTAATGCTGCCTTTTCAAGTTATAACTGCTGCTGGTTATGAATTACCTCAGTGCTTTCCCATAGATCCGATGGAATTAAGGTTCTAACTGCCATTTCACACAGATTATTAACAGATGTGGTAGTGTCATATGTTGGTGAGTAGGCTTTATTATATATAGTACAGTGGTTCTCAAACCTGTCCTGGAGAATACCAGCTGATCAGGTTTTCAGGATATCCTTAATGAATATGCATGAAAGAGATTTGCATATAATGGAGATGAGGCAAGCAGATCTGTCTCATGCATGTTCATTATCCTGAAAACCCGACTGGCTGATGGTCCCCCAGGACAGGTTTGAGAACCACTGTTATGGCAGACTGCCAGCAGAAAGCTGAACCCAAATGACTACACAGGGTTTTTTTTTCAGTGTAAATATTCTGTAGCCTCCTTGATTACAATATTGAAATTAAACATGTTTTCTACTCCCATGCATTTCTTATGCCCAAATAGCTGTCTCTATTATGCACTTTTCTTTAAAAGACCTTGTAGTAATAGGAATGATTGTGTTTTCTCACTAGATAGTTTAGAAGGATTGTTAATTTATCTAGCTGTTGTTGCATGAGAGATGGGTGACTAGTTCCTTTTTTTTTTTTAAGGAGCTTGAGAGCATACATGAAGATGTACAGGCAATGAGCAACTGCTGCCAGGACATGACCAGCCGATTGAAGGTAGGGCCAAGCACCATTTTCAGAGAGTTTACACGAGCATCTGCATTTTGTGGAACAGTGTAGTACTTTGCTGTCTGCCATTCACTACAAATTTACTGAGACCTCACTATTTTGGCTCTTAAAGCAGCAAAACTATGGACTGTATTGGACTTTTATCACCACCCCCTCTTTATTTCTTTGTTGCTTTTATTTATGTTTCTTACATGTCTAATACTATATTGTGTATTTGTATTTTACCGAACCGGAGGTCCAAACCTTTCCTCCTCTTTGTTAACATCTCTTATGGAAGTGGGGATATAGTATAGTTGGGATATCAATGGAGTGGATTCTTTTGGAATCTTTTAAACCTCCTACATATATTTGTTCGAATGCTCCTGCTTTTAAGGAAGTACAGAAGTCTCAAATTCTTAAACCTAGAGATTGGCCCCTCCGAAGGGACACCACCCTGTAGTGGTGGAGGGGCTTCTGTGTTTCAATGACTCAACGGGCTATGCTGAAGGGTTACCCATATCAGACAGGCCTCTGAGGAGAAACCAGACAGAGTGTCTCAACTAGGGAGAGAGGAAAGATGGTGACCTGAAGCTTGTACACTCAACGGCCCAGCTGACCTCTGAAGTTCTGTTTTTGTTTACTTGAAATTTCTTCTCTGCAATTGCAGTTACCTTAACTGAGAGGAAGGGGACAATCGGGGGTCAGCCGCCGATGGCCAGCGTTTTGTCCCCTGTGCAGCAAGTGCGGGACCGCTGCTTGACGAGCTGCCCAAAGACGACTGGGTTGGGGAGTCCTTTGATTAGCGCCGGCGAAGGAGCGTCGACGCTTTTGGACCTGGAAACAACTTCATCGCTCCCGAATCATTTAACCACCATGTCCAAAGGAGTGGAGGAGTGAGTTAGGAGTGCATGCTGAAACGGAAGTCGTTTACAGCTGAACCCGTGTTGGCGGTGCCACTCCTAAACCAGCAAGAGCTATCAGCTTGGAGTTTTTGGCTCCCGTGGAGGTTACATTGAATATCATCTGGAAGGCGCTCCAGGACCTAACGGTGGTAGTAAATAAGTTTGCTTCCGATATAATCTTATTAGTGAGCCACATGGATAATCTAATCGAATCCTTTGAGAATGAAAAATTGATACGGCAAATGAAGTTCTACAGGAGTAGGAAATGGTTAAGATTTTGAAGATGATAATAGACCAGAAAAATTTGAACAAAATGAATATTATTACAGATGATTAATATCGAGATTGTTGTTTTCCCAGAGTTCCGGGTATGACTCCTAAAGTTTTTTCCTCTGAAATGATTCCTCTTAGTATATTTATTCAAAAGGCATGAAGCCTGTGAAACTGGGATTACCTTAATCAGTGGGAATTAGATTAGAGACTCAAGTGTTTGTATTGTTAAATAATTTCTGGTTTTAAAAGAGAAAAAAATGAAATCAGTTGTATTATTTCTACTAATATTGGACAATAAGTATGTTTCCAATGAAATAAATTGAATATACACTGTTTTGGGTTTGAAGAAGCCAACCAGACTGGGGATAATCAGGTTAATATCACATTTTCTTTGTTTACTGTTGTTTAATTGATCTCGTCTTGTTTCACTCTCCCTATTTTGTGCTCTAAGGAAGAGTATAGAATTACCTGATTGAAATAATTCTTGTATTATTTTGTCTGTATTTCTGGCAAATTGTTTTAGTGCTTGTAAAATTAAATTGATATAAAAAAAAAAAAGAAGTTAGAGATTGGTGTTATGACATCCGGTGCTGGTCGCCTTTCCCTAGAGATCACCCAGATTGGCAGTAGCTTTACTAGAAAATTTGCACAATTGAGGAATAGTTACTAATAGAGTTGCCTCAGTGCTTGTCATATGTGCTTCAAAGTGAGGTTCCTTTGACATAACACCAAACAGGTTAAGAACCTCAGCCAAGAGAGATACAGAACTTCTCCTTTTCGCTCAGCCGTGGGTCATAACCCTAGATGGGGTCAAAAAAATTCAGGTTTGAGGTCATGACTTGGGTGAGTTTCCATTATTCTGCTCCTCTGGTGAGGTGGGGGGGGGGGGGGTGAAGTGTCGCACAACTTTATTTGGCTGCGATTATGGGATCATGGCCACAAAAAGATTGATAAGTACTAGTTTGTTGCCTGCCCGCCTCTTTGCCTTTCTCCCCAACATGAAATTCTGTCATGAGGACCAGTAGGGAGGCAAGCCGATCATCAGAAAGAGGAGACCTGCTGCAGGAGCTCAAAATGACATTGAATTTATGGAGGTTAACCACACTCATGAACTAGGTCTTCCACAGGATGTTGACTTCCTGCAACAGAAATATGTTAGGCCCTGGATAGGTAGTGGATGTTCCACCTGGATAGATCTGCTAGCCTCACTTTTTCAACACTGCTGGACAAATAATAAAAAAAACACCACTTACATTCAGCATCTGCTCCCTGCTACACATTGGTTCCATGCATGTAGTAGATTTTTGATGATTTTACTAATTAGTGTTACTACTATTACTATTTAACATTTCTAGAGCGCTACAAAGTGTACGCAGCGCTGTACAAACACAGAAGAAAGACAGTCCCTGCTCAAAGAGCTTACAATCTAATAGACAAAAGTAAAGCATTTAAATTTAAAATATTTAAGCAGTCAAGCACAAAACAGTCACAGAAGGACTGAAGATGTTGAAGGGTGGTCAGTGTGATTAGGTGTAACTCTGGTTGGAGTAGTGGGAGAAGGTGATAGAAGAATAGAAATGGGTGAGGTAAAGTAATGAGTGGGTTGATAGGGAGGTTATATAAGACATGTCACTCTAGGGGTGGGTGGGTAGAGGGGTAGGGTGGGTGGGATTAAGTCTAAAGCAGGAGAAGGTATTCTCTGCAGCCTATCTGTGAGATGGAAAATGCTCTCTGAAGCTGCTGCTATAAGTTGTTAGTTTTCTCTCCCTGAAAGAGATCCAAGCCACACCCACGAAGTTCAAACTGTCAGTGGGGAGGGTGAGGGGAGGAAATGGCAGTGCTTGATGAAAAAGAGAGCTCAGTTTGATAGGAGATATACTATAGGATGTCATTCTGAGGCCAGGCTAAGTCTAAAGCAGGAGAAGGTATTCTCTGCAGCCTATCTGTGAGATGGAAAATGCTCTCTGAAGCTGCTGCTATAAGTTGTTAGTTTTCTCTCCCTGAAAGAGATCCAAGCCACACCCACGAAGTTCAAACTGTCAGTGGGGAGGGTGAGGGGAGGAAATGGCAGTGCTTGATGAAAAAGAGAGCTCAGTTTGATAGGAGATATACTATAGGATGTCATTCTGAGGCCAGGCTAAGTCTAAAGCAGGAGAAGGTATTCTCTGCAGCCTATCTGTGAGATGGAAAATGCTCTCTGAAGCTGCTGCTATAAGTTGTTAGTTTTCTCTCCCTGAAAGAGATCCAAGCCACACCCACCTTCACAAAAGTGAATTTGGGACTAATATTCAAAGCAATGTAGCCACCTAATATTGGAGTCTTCAGAAATGTGTTACCATTGAACAGATTTAGCTTCCTAGTTCTACTAGGTGATTAAATTTAGCTGCTAAAAATCTAGGCAGTTTTAGGTCAGCTGGCAAATTTTATCCTTGTAAGCTGAGTGGCCTGGTAATGGGCTTCAGCCACAGTGTTTGCTTATTAAATTTAAACTTATTTTCAGTCACTATCTAGCATTTCCATATCATCATGCTGATCAATCCATAGACTGGTGGGTTGTGTCCATCTACCAGCAGGTGGAGATAGAGAGCAAACTTTTGCCTCCCTATATGTGGTCATGTGCTGCCGGAAACTCCTCAGTATGTTCTCTATCTCAGCAGGTGGTGGTCACACACAGCAGCAGCTCTGGCTAGGCCTCCAAGCCTAATTTTTAGGTTTTGTTGAGTGCCTGGGGTTGAGGGCTCTTCTTGAGCAAGTGCAAACCTGGTGGCGCCAGGTCCCTCCTTTTCTCCCCCCTCCCGCTGGCTCCGTTGAAAAAAAAAAAAAAAAAAAATTTTGAACGTCCTTAAAGGCGTTTATTTCGACGTTTATTTAAACGTTTATTGCAGCTACTCACTGGGACACCAGGTCGTTACAGCTCGGAGCGGAAAGCAGGTAATTTTTACCTTTTTATAGCGGGCAGGGGGTTCCCCGATTGATCTCCACGTGGCCTATGGCGTCGGAGGGCGAGGGTGCAAAGAGTCGCTCCCCGGATCGCTTGTGCGCTTCTAGAGGGGATGCGGGGGTCTTAAAGTCTGATTCGCCCTTGTTGGGTGACAGTTTCGTGACCGATGAGTGTCCCGGTCCTTCCGGTGTGGCGGTTTTTCCCGCCATAAACGCCCATCCCCCGCTGCTCGCCTCCGCCATCTTGGCCGGCCACGCGGCTCGGACGGCTTCTTCTTGGGCCGCCCTTGAGGTGGGAGACGTTAATGCCATGAACGCCCTTAATTTGGGCGACGACACAAAAGCGGCTAAACTTAAGCGCCGTTCTTCCCGTGCGGCTCCTTCGCGGAGTGTCGCGCCGGACGCCATTTTGGATGCACAGCATGTCTCTCCCCCGCTCTTGCGAGTGCCGGTTGAGAGTGCGTCTAGGGCTGTAGCCCAGGCTGCGGAAGTGCACAGTCTGGGGGGTTTCTCCCCCGAGTTTGTTTTGCTGCTGCATCAGGCCTTCCTTATGCAAAACGCTGCCCCTGCTCCCTCGTCTGGTAAAGAGGTTGAGGCCCCCGGAGGTAAACGCCCTCGGGTTGATTCCCAGGCCTTGGAGGACTTTGTCTCCTCCGATGTAGATGAGGGCAGCGTTTCTGAGTTCTCCCAACGGTCCTTTGCGGATTCCTTGGAGGAGACGGATCCCCGCTCGGATGGAGCGGATGACCCCTCTGCAGCGCGGCTCTTTAGCTCAGAGGATTTGCCCAACCTGTTAGTGCAGGCCATGGGCATTTTGAAGATTTCCTCTCCGGAGGACGTCTGTCCCTCAGCCCCTGTTGGTTCTGCCATTATGCTGGGGACGCAGCGCCCGCCTAGAACCTTCCACGTGCATGATGCTATGCACACCTTAATTTCGGCTCAATGGGATGTCCCGGAAGCGAGCCTTAAAGTGGCTAGGGCTATGTCCCGCCTCTATCCTTTGCCTGAAAGTGAACGTGAGGCCTTTCTGTGGCCTACCGTGGATTCTTTAATCACTGCGGTGACTAAGAAAACGGCGTTGCCGGTGGAAGGTGGCACGGCCCTAAAGGACGCCCAAGACAGAAGATTGGAGGCGGCCTTAAGGTCGTCCTTTGAGGCGGCTGCTTTAAGTTTGCAGGCCTCAGTTTGCGGCTCCTATGTGGCCAGGGCGTGCCTGACTATGGTGCAGCGGGCTTCCCCCTCGGATCATTCCTTGAGGGCTGATTGGCCGGCCCTGGAATCGGGCTTGGCCTATTTGGCAGACTTGCTGTATGATGTCTTGAGGGCCTCAGCTAAAGGCATGGCTCAGACAATCTCTGCGCGGCGGTGGCTTTGGCTGAAGCATTGGTCTGCTGACCACGCCTCTAAATCCCGCCTGGCTAAATTGCCTTTTAAAGGCAAGCTGCTCTTTGGGGTCGAGCTGGACAAAATCGTGACCGATCTCGGCACGTCTAAGGGCAAGAAGTTACCAGAGGTCAGGGCTCGGGCTAGTACTCGCCCCGGTACCTCCAGAGGACGGTTTCAGGAAGCCCGTCGGTACCGCCCGGGCAGGTCGGGCTCTTCTGCCTCCTCTTCCTTCAAGAGGAACTTCTCCCCCAAGCAGCATTCCTTTCGCAGAGACCGCCGTCCCGGAGGTGCTCCCTCCGGTCCTCCCCCAGGGTCTCGTACCCAATGACGGGGCCTTGGTCCACCCCCCAGTGCAGATTGGAGGACGGCTGTCCTCGTTTCGGGGCGAGTGGACCACAGTAACTTCAGACTCTTGGGTGCTGGAAGTCATCAGAGACGGCTACAAGCTAGAGTTCTGCCAACCCTTAAGAGACGGGTTTGTACTCTCTCCCTGCAAGTCTCCGGTCAAAGCTGTGGCAGTGCAGCAGACCTTGGACAACCTGATCCGCCTGGGTGCGGTCGTTCCGGTGCAAGAAAATCAGCTTGGCAAGGGACGTTACTCCATTTACTTTGTGGTACCAAAGAAAGGAGGTTCTGTACGGCCTATCCTCGACCTCAAAGGGGGTCAATCGGGCCTTGAAAGTTCGGCACTTTCGCATGGAGACTCTCCGCTCTGTTATAGCGGCAGTGAAGGCAGGGGAGTACCTGGCATCCTTGGACATCAAGGAAGCGTACTTACATATTCCCATCTGGCCTCCTCATCAACGCTTTCTGCGTTTTGCAGTACTGGGCCGACACTTCCAGTTCAGAGCCCTCCCGTTTGGGTTGGCTACTGCTCCGCGGACCTTCTCCAAAGTAATGGTGGTCATCGCGGCCTTCCTGAGGAAGGAAGGAGTACAAGTCCATCCTTATCTGGACGACTGGTTGATCCGAGCCCCCTCTTATGCAGAGTGCGGCAAAGCTGTGAACCGGGTGGTTGCTCTTTTGAGCTCCCTGGGGTGGATCATCAACTGGGAGAAAAGCCAGCTGCGCCCAATTCAGTCCCTGGAGTATCTGGGAGTTCGATTCGACACCCAGGTGGGCAGAGTGTTCCTGCCAGACAATCGGATTGTCAAGCTTCAGGCTCAGGTGGACCAGTTCCTAGTAGCCTCTCCTCTTCGGGCTTGGGACTATGTGCAGCTGTTGGGCTCTATGACGGCCACGATGGAAGTAGTGCCCTGGGCCAGGGCTCATATGAGACCACTACAACACTCTCTGCTGCAGCGCTGGACTCCGATGTCGGAGGATTATGCTGTGCGCCTTCCCTTGGACCCAGCAGTGCGCAAGGCGCTGAGCTGGTGGACGCAGACAGACAAGTTGTCTGCAGGAATGCCTCTGGTGACCCCGGAGTGGATTGTCGTCACGACGGATGCCTCTTTGTCGGGCTGGGGAGCCCACTGCTTGGGAAGGACAGCGCAGGGGCTCTGGTCTCCTGCAGAGGCAAAGTGGTCTATCAACCTCCTGGAACTCAAAGCCATTCGGTTGGCGCTTTTGGAGTTCATCCCGGTACTGGCGTTGAAGCCAGTACGGGTCCTGTCGGACAATGCCACGGCTGTGGCCTATGTCAACCGCCAGGGAGGTACCAAGAGCGCCCCTCTAGCCAAGGAGGCCATGAATCTATGCCAGTGGGCGGAAACGAACCTGGAACAGCTGTCAGCGGCCCACATTGCCGGAGTCATGAATGTCAAGGCGGACTTTCTCAGTCGCCATACCTTGGAGCCCGGAGAGTGGCAGCTATCTGCTCAGGCGTTCTTGGGAATCACGAAGCGCTGGGGCCAGCCGAGCCTAGATCTGATGGCGTCATCGGCCAATTGCCAAGTCCCGCGCTTTTTCAGCAGAGGATGGGACCCTCGATCCCTGGGAGTAGATGCTCTTCTCCAACAGTGGCCGACACAAGAGCTCCTCTATGTGTTCCCGCCCTGGCCCATGTTGGGCAGGGTGCTAGACCGGGTGGCAAAGCATCCAGGCCGGGTAATCCTGGTGAGTCCGGATTGGCCCAGACGTCCCTGGTATGCGGACTTGATCAGGCTCTCAGTCGACGATCCTCTGCGGCTGCCAGTGGAGCAGGGTCTGTTACATCAGGGTCCCGTGGTGATGGAGGATCCCTCCCCCTTTGGTCTTACGGCCTGGCTATTGAGCGGCAGCGTCTGAGGAAGAAGGGCTTCTCAGACAAGGTCATCGCCACTATGCTGAGAGCGAGGAAGCGCTCTACTTCTACTGCTTACGCCAGGGTTTGGCGTACCTTTGCAGCGTGGTGTGAAGCAGGCTCATGTTCTCCATTCACTGCTCCAATTTTGTCAGTGTTGGCATTCCTGCAAGAAGGTCTGGAGAAAGGCCTGTCGCTCAGTTCCCTTAAAGTCCAGGTAGCGGCTCTGGCTTGCTTCAGGGGCCGCCTGAAGGGTGCTTCCCTGGCTTCACAGCAAGATGTGGTGCGTTTTCTCAAGGGAGTTAATCACCTGCGCCCTCCTCTGCACTCGGTGGTGCCTGCGTGGAATCTCAACCTGGTGCTAAGAGCATTACAGAGGCTGCCTTTTGAACCCTTGTCGAGGGCATCTCTGAAAGACCTGACGTTGAAAGCAGTCTTTTTGGTGGCTATCACTTCAGCCAGAAGAGTTTCCGAGCTACAGGCACTCTCATGTCGAGAGCCTTTTCTGCAGTTCACTGAGGCAGGAGTGACTATTCGCACAGTGCCTTCCTTCCTGCCCAAGATTGTTTCTCGCTTCCATGTGAATCAGCAGCTCTGTCTACCTTCCTTTCTTAGGGAGGACTACCCAGAGGAATACTCTGCTCTTAAATATCTGGATGTGAGACGAGTCATCATCAGATATTTGGAAGTGACCAATGATTTCCGGAAGTCGGATCATCTGTTTGTCCTGTTTGCAGGTCCTCGTAAGGGTCTGAAGGCTGCTAAGCCTACAGTGGCAAGATGGGTCAAGGAAGCCATTGCAGCGGCTTATGTGGCCGCGGGGAAGGTGCCGCCTATCCAGCTGAAGGCTCACTCCACTAGAGCTCAGGCGGCCTCGATGGCAGAGGCCGGCTCCGTCTCCTTGGAAGAGATATGCAAGGCGGCAACTTGGGCTCGGCCCATACATTCTCCAAGCATTACCGCTTGACTGTGGCGGCACGGGCGGAGGCCCGGTTTGGAGCTTCAGTGTTGAGGTCAGGGATTTCAATGTCCCGCCCTGGGTGAGTACTGCTTCGGTACATCCCACCAGTCTATGGATTGATCAGCATGATGATATGGAAGGTAAAATTATGTATCATACCTGATAATTTTCTTTCCATTAATCATAGCTGATCAATCCATAGTCCCTCCCAGATATCTGTATTGTTTATATTCTGGTTGCATTTCAGGTTCAAGTTTAGTCTTCAGTTCCTGTTCAGGAGGACTTCGTGTTCAAGTTTTTCAATGGATTCTTCAAGAGTTGAGACGAATTTGTGTTACAGTGAGCTGCTGCATTCCTCTCCCCTCCGTTTTACGGGGCTGGATTGAGACTTAAATTCTGCCGGCACTCCCTCCCGCTTCGTGCGGCTGTAGGGCAGCTTTGTACCCTTCCCGCTTCGGCGGTGTTAGGGTCAGTCAGCTCCTCCCGCGGTTGCGGTTGCAGGATAAGCCAGATCCCCCGCATCGGCGGGTGTGGTGTCCCTCCCCCGCTCCGCGGGGATGAGCTAGACGGATTCCCCTCCCCCACTTGTGTGGGGATGAGCTGGGTTAATTCCCCTCCCCCGTTTCGGCGGTGGTGAGCTGGGCAGAGTGTCCCTTTGTGGGTGTAATTCTCTAAGTGCTGAGTCCTGCGGATGGAGCTTTGATATCGACATACTGAGGAGTTTCCGGCAGCACATGACCACATATAGGGAGGCAAAAGTTTGCTCTCTATCTCCACCTGCTGGTAAATGGACACAACCCACCAGTCTATGGATTGATCAGCTATGATTAATGGAAAGAAAATTATCAGGTATGATACATAATTTTACCTTTGAATACTTACCCCTTAATTAATTAAATAAAGAGGGAGATTTAGAGAGTGGTATTATGCCAGGTTATTCAGGGGTCCTTTTACTAATGTGCTCCGAAAAGTGGCCTGCGCTGGTGTAGACGTGTGTATTGGACACGCTCAGGTCCATTTTTAAGTGCACCTGCAAAAAAGGTCTTTTTTTTTGGCCGAAAATGGACGTGCGACAAAATGAAAAATGGCGTGTGTCCATTTTGGGCCCGAGACCTAACTGTCACCCATTGACTTAGCGGTAAGGTCTTGGTCGTTAACCAGGTGGTAATTGTCAGCATGTGTACAATGCCGATTATCGCCCAGCTAGCACCACACGCCAGAAAATAAAATATATTTTTCAGTGCATGTAGTGGGCGTGTGTAAAAAAATAAAATTTCCGCCTGGGCCACACGATAGCCGGGCGGTAGTTCCGAATTGGCGCGTGTGTAGGCGCCTACGCGACTTAGTAAAAGGTCCCCTCAGTTGCTGAGTATTAAACCTCTTTTTGAGTAATTGCATTGCTAAGAAATGGGCACAATGTAAACAGATTGTGAGCATACATCAGCCCCTTCTGATTGGTTTACTTATTTCGTACTTTATTTGATTGTTTGTTCTTATTCCTGTTAGAGCTTCTCTTGAGCAGAAATCATTTTGACATATTGGGGCAGGGAGGCAGCCTAGCTAACTCCTCCGGTCGGCAATGAGACAAATATTCAATGCCGGGCTGTTTTTGGTGACTGGCATTGAATATCCGTTTTATTTTTGGCCAGTTTAAACTTAACTGTCCAAGCCAATATTCAGCGCTGGCCAATTATGTTTATAGCGGCCAAAGATAGGCCTGCTATTTGAGTGGATAGATAGACCAGTGATCTGACACTATTCTTATGTTCTTATGACTCTTGGACCTGGATCTACTTTCTTTCTTAAATTTCTTGCAGAGTTTACTGAAGAAATTTTTAGACTCTAAAGAGTAAATAGCTTTTAGTATTTCATGATTGTTGGTGGGAGGGTGGGGGGTTGCTGACTTGTTTGACTGGATTAAGTTGTATTTTACGTAATGGGTCCATCATCACTTTTCCTTCCTTGAATTTACTGATTTGATTTAGTTTTTCTTTGTACCTTCCCTTCTCTTATTATTGGTGAGGTTGACATTGTGAGGATTATTTTTCTTTTTCCTTTTATGTTTTATTCATTTTTCCTTTAATTCCTAGCAACATATTGGATTGTTAAATCATTGTAAGAAAAAAAGGTGTTTGTGCACTCGCTTAGGGGCCCTTTTACTAAGCAGCGGTAGACCCTATGCGTGTGCAGCATGTGCCCAAATGGTAGTGCACCCTCCTGGTGGTAATTTCAGATTTGGCGCGCGCCCATAATGTGTGGATGAATTATTTATTTATTTCCTCCTACGCATGCCAGTTCTGGCGGTAATAGACATTTGGCGCACGCCGACCAGTCACCGTGTGTGTAACGTGTGAGCCTTTACCGCTAGATCAGTGGGTGGCGATAAGGTCTCAGGCCGGTTTTGGCCATGCGCTGGTTTCATTTTTACTGCAGGTCCTTTTCCCATCCCATTAAAAAAAGACGTTTTTTTTTTTGTAGATGCGGTAAAAACTGGCCTGGCATGTGCCCAATACACACACCTACACTACCACAGACCACTTTTTACCGTGGCTTAGTAAAAGGGTCCCTCTTTTTATAATGTACATGCATGCCTTGCAACTCTGGCCAGACTATGATCTTGGGAACCCCTGCATGTGCTTCATGTAAAAATATGTGCATGTATTTGTTATTCAAAATTTAAAAGAACCATTTTTATATGTAAAACATGTTTTTCATGATAACACTTTATAAAACTACCTCCGGTGAGCCAGTTGATGTAGTGTATCTAGATTTTCAGCAAGCTTTTGATAAAGTTCCTTATAGAGATTCCTGAGAAAATTAAAGAGTCATGAGATAGGAGGCAAGGTTGGCTATTGGACAGAAAACAGAGGGTAGGGTTAAATGGTCATTTCTCTCAATGGAGGAGAGTGGAGTGCCACAGGGATCTGTACTGGGACCGATACTATTTAACATATTTATAAATGATATGGAAATCTGAACGACGAGTGAGGTGATCAGATTTGCAGATGATACAAAACTATTCAAGGTTGTTAAAACACGTGCGGACTGTGAAATATTGCAGGAAGACCTTAGGAAATTGGAAGACTAGGTGTCTAAATGGCAGATGAAATTTAATGTGGACAAATGCAAGGTGATGCACATTGGCAAGAATAATCCGAATCATAGTTACCTGATGCTAGCGTCCACCTTGGGGGTCAGCACTCAAGAAAAAGATCTGGATGTTGTAGATAATATGCTGAAATCTGCTCATTGTGCAGCGGTGGCCAAAAACAAACAGAATGCTAGGAATGAATAGGAACGGGATGGTAAATAAGACTGAAAATATTATAATGCCTTTGTATTGCTCCATGGTGCGTCTGCACCTTGAGTATTGTGTTCAGTTCTGGTTGCCGTATCTCAAAAAAGATATAACGGAATTAGAAAAGGTTCAAAGAAGAGCGACTAAAATGATAAAGGAGATGAAACTGCTCTCGTATGAGGAAAGGCTAAAGAGGTTAGGGCTCGCGTGTTAAGCAGATTTCTTCTGTAAAGATCTTAATATTTGTTTAAATTGTCTTCTTTGTTTTTCTGAGATTACACCCCCCCCCCTGAGTATTTGGGGTCTAAAGAAGAGTACTTTTCTCTACTAGAAATATTGTTCTTTTATTAGAAACTAGCCGTTAAGCCCGTTAAAACGGGCAAGTATTGGTATGCTCTATTTTGATGTATAACTCCCTCCCTCCCTCCCCTCGGCTCCCCGCCCTTCCTCCTTCCCTCCCTCCCAGCTCCAAGGCCCGATTCCCTCCCAGCTCCATGGGCCCCCCCTCCGTCCCTCCCAGCCAGCTGCAAGGCCCCCCTCTGTACATCCCTCCCAGCTCCAAGGCCCCCCTACTTCTGACCTCCTATGTCCAGCATCCTCCCTCCTTCCCTGCCAGCTTCAAGGCCCCCAGTCTTTCCCTCCCTCCCTAGCTCCAAGGCCCCATTCCCTCCCCTCCCAGCTCCAAGGCCCTCCGTCCCTCCCCTCCCTCGCAGCTCCAAGGCCCCCTCCTCCTTCTGAGCATTTATCCTGCCTTCCCCTCCCCCCCCGAGGTCGCTGTTGTCGCCGCTACCGCTCCCCCCCCCCGAGGCGCCACCGGCCCCTCCCTCCCAGCTCCAAGGCCCGATTCCCTCCCAGCTCCAAGGCCCCCCGTCCGAGCCAGCTCCAAGGCCCCCCTCCATCCCTCCCCTCCCTCGCAGCTCCAAGGCCCCCCTCCTCCTTCTGAGCATTTCTCCTGCCTTCCCCTCCCCCCCCCGAGGTCGCTGTTGTCGCCGCTACCGCTCCCCCCCCCCCCCGAGGTTGCCACCGGCCCCTCCCTCCCAGCTCCAAGGCCCGATTCCCTCCCAGCTCCAAGGGCCCCCCCTCCATCCCTCCCAGCCAGCTGCAAGGCCCCCCTCTGTACATCCCTCCCAGCTCCAAGGCCCCCCTACTTCTGACCTCCCATGTCCAGCATCCTCCCTCCTTCTCTGCCAGCTTCAAGGCCCCCAGTCTCTCCCTCCCTCCTAGCTCCAAGGCCCCATTCCCTCCCCTCCCAGCTCCAAGGCCCCCCCCCCCGTCCAAGCCAGCTCCAAGGCCCCCTCCGTCCCTCCCTTCCCCTCCCTCGCAGCTCCAAGGCCCCCCTCCTCCTTCTGAGCATTTCTCCTGCCTTCCCCTCCCCCCCCCCGAGGTCGCTGTTGTCGCCGCTACCGCTCCCCCCCCCCCCGAGGTCGCCACTGGCCCCTCCCTCCCAGCTCCAAGGCCCGATTCCCTCCCAGCTCCAAGGGCACCCCCCTCCATCCCTCCCAGCCAGCTGCAAGGCCCCCCTCCTCCTTCTGAGCATTTCTCCTGCCTTCCCCTCCCCCCCCGAGGTCGCTGCTATCGCCCCTCCCCCCCCCCCCGAGGTCGCCGCTACCGTCCCCCCCCCCCCCCCCGAGATCGCCACCGGCCCCCTCCACCCGGGCCCTCTGTTCTACATTTAACTTACAGCGCCGAAACCGCAGGCAGATCAGCTCCGTCGGCCTTCCTTCTCTGCCTGTGTCCCGCCCTCGTGTGACGTAACGTCAGCGAGGGCGGGGCACACAGGCTGGGAAGGAAGGCCGACGGGAGCTGATCTGCCTGCGGTTTCGGCGCTGTAAGTTAAATGTAGAAGAGAGGGCCTGGCCTGGTGGAGGGGGTTGGCTGCGACCTTGGGGGGGGGGACGGCAGCGGCGACCTGCAGGGGGGGAGCGGCAGCGGCGACCTCCGGGGGGGGGGGGGAGCGGTACCATTAGCGGCAGCGTCGACGTCCGTGTGGCAGTGACTGCACTCCTCCTCAGCGCAGAGTTTCCCTCTCTGTTCCGTCATCACGTCTTGACGTGGGGGCGGGACAGAGAGGGAAGTCTCTACTGCGCATTTGCAGGTGAGTCGGTCACTTGCCATTTATAGGTTTGATGTTTCTTATCTGTATTGCCTGTCAAGTGTAAAAACTTGTTGTATTAAAGAAAATGAATAAATTAAAAAAAAGAGGCTAGGGCTCTTCAGCTTGGAAAAGAGATGGACGAGGGGAGATATGATTGAGGTCTACAAAATCCTGTGTGGTGTAGAATGAGTAGAAGTAAATTGATTTCTTTTTTTCTAATTCTAAAAATACAAAGACTAGGGCACTCGAAGTTACTTGGAAATACTTTTAAATATATATTTAAAACAAATAGGAGGAAATATTTTTTCACTTAACGAATAGTTAAGCTCTGGAACTCTTTGCCAGAGGAGGTGGTAACAGCGGTGAGCATATGTGGGTTTAAAAGAGGTTTGGACAAATTCCTGGAGGAAAAGTCCATAATTTGCTATTGAGACAGACATGGGAAGCAACTGCTTGCCCTGGGATTTGTAGTATGGAGTGTTGCCATGATTTGGGTTTCAGCCAGGTACTTGTGACCTGGCTTGGCCACTGTTTGGAAAACAGGATAGTGGCCTAGATGGACCATTGGTCTGACCCAGAATGGCTACTCTTATGTTCTCCCTTACCGGTATTTTAAACCACAAAATCTATATCACTCTTCTCATACAGCAGTCATGAGAGCTCTTTTAAATTAACATTCTTACAGCATCATTTACTAACCTTGCACACAGACATCATTAACACACATTTGCCGCGGGGCATAAAAATGGGCCTTGTGGCAAGTAACATGTATTTACTAGTGTTGGCATGTATTAACTTTTCATGCTGACAAATAAATACACCTGCTTTGAGGAAAGTCATTGGAGTTAGAACCAGAAGTTATCAACCCTTGCAGGCTTTGTTTTTTTTTTCTACTTAATTTTAATAATAGATTCACAATTTTGTCATGCTGGCAGCCTCTAAGGGAGAATTTTCTCTTAAAGCAGATCTGATATCTGGAAATAAGAAAGACCAGCAGTTCCCTCAAACAAAGGAATATCAGTGATTCTGATAATAAAAATCTTCTGTGTCTGACAGAATGTGAAATGGTATCTGACCCTTTGATCCTAACTAACAAGTTACACTAACTTATTGCTGAGTACCACCAGCCTCCACCAGAGGACATAAATTATTAGGGAGTGGCTTGTTTCCATAAAAGAGAAAATATTCTTAAAGTTAATCACTAGTTATCTTTGTAAGAAAAGAGGAGTGATATGTGGCTAGATAGGAATTCACTGACCATGTGAAGAGTGAAATTTTTGACACAGGAGATCACAAGAAATAACATTAAGGTACTTTTTAAAGAACTGAGAAATTAATCGCTAATCCCAGAGTGAAGAGATTGGAATACCTACTTTTGGTAGATAAAAGTATAATCTATATAAATAAATCCCACCTTGAACGTTCTGAAGCTCCCTCCAACTGTGGCAGTGAAGTCCTGAACTGCTGTAGTCCTCCTGGCTATTCGGACTACTCAGCACCGCCCTCAGCCACGCCCCATCTGCGACCTACGCCACGCCCCAACTGGACATAAAAAGCACCATGAACGTTCTGAACCACACTTTGAAGCTTTGTATGTTCGAAGCTCTGTAACCACTTTTAACCCCAGTACATCTGGGCGCCGCCATGATGAGCGTCACACCAATAGGAATACAGGAGCGTCTGAGGCGAAGGCGTCAGTCGCCGTTGCCACGCGTCATGCACCTATCAAAGAAAAGAAGGGGCGGACCTACGGCTCACTCTAGGCCACGCCCCACTCACGCGTCATGCACCTATCAAAGAAAAGAAGGGGCGGACCTACGGCTCTAGGCCACGCCCCACTCCTCAATTCAACCAATAACAGTGCAGCTGCTTCAACCCCCCCCCCCTGCTCCGCCTCAATTTCTTTTATCAGCCAATGTTCCTTTTACATAATTCTACAACAGAGCCTGCCAGTTCCCTCCCGCTCCGCTATTCAAATTCTGGACCAAGGCTTCTCTCTGGCGACGAGGTGGGCGCGTTGCAGCTTTACATGCTGCAGCTCCGGTAAGGGGGTTTCACTGAGCTCTGCATCACTTGCCACTTATTTTCCTGCTGCTTTATGGAACTCCTTCAGGTTTTGGAGGGGGGGAGGCGCAATGGCACCCTGTCGGGGGGGGGGGGGGGGGGGGGGAGACAGGTCAGCGGTTGTGACTTCGGCAGGGGCGTGGCAGCAGGGGTCGGACCTCAGACTACACAGGCGGAAGGGGTCCTCACACCACACAGGAGGGGGAAAATAAACATGAGGGAGTGGCCATACGGAGGATGAGGTCCACAACGGCTGTTCACACCACAGATGGGGGGGGAGGGGGTCCTGACACCAAAGACGAACGGCGGATCAAGACACCTGACAGGAGGGGTGGAGGGAGACCTGTGAGCACAGCGACTGACAGTATGGGGGAGGGGTCCTGCGACCACACAGCGGAAGAGGCAGGGGGAGCGGGTCTACCCAACACAGAGAGGCAGGGGGGAGGTATCTCTGTCACACGCACAATCTCTCTCTCTCTCTCTCTCTCACTCACTCACAGTCAGTGTCTCTCTTACTCTTATACACTGTCTACAACACACCCTATGTCTCACACTATCACATTCACTCTCTGTCACACAGTCACTCTCAAACACTCTCAATCTCATACACTCGATCTCACAGACAGTATGTGTATCGTACACGTACTCTCTCACACTGTCTCACATACACAGTCTCTCAAACACTGTATCTGTGTGAAACACTCTCTCACACTCACTGTGCCTCACATACGCACTCGCACACACTCAATGTCACACACACATACTCTGTAACAGACACACGGACACTCTCACACACACTCTATGAAACATACACACTCCCAGGAAAACCTTGCTAGCGCCCGTTTCATTTCTGTCAGAAACGGGCCTTTTTTACTAGTGAAAAATAAACTGTTGGCTGAAGAGATTCTTAGTTTTGTTAGTTACCTGAAAGATAGTATGTTTCAGATGCAAGCCCATGAAGAGTTAATGACTATAAACTGTTGAACACTACTTCACAAAACCTGTTTGTCATTTAAAATTTATTGTCGAGAGAAATGGGGAGTACAATAAAAAAAAAACTCAGAAAATAAAGTACTAAGAGCTAGAGTTACTAATGTGTTCTAATGCCATGAATATGCATTATTTAATTAACGGTTCCATTTTATGCAATAGAATATATAGAACAACATTCACACGTTAGTAACTCTAGTTGTAAACTTATTGATTTATCTGAGTTGTTCCTACAGAGTACTTCACAAGCAGAGAATGTAAAGATTAATAGAAGACCATGACTGATCTCTTTAAGGGAGCACAATCTCATAGGGCCCTGTTCGCATTTGCAATAGGAATGAGTTAGAAAAGCTCAGAATCATTAGAAAATAATCACAAAAAGCACAAAACAGGGAGAGATGCAAGGAAGCTGGACGTAGTGGTAAAAGAGAAAAACAGTAGAACTTCATTGACCATAGAGGTGTTAGTCCTAAGTGATTACTCCGAGTTGTGTGAAGAGAGCGAAGGTCCTTGAGTACCAAACAATTCAGTCAGAGACCTAGAAAATGTGGCAGTAAGATGTAAAAATACTTTCCATCGTTTTGAATTTGCAAACACACCTGGATATGTTGCCTGTACATATCACATCTTACATCTTACGAACTCCTGAAGGAAGCTTTTTGCACAAATCAAGTAACATAGTAACATAGTAGATGACGGCAGAAAAAGACCTGCACGGTCCATCCAGTCTGCCCAAAAAGATAACTCATATGTGCTAATTTTGTGTATACCCTACTTTGATTTGTACCTGTGTTCTTCAGGGCACAGACCGTATAAGTCTGCCCAGCACTATCCCCGCCTCCCAACCACCAGCCCCGCCTCCCACCACCGGCTCTGGCACAGACCATATAAGTCTGTCCAGCACTATCCCTGCCTCCCAACCACCTGTACTGCTTCCCACCACCGGCTCTGGCACAGACCGTATAAGTCTGCCCAGCACTATCCCCGCCTCCCAACCACCAGCCCCGCCTCCCGATCTTGACTAAGCTCCTGAGGATCCATTCCTTCTGCACAGGATTCCTTTATGCTTATCCCACGCATGTTTGAATTCCGTTACAGTTTTCATTTCCAGCACCTCCCGCGGGACAGCATTCCAAACATCCACTACTCTCTCCGTGAAAAAATACTTCCTAACATTTTTCTTGAGTCTGCCCCCCTTCAATCTCATTTCATGTCCTCTCGTTCTACCACCTTCCCATCTCCGGAAAAGGTTTGTTTGCGGATTAATACCTTTCAAATATTTGAACGTCTGTATCATATCACCCCTGCTTCTCCTTTCCTCCAGAGTATACATGTTTAGTTCAGAAAGTCTCTCCTCATACGTCTTGTAACGCAAATCCCATACCATTCTCGTAGCTTTTCTTTGCACCGCTTCAATTTTATTTACATCCTTAATAAGATACGGCCTCCAAAACTGAACACAATACTCCAGGTGGGGCCTCACCAATGACTTATACAGGGGCATCAACACCCCCTTTCTTCTGCTGGTCACACCTCTCTCTATACAGCCTAACAACCTTCTAGCTACGGCCACCGCCTTGTCACACTGTTTCGTCGCCTTCAAATCCTCAGATACTATCACCCCAAGATCCCTCTCTCCGCATTAGCATTAGCAGTAAATTTGAGAGACTGAGATCACATGCCACATACCTTGACATAGGAGTGAGATTTATTACTGTTAGCATATATGCAAAACTAACCCATTGGAGAGATTGCCTCAGGAGAGATGACACTTAATAGTGTGGAGGCAGAGCTGTTAGTTTTTCTTTCTCTATAATTTGTGTTACTTATGGAGGACTATAGTGTGCAAAGGTTCTCTTGTTATCTGCTTTGATCTGATGTGAAAGATCTAGAACCGTGGTATTCGCTCTGAGTTCTCAAGGGCTGCCAGTGGGTTAGGGTTTTAGGATATCCCTAATATATTTGCATGGGAGAGATTTACATACAATATGGGTAATAGGCATACACATATCCCTCATATATATATTCACTGAGGATATCTTGACCCATTGACCGACCTCAAGGACTGGGTGTGAATTAGATTAAATGTATCCTTACGTTAGTGTTTAAAACACTGGGAGATTAAGGGGGCAACCTTCCCTTATCCCTCAAGCAGATTGCTGCTCAATTGGAACAGTTTGGGAAAACCCAAATATGTTTGGTAGTGGGTGTAAATCCCCATGTCGATCTGTTAGGTTATTGACATTTATTACACTTCTGAAATTAGAATAATCCACGGATTCTGTGTATGGCGATTAATGTTGTGTGCGCATTGTCTTTTTACATGTGCAATTTAATTGATTAATGAGCCAATCAGCACCAATAATTGGCATCAATTATTGGCATTAATTGGGCTTAATTGGGAGTTATGCAGACAACACATTTTATAACGCTGTGCGTGGATCTCCTATAGCATGTAGTTTCAAGGGGGCGTGGACAGGAGCATTTCAAAGGGGGGGTTCCAAGAATTTACGTGCATCTAAAGTTATGTCCTTAGCGCTATTCTATAAAGGATGCAGCACTTAGATTTTTCGGTGCCATTTATAGAATCTAGTCCTAAATGTGTATCTTCTATTCATGAAAGGTGACCCGACGTGGCCGTGTTTTGGCACAAAAGCCTGCCTCAGGGGCCAAGTGGATCTTTGTTGTATTGTTGGGCATGTTTAACAACAAAGAACAATGTGGTCAAGTTTCTAGCTGCATCTTTTGCGTGACATATTTTTGCCGATTGGACGACTGTTGAGACTCAACGTATAATGACCTATTGGGGATACTGCAGGAATTCTTTAGCTATAACCTTGACCACTTTGTTCTTTGTTGTTAAACATTTCCAACATTACAACAAAGATCCACTTGACCCCTGAGGCAGGCCTTTGTGCCGAAACATGGCTGTGTCGGGTCACCTTTCAGCTGTTACTAATAAAGACTGTTTGATGTCCTCTTTGTTTCTACCTCACATTTTTGTTTGTTTCTCACGGTTATGTGAGGCTTGCTCCTCCGTTTTGCTTGTCTTATCTTCTAGGCATGCCAAAAATCTCCTAGACCACGCCCTCTTGCCATTTGCATGCACTTGGGTTTTTGCCATGCGTATCCCAGCTCCCAGCTTTGTAAAATGGGAACTTAGTAAAAAAAGCCCCGTTTCTGATACAAATGAAACGGGGGCTAGCAAGGTTTTCTTCTGTGTGCATGTGGGAGTGTGTGTGTCCCTGCCCTCTGCCCTCTCTCCCTTCCCCTGTGCTGTCTGTCCTCTCTGTCCCTCCCCCCTCGGAGTCGAGTCCTTCAGTGTTAAGTTTCCTGCTGTGCTGTGTTTGTGTTACAGAGATAGTGAGGGCTTCTGCCCTCTCTCCCCTCCCCCCTCTGAGTCCTTCACTGTTACAGAGAGAGCGATTTGATTTTGTGCTTTGCTGTGTTTTCCTTCACTGTTTGTGTTACAGAGAGAGCGAGGGCGGGGCAGACACTCATGGGGAAACCGGATATCTCTCCCCCTTCACACTTCCGGCTGGAGGCTTCATTTAGAACGTTGGTGGTGCCTTTTATATATAGAGATAAATGTTTAAGCACCGGTTTATGTATGTCTCAAATGTGAACTGTCATTATAAAATGACTGCTATAATATCCAAATGGATGGACCTGAATGAGGGGATAACCAAAAGGTTCTTTTGGGTAGATCCTAACACCTGGAATGTAAAGTAAGGAATCAAATATCTGGACAAACAGATTGTTACACCAGTATGGAAAATCTTATGCATTAGGAATTTGTTGCTTCCTGAATTATGAAGCATCTCTGATCCAGCCTTCTTTGGTAAACAGCTGAAGGACCTCTTGTTTAGAACGGCTTTGTGCAATGTTTTACTTAATTGAAACCATGATTTCTCACTGCCTTCAGTACCTTAACACTTTTGGAATTTTCTTCTGAGGTAAGTCTTGTTTGTTTATTTGATGACGTATATAGGGGGTCTTTTACAAAGCCGCTCTAGTGTTTTTAGCTTGTGGTAAAAATCAGCTGGTGGTAAATGCTGAGACGCCCATTATATTAAATCAAACAACACACCAAATAAGTCAATCGTGTAGTGGTAATATAGGAGCAAACCCCTCAGAAACCTATCGGACCCGCGGTCCTAGGCTTGCAACACACCACAGAAAGAAGTGGTCGTTGATAGTTTAAATCATAGGGGTTTGTGATTCTCCATCAAACCCCTATGATTTAAACTTCTTTCTGTGGTGTGTTGCAAGCCTAGGACCGCAGGTCCGATAGGTTTCTGAGGGGTTTGCTCCTATATTACCACTACACGATTGACTTATTTGGTGTGTTGTTTGATTTGGTATAGATTTACATATTAATCACACCAGTATATTCCTGCACAATTTTATGAGTGTGTAATACGCCCATGATATTCCTATGGGTGTCTCAGCATTTACTACCAGCTGATTTTTAGCACGGCTTTGTAAAGTTTGACAGTGGTTCTTAATCCAGATTGTTCTCCCATTGCATAGTTCTCCCTTGTTTACTTTTATGTTATTATATTTATGCATATTCTTTTGTTAACTGCCTAGAATTGTAGATAGGCTTTATATAAACTGTTTAAATATGTTAATAGAAGAAGATTCAATATTGTATTTTACAGAATGGTGGTGCATCTTGGTTGGCTAAAAATGTTATAGGAGACAGTCTATGGACAACCAAACAGCAGCAACGATCCAAGGAAAGGACAATATCAAAAGAATGCAGCCAATAGCATCTGCATAGGAAAAATGCTATTGGCTGTGTTCTTTTACTTTTGATATTTGACCTCATTTTTCTTTTAAACACAGGTATTGCAGTACATGTTTTGAATTTGTGAATATATTGTGGAAACCTGTGTGATCCCTGACAAATGTTTTTTCCGAAACTTGGCCAGGTTGGGTAAGGTCCTGTTTCCATTAAAGTTGACATTTGGGTAAATTCTTTCCTTAGATCGCTGCTGCTGTTTGGTTGTCTGGCTGAAAATTGTGCCAGTACTCAAATGCCAGGCTGTCCTTCTGGGGTGAGTTGATCACTGAGGGACCTGCCCCACAATAGCCGGGCCCCCCTGCAACCATCCACAGAATTTATGAAAAAGCAGAATTGGTATGCAGAGCCTGAGCTCTGTTAGTAATACTTGGGGACCATAAGTCAATTTTAGTGGGCAATGGAAAGGTGCCAGTACTCAGTACCCCCTGGAAAAAATGCCCTTCATAATGGTAACTTTTTGAATTTAATAACTACCAATGCCACAAGTGCATCTAATAAAATACAAACCCTATATTTTATAGCAATAGAAGAACATAAAATAAAGTTATACTTATTTTCCTAGGTGAACAGGCACTTGTAAATGGCTTAACAGGGATACGTCAGCATGGATTTAGCAATGGGAAGACATACCTTCTAATCTGTTAGGCTCACCATTATCCACATGCTTATTGAGGCATTCAGAGACGTCTATCAACTTTTTCATATCCTATATAATAAAACGCATCTCCAACATTCTGAAGCTGACTGCATGGCTGAGGCATTCCTGCTCTCTGTATCCATCTCCTGAATTGACATCACGTACTTCTGGGTTCGTCACAAGCAGAAGTGACCAACCACACGAGGTTTCTCGGCTTCAGAATGTTGGAGGTGCATTCTATTAAATAGGATTGGTCAGTTCCTTGAAGCACAGCCAGAGCTCAGCGTCCTGCACAGTAATGCTCAGACACCAGAGAGAGAGGGGGGGGGGGCGCTGACACCAGAGAGGGGGGGAGGTATCTCTGTCACACACACACACTCTCTCTCTCTCTCACACACTCTCTCTCTCACAGTCAATGTCTTTCTCTCTCTCACTCTCACACACTGTCTCTCACACACTCTGAGGCATATTTTCAAAGCACTTTGGGAGGCTAAGTTCCATAGGTTTCTATGGAACTTTGGGAGGCTAAGTGCTTTGAAAATGAGCCCCTCTGTCTCACACTGTATCACATTCACTCTCTATGTGTCACACAGTCACTCACACACTCTCTTGGTCTCATACACTTAGCCTTACAGAGAGTCTGTGTCTCACACACACACTGTATCTGTGTGAAACACACTCTCTCTCTCTCACTGTGTCTCACATAAGCCCTTGCACACACTCTCATTCTCACACACACACACACACACTCTCTCTCACAGACACACTTGCACCCAGACTCATTCTCTCTCACACACACACACACACTCGCACATTCACTCTCTCTCTCACACACAGTCACTCTCACATACACTCTCTCAAACATACACACTCCGAGGAAAACCTTGCTAGCGCCTGTTTCATTTGTGTCAGAAACGGGCCTTTTTTACTAGTTACTAATAATCTTAAGGAGACCTTTCTGAAGCCACCCCTCTCCACTCCCTGTACCCTGAAGCTTCAGAATCACACTGTGAACAGCTCATGCTGTTTAAAGAAAAAAGAAAAAGCTTCAGAACAGAGGTGGTGCTGTTCATTCTGGCCCTACTGGTTCTTTTCAGGGTTATTCAGCTGATGCTAGCTAGGTGACTGATGAAACTATTATGTTGATGTACCCCTCCACCCCCGCTTTTGAGCAGGAGTTTGTGACTCAGGAGGCTGGTTTAGTTTTGAGAAGGTCTCAAACAAAATATTGTTGGGAAAGGGAATATGTGTGCCTTGGATCCTTGCCATACAGCTGTGTTTGCAGAGATACCTGATGATAAAGTTAATTGTTGACATGCATTGTCAATGCTTCTCTGTTATTGGGGTCCTTCTTGCATCTTTTGAAATCAGCTAATCTAGTTCTGATTTTGTAGGAGTATTAGATGTTAAGTATCAGACAGTATCAATATGTGACCTTTTTGGCAAAATTAGTATAATTGATAATATCTACTCAACTCTATGACCAATTGGAAGCTCATAATTTACTGGATCCTGTTAGTCTGGTTTTAGACTGTTACAGTATGAATTTTCTGCCTAGATGAATGATTTCTCACTAATTGTACAAAGAGGGTCTGGCTTCCTTATGAAATAATATAGTAACATAGTAGATGACGGCAGAAAAAGACCTGCACGGTCCATCCAGTCTGCCCAACAAGATAAATTCATATATGCTACTTTTTATTTGTACCTGTCCTCTTCAGGGCACAGACCGTATAAGTCTGGCCAGCACTATCCCTGCCTCCCAACCACCAGCCCCGCCTCCCACCACCAGCTGTGGCACAGACCGTATAAGTCTGCCCACCACTATCTGCGCCTCCCAACCACCAGCCCTACCTCCCACCACCGGCTCTGGCACAGACCGTATAAGTCTGCCCAGCACTATCCCCGCCTCCCAACCACTAGCCCTGCCTCCCACCACCGGCTCTGCCACCTAAACTCAGCTAAGCTCCCAAGGATACATTCCTTCTGAACAGGATTCCTTTATGTTTTTCCCACGCATGTTTGAATTCTGTTACTGTTTTCATCTCCACCACCTCCCGTGGGAGGGCATTCCAAGTATCCACCACTCTCCGTGAAATTGGCCCTTTCTTCAATTTTTGACCTACTAAATTCATGTTATTGCCATCTAGAGTACTGAGTCTGGGCATACAGGGAATAATTTGAAATGGCTTTATTCCTATCTCAGGACAAGAAGAGTGGAATTTAGGGGATAAATAATCAGGTGGCCGGATTGCTCAGGGATCCTTCATCTTCTGTTGTTGTTAGTGGTTTGTTTGTTTTTTTAATTTAAAATGTTACAAAAATATTTTTTTTAAGAAACCTTGAAAACAGAATGAGTTACACTGCATGTTACAATAAAAGGAAAATTGAAATTTGAAAACAAATCAAGAGTTAAATCTAACTAATGCACTAAGGGCCCCATTTACAAAGTGGCAGTAAACCCAATGTAGGCTTACCACTCGCTAAAAAGGAAGTGCTGCTGGACTACCACATAGCCTGGCGGTACTTCCCACCCCCCTGGCGCTAAAAAATGCATTCATTTTTGTAGCGCCAGTGTGTACCTGGCAATAATCAGGCAGTGCCGCGCGCTGCCCTATTACCGCTGGGTTAGTGCTCTCCCCCCCCCCCCCCCCCCCGGAAATGGCAGTGCTGCTAGTGCTTCACTTGCTGCATGGCCATTTCTTAAAAAAAGATAGACCTACCTTTTACCAGCTGCGGTGAAAGGGGGCCTCGGCGTGCATCCAGAACATGCGCTGACGCCAGTGCAGGCCCCCTTTTGTGGCAGCTTGGTAAAAGGGGCCCTTAGTATACCTCACTTAGTGTCCTTTTACAAAGGTGTGCTAGAGTTTCATGCGCTAAATGCTAGAGATGCCCATATATTCCTAACTAGCACACTTTTGTAAAAAAAAACCCTTAGACACAAGCAGGAAAAATTCAGAGCAGTTGTTCTCTCCCCCCCACCCCTCAATAACTTTATTCAAACAGAGCCAGGGATTTCTCCAGTTTGGCTATGGCTTTCCATACCTTCTCTAGAGTTATTATACCAGAACTCAGGCACACTTGATGGTTCTTTAAGGAGAGCTTGTCTGGCACACTAACTTTAATGAGTAGTGTCAACATCAGGCAAGATCACTTGTCATACTGCTGCAAGCATGGGCTGGATAGGGAGGAAGATGCAACCCCATTCCAGGACCTGCTGTCAAAGTACAGTCTGATTCTCTTGTGGGAAGAGACTTCTTGACAGCTTTCTCAGCTCTGGGTCTTTGGGGAGTTTCACTTTAAAGAATTTAATGTCCTCGATTGATGCAGGTCCTTTAATGCCAAATGCAACTTCTGGAGGTTTTCCTTCCCAAGCAGGTACCAGAAAGCTGCTCAGGGTCTGTTGAACCAAGGTGGAGGAAAACTCGACCACCTTGGGGCAAGTATGAATCTTCCCTTTATGCCTACATGTGGTAAGCAAGTTCAGAGCCACAGCACTTGCAGAGAAACAGTTGAACCATGGTTCTCAAAACTCTGTGTTTTCTTGGCATTTTGATCCTCCCTTCCACCACACCATACTATTTTTAAAATTGTTATTAGGCAACCATTTGGTGGTGGTAAAGATATGAGCTGCATATGCTAAAATTATTAAACAGAGGATATACAGGTGTTGATTCCCTTAGAGAAGTCTGTGGAGGAGGATCATTGGGAAATTGGATGAGATTTTGGGAGCCGTTTTACCAGGAGGCAGTTAACATGGGTTTATTGCGTGGTAGGCAATAACATGGGCTCACACTATCATCTCCTACACTAAAATGGCAGCCAATGTGATAAAAATCCTTTGTTTAACTGCTTAATGCAGCAGTGGTGTGACATGGGTAAGAGGGAGGAGTGGCTGGCTATGACTGCACGTAGGTCTGTTTTGTGTTCTAGCTGTCACGATTGCTAATAGTGCAGCTGAATTTACTGCCACCTCAAGAGGAGGAGGTAAGTGCAGCTGTGCTATTGGCAGCTTCTGAGAGGTGAAGTACTGTGGCAGCTCAACCCTCAGCACCGCTGACAGACATTAATGTTCCCAGCCCTCTTCCCTTGCCGTTGTATCGCTCCATGGTGTGACCGCACCTTGAGTATTGTGTTCAATTCTGGTCGCCACATCTCAAGAAAGATATAGTAGAATTGGAAAAGGTGCAGCGAAGGGCGACTAAAGTGATAGTGGGGATGGGAAGACTTCCCTATGAAGAAAGACTAAGGAGGCTAGGGCTTTTCAGCTTGGAGAAGAGACAGCTGAGGGGAGACATGATAGAGGTATATAAAATAATGAGTGGAGTGGATCAGGTGGATGTGAAGCGTCTGTTGACGCTTTCCAAAAATACTGGGACTAGGGGGCATGCGATGAAACTACAGTGTAGGAAATTTAAAACAAATCGGAGAAAATATTTCTTCACCCAACGCATAATTAAACTCTGCAATTCATTGCCGGAGAACGTGGTGAGGGCGGTTAGCTTGGCAGAGTTTAAAAAGGGGGTAGACGGTTTCCTAAAGAACAAGTCCATAAACCACTACTAAATGGACTTGGGAAAAAGTCCACAATTGCAGGAATAACATGTATAGAATGTTTGTACGTTTGAGAAGCTAGCCAGTTGCCGTTGGCCTGGATCGGCCGCTGTAGTGGACAGGATGCTGGGCTTGATGGACCATTGGTCTTTTCCCAGTGTGGCATTACTTATGTACTTGTGTTTCAATCCCACCCCCATCCATAACCCTGCTATCCAAACCTAGCACAAGCCCCCTGCTCCCAAGGCCGACCCATCTCCTGGAAAATAGCTCAGGCCAGCATTGGTGGTTGAGTAGTTCTGGATGACATTGTGATCCAAAATGGCATCCCTACCGCAAGGCTATTGCTGGGGGAGCCGTTTGGATCACAGTGCCTACCTTCCAGCAATGGAGGGGGTTTGCTGCTCTCCGGGAGCACTTAACCACCAATGCTGACCTAAGGTACGTCCTGGGAAGGGATGATGGCCTTTGGAGGGGGGATAGGATTATGGACAGGGGTCAGGATTGAAACCCAGGAGTAGGGGATCAAGATCATTACTGTCTGTCAGGGGGAGCAGATGTGGGTTGGATGCACCGCTGCATCACCTGTATAAATTATTTACTTGTAGTGGGTCTGCACCACGTTACCTCCAGTGGCTGGTGGAGCAGGAGCGCCTGTTCTATTCGCCACTGCATGTAACGTGGTGCCCCTTTGCTGTGTGCCTAAATGCAGGGCATGCCTCCTGCATTTAGCACACAAGCCTTGCACTTACCACATAGTTACCACAAAAATTAACATACGGCAAGTGTAAAAAATTAACACAGCTACTCCTACAAATAGTTCCATGATACTTCTGCTAGGGGCAGCCATATAAGAACTTTTTTCCCTTCTATATCAGCTTGACTCCTGGTAATAGGAGGCTACCATTGAGGATCACAGCAGCCATTTACTCCCAGAGCCGGCGCAGGCAGGAGTGATCAGAAAATCATGCCTGCCTGTTTGATGGTACAACACCAGGGATATCTGCAGGTAGGTCTGGTTGGGAGGAGGCTTACAGGGGAGGGGTAGAGTTTGGGGGGGGGGTGACTTTTCTGGAGGAGCTTTGAGAGAGGGGGAACCAGGGGTGTGCAAGGCTGGTTTAAGGTACCACTCGAGAGCATCGGACTTCAGTTTAGTTGCCTGATGCTCCTGGGAGGCATGAAGAAAGCAGCATGTTGCATTTTTCATGTACTGCAGAAGTCAATAACCTATGATACTGAGCTACATGTTAGTGACTCCTGTAGTAAATTTTAAGGTGCACTAAAAGCTTGCCTTTTACTGCACCTTAACACTTTTCTAAGTTAGAATTGTCAGTCAGCCCTTGCGAAATGGGAAAACTATGGATTATGACATTTCATAAGTCATTTTTGGGTGGGGCATCTGCACCGGCATTCTCTCCCTTCAGAGCTGATGACAAAATCTAGCTACCTTGAAATTAAAGGCATGATTATTTCCACAGTACTTTAATGCCTTAATGTTTACTACTTTATTTATTGTTTTGATTTGTAATTTTTATTGTTTTTTCCTTTTTGTAATGTATTTAGTATTTTTTTAGTGTATCTTGAAGTGGTATAAGGGAAAGGGAATGGGACTTACATACCGCCTTTCTGTGGTTTTTCCAACTACATTCAAAGCGGTTTACATATTATATACAGGTTCTTATTTGTTTCTGGGACAATGGAGGGTTAAGTGACTTGCCCAGAGTCACAAGGAGCTGCAGTGGGAATCAAACCCAGTTCCCCAGGATCAGAGTCTGCTGCACTAACCACTAGGCCTCCACTCCAAGGAGGAGTAGCCTAGTGGACATTAGGACATAGGAAATCCATTCTGGGTCAGACCAAAGCCATTGAGCATATCATCCTATCTCTGAGAGTGGCCAGTCTGGAATAGAAGTATACAGCAGGTCCCAAAATTGTATTAAATTTTATGGGACCTGCATGGACTTATATTCTGTCTTTACAAAAGGAAAAACTAAATCTTAAATTCAGTTTTACATAATTTCTAATCTACTTTTGTGCAGTGTGGGTGGTATAGCTCTCTTGAGCAGGGACTGTCCTTCCCCATGTTTAAACTTGTACAGCGCTGCGTAACCCTGGCAGCGCTATAGAAATGCTAAGTAGTAGTAGTAGTATATAACAAAGAACAATATGTGAATAACTGAAGCTAAAACAATGGCAGTAAACCTAAATAATACAATAAATTGGTGCACAGCAGAATATGACATTATCACTTCATCATATTTAGCTATCACATATTCCTATTATAGAGACACCATTAAAAATTTAAACTTAAAAATAGTGTGTCTGTATTTTTAGAAAGTCCCTATAATATGATGTTGAAATTACAAAAGTGATGGTATAGGATACAAATTTCTGTTATAAATTAGTAAGGCTAGCACTAAAGTGTCAGAATGAATGACTGCAGGTAAAGACCAAATAGGTTAATCCGTTCTGACTGGTTGAAATTCTTCCACTTGGGGTAGTAGATGAAGTAAATGATCGTACAGATTTCCATACGCCACATAGTAATGTATCTTTCCTCTGTCTTTCCCCAACTGGCAAAATTAGGCTGCCTGAAAGAAATGAGCACTGAAACTGAACTAATTCAACTTGTCTTTGAGGATCTGGTAAAAAGCTAGCAGCAGACTACAGCATCTCTTACTCACTTGGCAGCTTGTCACAAGCCAAACATACCCTCCCACGCTTCAAATGCTTTAGCGATCCACTATCACCTCCCACTCACTGTAAAATGTAATGTCTGCAGGAAGGAAACAGATGGTTTAAGCAAGTAAAGCAGCGATGACGTCTACAAACCGTGAAAACACTTATCGGAGGTCTTGGAAGAAGGTTTTGAGATTTCTTCCTCCTACAATGCAGAGAACTTTTCTCATGAGGTGACAGGCTGCCCTGTATCTGTAAAAAATCATAAACCTCTCTGCTTATTGTTGTTGGTTAGCTAAAAGAGATTACTCACAGAACTATGGCTGGAAGAAAGTGATTGCCACAAAAATAATTGCAAGCAATCCTCCTACCATTTTAGAAACAGTAGAATAAAAGATTTGGCTGAATTAATCAAACAGCCTATTTTCTAAACAAAAAAAAAGAAAAGACCTTTATAATAGAGGTTCTCAACCTAGTCATCGAGACACACCCTTCCAGTCGGATATCCACAATAAATATGTATAAGACACATCTATCTTGTGCCTATTAATTATGGAGATCCTGAAAACCTGACTAGCTGGCTATGTCCAGAAAACTGGGTTAAGAATCACTGCTTTACAGAATACTAACATAACTGGGTAACTCTTCTTACTGTCTTACCTATCTGATCCATCTTTGCTTTACCCTTCACTATCAATTAAAGTGTTTTATTATGTATTGTGTTGACATTGTAAGTAGTATACTGTGCCATACTTTGTATTGTTATTTGAATATTTTTACTGCTGTAATTGTCTTCTGCTCATGTTTGATCTATTCTTACTGTACACGGTCTTGAGTGAATTCCTTCAAAAAGGCAGTAAATAAATTCTAATAAATAACAAATATAATAAATATACCTGTTCGTTGTGAGCATTTATACCAGACCTTTTATTTGAGGAAAGCAAGAATAAATTTTGTTATTTTGAACAGCTCCGAAATTCATTTAATCACCTACATTCCTTTATTAGAAAAGGCTCCTTAATCAGGCAGCCTATGTGGCACATCATATGACTTTTATTCCGCAGTGAATTCCTATTTGCCACCCTCCCATACAAGTCCGTTGTGAAGTAATCTTGAAATAGTTGAACAGTCAACATTTTCCCCAGTCTTGCCCAGAGGCCTCTGTAGTTCTTCTAAAAGTAATCTTTCGTCTCACACTGACTTTTCTGAGTAGTTTCTTTAATATTCAGCTACTGATTTTGGTGAGAAGCAGTGTCTTGGTGGTGGCAAACTTCTTCTTAAAATGGTGACACTGACGGAGTCTCTAGGATTGTTCATACACATTGAAATGTTCTTATCCTTCCCCCCAATCTGTACCTTTGGAATAACATTTCCATAGAGTTCTTTTGGCAGCCTCATGTTTGGAATGTTTAAATCTTTTCTTCATATTCACTTCATACAGCAAAAACAGTTTGAATCTCCATTCTGGAGCATTTGAATTAGCTCGTTTGCTTTAATTGAACACAGGTGGGCTCTCTTTAATTTGTTATGAGCCTTGTGTGGAACCAGAGCTAATTTGGAATTGCTATTACAAATAATATCAAGATGGGCAATTTAAAAAATGACCCAACGTGGCCATGTTTCACTTGAAGATTGCGTCAGGGATATTGCCAATAGGGGTCAATAGAAAGTTAATCCTCTTTTAGGCAATAGGTGTTTGCTCAAAGCAAGTGAAGTAAACTTCAGAGTGGCAGCAAGAACTGTCTTCAGCTTGCTGCCATTCTGAGTTTACGTCGCTTGCTTTGGTCCCTATTGACGTTACCCGTGATGCAGCCTTTGGGTGAAACGTGGCCATGTCGGGTCATTTTTTAATAATGTCTTGCTGTGTGACCTCTGCTTGTGACGTGTTCGCTTCTCTGGTGCATTCTCTTTATGGATCATACTGCCTCTCTTTTTTGGACTAAACAACTATCAGTTTATGCTTTGGAACCCTGAAATGTGCTGCACCTCTGGCAATCACTTTTCAAACATTTGTTCTGCCTCATATATGTATTCAAGAATTCTACAGATTATTTCCAACTCCCATGTATTGCCAAAGTTCATAATCTGTCCTCTGGAATGGTGCATTTGTGCTGTAGTCTTATTTGCAGAATGCAATCCATTTAACGCTAGATTAAAGACAGGAGCTCTTTTACTAAAGGGCATTAAGCCCTAATGAGTGCTTAGCATGTGAAAAACAGGATACTGCAAAACATGTGAAAGCATTTTGTGGTATTTTGCATGTTAGTGTGCGCTAAGCATGTATTAGCTATTTTTAAAAATATTTCTTGGTGGGGGGAGGTGTTGTGGGCAGAGAATGGGCATGGAAGCGTTAACCAGCTAGCACATTGGCATTAGAATGTGCTAACTAGCTAACACTGACTTAATACAGGTGTGCTCCCATGTTAACTTTTTGCAAGTACCATGTGCTGATGAAAAAATTAGTACAGGACTTGCAAAACAAATTTTAAAAATGCCCTAAACAGTGCTGTGTTGAACCTGGGCTTAGTGTGCAGGAAAGTCCCAAATTCTAAGGTCTTTTAGTAAAAGGGCCCCCTTAATCTCTTGACAGCAAAAAGGGTTTCTTTTTCTTTTATTCTGCATACATCCCACTTGTGATGAGATTTGCTGTGACAGCAGTATGAAGTAGCTGATGTAATTGCATTGAATAAACTATAAAGTTCGTATACTAAATAAGAAATTTTGCATGTTGTTTTACTGTTTGGACAAAGCCTGATGGCAAAATAGTGCTAGCAGGACTTGACTGCAAAATCTTTTAACTGCGGTTAAAATTTGCAAAACAAATGCATATGAAACTATTTTCTTGCATTATTTAATATTGCATTTATAGCTAATGCGTTGCTTTGCATAATTTTGCATTGCAGACACTCGTTACCAATGAAGAAATCACTTCTGAAAAATAACATGCTTAAAGCAACTGCTGGCAAAGTGTAGCATTAAATTTTGCACACCAACATGGCAAATAGCACTCATGATTCCATTTTAGCACACAGTGGCCTCTCCAAACTCTTTCTGCGTCTAACAAAACCAAATCATAACAGAGTATGTTGTTACTTTTGTTCATGTAAACATGTATCGCAAGAGGGTCATTGGAGAAGGATCTGGAGGGCATGAGAAAAGCTTTGGTTATAATTATGCATGTACAAAGTATAAAGTTGCTGTGCATTCAGCACATCAGTTCAGAAAGTGTGAAGGAGACAGGTAGTGTAAATTGAAGCTATATATACACTTTGAACTGAAAAAATAAACCAAGGGACTGCAAAATATTAAATTATACGTTATTGTGAATGGAGTTATTAGCCAACATTATAGTGTTTTCCATAAAAATAGAAAGATTAGGCAGTGAATTCTCATGGCACTATTGAAATGTTCACTGCAACAACTATAATGCATTTTTTGTTGTAGATTGGAAATATGATTTAGGAAGATATTTATTTAGTGAGAGCATCTGAACAAAGATTTTTGGCTGAAAATTTGCCTTATATTTGAGGAAAGGAAGAAGAGATTTTGTTCTTTTGAATAGCTTCCAAATTTGGATAGTCAATATTGTTTTTCACCCGTTTTGTCAACTTCACAAACAAAGAAACACTTTTCACACTAATGCCTTTGTTTTTTTGGACAGTGCTAAATGGACTTACAAAGCTTGTTTTTAAAATACACTATGGGCTGGATTTACTCAAAAGAGCTTCCGAGGTACTGCACACTAAGACGTGATTTATCACAGGTCCTGAGTTTTGTTTTTTTTTTCTTTTTCTGGTTCTTCCACATACTTGAGTTTTCAAATTTCAATTACAAGACATTAATTAAGGAGGCAGTTCTATAAAGGACGCTAAGTGGCTCATTTTCAAAAGAGAAAAATATCTAAAAAAAAGTGGCATAAAGCATCATTTGGACTTTTTTCTCATAAAAACATCCATATCAGTATTTTCTAAACCTATTTTTAGATGTTTTTGTATGAAGTCCCTCGGAAGTGTGTTCAAATCACAAGGGGGCAAGTTGGGATTAGGGCATGCCTAAAACTTGGACATTTTTCAGCCATAATGGAACAAAACAAAAACATCCAGGACTAAAACTAAGATGTTTTGGTCTTGACCTGTTTTCAGAACAAATAAGGCACAAAAAAGTACCCTAAATGTCCAGATGACCACTGGAGGGAATTAGGGTAACCCCCAATACCCTTCCTAGTGGTCATTGACCCCCCCTCACACCCCCCAAAATGTGAATAAAAATATGAGTTACCAGCCTCTGACAGCTGCAGATGTTAAAGTCAGGTCTATTAGAGCAGCATGCAGGTCCCTGGAGTAGTGTAGTGGTGGGTACAGTCCTTACCTTCTACCTGTCACACTTGTGGTGGTACCTGTGACCCCTCCCAAGGTCACCAAAGCCCTACTGTACCCGCATATAGGTGTCCCCTTCACCCATAAGGACTATTGTAGTGGTATACAGTGGGGGGGAAGTGGGTTTTGGGGGGCTCAGTAGACAAAATAAGGGAGCAACGGTGAGATGTGTACCTGGGAGCATGTTTTTGAAGTTCACTGCAGTGCCCCGTCTATTTTTTTTCATGGTTTTTCCACCACACTCTCTGTCCGCTCCCCTTTTTTATATAACTTTCATTTTCCTCCTTTTATTTACAGACGGCAGGTGTTTTAGATTTTGAAGCGCATATACTTCAATCAACCAGTCTATGTACATGTTTTATTCCTTTTTATTAATCTCTGTACATGTTTTGTTGTTCTTTGTACCTTTTTCAAAATATAGCGGTATAGCACAAAAATCTTCTTTTTATATCATTAAGTGTCACATCAGTTCAACCAACATTTCTTTTACATCTGTGTATATGTATCATTTTTTAAAATCTTCTTTTCAGTATCTGTATATATGTATTTACGTTTTATATTTGATGTTTTGTTTATTATAGACAACCTTTTATTGTTAAGTAGGACTCAACCACAATAAAAGTATCACTTAATGCCAAATAGTGGTTGCAAAGACATGGTAACAATTATCTTTATGTAATGGAGGAAAAGTCTCTGTATCTCCAGTGCAGAAAAAATTATTGTATTCTGATCCACGGAGTGAAATCTTCATTGGCTGAAAAACCTCCTTGAAATATACTTTCTTTGTATATGCAAATGATATTAATACTCTTTTTATTCAATATTTAAGCATAAGGCACCTTGCTTTATATTCCGACGGGGTCCCGTTTCGCCGTATCCGGCTTTATCAAGGGAAATTAACTTCGCCCTTATGCTGATCTCTGTAAGAAGAAGAAAAAAAACACTGAAATGCCATCCTCTGGTTTTGGTTCTTGGTATCACTCATCCTTTAACATTAGAAATGTTTAGTATGTTAAAGGATGAGTGATACCAAGAACCAAAACAGCCCTGGTTTCATCCCCGTGTGCAAAACCATGCCACAAACGTACTGGCTTTTCAGCATGATTTCTCTATGCTCTGCTCAATGCATTTTTTTCAAAATGGCGCCTGCTTTTATTGATGCTCATTAATGCAGCTCCCCCCATTATTGATGGAATGATTTAAAGAGCTAGTCATAGAAAAATGTTGCCCACTGAATCGTGGTATTGAGACCTCTAGGCTCTAAGGATTTTAACTTGAAAATCCACCGCCGCTCTAATTGCAGGAGGCATTTGGCTCTGTCTCCTCCTCTAATATCAGCCTGAATTTGATCAATTACAAAGCAGCAAAATTGTGTGAATTCATGTTTCCTGATGTTGCAATGTGCTGCTAGCGGGGACCCTAGCTGTTTCCGCTTTAAACAGGATTTATGTTCTAGTAACCTAGTGTGTAATTGCCTCGTAGTCTTCCCTATGTGTAACTTGTAACAAGGACGTTGTAACACATAGATCACAAAATCTGAATGACAATTAGTATGGGAATAGATTAAATATCTCTTAGAATCCACTGGATTGATGAATTCATCCCCCTCTTTCATTATGGGGCACGTACTACAATTGTCACACTTAAAGTGACCCCTCAGTCCGGTGGCCATAGTGCTTGATTTTAAACGTGCCGGACTCAATCTCTCTTTCAAGTTTGTTCCCCTCGAGTATGCTATGCGTAGCACACTTCTTCCAAAAATGGGATGCGATTGAATGATATCCCAGTTTTTTCTAATAATGTTGCCCACCTCTTCCCTTCCCCTTGTAAATTTTAGAACGAATGTTTCACAATTATCTTTATTATCTTTGTTGTCTTCCCTGATCTTATTATCCAGCAGTAAAAAGTCACGCTCACTGTATTTTGCTCTCGTGTATGCTCTTTTTACGATTTTGGAAGGGTAACCTCAATCTTCTAAATTATGAATAAGACTCTTTGCCTGTAAGTGTCAGTAAGTGCTCCCTCCTGAAATGGCCATGCGGCAAGTGCTTTGCTTGCCGCACAATCATTTCTTAAAAAAAGAAAAACCTACCTTTTACCAGCTGCAGTAAAAGGGGGCTTCCGCCAGCATAACAATCATGCCCCTTTTACCGCAGCTTGGTGAAAGGGGCCCACTATGCTTTAGTAAAAGGGCTCCTTTGATGCCAAAAGACCAAATACCCTGCAGGTTAGGACATTGGCATCCTAGATTGAAAATATGAATCCAGTGATATAATCCTAGTGTTCTTCATGCTAACCTTTATTTCAGTCACAACCCCTTAGTAGGATCAGATCTTTGGTGTTCCTTTCCCTCTCTTTCTGCCACAGTTTGATGAAATTCAGCAGTTTTTAATTGTTGGTCTTACCATTTTCAAATTTTCTGGGCTCCTTAGTAGCTGCTACTGTTGAATTTTTTTCCTTGTTTTTTTTTTTCCCCCCTTAAAGATGTCTCATATGCCGCAGTGATTTCTTGACAGAGGGTTGTTGTGTGTTTTCAGGCTATTCTGAATTATCTCCCTGTTCCTTTCCCTTGCTTTATTGTTGCTGGGTGCTGGACGCTCCCTTGGTTAAGTTTAGAACTGACCTGTCAGCAAGATTTGAATGCAGTGTGTGTTTGAACCCTTTTCTCTGAGCCTGTGCCATTCTGAGGAGCAGGATCCTGAGCTGGGAATTAAATCCAAGTCTCTCTCTAAGGGGTCCTTTTACTAAATTGCTTTCAGCAGATAATGTGGGTTTCATCCTGCAGTAGACATAGCACGAGTCCACTTTACTGTCTCTTGCACTAAAAAGGCATCCAGCATGGTAAAAATGTTGTGTTAGCTGCTTAACATTGAAATGGGCAGGAGTTAGGTGAGATGTAGGTGAGCGGAGAGTGGCTGGCTGTGATAGCGCAGGTCCATACTGCTCATTGGCTGTCAGAACTGCTGACAGTGCAGCTGAACTTACCGCCACCTCAAGATTTAATCATCTCTTTGACCTCATGTGCAACCTTCTTTAAATTAGTCACCTTATTTTCTAACTCATGTTACTCTCTTACCTTTCTATGTGCTCCATTTTTGCTTATACCCTATGCTGTCTATTAAAATGTTCTATTTCATATTGTGTTGTCATTGTAAGTAGTATACTATGCCATACTTTGTATTGTTATTTGAATATTTTTACTGTTGTAATTGTCTGTTGCTTATGTTTGATTTATTCTTACTGTACACCGCCTTAAGTGAATTCTCAAAAAGGTGGTAAATAAATTCTAATAAATAAATACTTAAATAAATAAAAGAAGAAGCGGTGTCTGCGAGGTGGGTGGGCCTCCTATCCAAGTTTCCAAGTTTATTTAAATTTGTTACCCAAATGTGATAAAAAGGAGAAGTAACATATTCAACACAAGATACAAGAGGGAAGGAAGGGTAGAACTACAATTTTGATAGTCTAGATGGTGGGAAAAAACAATAGCAGAATTCTGTACCATCCAGGTAACCCAAAACTGCAACTCTTAATGGAGAGGTAATTTATTGATAGGTTTTGGCAAAAAGGTTCTGAGATTGGTTTTAAAGTGTTTTACTGATGATTATAATATCAGTGAGTTGGGAAGAGCATTCCATAGTTGAAGGCCTTGCACTGAGAATATAGCTTCTCTGATATGTTCATGGATGATGGACAGTTATGTGGTAACTAGGAACATGAGTTGGTTTTGTTGAGCAGATCTAAGGGTTCTGTTTGGACAGTAAGGAATGAGAAGTCAAGAGGTTCATTTGAAGACAAGGTCTTAAAGACAAGCAATAAGATTTTATAGGTAATCTGATGAGTCAAAGGTAGCCAGTGTGCATCCTTTAGACTGATGTGACATGATCTTATTTTCTAATCTTTGCTATGAGTCTGATATCCGTGTTTTGTATAATTTGTGTTGGTGTAGAACTTTGACCCTTATTCTATGATAAAGAGAATTAAAATATTCAAGTTGTGTTATGACTAGTGAATAGATCGATATATTGAGTGAAGAAGGCGAGATCAATTCTTCCCCCGCTCTCTCCTTTGATCTGAGCTCCCACCCTCAGGTGTAGACACCCATCTGATCTTCCCCCCCCCCCAATCACAGTTTCCAGTAACCCCTCCTCCGATCACAGCTTCCAGTTCCCCCATCCGTTCCCTGCCACACATTCTGGGACCCTTATGGAGGTCACTCCTTAACGGTCCGCTCCCCCTCTGCACTCCAAGACCCACTCCATTCCTGCTCCCCCCCCCCAAAGCTCTATCCTCCCCACTTTGTCTACGCCGGGATTAATTCAGGGGTCAGCATTGGTGGGGCATTGATCCCTGGCAGCTGCCACTTGGGTTGGTGCCTGAATCCAAAATGGCGCAGATGGTCCCTAGTGGTAATCTTGTGGTACTACTGCTAGGGCCATTGACTCCATTTGGATTCATTAATTACATCTAGGCTTGTATCCCACTAACACCTTTCAGTTCTAAGCGGGTTTCAAAATCAAGAAAACCAGAAAATTCTTCTGGGGAGCTATAAAACTTAAAAAAAAAAAAAAAAACCCCAAACTAAGTTACAAACTTTTTGAATAAGAAAAAGTTTTTATATTCTTTCTAAAAGAGAGAGATGACTATGAGATAAAGAACATTCCAGCAACGTCTTTCCATAATCATGCTTCTTGAACAGCCAGAGATTTATCAAAAGATGCTAATCTTTTCTTTCCCTTAATTTACGGAAATATAAGGGCGTTGTCAGCATCACATCTAGCTCTGTAGGAAGATGCAAAACAAAAATGAACAAGCAGATAGCTAGGAATCTGCCCTTGTAACATTTTAAAAAGGAAACAAGTCAACGTAAAGAAAACTCTAGCTGCAATGGGCAGCCAATGAAGCTTAATGTAGAAAGAAGAAGAAACAGTATCAAACAGATAAACCAAATATCAGTCTTGTTCTGTACTGTTTGAAGCGTTCTTAATGACGCCTTAGAACAGCCCAGACAGATCAGATTGCAATAATCAAGAGATGATGATAATAATGAATGTACCAGTCACTCATATTGGTTAAGTTAAAAAAATGTCTGAATAATACGAAGTTTATTCATCAAGAAGAAACACTTTGACTACAGCGTAAACTTGTGTTTCCATTGAGAGAGTACAATCAATTTGAATCCCCAGAATCTTAATAACTGGAAAAAGTTAAAAAAAATCATCCTTATTAATAGAAATCATCTGGGATTTGTTCTGGTTTAGAATGAAAACATAAAAATGTAGTTTTCTCTGTGTTAAGTTTTAACTTGTGATCAAACATCCATTTTTTCTAATAATGCTATACAAAGTTGAACTCGCCTAACATCAATATTAGAAATGGATTGAATAGGAATTAATACTGAAATGTCATCTGCATAAATGTAATGAAGAAAGCCATTCCTTTCTAATAATAAAGACTGTAAAAAAAAACATTGAACAATACCGGAGAGAGGGGAGAACTCTGTGGAACTCCACAAGCATTACTCCGACTGAAAGACGAATCTGTGTGTAGCTTAACCCTATATGACCTACTACCCAGAAAGCCTCAAAACCACTTCAGAACATTGCCCGTAATAACAAGGTATGATTCACCAAGTCAAAAGTGAAATACCAAAGCACTTTTTCCTTCACTCATAGGGCCTTTTACTAAGCCGCAGTAGCGTTTTTGTTGCATTCTAAAAATAAGCTTGCGCTAGACGCTAGAGACATCCATATATTCCTTTGGGCGTCTCTAGTGTTTAGTGAGTGCTAATGATTAGTGCGTGCCAAAAACACTACTACAGCTTAGTAAAAGACCCCCCTCAATAATGTCGTAGCATGATCTAAAAAAGAACACAACACTGTTTTCATTCTAAGACTCACAAAACCCGGATTGAAATGCAGGAAGAATATCATGCAAATCCAAGTATTGATTAAGCTGTGTAGTAACTATTTCCTCCATTAATTTTACAAAAATGGGATACAGGTCACTGGTCTATAATTAGAGACCAATTTGTGTAATTATGATTTCTGCCAAGCTGTTAGGAAAGGTTCCATGAGATAACTGATACTTAATCCATGAATAAACATTAACACAAAATGATATTGGGGTAATTCCATTAAATAAGGGGACAAATATCCAATATACAAAAAGAGGAGACATCATAATTTGGAGAAAACTGACCACTGGGTAACATCAAAGTCCTTCCACACTCTTATTGACTGGAATACCCTGCACTGAAGTTATATCAGTATTGAACTGGATAGCAGCAGGGGGGGTAGCTGCCTTCAAGGACTGCTGACCCCTGGATAAGTCCTAGAGTGGGTTGGAGCATGGGGGGAAGGTAGGGCTTTGGGGGGGGCAGGCTTTCTTGAAAAGGTAGGGCATGGTGGGCAGGGGGTCTTAAGAGGGCCCTGGATTATGTGTGTGTGTGGAGGGGGGGGGGGATCAGATGAAGGGGCCATATTGGTGATGGGAGCTGGGATCGGATGGGGGAGCTGTATTTGGGAGGTTGCCGTGAACTGGTTGCATCAACCTTGCCAGCTGTCATTTTTACAGCGCATGGGCACCATGTTACAATCCTTACTGCATGTTAATCTTTACTGTTACTTTGCAGTAAGTACAAAACCCATCGCAATCTAGTAAAAGGTCCCTAGTAGTGTACATCACTAGCTATGCATGAATATATATTGTTTTTCAGTGTGTTTGTCCAACATTCTTGTTATATTATTAATGTACAGTCTATACTGTGGTAGATAAATTTCACAACAAAGAAATGTTCTTACTTTATAATGATTTTTTTTCCCCAATTTTAGGCTGCAAAGGAGCAGACCCAGGATTTGATAGTGAAAACAACAAAGCTGCAAGCAGAAAAGTATGTATACAAGTTTCATTTATATGTGTTACGCATACTGGGGTCAATATTCAAATTACCTACTCTGGAACTCGTGTTTGGACATGATAAATATTCAAATTAGAAACCTTTTTTATACTTGAGATTTTAACCACATAGAAAAATTCTTTGAAAATTCCTTCCCCTCCCCCCCAATCAGTTTGTATAAAAGTAAGTTTGAAACAGCGTGCATACTTTACACTCATAAAAAAGAAAAGAGAGTGGATAGAAGGTTTTTTTTAAAGAAATAGATCATATTGTGTGAGGAAGAATAATACTTTTTCATTTACTTGGAGATCAGACTTTGGTATCCCACAGGGTTCACCGTTGTCTCCGATTCTGTTTAATTTGTTTGAGTTCTTTGGACTCGGTTTTGGATACATCTGGTCACTGTGGTTGCTCATATACAGCTGATATTTATTTATTTATTTATTTATTACATTTGTACCCCGCGCTTTCCCACACATGGCAGGCTGAATGCGGCTTACATAGTAACAATAAAAATTACAAGTCATATGAAGAATATACATTAGTAGTAAACGTAATATACAATTTGTAGTAAACGTAATAATAATATTTGTTTTGATCCCAGTCATATTAAATTTTGTATAAACTTCTATTTCTGACTGCTTTGCTTTGATTCACTCATAGGCTATTCATCATCCTTTGAAGCTCAATGCAGCTAAGTCTAAGTTGTTATATTTGTGTAATGATGTCTCTTTAGTTGTTGCGTGACTGTAGCTTCTGGAGAATAGTTAAAGCTGAAAAATCTAAGGTTTTGGGAATTATTCTGAATACTTAAATGATGATGGGTCTGCAGATAAATTACTTGAGTAAGAAGTTATTTTTTTAAACTACGACAACTAAGGGTGATAAGATTTGTATTTGTTTTGTTTTACTGAACATTTTACTGAACATTCACTGGTTGGATTATTGTATTGCTTTATATGGTGGATTAAACTCAAGATTAGTTAACAAGTTGCAATTACTACAAAATGCTACAGCTAAAATGATCTATGGCTGGTCACTCTATGATCATGTAATACCGTTGCTCAGGAGGCTACATTTGTTATCGGTCTCTGCTCGGATAGTTTTTGCGGTTGCCTGTATTGTGTTTAGTATATTACAGAGGAACTGCTCTTCTCTCCTTCTGTAGTTAATAGCTTATCCAGCTTTTTGAAGGAATTACTGTTTTTATTCTACTCTATTGTTGGGATTTCCACCTGTTGAGAAAGTTCACTATAAGAGTATTCATGATGGCTCTTTTTCCTTTCAAGCCAGTAAATTGTGGAATTCTATACCTACCCAAGTTTGTGTGTTTTCTAGTTATCTACAATTTTGTAAAGGATTGAAATCTTAATCTTTTTTAGTAAGTATCTGAATGATACTAGTGGCCTAGTGGTTAGGGTGGTGGACTTTGGTCCTGGGGAACTGAGGAACTGAGTTTGATTCCCACTTCAGGCACAGGCAGCTCCTTGTGACTCTGGGCAAGTCACTTAACCCTCCATTGCCCACCGCATTGAGCCTGCCATGAGTGGGAAAGCGCGGGGTACAAATGTAACAGAAAAAAAAAAAGCTTTCCTAACTTTCCAGTATATGTTTTGAACTCATGTAACCTGCTTAGATTCTTTATTGATATTAGCGGGCTATAAATACCCTGAAAAGAATAGCATAGACCAGGGGAGTAAAAGTGCATATAAAGGATTTTAATTTCCAAATCAGCATGAATGCTTTTCAATGTGTATTTTCCACTTGCTTCCATATAGGGAGAAAAAAAAAAGTACCCATATTTTGTGCACTGCCTGAACCGTCAAAGAATTTCCCTTTTGAAAATTTGTTTGTTTGTTTGTTTGCGGGCACTAAGTACCAGTTATGTGTAATTTGTCCAGTACTGCCTCTCATTATACTTACGGAGAGGGAAACATGGGTCAGCAACAAGTGAAACATGACTTCAGTTTGTACAAAATTTTGAGATTAATGTGTGTGTGGGTTAATATGAGGGCTTCGCTAGTAAAATACAATTTTGTTGTACCTGATAAATATTGATGACTTGATTATTTTTACATTCACACAAAGGGAAAGGGGATGGGATTTAATATACTGTCTTTCTATATTTACAATCAAAGCGGTTTACATATTTTATACAGGTATTTATTATGTACCTGTGGTAATGGAGGGTTAAGAGACTTACTCAGTCACAAGGAGCTGCAGTGGGAATCAGGTCACCACACTAACCATTAGGCTACTCCTCCCACAAATTTAGCATGATTTATCTGGTAGTATTCATAGATCGTTTCCAGAGATTGTTTGAACAAGTGAGAGAAAGAGAGATTGTCTTCATTTTTTATAGTCAAAGGGGCCCTTTTACTAAAGCGTAACACATGCTAGTGGACATTAGTGTGCACTGAGTACTACATGACCCATAGGCATAAAATAGGACACATCATTTAGTACACACTAATGTCACTTAGCACGAGTTAAGCTTTAGTAAAAGGGCCCCAAAGTGCAGTGCTTTCAAGTAAAGATAAAATAAAAGTATAAAGTCCTTTTTAAAGCCATTGCCCTATTTTCAAATTGGTTAGGGAAGTGAAACAGTTCTGTTCGAAGAGTGATTTTTTTTTCAAAAATGTTTTCTTACAATAGTTAACAAGAAGTTAAAAGTGAATTAGTGTGCTCACCTTATACCCTTATCGAATCAGACTCAAGAGTTATGACACAGGTCTTATGGTTAGGACTAATTTTGTTCCAATTGAAGCCTTTAATTTGATTTTGATATGAAAAACTCTTTGGGTAGCTATTTAGCTTTCCTTTGATGTAAAGTCACTGTGTAAAACTTAATCATCCTGTTGCATTTTGTGGTTGATTTGGTATGTTCTACTCATATTTTTTTAGCTTAGTGGTTTTCAACCCGGACCCCAGGACACACCCAGCCAGTTGAGTTTTCAGGATGTCTACAATGAATATGCATGAGAGATTTCCATGTACTGCCTCCATTGTGTGAAAATCTTTTTTCACGCATCTTCTTTGTGACTATCTTGACAATCTGACTGATTGGGTGTTTCCTGGAGGACTGAGTTGATACCTCACGGTTTACCTTAATATTTAGTCACCTTATCAATTTTCCGTCACACTTAAAAACACTATACATAAATAAAATAGCTGTTATTCAGGTTTTTTTGTCTGTGATGGATCTCATCATTAAAGGAGACCCAAGAATGCTGAGCAGGCTAGGTCAGCAGATAGGTGTCCCCCCCCACAAGGATGTGTCCCTACCTCATGGATCTGGGGAAAGATAGAAGGTGTCTTCCACTTGTAGCAACCATCTTCCCTTCAGGTTGAGCCCACTGAGGCTGGTGGCCACCAGGTCTTCAGTGCCTAAATCCAATACCCAAGGAGAGAACAAGAAAGCAGAGGAATCCCAATGGAGATGCAAGCATAGGGTTCTCACTGATGAGAACTAAGGCTGAGATCCATCAGGGACTAGAGCAGCATCAAGAAGTATATAAGGAAGGGATCCTCAGAAGCTTAGCCGAGATTGGGTGGTGGAGCCGGTGGGGGGAGGCGGGGCTAGTGCTGGGCAGACTTCTATGGTCTGTGCACTGAAAATGACAGATACAAATCAAGGTAAGGTATACACAAAAAGTAGCACATATGAGTTTATCTTGTTGGGCAGACTGGATGGACTGTGCAGGTCTTTTTCTGCTGTCATCTTCTATGTTACTATGTAAGGGTATGAATAGGATTTAGCAAGAAGGCAGCCAAAGCTCAAGATTACACCAAGTAGCACAGACCAAACTGACAAGAAAATTAAAGAGTGACTAAAATTATATGGGAGTCTAGGCAGAAACAAGTTGGCCTCTGAACAAACATGGCCAGCCTTCCTGGTGAGGCATAATGACAGTAACTGGCAGGAGGTCAGAAATTCACCCCAGCAAAACTCTCCCAGGAGATGAGCCCCCTGGACGCTGGTGGTGTAAGCTCGCAATCTGGAGATAAAAATAACCTCTGCAAAACTTCATGGCCAGGTGTAAATTTTTAAAGATTGAGCTTGTTTGGTCATACTCAAAAGCAAGATGTAGCAGGATTCAGAAATAGAACTTCATTTCATATCAGGGCTTTTCATCATGTTATAGCTTGAGACAGGGAGTGAGTAGTATCTCCTCAGTGAAAAGAACAGTAAATGAATAGAAAGCAACCAACCTAAGGAGAAGTAATAAGAAAAATAGTTTTCCCCTTTTCCTTAAACAGAACAGTGCCGCCAGGGGCCTTACACTGAATTGCAAACATTAAGTCATGGTTGTTATGCAGCTCAACATAAACTTGGGGGTGGGAGAAAGTGGAACATGAGTCCATCAAATATCCTGTTGAAAATCACCTTGATTTGATATGGATGAGGCAATTTTCAATCATTTGAAAAATGCATGAAAATCTGTGCATCATCAGCATGGTTTTCACTCAAAGGGCTGTTAATGTCAAATGTACATCTCTACTATAAGCTGAATGTTTTGTCAGCTGCCCACTGACACTTCTTCTGTCAGGTTTAGTTTGATTTTAAATTGTTAGTAGCTTGCATATCTGAAAATACACCTGCCTAATTATATCTTGGTTATTTTTGTTCTCTCCACATATGTTCATAGTGTGTAACATTTCCTGTCATGCTTTTAAAATTTTTTTTAATGTAATATGGTAAATCAAGGTTTAAAGTACAGTTTAAAATAGCATTGTTTTATTTTAATTGTATGTTGGGTCACATTCTTTTCTAGCTAGTAGAAGACAAAGTGAAGGCTTCATTCGTAGTTTATGTATCAGAAGGAACCCTTATTCTTAGGATGTCAAGCCTGCAGGGTCTCTTTTTTTTTTTTTTTTGTGCTTGTTCAATCAGGGTGAAATATCCAGCTTCAAATTAGCTGTTCCAAAACACTCAATAAACTCCACTGTAGACTTCTAAATAGTTCAGTCTTAATAACCATTCCTTTGTTTTATTCTTATACATTCATTAAAGCCAGGAAACTGTGTCACACCATCAGTACTTCAAACATATGCAGATGAGTTCCCTGAAACACATTAGATCAAAGTTGAAAAGTCAAAAATTAGATCAAAGTTGAAAGTTTGCAAGTCATATGCAAATTAGACCCAACTTATTCAGCAGGCCAGGTGAGAATCATTGGGGTTGATATTCTAAATGATTTAACAAGCCAGAAATGGCTGCTGACCGGTTAAATCGTTTGGAGCTATCAGCTAATTTCCCGCAGCACTTAACTGGTTATTGCTGTTGAAATTTAGTGGTTAGGGCCCAAGTGAAAACCAGCTATTTTGGGGGTGTTCTAGGGGTGGAGTCACACTTGGCCACTTAAGTGCTAATATGTGGTAACCCATGGCTGGTTAAGTGCTAAATATTGACTTAAGTGTGCTAGCTGACTTCACGAGAAAACAGATATTCAGTGCTGAGAAAACAGATATTCAGTGCTGAAGCCCAGATATGGCCCAACATTGAATATTTGGGAATAATGCTGGCGGTGGTCAGCAAAATGCTCACTGCTGCCGGCTGAATTCCTTAGATTCTAGTGCTCAAAATAGAGACTTCAGCTCCTTTCCCTTGTTACCATCCAGAGCAACCTGCTATATTACAGCTTGCCCCACCAGAAGTCTCAGAATTAAAGGTTGCTAGGATTCAAGTATTAACAGCTCTTATACAAAAGTTCACTTAATTTAGATCCACTCCATCAGATCCTCTGTAGGTGAGCTTTATCCATTCCATTCAGAATCAGACTCCCAGGGTTAAAGTCATATTGCATAGCATCCCAGCACAAGTTATCCTGCTCTGCTTCCCTTAGTTTAGGCTCAAAGCTATATTTTATATCACACCAGGAAAATTTCTTACCCGGGTTTGTCAGGCTGAGCCAATGAGGGAGCTAATTTAGGTACTGACTGCTGTGATGGGCATGGTCCTGCCTCTAACTTTGGACTGGGTTTGAAGAGAGGTTGCTGGATTTTCTTTCCTCCCTGCAAATATTTGTAAGAAGAATGTTTTTTCTCAGTTTTCTGATGTAATTTCTCATCATGGACCCCTATCCTCAGATGACACCATCCCTTTTGCGTTAGCATTTTATGTGTGCTTCATCCGATCTGTGGAGAGTTTTGAACTGTCTGTAAGGCTAGGTATTACCAGGTTAGGTGGAGATTGATGTTCTTCATCTGCTTCAGCCAGTGTAATGGAGCATGGTAAGTGATCAGTATTAACAACCTTCATCCAACTAAATAATATTGAAGTAAGTTAATGACCCACTTTTGGCCAGATAATTCTTTTTTTGTTATAGGCCAGGGATAGGAGAGAGACCATCATTGTATTCCTGTAACAGCACATGCAATTCTCTAATTTGAGTAGCATTTAGGTGCTCTCCTATACGGATTGCCCCCCTTCTTAATCTTTTCTATTTGGGGACCAAAATCTTCATTCTTACTTTCCTGAAATTCAGCTATCAGTGCTCCTCAACAGGTCTACATGGACCTGGCATTAGAGAATTACGTGGTAATGGCAACACTCTAAAATTACCGAGGATGCGGGAACAAAACTTTTTATCGCCTCACAGGAATGTTAAAAAGCCTTGTTCTCATGTTTAAAAAAATCCTTTCCTCCCTTCTTGTTCTCCTCACCGTGGGTGTCACTTACACATTCCTGTAGCCAACAGCAATTCACACAGGCAATATCCGTGACCTTCTTCCTGCTACATCCCGCTCTCTGTACTGCAATTTCCTATTTAGCATCAAAGCAGGAAGTTGCAGTAGAGAGGGCAGGACGTGGCAGGAGGAAGGACACTGAGCCGGCCTATGTGAATCGCTGCCGACTGCAGGAAAGTGTAAGTGACACCTGTAGGGAGGAGGACAGGAAGGGAGAAAAGTGCTGGCTGGACCCATGGGAGGGGGGGGGGGGGGCTGGAGGGAAAAGGTGCTCAGGTTGTACCAGTAAGAATTTGTCAGATACCAGAGGGCCAATGAGCCTCTTGAGGAAGGAACAGGAGTCCTTGAGGCCGAGTAGCAATCTCTTTCCAGATGATAACAGCAAGATACAGGTCTTGCTTCCATTGCTTTCCTGCCTTGACCAGTTAACCTTGGGTGTTCAGGCCATGAGAGTCTTTGCTTTGGCACAAGAGTCTTGACAATTGTGGCTTCCTCCTGCCTAGTCTAGGTGGAGCTTGGGTGCTTTCCAGTTGACTGAACTCAATTGTTAATTTCCTTTCCTTGATTCCCTCCAAACCAGTCCAGAACCCATCAGTGAAACCGTGGCAGTTGAGAATAGAAAGAAGAATTGCATTCTGGCTTTATTTTGGGATTAATTTTATGCTGGTCTGAACTATCTGAGATACTACCAGTGGGATTCATTTTTGGCTGTATCAAGTTTGATTTTGGTGGTGGTTTGGAAGCTCAAACAAAACCAATTTTATGTATTTATTTACTGTTGTCTTCAGTGTCTGTGTGTTTTTTCCTGGATTCATAAATTTGACATAGGTATTGAAGAACGGAAGGCAGTGCCAACTCCCTATAATGAGAGTAAAATCAGTTCTGAACTTTTTTTCCTCTGTCTGCTGGCAGGGGCACATAATCCACTTGTCTGGACTAGCCTGGCAGGACTCAAGGAAAGGAAATTAACAAAACTTAAAATTTCACCTTACGTGACCATACCTTACCTCAAACACTACTAGTTTGTTAGGTGAATGGAGGAGTAGTATAATGGTTAGAGCAGTAGGCTGAGAACTAGAAGAACCTTGTTCAAATCCCACTGTAAGTCCTTGTGATTTGGGGCAAGTCGCCTACATAAGTATTGCCATACTGGGACAGACTGAAGGTCCATCAAGCCTAGCATCCTGTTTCCAACAGTGGCCAATCCAGGTCACAAGTGCCTAGCAACATTCCCAAACAGTATAATACATTTTGTGCTGCTTATCCTAGAAATATAATCTGTACTTGTCCCAAACAACCATATCTTCTCCCAAAAGTATTTTCCTTTTTCTTTTGTATACACTTCAATAGTATATCCCTCTGTAGCAAAAATTTTCAAACAATGTAATTGCCACTTTCATGCTTTGGGGATCATCAGATAGTAATGCTGCTGTCACCATACGAACACAATGTTCAATATTCACTATCCATCAAGAAAAATGGTTGAGGCGCAAATCGTCATAGATCAACCCACATTGACTTTTTTTCAAGATTCTTACTGCTTATTTTTGAAAATTTTTAACATCTTTCTTAAGAATTGAAAAATCATAGCAGCACTTCTTTCACATCAGCAGCATTTTTAACAACAGGAGAACCTCTGCCAACATGGCCAGGTTTCGATATCTTCCTCAGGGAAGAGGTTCTAGCTACATAATAGTCATGCTCCTGCAAAGATTTGAAAAAAAAAAATGGCCAGATTATATTGGTTGTAAAGTCCCCGCACATGAAATAGTGGTCTGTTAAATTGAATATCCTAGAAAGAAGGAGTGCATTTCCGCAAGTTTATTGCCTCAAGTACAGACCTAGATTGTGAGCCTTAAAAAAAGCTACAATAACCTACTGAGCCTGATTGCACATCACTTCTATAACATTTGGTCTTTGCAGGCAGTATATTAAAAAAAAATATTAAAAACATTAAATAAAGTAGCTTGCCCTACTGTTTTGTTTTTTTATGTATACTAATGCACGTTAACATTTACATTGTTATTATAGTACTTTAAGGCAGTGACCCCTTTGTTAGGAGAGTTAAATGCAAGCGAGAAAGACTGTTGTGGTTTTCAGAGGAGGTAGTTTATAAGTTAAGATCAGAAAAATTACCTTTCATAAGGTACAAATATCTGAGAAAAGAGGAGAAAGAAAATTACCTGAAAGGAAAGAATCAGAGAAGGTAGGGAAGCAAAGGTGCATATGGAGGAAGGATAATTGGCAGTAAAGCAAGGTGTTAATTTTTTTTCAAGTTGTTAGTGAGAGGTGGGATTGTAAAATTCAGCTGGAAAAGAGGAAATTGAAGAGGGTGATTAGGAAATAAGTATGTTGAACAAATAGTTTTGTACTTGTGGTAGCTGATTAGATAACACTTTTTATTGGACAAACAATTTTATTAAAGAAAACATGATGCAAATGATAAAGTCAGATTGGAAAAGCAATTTTGTTTGTTTTTGTTTGAAATAATGTACAAAAATACTCCACTCCCACCCCTCCCCCTCTCCTCCAGAACCATTAAACAGAAAAGAGTAAGAGAAATCCAGAGGGCCCCTGAAACAGTTACAGTCATATGGAACACAGAGAACCATGTTTCTTGTGCCCCCACCCCCATGCCCAGAGAAAAAAGAAGAGAAGGAAGCTACCCGGTACTCAGTAGCATCCGGGAGAGATATGCAGAGAGTTATCCCTCCCCCCAAAATAAGAAAACCTAACGTAAAGTGAACCAATTAATCCAGAGTGTTTAGGAAAAGACTACGACCTCTAGGATGGAGTGTATCCAAATAGGGCTCCCAAAGCAGAAGGAACTGTTTCCATTTGAGGTGCATCTGGCATCCTAAGCCTCCCATTGTGCCAATAAATGAAGTAGGTTCCACCAGTGCCAGTAGCTAGGGGATTCCTGTGTGGCCCAGTATTGCATTATGCATTTCCTTGCCAATAGGCACATTTTTCTAAGGAGGACTGAATCCTCGGATTTGCCCCTAAAGTCCCTGGGTCGATTCCCAGGGACATTTCAAGCAGATAGGGGACTGAATACAACCTGCTTTTAAGAGTTGGGTTTGGGTTCAATAAGCCCAACAGAGGACTTGATAATAGCTCTCGCGCAACCAAGCACAGGATGTAAGAAGGGGTATGCTCCTGATATTGGTCAACAAGTTCCATCCATCCAGCCAGATCCATTCCTAAATCACTTGCCCAGTTGAAATGAATATTCTCCAAATCCTTAGGTTTCTCCAACATACTAAGAGCTTTATATGCCCCTGAGACCGAAACCCCTATTTCAGAGATGGCATTAAAAGAATTTCCTAAGGTGCTCACCCATACGCATTTGGAGTCGGGTACTGTCTAAAGAAGCAAGATATTGTTTAAGCTGATGATAGGCGAATCTATATCCTCATTCCTCACCAGTTTTCTGCTGGATCTTAGGAAAGGGGAGAAGGCGTCCCTCTTGATCTAAGATGTGCTTATACTGGCATAACCCCCTCCGCTCCCAATGCATAAAGGTAGAATTGGTCAGATGAGGCTCAAAAGCCAAGTTGCCCTGTAAGGGCAGCTGATCTGTCATCAAGGGACTACCCTCTAGACCCTGAACAAGGAAGCCTCATTCTAATTTCAAGGAACGTATGAGAAGGCGCCCCTTAAACTTCCAAGGAAATAACACTCTTTTTAATCGAGAATATCATTTGCATGAAACTAGGGTGCTGTTTATTTCCTTCCAATTCTTATTCTTATTCTCTTTCAAAAGTCCATAGTTGCATCTTTGGGGAACACTATATTTTGCGTAAGTGGCTTTACAAATGGATAGATTTTAATACGATGTACAGACCAGAGATTGTTCAGATGAGATTGTTTCTCAAAGTTAAATAGATCCAGTAAAAGCTATTGGGAGAAAGACCAAGAAAATATGTATCAACACTCAGCCTTTCTTGTTCAGAAAACCTTCTTATTCAAAATGGAGTTTTGAGGATGTTTTTAAAACTTAAATGTTAATTCCTTTGCTCCTCTGTTCATAAGAACATAAGCATTGCCATACTGGGACAGATTGAAGGTCCATCAAGCCCAGTATCCTGTTTCCAACAGTGGCCAATCCAAGTCGCAAGTACTTGGGAAGATCCTAGAACATCAAAACAGATTTTATGCTGCTTATCCTAGGATATGCAGAAGATTTTCCCCAAGTCCATCTTAATAATGGCTTATGGACTTTTCTTTTAGGAAATTATCCAAACCTTTTCTAAACCCTGCTAATTTAACTGCTTTTACCACATTCTCTGGCAACAAATTCCAGAGTTTAAATACTCATTGAGTGAAGAAATATTTTCTCCGATTCGTTTAAAATTTACCACTCAGTAGCTTCTTTGCATGCCCCCTAGTCCTAGTATTTTTAGAAAGAGTAAACAAGCGATTCACATCTACCTGTTGCACTCTACTCAGTATTTTATAAACCTCTATCATATCTCTCCTCAGCCTTCTCTTCTCCAAGCTGAAGAGACATAGCCGCTTTAGCCTTTGTTCATAGGGAAGTTGTCTCATCCCCATTATCATTTTTGTTGCCCTTCTCTGTACCTTTTCTAATTCCACTGTATCTTTTTTGAGATATGGTGACCAGAACTGCACACAGTATTCGAGGTGCAGTCGCACCATGGAGCAATACAAAGGCATTATAATATTCTCAGTATTGTTTTCCATTCCTTTCCTAATAATTCCTAACATTCTGTTTGCTTTCTTGGCCGCTGCTGCACATTGAGCAGAGGGTTTTAACGTATCTTCAATGATGACACCTAGATCCTTTTCTTGGGTGGTAACTCCTAATGTGGAACCTTGCATCACATAACTATAATTTGGGTTCCTGTTTCCCACATGCATCACTTTGCACTTTCTCACATTAAACGTCATATGCCATTTGGATGCCCAGTCTCCTAGTTTCGTAAGGGCCTCTTGCAATTTTTCACAATCCTCTTGCAATTTAACAACTTGGAATAACTTTGTAGCATCAACAAATTTAATTACCTCACTAATTACTCCCATCTCTAGATCATTTATAAATATGTTTAAAAAACAGTGGTCCCAGCATAGATCCCTAAGGAACCCCACTATCTACCCTTCTCCATTGAGAATACTGACCATTTAACCCTATTCTCTGTTTTATATCTTTTAACCAGTTTTTAATCCATAATAGGACATTGCCTCCTATCTCATGACTAATTTCCTCTTGAGTCTTTCATGAGGTACTTTGTCAAATGCCTTTTGAAAATCCAGATACACAATATCGACTGGCTCACCCCTTCAAAGGAATGTAGTAGATTGGTGAGGCAAGATTTTCCTTCACTAAATCCATGTTGGCTTTGTCTCATTAATCAATGCTTACATATATGCTCTGTAATTTTGTTCTTTATAATAGTCTCTACCATTTTGCCCAGCACTGACAGTCTGTAATTTCCTGGATCACCTCTGGAAGCCTTTTTAAAAATTGTATTACATTGGCCACCCTCCAATCTTCCAGTATAATGCTTGATTTTAAAGATAAATTACATATTCCTAGCAATAGCTCTGCAAGTTCATTTTTCAATTCTATCAGTACTCTGGGATGAATACCATCTGGTCCAGGTGATTTTCTACTCTTCAGTTTGTCAAATTGCTCCATTACATTTTCCATGTTTACAGAGATTTGTTTCCATTTCTCTGACTTGTCTGCATAAAATACCATTTCTGACACCGGTATCTCTCCCACATCTTGCATGGTGAAGACCGAAGCAAAGAATTAATTTTATCTCTCCGCTATGACCTTGTCTTCCCTGATTTCCCCTTTATCCCTCAGTCATCTAGCAGTCCAACTGATTCTTTTACCGTTTTCTTGCTTCTAATATACCTAAAAAGTTGTTATTCTGTGTTTCTGCCTCCAACGCAATTTTCTTTTCAATGCTAATGTATTGAATTTCCTGTGTATACTTACTCCAGAGCTGATATAAAATCTGATCATATTATGATCACTGTTATCACTGTTATCAAGTGGTCCCAGCACCATTACGTCCTGCACCAGATCATGCGCTCCACTGAGTACTAGGTCTAGAATTTTTTCTCCTTCTTGTTGGTTCCTGAGCCAGCTGCTCCATAAAGCAGTTGTTGATTTCATCAAGGAATTTTACCTCCCTAGCGTGCACTGATATTACATTTACCTAGTCAATATCAGGGTAATTGAAATCACCCATTATTATTTCGTTGCCCAGTTTGTTAGCCTCCATCCCCCAGATCCTCTGGCACAAACCACAATGTACAGCAGTGTTCAGAGAGGATATTCACCGACACTGTCCAGTTAAGTGTCACTGAATATTCCCTCCCAGCCCACTGATTGGGAGTTAAGCAGGCAGGAGCCTCTCCTGCCACTTAAACCCCTTTGACTAGCTACCCTTTTGTTAAATTAATAAATCCACAATTTTAGCCAGTTGATTTTATATCCCAATAGTCCCCCAAATCTTCAATAATAAAACAACTTAGGAAGTGTGCTTTCTGGATTTACTAACAGCACATCATTTGCATACATGGCAATTTTAATACACACAGAAATTCCTTGAATGTCATCACATTGCTATATGGCAATTGCCAATGGTTCAGGTGCCAGAATTAAAAGCAGAAGAAACAGGGGGCATCCTTGTCAGATACCCCTAGATAAACATATACTAGGGGAAAGAACAGCCAGGTTAAATATATACTGTGTAACCTGGCTGTGGGTTTACACAACACACCATAGTAGAAGCCTTTCCTTTCCTTGGATGCAAACCATGTAAATGTATAGAATAGGTAATGCCATTCTGCTTGGTCAAAGGCCTTCTTTGCATCTAGTGACATAGAGATGGTGGGCAGTGCCATCTATTTGGCCTTCTGCATAAGATGGAGACAAGGCCTAGTGTTGTCTGAGCACCTCCCTGAGATGACTCACCTGACAGGATGAATTAACTTATGTAGTACAGTATTTAGGCAGCTCACCTAAATTTTAGCATAAATCTTAGTCAATATTTATAAGTGAAATGGGTCAATAATTCACTTCTCTTGTGGGTCTTTACTTGGCTTGGGAATGCCCATAACTAGTAACTCTGCAAAGGTTCTGCAATTTCCCCTGTTTTTTTTTTTTGAGAATTTGCCATAGGCGTCCATTAATTTGGGGGTCAGCATGATGTAAATACTCTTTAAAAAAAAAACAAAACAGCCAAAACAAAACAAAACAAAACAGCCCTTTTCAGTGAGACTGTCCATCTCAGGCATTTTGGACTCAATTCTATAAATGATGCACAAATTTGGGCGCTGATAAAAGTTAACGCTAAGTTCTATTCTGTAGACGGCACTCAGAATTGGTTGCAGTATATAGAATAGTTTGGCGCCAGAATCCGCACTTAACCAAGTAACTCCTGGTGTAAATTATTTAGGTATGGATTTCCCTTATACTAAAAAAAAAACCCCAAAAAAACCTGTGTGTAAATTCCAGGAATGCCTCTGATCCACCATGCCTCTTCCATGGCTTCACCCCCTTTTTCAGAACCGAGCGTAAAATTAATGTGCATTTAATTTTGAGTGCCATATATAGAATTAGGGCATTAATGTCCTTTTATAACAGCTCAGATCTCTTCTGCTTTCATTGGAGCTTCTAAGATGGAGCTGTCTTCTAGGGAGAGCATAAGGAACCTCAGCGATCACAAGTCCTTCCAACCTGTATAACTAGGAGTAGAAGTTATAAAACTATGCCACAATTTCTTTTTTTGCGACCATTAGTCTCTTGAATAGAGTATATTCCCTCTAATTCACTTACTCTTCTAGGAAGATGCAGGAAGCCATTCCACTGTATTATTAGTTTTATAGTAATGTGCTTGTTACAATAAGCAGTTTGGCTTTTTGACTCAAAATAGAATTGTACTGGAATTTTAATCCTTGTGGTTTGTTTGCAATTAAGGTGGCCCATTTCCTGTACAATTCCTGTTTCAACTTTATATTCCTTTCTGTTTGGGCAAGGTCTGCATTCTGTTGCTTGCTTTGGGATATATTGTAGCTAATTATTGCCAATCTTAAAGTAATCTTAACAAGCATCCTGTTTAGAGTGTAATAGCAGGGTACCAGGACATTAAATCTATTGTATTCCTGTACAACTTTATTTACATACAGTCCACTCTTTTTGTAATAAGCCATTATTAAAACTCCACATAGTTGCTTGACATTCCTTATACAGCACATCTAGTATTAGGGACATTCCTGTGTGGTTCAGTACTAGTATGCTATCTATTTAGGATTCTTGAGGTAAGAGATATGAAATTAAGAAATAATCGGTGCATAAGAGAACAAAGTAAAATCTTTCCCTGTGGAGTTAAGCATTTGCCATGGATCTGCAAGGCAATCAATCAATATAAGATATTGTAGACTTTGTTGACCTTTGGAGGGGCATATTTAACCCATGGAGATCTAATAACGGGTACAGGGAGATATTAAAATCTCCTGTTGTAATTATCAGGCATTGGCCCAAATCTAAAATATGTGATGTTGTTCCTTGAAAGAATTTTGATGCCTCATTATTGGGCACATATAGATTACAAAGTACTAATCTCTTTTGGGCTATTTAGGTTATAAGCCACCTCCCTTAGTCAGGTGGGCTCTTTTACTGATAAGTATAGCCAACCCTGCTTTTTTTCCTAATTGCTGGAGAGACATAACAGGATTTGACCATCTTGTTTTTATCTTGAATACATCATTAAGTAAGTGTGTTTCTTGTAAAAAGATTGTTTGCCTTCTGCTTAAGCAGATAGTGAAGAATTTTTGTATTTTTTTAATGGGATGATTTAGCACATTTACTTTGGAGTATGTTTTTAGCATTGCCATAATTGCTGTTTCTTAAGATACAGAAAATGTATGCGCCCATTCAGTGCCACTATAAATCCACCACAGTGTCTTCAAAACAATCTAGCAGAGGTACATCGTACAAAACGTTATACTGCTGTGCACACTCATCCTAAAGGGAAAAACATAACAACCAGTGCAACAGTTAAACTACTGGTCGTTTATTAATTTGATATACCACCTCTTTTGTGCATGAGTCGAAGCGGTTTACATAAAAATTTCAAAATTTAACATAAAAACATAAAGAGAACTCCAATTGTGTTAAGTCAGAACAATACACACATCAAAACATCATCCAGAGATCATTCACTCATAGTTGGCATATACATCAGGAGGTTATTCACTCATAGACTGCTACTCAGTGCCCTGCGTCCTGTGCTCCAACTGCAGGATCAACGGTTGAAACAAGTAAGTTTTCAGGACTGTTCAGAAGGGTGTACATGACTTCTCTAAAGTGTAGATAGAGATGAGAGAAAAGTGCAATTGCTCAACAGATATTTCCATTTGGTCAACTGGGGAACTAGCATATCACATCAAACCTTCTCGTACCCCACTACAACATAAACTGTACTCTCACCAACCCTTTCCCAACCTGCACAGATTAGCTTGCAGATATAGTTAACTTTTGATCCCCTATTAATAGAAGGCCTAGCATGGGCTAGCCTTCATCTAGAAATATAATACATTGCAGTTCCCATCATCCTATGCAGATCAACAAAGAGAACATATAGAAACTTTGGGGTCAATATTCAAAATGATTTTAACCAGGCAGGAGAGGCTATCTGCTGATTTTCGGTGGCACTTAACTGGTAGTGTTCCTGAATACCAGCACTGATTTGCCTTTGCACTATCTCAGTAGTGCTGGAGCAGTCCAGGAGTCTGGGCAAAGCTGCTAGCTTTCCAGTAACTTGTGATATTCAGTCCCGATGCCCAGATAGCTATCTAGACAGATAAATCCGCATAGAAAGCATTTCTGTCCTTGCCTGGTTAGCTATCCAGTTACTTGAACTGAATATTACTGGTGTCTGGATAACTTCGAAGAAGTGGCTTGATTAACTTATTCTTCACCCCCCCTCAACACCCCTTCTCCAAGAGCAGTTCCCTTTCCTGAAGAGATGCTGCCCTTCACCCACTCATCAGTAGCCCCCCCCCTCTGGTCCTACCTTAATATTCTTGATGGTTCAAGTGGGTGTGCCAGGCAGAAGCAAATTGCAATCACTCCTGCCTATGCAAGCTCCAGGTGAAAAATGGCAGCCATGGCTTCTAGCGTTAGTCTTGCTAACGCCATCATTTTGGACTTTAGGAGCTCCTCATGTCTGTGACGACTGCAATCTTAGCAGGGGTTGGTAGATTCTGTTTTGCTTTTTTGCTGCCACCAACGCTGTCTTAGTTTTATTAGATTTATTGCCTGTCGTTTGTGGATTAACAATGATGCTTCACCACGAGACAGACACATGAGTTCCTAGGGAGAGAGTTAATTGTCTTGTGCAGCAGGAGAGCAGGCCTTATGTAGCCATCTTGTTAGGAATCCTGTCTCCCTCCATGTAGGATCTTTACTTCAGCCTCAAACTGAAGTAAAGCTCTTGCGCTAAAGGAAAAGCTAAAAACCATGCCAAAATTCAGAGCAGTTTTTTATTCAGTGGATTTGTATGCAGTTTGTGATCTGACTGCAGTACCAATTCAGCACTATGGTTTTACTATGTATTTATTTTCCATGCTAAAATGTTTCCTACATCAGGGGTAGAATTAGCCCAGGAGAATTGAGTAAAGTGATGCGGTAGCTGTATTAGTCCACTTTTAAAAGTAATAAATAGAAATAAATGAAAACAGTGAAAAGAAAATATGATACCTTTTTTATTAGACTAATTTAATACATCAGTAAACTATCATGTTAAAGAATTGTTCAGCTTATTATATCTTGACTTAATCTTTCCTGTTCTTTTCCAGTTTCACCTCTCATTTCTTTGCATCTCCTCATCCTGTGATTTCAGAAGCAAACAGTACATTTTATGGTAGGGGACAAATGCAATAGCAGTCTCTGTGATTTGCAATACTATAGGAAACAAGGGTGCTGGGCTGTAGTACCGGTTTGTACTACTAAATGCCCTTAAGCATATTTTGGGACTTCTAGTTGGCTTCCCCTGAAGAGCCATGTTGGGGAGCGACTGGCATAGTTGGCCTGCATGATAGTACTGGGTGACAGTGCTTCAGAAAAAAAAAATAGAAAAAAGGGAGCCTCTTATGGAGTATAATTTTATAGCACAGCATTTAGGTTCTTAGGGGAATACATTAGCATAGCTGACTTTTGAGTTAACTCTCTTTAAGTGCTTTCTAACAGCAGTTTATTTCTTTGATCAGATTGGCTGTATGCCTGGAAAGCATAACTGTATCACTATTATGACCTGCAGTACGTATTCCTTTGATCAGGTTGGCTGTGCGCCTGGAAAGCATGACATCACTATTATGACCCGCAGTATGTATCTTAACAAGCTTTTTAAATATGGACATTTTAAAGACTGCTAATAGGGTGTTTGCTTAAATTACAGACTAACAGACAATGAGTGGACCTCTTGTTGCCTGGATTCTGAAAGATTTTCTCTGTGTCTTTGCCCATGATAACTTTGATTGTACCAGAGAATGACAAAGCTGCATAATCTTGACAATCTCTGAGGATCATGGACAGCACATAGAATTTGCCTCTGTAGAATGTTAGTAGTAGGTATGACTATATGAAATATAGGCCCCAAAGAAATTAGGAAATACTTTTTAAGATAAATATTCCTAAAGGTTTGACTTCCATCCAAAAGTATTGCAGCATGTTGTGTTCAATGCAAAACTCTGTTTCTTAGGGTTCCTTTTACTAAGGTGCTAGAAAGTAGTCAGCACTGCAGTTAGTGCGTGGGTTTGCCACGTGCTCTGGACACTTCTTAGTGTGGCTGAAAAGTGGCTGCAGTCAGCTTTTTAAAAAAAATGGCCACGCAGTAATTTCCTCAATAGCAGTGGCCATTCCCACCGGGTGACGGGAATAACAGAATTAGAAAAGATTGAAAGAAGGGCGACCAAAATGATTACGGGAATGGAACTCCTCTCATATAAGGAAAGTATTAAGAGGTTAGGGCTCTTCAGCTTGGAGAAGAGACAGCTGAATCAGTGGTGTGCTGGAGCAGGCTCTCACAGGCTCTCGAGAGCCGTTTGTTAAGTTTTTAAGAATTTTGGGAGCCGGTTCTCCATGGCTGCTTTAACAAATGGATCCCAAAATGTGGGCTTGGGCCCCTCCTGAATTCTCTTTTACTTTGCTGGCGAGAGAGAGCCCCCTGTTAACAATTTACCAGCACACCCCTGGCTGAAGTGTGCGTGGGTGTGTGTGGAGGGGGGGGGGGGGTGGCAGATGATAGAGGCCTACAAAATCCTGAGTGGAGAAGAATGAGTAAAAATGAATTGATTGTTTACTCTTTCAAGAAGTACAAAGACTAGGCGATGCTCCATGAAGTTGCATGTTAATACTTTTATAACGAATAGGAGAAAATATTTTTTCACTAAACGAGTAGTTAAATTGCGAAACTCATTGCCAAAGGATGTGATAACAGCAGGTAGCTTATCTGGGTTTAAAAAAGGTTTGGACAAGTTCCTAGTAGAAAAGTCCATAATCTACTATTAAGATAGACATGGGGAAAGCTAATACTTAGCTCTGAGATTGGTAGCATGGATTCTTGCTACTCTTTGGGATTCCGTCAGGTACTTGTGACCTGGATTGACCTCTTTTGGAAGCAGGATGCTGGGCTAGATGAACCATCGGACTGACCCAGTATGGTTATTCTTATGTTCTTGTAAGTCTTTTTCTGCTATCGTTTACTAAGTGCTTCATCCAGTCTGTCCACTTATTCCTGTATGTTCTGCCAAGGATGTATCCGAACTATCATCTACAGAGCTTGTAAGATATGACTCGTTCAAAACAGTATTCTACCACCTTCTGTTGCTAAACATTTAAGATCATCCGCATCCAGCATTCCTCTTCTCCCCTCCCATGTCTAACTACAATCATGTAACATCTAAAATAGTCACCATAACTAGTGTTACTGTGACTTGAACATACAGCCTACCAAGTTCAACAGCCATTCTATTGCTACTCCACCACAACCAACCAACATAGTCTGCAAAACGGATACAACTACATGAGTTCCTGTGTTTCTTCTGGGCCTTCTAGTTATTACTGTACTTGCAACTTGCTAGTTAATTATCTCTGGTTCATTTCCAAGCAGTTCTATGTGATAATAAAGGCTTTAAAGGTTTTCTAGTTTTTATGTACTTTCTAGTGGTCTGCTTTTGATGTTACCTTGTCATGAGGACACACCACTGTGTAGTTGTACTTCCCTTCACAAATGAAGTCAGTTATTCTTTCTCTGTAATTTCAGTATTTTCAAGTAGAGTATTTTCAAGCAGTCTTTTGAGAGAAGTGTACTACTTTGTCCCGCTTTTCAAATCTATGGGTTTTTTTGTGTTTATGTGTGTGTATAGGTTCGAAAAGTTGTATTTGCATACTTAGGGGGTCTTTTACTAAGCTATGTTAGGGTTTTTAACTCGCGGTAGAAATCAGCTGGTGGTAAATTCCAAGACGCCCATTATATTCCTATACTACCGCAGCTTAGTAAAAGACTCCCCTTAGTTTCTTAATTTAATTTTTTTGTGGCAGTTGATTTGTCATGAAAGGAATATAATCTTTGAAACCAAGGGAAGAGACTAACCCTTGTTAAATTAAGCAATTTATTAATGGGAAATGATCGTTTTTCATGTGAGAGAGAATTGACTAAAACTTTCTAATGATAAATTCTGTCTGTGTGATGGATATTGCTATTCTACTTGTAGCCATTAGGGACCCTGTTTACTAAGTTGCATTAGTGTTTTTAGCATGCCTACACTTAGCATGCGTGCTAACCATATAGATGCTTATAGGGATGTTGTAGGCACGTACATGATTAACGTGCGTTAAAGTTAACGCGCCTATAATGCTGCATAGTAAACAGGGCCCTAGGGATAGGTGCATGCAAATTTGATTCTCAAAGTATGCAAGTAGTCATAATATCCTATACATATTTATAAATTATATTTTATATAGTCAAATATTTACAGCTGGCAGTTGGGATAGATCTTAGCACTAATGGCTGGCATAAGGGGACAGACTAGATGGCAGTTGGTCTTTTCCTATGTTCATCTATGTACATATGTTACTGTATTTCTATATTTGCTCTTAGAAACAGATCAATTTGCACATTGATTACTCTTAACTAAGCTGGTTTGCAGTACTTGAGAACTGGCTTTTTATATATGGTTCTGCTTTTAGTATTCCATCCCTGCATTTGTAAATAACTGGTACAATTGTTATATTTGCTGTTACTTGTGTCTATTGTACTGCGTTGCCCAGATAACAAATAATGACTGCAGAACAAAGATTCTGTTGGTTACTTTGAATTTGATGTGTAAGATTCTACTTGGATTTTGCTTCCATTCATACCCTTCTCCATGCCTTTGTACTATCACGCATAGATTATTGTAGTACTACCTATTCAGGACTTCCTAAATTTCAGTTACGTCGCTTACAAACATTACAAAATACAGCTGCTAGAATGCATTTCAGAGCTAGACGTTTTGATCCAGTAACACCTCTTCTCACTAGACTTCATATTGTATACAATTTAAAATTCTGCTTCTAACTCACAAAGTTCTTTACGCTAAGGAGCCATCCTATCTAACATCGTTATTCCATATACTATTTTTTGTAACCTTAGATCTTTAGACTCTAATCATCTCATCCTACCATCTCCCAGACTTGCTCATTTTGAGTCTACTCGATCGTCTGCCTTTATCTTTTTGTTTCCAAGACTTTGGAATGATGTCCCTCTAGAGATTTGGAATGAAATGTCTTTGATTAACTTCAAAATAGAAACTGAAAACTCATTATTTTCAGTTGGCATTTGACCCTTTAATGTCCTAGGGTATCTCCTGTGGCAGGCCTAGAGGGTCTGTATCTTAAACTTCTGGTTTTTTTGTGTGTTTATTTTGTCTTTTTAACTAATTTGTTGGTTGAGTGTAGTTTTCTTTCCTATTTTTTATGGTGTTCTTTTCATTTATTGTCTTATTTGTTATTATAAACCACTTTGATCTTGTTTGAAGTAATGGCGGTTTATCAAGCTTGAATAAATATATTATTGCACCTAAAGTGCCACATTAGAAGAAATTACCAGAACTTGTGCAAAAGTGTACTTTGCAAAGCCTTTTTCTTAAAGCAGTGTTTGTCGAAAAGGAAACTTTGTGCTGTTCCTCTCACTCCTTTTATGTCACATAGCTTTGTAAACATTTCTATTTTTGTTGCAGAGCCATAAAAACACATCTACTAATTTTAGTCTTGCTGATCTTGAGGCATATTTTCCATATTTGTTTATAGCAAATAACAGGAGAAATAACGATCAGAATACAATCGAGTAATATTTTCTGAGGAAAGTACTAACAAAGCAGTTTTTCATTTTGATGAACACCTTGAGGCTTTATAATTGCGGTAACAAAAGAACTAAAACCTAAGAGCATCAAAGAATTGGACAGGAAGATCCAGGTAATGTTGAACTGCTGTATAGCAAATATCACTACATCAGCACCCACTACATCAATACTGATACAGAAGGAGGTTCACCCATCCTGGAAATGATGTGATGCTAGTCCCTTGGAAGACATTAGCATTGTTTGCTCTGATGTCTCTTCTCAGTGTGCATCAAAGTGTAGGCTCCATCAATGAAGAATCCTCCCAGAAGTCTTGATTTCTATCCAGGCAAATTCTGAAATATCTCCAACAGACCTTTGTCTGAATTGGGCTCTGAGCAGTCCTTGGGATATGCTTTTTGGCGATGAAACGTTGTTGATCAGGAGGAATCAAAAGGCTTACCCTCTGATCCTTCTCTATAGGAAAGGAAAGAAAGTCTCCCTTCGAGGATCTCTCCCATAGACTTTGTCAAGGAAATGGTAGAAATTATTTCATTTTCATTTGGGGGAGGAGGATGGACACACATACTGGGTGTTAACCAGTAACTCTGACCTCCTATGGAAGCCATGGCAGTGATCGTTCATGACATCCTCGAGAAAGGACAAAAGAGAATGTGGAAGACCACTGGCGTAACTAGGGTAGTTGACACCCGGGGCCGGTCATTTTTTAACACCCCCCCCCCCCAAATCCAGTACTAGGCATGCCGAGAATACAAAACACTCAGGACCTATAGAGCAATTCTACCATACCATAAGCAGTCATTTCTACGAGTCACACAAGGAAAAGGAAAGCATCTTAAACACTACAGTGAGCACTAGAACATCAATTCACCTATTGTAAAACGAAACCAGACAGAATAGTACAGATCGTAGATCCTGCACAGTCAATGCCAACTGAAAGCCATGTCTTTTTCACAAACACAGATACACCCTAATCCACTATAGAATAAGTAATCATAAACTTTCTATTTAGACAAAAATTAAACTGAACCCCCAATGCCAGACTCTGCATACAATGCAACACCACAGAAACAGAAACTGTCCCCTAGTACTGTGCAAAATATAAAGACAGCAGATGTAAATTTGAAAAAAACTAACAAGTACCAGTCACCACTTTACAAATTAACAAATAGAAATAAAACAAATATAGAAAGTAAAATAATACCATTTTATTGGACTAATAATACATTTAGCTTTCAGAGGCCAAAACCTCAGTCCTCGGGTCAGTACAGTATAGTGCTGTTACAGTATCCTATCCTGATCTGAGGAAGGGGGTTTTGTTCTCCGAAAGTTAGTCAAAATGTATTAAAATTAGTCCAATAAAAAGATTACCTTATTTACATGTTCTATTATAAACATTTAACACATCTACAATACTTTATCCTAAAGCAAAAAAAATAAAAAAATATATTTTATTTACAGTTTGTTGTCTCTGGTTTCTGCTTTCCTCATCTTCTTTTCACCGTCTTCCTTCCATCCAGCATCTGTCTTCACTCTCTCTCTCTCTCTGCCATCCAGTGTCTGCCCTCTCTGCCGTCCCTTCCATCCACTGCCTGCCCTTTCTCTCTGCCCCTTCAATCCACCATTTGCCCTCCCTCTCCCATCCATCCAGGGTCTGCCCTCCCTCTCGCTTCCCCTTCCATCTAGGATCTGTCCCCTCTCTCTCTCTCTGCCCCTTTTTTCAGCCCCCAGTTCCAGCCCCCTTCTCCCCTCTGAACACCCCCACCCCAGTCCCCTTCTCCCCTCCCCTTCTCCTGTCTGAGACCCCCACCACAGTCCCCTTCTCCCCTCCCCTGTCTGAGACCCCCACCCCAGTCCCCTTCTCCCCTCCCCTTCTCCCCTCTGAGATCCCCACCCCAGTCTCCTTCTCCCCTCTGAGATCCCCACCCCAGTCCCCTTCTCCCCTCCCCTTTTCCCCTCTGAGATCCCCACCCCAGTCCCCTTCTCCCCTCCCCTTTTCCCCTCTGAACACCCCCACCCCAGTCCCCTTCTCCCCTCTGAGATCCCCACCCCAGTCCCCTTCTCCCCTTTGAACACCCCCACCCCAGTCCCCTTCTCCCCTCCCCTTTTCCCCTCTGAACACCCCCACCCCAGTCCCCTTCTCCCCTCCCCTTCTCCCCTCTGAGATCCCCACCCCAGTCCCCTTCTCCCCTCCCCTTTTCCCCTCTGAACACCCCCACCCCAGTCCCCTTCTCCCCTCTGAGATCCCCACCCCAGTCCCCTTCTCCCCTTTGAACACCCCCACCCTAGTCCCCTTCTCCCCTCCCCTTTTCCCCTCTGAACACCCCCCACCCCAGTCCCCTTCTCCCCTCCCCTTCCCTTCTCCCCTCTGAGACCCCCACCACAGTCCCCTTCTCCCCTCCCCTGTCTGAGACCCCCACCCCAGTCCCCTTCTCCCCTCTGAACACCCCCACCCGAGTCCTTTCGCCCCTCTCCTTCCCCACCTCAGTCCCGTTAAAACCGGCGAAGCAGCGTCGCAGGCAGCGCCTCGTGCCCTGCTTGTAAAAAAAAAAAAATCAAATCTCCTTCCTTCTCCTCGTCTTGACGTCGACTCGGGCCTTCCAAACAAATTGATTGGAAGGCCCGAGTCGACGTCAAGACGAGGAGGAGAAGGAAGGAGATTTGATTTTTTTTTTTTACAAGCAGGGCGCGAGACGCTGCTTCGCCGGTTTTTTTAATGTGTGGCGCCGCGGGAACGGCCACGGGAGGCGGCGGGAGCAGAGCACCCCCCACCCACTGGCACCCAGGGCGGACCGCCCCCCCCCCTTGGTACGCCACTGTGGAAGACACCCTTATCTGTCTCCTATGAACAAGAAGTTAGATACCACGTATAAGAGCCCAGAGGATTCCGGATTTAAGTAGCAGCAGCTACCACATTGATGATGAAAGATTTTATAGTCAACTGAATCTTAGTGTATTTTGGATGTAATTTTGAAATATTAATAAACATAAAATGAGATCACTAAGGTTCAACAGAGAGACAGCTGAAAATAAATTACTGTATCTCTTCAAGGTTGTCATTATTTATACATGATTGCATTTATAATGTGTGTTTTTACAAGTTCTGACAGTTGCTAGGAAGAGTCCTATAAACAATTTAAGGTGAAGCTGGATAACTAGTTTGTAATATCTGGTTGTATGGAAGTGTGTTATTTTTGCTCTGTTTTCTGTAAGAATGTTTCTTTCCTGTTGTAATTGGTGTTCTTTTTCCTAGCAAATTTTTATTTTATTGTACACCACTCTGACTTGTTTAACAAAATGGGTGTTATATCAAGTCTATTAAACTATTAGGAGCAGTTTTCTGCCACAGCACAACGGTTAATGAGTGAACTGTCATTTTGGAAAGACACCATAGATGTCCTGATTTGCAGTAAACAGGGGTGTCTAATATCCTTAACAAGAGTTATGAAGTAAAATAAAAAAAAGAGTTTAACAAACTTCTTAATGGATGAGGTAGCAGCCTAGTGGTGAGAGCAGTGGTCTGAGAGTCGGGGAGGCCAGGCTTTGAATCCTGCTGCTACTCTTTGTGACCTTGGGAAAGTCATTTGTTTCTCCATTGCCTCAAGTACAAACTTAGGGTTCTGATTACTAAGGCACGCTAGCGTTTTTAGTGTGCACTAAAAATTAGCGCATGCTAAATGCTAGAGATACCCATATATTCCTATTGGCGTATCTAGCATTTAGCGCATGCTAAAAACGCTAGCCAGCGTCTAGCGCGGCTTAGTAAACAGGGCCCTTAGATTATAAGCTCTCCAGGGACAGGAAAATATCTACCGTATTTCTCTACTACTAAAAAGATGTGAGCTAAAAATCCTGATACAGGATAGTCTCCTATAATTTGGAGCCATGGACAGGTTTATCAAAATTGTGTAATAGTTTGTTCTGTTTCAAAACTTTTTGTAGGTTCATCAGTATAAAAATATCATTTTAATGAAAAATACCAATTCAGAGCTTTAATGAATCCTCTCCGTATTTAGGCACATGTGAACAGAATGAGTGGCAGCTTTCCAAAGTTAGTTTCAGTTCACAAATCCAGTATAGAGAGAACGGGGCAAACTCTAGAGAGCATCACAGTGCAGACCAGTGTCCATGAGAACAGTGTTTCTCAAGTTGGGCATGGCGTACCCCTAGCCTTTCTGGTTTTCAGAGTATCTGCAATGAATATGCACAAGAGGGGTTTGCACCCACAGCTTCACAACTCTACCATGTATATTCATTACGGATATCCTGAAAGCTAACAAAAAGAGGGTCCAAGTCTCCCGCAAAAAACACATGAAACAACAAAGAAAGCGGAAGAAAACCAAAATAGACCAGATAAAATCCACAAAGAGTAAGAGCACCAAAAAAGATTTATTGGGACCCTACATTGTCCGTGTTTCGGCCAAATGGCCTTCTTCAGGAGTCTAAAATCAAACAAAATATAACATATCAAAATATATACAATCTTATGTATATATAAATACAAACAGAAATAAAACCATACAACTAAAATATATTAGTGACACAAAAATACAATTAAAAACAAAAACATCTAAAAGCATATCACAAACCATTTTAAAAAAGGTAAATGAGGATGCAGCATTTGAATGCGGGGGTCTGGCGTCTAAGGCCACTATGAGGCATATTTTCAAAGCACTTTGGGAGGCTAAGTTCCATAGGTTTCTATGGAACTTTGGGAGGCTAAGTGCTTTGAAAATGAGCCTCTATAGCCCATTGGCTCAAGGAAGTCATTTTTTCTGCGTATCTGCTTTCAGGGCGGTCTTCGCCTGAAGCGTTTAAGGCGCATTCCATGAGAGCGATTTCCTCCTCGTGGACTGAAACAGGTGCACTCTCCCTTTAAGAGATCTGTAGTGCGGCTACTTGGGCTTCTCAGCTCTCATTTGTCCTGCTTTACAGGCTGGATGTTGCAGCGAAGCAGGATGCGATTTTTGGAGCACAGGTGCTTGCTTGTGGTGTGGCCTGTTCCCACCCTACTTAGGGAGTGCTTTTGTACATCCCATCAGTTAATGGATTCATCTGCTGCTGATGACAAGGAAGGGAAAATTAGGTTCTTGCCTTGGTAATTTTCTTTACTTTAGTCACAGCAGATGAATCCATGATCCCTCCCCATCTGACTCTGTGTTTGGTTCAGATCTTTCATGCAGATATAGGGTCCCACAATTGCCTTTCCCTTAAGCACAGGGACATGCTACAGTTCAAAAGTCCAAAAGTCTTCTCACCTTAAGCCCAGGTCAAGGCTGCAGTTCCAGGTTCCAGAATGCCTTTCCCTTAAGCCCAGGGAAAGGCCACCGTTCAAAGTCAAAATGCCTTTCCTCCCCCAAACACAGGTCCAGGCAATAGCTTCAAGTCCCAAGAGGCTTTTACCCTTGAACGCAGGGAAATGCCACAGTCCAAAAGGTTCAAACAAACGCCCTCTTCCTTGGAGCCCAGGGCAAGGCTGCAGTTCCAAAATGCTCTCACTTAGCTGCTCACCTCCAGCTGCCTCTGGAAAACCCTTTCAGCTGTGGCTGGAGCAGCTGCTTGATTTGCCTCCCCCGTCTCACCAGCTTAGAAGCAAGGTTGGCTAGGAGTCCCTTTAATTCCCTTCCCTGCAGCTGGGCCAGAGCAGTCACCTCCATAGGCTGTGGATCATCAGCCTCAGAGGTTTGAAGTGCCCCTCCTCCTCCCGTTGCTTCCCAGCCCATTAATTCTTCTCCCTATATATTCCCCACCTGTTCCTCCCTACCCTGCTTATTTGCCATTCCCCAATCCCCCCCCCCTCCCTCAGCATCCTGGGATCTGTAGTTCCCCCTCTGTTCCCTTTCCTTTTCCCTGTCAGATTGCACAGGATCCTGGGACTTGTAGTCCTCCCTCCTTTCCATGTTTGTCAGATATCTATACCTCCCTGAGGGCATGGCCTCCCGGCTTCCTTCCCTTCGGGACTTGGGGTTAACCCTCGGGCGGGGAAATCCACCCGCCCTACTCCTTTCCCCGGCTCCTCCTTCCCTCATCCTCCTGGGTTCCTCACAACGTGCACTAATGTTAACATTAGCTCATGGCCATTTTAAAAAAAATTAACATGGGAGCACCTAGCACCAACTATTTAGGACACACTAACCAGTTAGTGAAGCATTAATGTCAACGTGCTAGCTCTTTAGCGCATCCACACACATTCTGCACCCCTGAAAAAATAAGAAAAAACCCCCACGTGGTTAGCATGTGCAGATGGCAAAACTAATGCAGAAGGCTTTAGTGCATCCTTCACTAGAGCTTTTTCTCTGTGTTAGGTATGCGGTAGTACCTAACGCAGCTTCTCTGAGAGGACAAGCAGACTCACTTGTATTCTCACATGTAGGTGATGATATTCTACAGAGATTGGAGCGGACGCTGACTAACGTATAGAGCTTTCAAGAAAATTCTAGCAGTGTCTCACCGCACATGTGTGGGTCCACAGAGCAGGGAGGACACATCTTCACAGTCTTCCCTCAGCACTTCTGTCTCTGTTTTCATAGTGCCTTCCCGTGTGGGTGTTTTAAAAACTATTTTATTATTTTCTTTAGTATTTCTCTTCAACTGTGTTTTATTTTTTTATTTACCTAGTCTTTTCAGCCCTTCAAATTTCCTGTATTTCTTGCGGCTTGTTAGGTCCACTTAGGCCTGAGCACCGACCTCCTACTGTGTCATGGAATCTCACCCAGCGGATGAAAGCTCCTTTTGAGCTGCTTGACTCCTGTCATATGAAGTACTGTATCTGACTTGGAAAGTTATGTTTCTGGTGGCAGTGTTAGTGAGCTTCAGGTTCCAGTAGCTGACCCACCTTATACTAAATTTCATCATGATAGAGTAGTTCTTCGCACCATAAGTTGTTTTTCCTAAGGTCGTGTCTGAATTCCACCTTAACCAGTCAATTGTTCTGCCAACATGTTTTTCCAAAGCTGAACGCCCATTCTAACGAAAGCGTACTGCATACCTTAGACTGCAAGCCAGCCTTGGCCTTCTATCTAGAGCAGACTAAAGCCCATAGATAATCCACCTTACTTTTTGTTTGTTTTGCCCCAAATAGGATAGGGGTTTTCACTGGCAAATGCACAATTTCTGATTGGCTAACGGATTGCATCTCCTTAACTTATGCCCAGGCAAGGCTGACCCTGGAGGGCCACATCAAGGCTCATAATGTCAGAGCAATGGCTATGTCGGTAGCCTACTTGAGGTCAGCCTCCATAGAGGAGATTTGCAAAGCTGAGACCTGGTCTTCAGTCCATACATTTACATCTCATTACTGGCTTGAGCAGGATACTCGTCATGAGAGCCAGTTTGGTCAGACAGTCCTGCAAAATTTGGTGTCTAGATTCCAACTCCACCCTCCTAGGTCCAGTTTTGTTTTTTTCCAGGCTGCACCTTCACAACTAGTATGTATATAGTTTTAGGTTGATTGACTTGGAGGCCTCGACATTTCCAGTCCCTATTGTCCTAGCATTGTTGCTTTTAGTAGCTATGGATTCCCCCATGTGAGAATACAACTGGGCCTGCTTGTCCTCGGAGAAAGCAAAGTTACCCACCTATTTCCTCTAGGTGTTGTATTCCTTTAGCTATTATTATCTGACTGAGGGATCTGCACTCAGGTGTCTAGTGGGAAGGCACCTACACATGCACATTGGCACACTGCTTGAATTTACTTGAAAGTTCTATACACTAGTCAGTGTCCGCACCAGGCTCACCCACATGTGAGAATACCTAGCGTGCTGTCCTTGGAGAACAGCTGCTACAGGTGAGTAACTTTGCTTTAGTAAAAGGGCCCTTATATTACCTGAATAATATAGGCAGACAGTGCTTAAATGGTTTTACCATCATGGTTTTAACTCGGCATTCTATTGATAAAACAGTATGATAGTTAAAGTTTCTTGGTATTGAGGCTGCAGTTGGTACAGCTTACAGTTTATATGTAGTGTCAACATTTTATATGGCAAGGTGGGAAAGGGGATGGGATTTAATATACTGTCTTTGTGTAGTCACAATCAAAGCGGTTTATATAATTATATACAGGTATTTATTTTAAACATATGATAATGGAGGGTAAAGAGACTTGCCCAGAGTCACAGTAAGCAGCAGTGGGAATCAAATCTAGTTCCCCTGGTTCTTAGGCCACTTCACTAACCATTAGGCTACTCCTCCACTCAGATCTGCGCATGAGACTGCAAGAATCTGGGCTAAAAAAGATGAGGCTTAAAATAAATCAGTATGTTATGTTTCTTGGTAATAGGCATCCATTAAGGTGATGATAATTTATTTATGACATTTATATCCCACATTATCTCAAATAGAATTCAAATTCAATGTGGCTCACGTTATAACAAATTTGGAACTTACAAACCATTCTGATTATATGGAACAAATTGAATAGGATTGCAAATACAGGAAAATTCAATAACAAGTAACTTGCAGTCTATATCATATAACTCATTGTAATACATAGGGTGTAATGTGGATACGGACATGGTTATTGTTTCTTCAAGTTTAATTTAAGGTTGAGTTTGATTATTGTTAGAGCCCAAACTCATCAGGTGAGTTTTCAGTTGTTTATGAAATATAAGATAGTCTTCAGTTTGATGGAGTTGCTTAGGTAAAGAGTTCCATCCAGTTGTACTTTGGTATGAAAATCCAGAATTGTGGGTAGTTTTATATTTAATTTTATTACATTTAGGGAAGTGTAGTATAAGAAAGTCCCTGGAAGATTTTTCAGCATTACATGTTGATAGCTCTGTGAGATTGTGCATGTAACATGGAGATGAACCTTAAATTATTTGGTGGGTGAATGCATGTAATTTGAAAGTAATATGTGAGTTTATAGGTAGCCAGTGTAATTTGAGTAGAAGCGGGGTCGCTTTGGAGTACCGGGAGTACAAGGCGAGCTGCTGTGTTTTAAGCAGTTTGTAGTTTTCTGGTAAGTGAGGTCTTAAGTCCTGCATAAACCGCATTGCAATAGTCAAATTTTGATAGTACCAAGGATTGAGTTAGTGATCTGAAAATTGTGTTTGAAAAGTAAAATCTTAGTCGTTTTAGTTTCCATAGTGATCCAAATACACTAGAAGCTAAATTGGATACTTGTGGTTCAAATGTGAGATGTTGATCAATAATTATTATAAACTAAAAAATATATATCTGTAGGAAACTGGTTCAATCTAAGAAATCATCAGTCCATATAAATGCAGAACCCAGTTATTAAATATAAGGTTACTTTTTTCAAAAAAAAAAAGGGAGAATACTCTTTTCAAAAAAAGGAGGAAAAAACGCCTCAAGAAAAAGCTTTTCCCACGATTATAAATGGGACAAAAGCTATCGTTTCATCATCATGGGCGACACAAAAAAACCTCCTTAAGTTAATTATATATATTTTTTATATCTTTTTTAATTTAATTTTACTATTGCTGTCCACTTCACTCTGCCATCCAAATTGAATAAATTCTTTTACTTAACTTGGGCAGACTTTAAATTTTCTCCTTTTATGACCGAAATAGAACTGTGGTCAACGGGTCCCGTTTCACATAATGCTGCTTCAGGACCACAGCTGCTCGCTTATTTCTCAAAGGTCTCTTATTCTAAACAAAGGAGAAAAAAGAATAGTTAACAAAAAAGATTCTATCTTAACTTAATCATCTTTTAAAATGTAACCTTCCTTACAATCCGTTCAGTACGCCGACGGTCGCATGGCAGTTCAAAATAAACATGGCGGCCTTTAAATAAATTAAGTAAAAGAATTTATTCAATTTGGATGGCAGAGTGAAGTGGATAAAAAATATATATAATTAACTTAAGGAGGTTTTTTTGTGTCGCCCATGATGTTGAAACGATAGCTTTTGTCCCATTTATAATCGTGGGAAAAGCTTTTTCTTGAGGCGTTTTTTCCTCCTTTTTTTGAAAAGAGTATTCTCCCTTTTTTTTTTTGAAAAAAGTAACCTTATATTTAATAACTGGGTTCTGCATTTATATGGACTGATCAATAATTATTACCAGGGTTTTCAAGTTGTGTTGTCAGTAGTGAAAGTTGAAGAAGTGATTGGTTGATGAGGGTTTGTTAATATTAAGAATTTGGGGCCCCTTTTACCAAGCTGTGACAAAAGAGGGCTTGGGCTGGCGTCAGCGTGTGTTCTTGACGTGCACTGAGGCCCCCTTTTACCGCAGCTGGTAAAAGGGTAGTCTTTCCTTTCTGCAGGAAATGGCCATTTCAGGGGGAGCACTTACCGCCATCCATTGAGGGGGCAGTAATGACTCCTGCGGTAACCCAGCAGTAACTGCCTGATTACTGCCGGGGTACACCCTGGCACTACAAAATTAAATATATTTTTACAGTGCAGGATATGATGGCGTGCTGGGGGTGGGAAGTACCGTCAGGCTGTGGTAGCCCAGCGCTACTTCCTGTTTAGCGAGCGGTAAGCCAGTGTTGGGCTTACTGCCACTTTGTAAAAGGGGCCCTTGTTTTTTTCTCTGTTGAGTTTGTTTGAAATTGTTTGCCCATGATTCCATTAGGTCTAGGCCAAATTTTATATTTTTCATCGTTGATATTGTCAAAAGTGATATAAATTGTGACATCATCGACATACATGAAACGATTAAAACCATTTGATTCAAGTAAGTTACCTAGAGGTGCCATCATTATATTAAACAAGATAAGGGAGAAAGGGGAACCTTGTGGTACCCCGTAATTAGGGGATCAAGGAGCTGAGTTGAGACCCGACTGTTTCTTTTGGTAATATCTGGAAATGAGAAATCCTTTTTGTGCCCTATGTGTAAAATACAGAATTGTTCTTTTCCTCACAGTCCTTTAGGTAGTCCTAAAATTCTTTTAAATTATGGTTTTCCTGTATAAAAGCCTCCCCCCTTTTTTTCCTTAAAATATAGCATTCATCTTAAATTAAAGAGGAAGTTATCAATGTGGGCTACCATCGAGATGTGTGTTTTTTGTTTCTTACTGCAAGTTGTGCTATTTTAGCACAGGGTCGCAATGAGAACCTGCGGTAAAATAACCCATCTTGACGGTGGCCCACATTGATAAGTCTCCCCCCCCCCCCCCCTTAATGTTTTATTTAATATAGCTAGCTTGAATCAGTATGAAAGGGTAGTATAACTTAGTGGGTCCTTTTACTGAGGTGCACTAATAGATTTAGTGAGTGCTAATGATTAATGTGCACTAAATGCCCATGCAGCCCATTATATTTCTGTGGGCTGCTTGGCATTTAGTGCACACTAAATCTGGTAGCACACCTTAGTAAAAAGACCCTGTACATTTTAAAGTAAATGAATAAAGGACACACCAACATTCTTTAGACCTTTTCTGTTGCCATATTCTCTTCTCTCTGTGCTAAATGGCATTTTGCTGATGGGTTTGTGATTATATGGCATAGAATTGGCATGAGCACTTTAAGAAAGATTTGTGCACTAGTACTGGTAAAGCAAAGGTAAGGTTTTGCACTAGCTATGGTTTGAACTTAGGTGCTAGAACAAACCTTTGGCCATAAAACTACTACTGGCCTGGGAACTGGAGAGAGAGAGTGAGTAGTTATTTGATTTCATGAACTATACATTGATGCAAGCTCTTGATACCAGTCCTCTAAGTCTGTCTTTTGGAAAGCAGCCCTGTCTGTAGCTCATTTACATTTCTGCTCACTTCACAGCTGTTATTTCTTCACACTTAAAAAATGATTCCTGTTATGTGCTTCTAATCTAAGCAGTGTGTTTGATCTGATTTTCATAAACTTAGCATTCCAAGCCCCCAAGACATAGCAGTAACCAAAAAAAAAAAAAAAAGGTGCTTGATTTCTGTGACAGAAACAGCAAGTATCTTCACTGTAGATACAGTGCCCTATTAAAAAAAACAAAAAAAAAAAACTTCACACCCCTGTACATTTTTTTTAACATTTTGATGTCTTAAAAATACAATTCAGAAAGCATTGGAGTTTGTTTCATTGAACTATACACATTACCCTTTCATATACAAACATAAAATAATCAAAACATAATTGAGAATATACAGTCACCCCTTTCTCAGTTTCTTCATCTTCATGCCCTTTGATTCAGGAGAAATCCCCCTTTTCAGCAGTAGCAGCATTGAATCTTTTAGAGTTGTTTTACTAACTTTGCACAGCAGGATGATGCTGCTTTTGCCTGTCTTTCTTGAAGAATTGCTCAGGTTTTTCCAAGTTGGCTGGGGACCATCTGTGAAGATTTTATTATGTGAATAAATTAAAAAAAGAATATACATAAGTAATAATTTATACAGCAAAACTAAACTAGAGAAGTAACAAAGGAAAAGGGATAATTTCCTAATAGAAAATAAAACAAGGTATAGCTCAAATCCACAAAACATGGAAATCCAGTACAATAAACAGGATTAAAGCTGAATTTACTAGAAAAGTTTAAAAACAATTGACACTTGCTGATTAACAAGAGCAGATTAATTACTATTTAACTCAGTATGGGGTAAGGTGCGTTAGTGTTTTTAACACGCCTGTAAATTTAAGGCGCATTAAACGCTAATGCACCTATACATTTTTATGGATGTGTTAGCGTTTAATGCGCATACACCATTTATGCATGTTAAAAATGCTAACGTGCCTATAGCGCCGCTTAGTAAACACAGGCGTATGTCTATTGGAAGATCACTCATCAGATGTGCAGCCCACTGATCCAAGATGGCATTGTGATAATACGTACCTGACGGAGCTCTGATTTGACCTGTGTGTCTTCCAACTTAACCTGTGGAACTGTCGCTAGCCGGACATGGGGAAGAGATGAGGGAAGGTGCGGGGTATTCCCTCTATCCTCACTTCGTTTTGGCAGACTACTTTGGACCAATTTCGAGCAGTTGGCGCTGGACTTGTGACTGTTTCAGCCAAGCTTGTTGGAACTTCATCAAGCAGCAACATTGATGGGGCCTCCTTGAGCCCCGTCACTCATACATAGGGTTACCATACGTCCAGATTTACCCGAACATGTCCTCTTTTTGAGGACATGTCCGGGCGTCCGGACGGGTTTTAGCCAGCCTGCCCATTTGTCCGGATTTCTGGACAAATGGGTGGGCTGACGTACATACGTGCGGGCGGCGGACCTCCCCTCCCCTTACGATCTTCCCTGGTGGTCTAGTGACTTCGGGGCAGGAAAGAGCCCCCTCTTTCCTGCCCGGCGTGCTGCTCTGCATCCTGTATGGTGCCTGTGACAGTCTTGGCGAGATTCAAAATGGCCGCCGAGAATTGAAGTCTTCAGTTGAAGTCTTGCGAGGCCGCTTCAATTCTCGGTGGCCATTTTGAATCTCGCCGAGACTGTCACAGGCAGCATACAGGATGCAGAGCAGCGCGCCAGGCAGGAAAGAGGGGGCTCTTTCCTGCCCCGAAGTCACTAGACCACCAGGGAAGATCGTAAGGGGAGAGGTGAGGACGGAGCCGAGAGGGGGTAACCAGGGGGAGGGGAAAATGCGACAGGGGGTGGGGTGAGGTGTGACAAGGGGCAGGGCGATGGCGTGAAAGGGGTGTGGTGAGGGTGTGAAATGGGCAGGCATGGGCGGGGCAAGTGTTCTCTTTTTTTAAGGACAAAAAATGGTAACCCTATTCATACAGCACCTCCTTAACCCAGAAGCGATTCAGCAGTGAGGGATCGGCATGCACAGAGTCCCACATGGGTGTCTGTAGAATGGCTGGAGGGGAGACCCAGTTGTTGCTTTTTCTCTCCAGGAAGAGAGAGCTGGTGCTGGTGGTATTTTGAAATTACCTATGATACAAACTGTGAGTGCGCTGGCTCAGTCCCGGGGTTCATTAATCGCTTTCATTGTGAGTCAGTGAGTTGTGGAGAAACCAGCTGTGGTGACACTAGAGTCGCTATGGGATTCAATTCAAGACTTTCGTACTTCTCTACATGAGCTATCTGAAAAATTTATTGGTGACATATTAAAATATTTCTGAAGCAGTGGTTACCCAAGTTCAGGTTTCTGACCAACAGGCTGCTACGACTGGGACCATCTCTGTTCAGAAGAGGTTCAGAATATTGAACTCTATCTCATTAATTAAAGACAATAATTATGTTTCCATATCATCAAGCTGATCAATCCATAGACTGGTGGGTTGTGTCCATCTACCAGCAGGTGGAGATAGAGAGCAAACTTTTGCCTCCCTATATGTGGTCATGTGCTGCCGGAAACTCCTCAGTATGTTCTCTATCTCAGCAGGTGGTGGTCACACACAGCAGCAGCTCTGGCTAGGCCTCCAAGCCTAATTTTTAGGTTTTGTTGAGTGCCTGGGGTTGAGGGCTCTTTTGAGCAAGTGCAAACCTGGTGGTGCCAGGTCCCTCCTTTTCTCCCCCCTCCCGCTGGCTCCGTTAAAAAAAAAAAAAAAAAAATTTTGAACGTCCTTAAAGGCGTTTATTTCGACGTTTATTTAAGCGTCTATTGCAGCTACTCACTGGGACACCAGGTCGTTACAACTCGGAGCGGACAGCAGGTAATTTTTACCTTTTTATAGCGGGCAGGGGGTTCCCCGATTCTTCTCCTCGTGGCATATGGCGTCGGAGGGCGAGGGCGCAAAGGGTCGCTCCCCGGGTCGCTTGAGCGCTTCTAGAGGGGATGCGGGGGTCTTCAAGCCTGATTCGCCCTTGTTGGGTGACAGTTTCGTGACCGATGAATGTCCCGGTCCTTCCTCCGGCGTGGCGGTTTTTCCCGCCATAAACGTCCATCCCCCGCTCCTCGCCTCCGCCATCTTGGCCGGCCACGCGGCTCGGACGGCTTCTTCTTGGGCCGCCCTTGAGGTTGGAGACATTAATGCCATGAACGCCCTTAATTTGGGCGACGGCACAGAAGCGGCTAAAGTTAAGAGCCGTTCTTCCCGCGCGGCTCCTTCGCGGAGTTTCGCGCCGGACGCCATTTTGGATGCGCAGCATGTCTCTCCCCCGCTATTGCGAGCGCCGGTTGAGGGTGCGTCTAGGGCTGTTGCCCAGACTGCGGAAGTGCACAGTCTGGGGGGTTTCTCCCCCGAGTTTGTTTTGCTGCTGCATCAGGCCTTCCTCATGCACAACGCTGCCCCTGCTCCCTCGTCTGGTAAAGAGGTTGAGGTTCCCAGAGGTAAACGCCCTCGGGTTGATTCCCAGGCCTTGGAGGAATTTGTCTCCTCCGATGTAGATGAGGGCAGCGTGTCTGAGGTCTCCCAACGGTCCTTTGCGGATTCCTTGGAGGAGACGGATCCCCGCTCGGATGGAGCGGATGACCCCTCTGCAGCGCGGCTTTTTAGCCCAGAGGATTTGCCCAACCTGTTGTTACAGGCCATGGACACTTTGAAGATTTCCTCTCCGGAGGACGTCTCTCCCTCAGCCCCTGTTGGCTCTGCCATTATGCTGGGGACGAAGCGCCCGCCTAGAACCTTCCACGTGCATGATGCCATGCACACCTTAATTTCGGCTCAATGGGATGTCCCAGAAGCGAGCCTTAAAGTGGCTAGGGCTATGTCCCGCCTCTATCCTTTGGCTGTGAGTGAACGTGAGGCCTATCTGTGGCCTACCGTGGATTCTTTAATCACTGCGGTGACTAAGAAAACGGCGTTGCCGGTGGAAGGTGGCACGGCCTAAAGGACGCCCAAGACAGAAGATTGGAGGCGGCCTTAAGGTCGTCCTTTGAGGCGGCTGCTTTAAGTTTGCAGGCCTCAGTTTGCGGCTCCTATGTGGCCAGGGCGTGCCTGACTATGGTGCAGCGGGCTTCCCCCTCGGATCATTCCTTGAGGGCTGATTGGCCGGCCCTGGAATCGGGCTTAGCCTATTTGGTAGACTTGCTGTATGATGTCTTGAGGGCCTCAGCGAAAGGCATGGCTCAGACAATCTCTGCGCGGCGGTGGCTTTGGCTGAAACATTGGTCTGCTGACCACGCCTCTAAATCCCGCCTGGCTAGGTTGCCTTTTAAAGGCAAGCTGCTCTTTGGGGTCGAGCTGGACAAAATCGTGACCGATCTCGGCACGTCTAAGGGCAAGAAATTACCAGAGGTCAGGGCTCGGGCTAGTACTCGTCCCGGTACCTCCAGAGGACGGTTGCAGGAAGCCCGTCGGTACCGCCCGGGCAAGTCGGGTTCCTCTGCCCCCTCTTCCTTCAAGAGGAATTTCTCCCCCAAGCAGCATTCCTTTCGCAGAGACCGCCGTCCCGGAGGTGCTCCCTCCGGTCCTCCCCCAGGGTCTCGTACCCAATGACGGGGTCTTGGTCCACGCCCCAGTGCAGATTGGAGGACTGCTGTCCTCGTTTCTGGGCGAGTGGACCACAATAACTTCAGACGCGTGGGTGCTGGAAGTCATCAGAGACGGCTACAAACTAGAGTTCTGCCGACCCTTAAAAGACGGGTTTGTACTCTCTCCCTGCAAGTCTCCGGTCAAAGCTGTGGCAGTGCAGCAGACCTTGGACAATCTGATCCGCCTGGGCGCGGTCGTTCCGGTGCCAGAAAGTCAGCTTGGCAAGGGACGTTACTCCATTTACTTTGTGGTACCAAAGAAAGGAGGTTCTGTCCGGCCTATCCTCGACCTCAAAGGGGTCAATCGGGCCTTGAAAGTGCGGCACTTTCGCATGGAGACTCTCCGCTCTGTTATAGCGGCAGTGAAGGCAGGAGAGTTCCTGGCATCCTTGGACATCAAGGAAGCGTACCTGCATATTCCCATCTGGCCTCCTCATCAACGCTTTCTGCTGTTTTGCAGTCCTGGGACGACACTTCCAGTTCAGAGCCCTCCCTTTCGGGTTGGCTACTGCTCCGCGGACCTTTTCCAAAGTAATGGTGGTCATCGCGGCCTTCCTACGAAAGGAAGGGGTACAAGTCCATCCTTATCTGGACGACTGGTTGATCCGAGCCCCCTCTTATGCAGAGTGCGGCAAAGCTGTGGACCGGGTAGTTGCTCTTTTGAGCTCCCTGGGATGGATCATCAACTGGGAGAAGAGCCAGCTGCGCCCGACTCAGTCCCTGGAGTACCTGGGAGTTCGATTCGACACCCAAGTGGGCAGTGTTCCTGCCAGACAATCGGATTGTCAAACTTCAGGCTCAGGTGGACCAGTTCCTAGTAGCCTCTCCCCTTCGGGCTTGGGACTATGTGCAGCTGTTGGGCTCTATGATGGCCACGATGGAAGTTGTGCCCTGGGCCAGGGCTCATATGAGACCGCTTCAACACTCTTTGCTGCAGCGCTGGACTCCGATGTCGGAGGATTATGCTGTGCGCCTTCCCTTGGACCCAGCAGTGCGCAAGGCGCTGAGCTGGTGGATGCAGACAGACAAGTTGTCTGCGGGAATGCCTCTGGTGACCCCAGAGTGGATTGTCGTCACGACGGACGCCTCGTTGTCGGGCTGGGGAGCCCACTGCTTGGGAAGGACAGCGCAGGGGCTCTGGTCTCCTGCAGAGGCAAAGTGGCCTATCAACCTCCTGGAACTCAGAGCCATTCGGTTGGCGCTTTTGGAGTTCATCCCGGTACTGGTGTTGAAGCCTGTACGGGTCCTGTCGGACAATGCCACGGCTGTGGCCTATGTCAACCGCCAGGGAGGTACCAAGAGCGCCCCTCTAGCCAAGGAGGCTATGAATCTTTGCCAGTGGGCGGAAGTGAACCTGGAGCAGCTTTCAGCGGCCCACATTGCCGGAGTCATGAATGTCAAGGCGGACTTTCTCAGTCGCCATACCTTGGAGCCCGGAGAGTGGCAGCTATCTGCTCAGGCGTTCTTGGACATCACGAAGCGCTGGGGCCAGCCGAGCCTAGATCTGATGGCGTCATCGGCCAATTGCCAAGTGCCGCGCTTTTTCAGCAGAGGACGGGACCCTCGATCCCTGGGAGTAGATGCACTTCTCCAACAGTGGCCGACACAAGAGCTTCTCTATGTGTTCCCGCCCTGGCCCATGTTGGGCAGGGTGCTAGACCGGGTGGCAAAGCATCCCGGCAGGGTAATCCTGGTGGGTCCGGATTGGCCCAGGCGTCCCTGGTATGCGGACTTGATCAGGCTCTCAGTCGACGATCCTCTGCGGCTGTCAGTGGAGCAGGGCCTGTTACATCAGGGTCCCGTGGTGATGGAGGATCCCTCCCCCTTTGGTCTTACGGCCTGGCTATTGAGCGGCAGCGTCTGAGGAAGAAGGGCTTCTCAGACAAGGTCATCGCCACTATGCTGAGAGCGAGGAAGCGCTCTACTTCTACTGCTTACGCCAGGGTTTGGCGTATCTTTGCAGCGTGGTGTGAAGCAGGCTCACTTTCTCCCTTCACTGCTCCAATTTCTTCAGTGTTGGCGTTCCTGCAAGAAGGTCTGGAGAAAGGCCTGTCGCTCAGTTCCCTTAAAGTCCAGGTAGTGGCTCTGGCTTGCTTCAGGGGCCGCCTGAAGGGTGCTTCCCTGGCTTCGCAGCCAGATGTGGTGCGCTTTCTCAAGGGAGTTAATCACCTGCGCCCTCCTCTGCACTCAGTGGTGCCTGCGTGGAATCTCAACCTGGTACTAAGAGCATTGCAGAAGCCGCCTTTTGAACCCTTGTCGAGGGCATCTCTGAAAGACCTGACGTTGAAAGCAGTCTTTTTGGTGGCTATCACTTCAGCCAGAAGAGTTTCCGAGATCCAGGCGCTCTCATGTCGAGAGCCTTTTCTGCAGTTCACTGAGGCAGGAGTGACTATTCGCACAGTGCCTTCCTTCCTGCCCAAGATTGTTTCTCGCTTCCATGTGAATCAGCAGCTCTGTCTCCCTTCCTTTCGTAGGGAGGACTACCCAGAGGAGTACTCTGCTCTTAAATATCTGGATGTGAGACGAGTCATCATCAGATACTTGGAAGTGACCAATGATTTCCGGAAATCGGATCATCTGTTTGTCCTGTTTGCAGGTCCTCGTAAGGGTCTGCAGGCTGCTAAGCCTACAGTGGCAAGATGGGTCAAGGAAGCCATTGCAGCGGCTTATGTGGCCGCGGGGAAGGTGCCGCCTATCCAGCTGAAGGCTCACTCCACGAGAGCTCAGGCGGCCTCGATGGCAGAGGCCGGATCCGTCTCCTTGGAAGAGATATGCAAGGCGGCAACTTGGGCTTCGGCTCATACATTCTCCAAGCATTACCGTTTGACTGTGGCTGCATGGGCGGAGGCCCGGTTTGGAGCTTCAGTGTTGAGGTCAGGGATTTCAATGTCCCGCTCTGGGTGAGTACTGCTTCGGTACATCCCACCAGTCTATGGATTGATCAGCTTGATGATATGGAAGGTAAAATTATGTATAATCATACCTGATAATTTTCTTTCCATTAATCATAGCTGATCAATCCATAGCCCCTCCCAGATATCTGTACTGTTTTTATTCTGGTTGCATTTCAGGTTCAAGTTTAGTCTTCAGTTACTTCAGAAAGACTTCGTGTTCAAGTTTTTTCACTTGGATTCTTCAAGAGTTAAGACGAGTTTGTGTTACAGTGAGCTGCTGCATTCCTCTCCCCTCCGTTTTACGGGGCTGGATTGAGACTTAAAATTCTGCCGGCACTCCCTCCCGCTTCGTGCGGCTGTAGGGCAGCTTTGTACCCCTCCCGCTTCGGCGGTGTTAGGGTCAGTCAGCTCCTCCCGCGGTTGCGGTTGCAGGATAAGCCAGATCCCCCCGCATCGGCGGGTGTGGTGTCCCTCCCCCGCTCCGCGGGGATGAGCTGGACGGATTCCCCTCCCCCACTTGTGTGGGGATGAGCTGGGTTAATTCCCCTCCCCCGTTTCAGCGGTGGTGAGCTGGGCAGAGTGTCCCTTCGTGGGTGTAATTCTCTAAGTGCTGAGTCCTGCGGATGGAGCTTTGATATCGACATACTGAGGAGTTTCCGGCAGCACATGACCACATATAGGGAGGCAAAAGTTTGCTCTCTATCTCCACCTGCTGGTAGATGGACACAACCCACCAGTCTATGGATTGATCAGCTATGATTAATGGAAAGAAAATTATCAGCTATGATTATACATAATTTTACCTTATAGAAGATTGGAATATCTTGAGAATCAGGTCTGCAAGAACAATCTGTGATTTACTAATTTTCCTAAGTCTCCACTTATAACTCCACTAGATATGGTTAAGAACTACCTTATGGTGGTAATTTGAATGCCATCTGATTCTTTGCCCTATAACAAAGGCATTTTAGACTTTTGGCATGGGTAATGCTGGACTATCAGGGCAACAAGGATAACAAGGAGCTATGGAGGCAATGAATATAGCTGATTTTCTAGAATCTTACCCAGAGAACTACCACAGTAGTTTCCTTTGCTTTAGAACATGACTGTAATGTTGTCTTAAGACTATATTTCCACCAGTTAAATAAGCTGTTTTGGGATTACAAAGTGAAGATTTATTCTGATTTGTGTAAGACAACTCGCAAATGGCCAAGAGTTCCTTGCTTTGAGATCCAGGGTGTTGGCTCTTGATGCTCATTTTTTGGTTCTATTTTCCTTGTAGTTGTTTAATACTTATGAATCTAAGTCATTTAATTTCTTTGACCCTAAACAGTTGGTTGAGATTTTAGAGGCAAGAGACGGTGGTGGTCGCTCCTAGCGCTATAGAAATGATTTGTAGTAGTAGTATAGATAATGCAGTTTAGGCTGGCTACTCTCTCTCTCCCTATTCAGTGAATGTGTTTGACAGTTAAATGATTTTTTTTCCTCTTTTAAAGTGTTGAAATATAACAAATAAAGATCCAAGAGAATTAAGAAAGTGTTTCTTAATATTATGGATGAATTGAAATAATTTTTCTTTTCCTTTGTTATATTTTTTGGATTATTTATATTTCGTAGTTCCCAGTTGTCACTTGGAGCCCTGTTTACTAAGCCACGTTAGCATTTTTAACACGCGTTAACTGTGTACATGCCTACAATATCCCTATAGATGCCTACACGGTTAGCATGTAGTCTAATTGTAGGTGCGTTAAAAACACTAACGTGCCTTAGTAAACAGGGCCCTTGGTGTGATATGCTAAATTGAATAAGTTTGAAAAAAACAATTATATATATGAAGATCACCCATCAATATCCCTATGGTAACCAAGAAATTGGTCAAATGAGATGACTCCCAACAAATATACTTCATGGATTGATAATGTATAATGCACTTAGAAGAGAATTTCAAATATGATATTCTTATGTGGAGAACTCTAGGGTGGACCAATTAAAATGGCTGCTGCCGCTTCTGAGTCTCCAGGGAGAAGTCAGGAAATATTTATAATTTAACTCCCATAAATAATTTCTCTCTCCTCTTAATATACAACTTTAGCAAATGATCCCTTTCTACATTTGAAACCAAAGTCACAACCAAAATCACACAGGGTCCAGATTTGTCTTTCGATAGTTCTAATGAATCAGCAGTTTTATCTCCTTCTACTAATGTTGTCCTATATTTCTTCCCAGGAAATAATATGCTCGAACTATAGCCGACATCTTTTCTGTCCAATATTTCTGTAACATAGCCCATGCTGATACATTCAATTCTCAGGGAAAGTAAAAAAAAAATGTCGGATTTGTAATCTGTATCACATTTTCCAGTTTGTCATACTGCACTCAAATCAGTCATCAACATTGTTTGAACAGTATGATCAATATTTTCCACCCACTTCTTGTTGGGCCATTCTGCTGTTGCATTTTCTTTGCTATTAGAATCTGGAACAGGATATACCTGTGCTTTGCACCATCCATCTCCTTCCTCAGTCTTCATAGCCCTTCCTGTCCACACTCCAAAGCATCCCCTATAGCATAATGCTGCCATCACCATGCTTTACTCTAAGGATGATATTGGTAGGTTGATGTGCTGTATTTTACACCACACAAATAGCTTAGCACTGAGAACAGAAAGCAACGTTTTCAAAGATATTGAAACACATTGAAGTTTTCCTGTAACCTTGCCCTAGTCTCTGCCTTTGAATAACTTTATCCCAGCATATTAAACTTTTGTTTCAAATTCGCTTTATACAACAGAAGCAGCCTGATTTTTGGATTCTTTTTCTTAATTACTTTCTGAATATTTCTATAATACTTTTCTTTTATTTTGAAAGTGTAGCCTATGCTGTGTAGATCAGTGAAATAAACTCTTACAGTAACACATTCTGAGCTGTATTTTTTAGATAGCAGAATGTGAAAAAGTTGCAGGGGTGTGAAGACTTGTACAAGGCACTGTATGTCAGGATGGGCTTTTGCTTAGCAGTTAATTCTGACAGGCTATATAATTCCTGGCTTTGAAAGTCTTCCAGACTTGGACTTCAGTGCTAATAGTTTGGTGATTTAGCGTCTGAGAAAGGCTCTTCATACAATGTACTTAGGTTACTTAAAATCTAATTAAATATCATAAACAGGGCTTAAGATGGCATCCAATATGAAAACATAAAATCAAAGAAAAAAACTGCCTTGCTCTGACTCCCCTTTAAAAGGTGCCAGGGAGCTTTCTGGAGCTGTATTAAATTGAATCAAATAGAGAGACCAGTCTTTTTTTTCTCTCTTTTCTTTTGAGGTGCTAAGGTGATAATCCCAGTGCACAGTGCACTTTTGTGTTCAGTTGAAGGGAAAAGCACATAGAGTGCATAATTTCCCCAGCAGTTTGCATGCTCTGAAAGAAGTTTCCTTGTCTCCCAGGCAACAATTAAAACTGGGAACTGGGCACTGACTGGTTTCCTTTGAGAGTAGAAAGCTGGGGCTGTGCTTGGCAGGGCTTTCTCTCTGCATAGGTGGCATGTTCCCATGATCTGTTGGTTTTTGTCTTTTTCTGTGCAGAGCTTGACTTTTGAATAGAACTTTTGTCTCTTGCCTTTGCAGGACTCTCCCTTCACTAAATATTCAACGCTCATTCAGGGGAGCATTTGAGAATGACTTTGGTATTGTTCAGGAGCACTGTACAACTTTTTAAAATGTGTTAAAACATTAAACTCCCCTAAACATAACAAATATCTTTGGAAATTGCCAACAGTTTATCTGCTTCAATGTTTTCTCTGTTAACTATATTGTGTCTGGTGCATGTTAGGGTTCTTGTGCATTACCAATACAAGGGGATTGGTTTTAGTCTCTTAATGGTGTCACCTTTATTTTTTACTTTTTGAAGCACAGAAATAATTCTGTTTTCATACATTGAGTTGGACTAGTAATGGGGCTGTGTAGTGTTCACATATGACAGGTATAGAGATCTACCAAATTTTAAATCCTTAGTTGCTTCCTTTGCCTATAACATGCATAATTATAGCTAGAGATGACCACAGATTTTTCATTTTAAAGAAAAACTTTTCTTTCAAGGAAGTTGGTTTGGATTATGAGATGTGGTGTTGCTGCCACCTAGTGGTTGAGCTACACTTTGCTGATGAATTATTATGATCAAATGGAGAAACAGTTTAGGTGTCCCTTTACCAAGCTGAAGGAAAAAGGGCCCTGTGGTAGATGTGAAGGTCATTTTTCTGCAGTGGGTAAAAAGCCCCCACAAAAAAATGGCCATGTGGCAAGATAACTCTTGCCGTCTGGCCATGTGGCGGGAAGCACTTACCACCACGTGGCCAGAAATGGCGCATGCTTGAGCCAGAACTACCTCCAGCGGCCGCGTTGCACAGTTGGCATATGTGGCAAAACATGAAGCCATGTGACAGATTTAATATCTCATCATTTTATGGATGCTGAACCTTTTCCTATTTAGAGCACAGTACATTTACACAGAGGAAAGAAGGGTGAGTAGTGAAGTGCTTCAGGTATTAGTACAGAGGCCAGTTCTATTCAGTATATTTGTGAGTGAAATTGCCAAAGGGTTAAAAGGAAAAGATTGAATAAAGTGGACACCACAAAGGGTGTAGGTAACATAAGACGAGCTCTACAAAAATTAAAAGAATGGTCTAGGGGGCGTGTCAAGATGGCGCCGTGAGCGGAGGTGTTGGAAGCGAGCTCCTGCCTACTACTTGCTGAACTTTGAATTATTTACCTGTTTTTTTCAAATGCCGCATACCAAACGTAAGGGGACGACCCGTGGGACTTCCCTTCACCCCACGACGTCCACACCGGCAAGTGGAGGTTTGGAACGCTTCTTCCCCGCATTGTCCCGAAGAAGCGGAGCGGAGTCCTTAGCGGGAGGGACCGGTGAAGCGATCCCCCCGCAGGAAATAGAAGTTTCTCTCTCCCCGCCTTTCTCTACGACGCCTCCTTGCCCTGCAACTGCCTTGAGCGGGACGGGGTTTCTATCGGAACCCGGAAAGGGTTATTCCGAGGAGCCCAGAGGGGAGTCTAGCTCTGTAGGGATATCTGCAGCTGCAGGAGAGACGGAGGTGAGTCTGGGCAAGATCTGGCTGAAGTTATTGGAAATAGAAAAAACCCTGAGACAATCTTCGGATGAGGTAAAGACTCTGAATTTGAATGTACAGGAAGTGAAAAACTCCCTAGATGTGGCAAAACAAGATTTTTCTTCTAAGATTGAGGCCTTAGAGAGAGAGACAAAGCAAACTGATGATTTTAAAATGGCTGTGGTAAAAGATAATATGGAAATCAGAAGAAAGCTGGAACAAGTAGAGAACTTTAATAGGAGATTAAATCTCCGAATATTGAATTTTCCTAGAATATTGGGAGAATCTCCAAAAGATATGTTCCAGAGATATCTAAGAGAAAATCTCAATTTTCCCCAAGAAGTATTTCCTCCTTTGAATAAGATCTATTACATACCAAGTACGATGAAAAAAGTTGGGACAGAGAACTCTATAGACTTACAAAACGTCACAGCCATTTTGGAGCAAACAATTGAAGAATCTCCTGAAAGGGGGACGTTGATAATTTCCTTTGTATTTCAACAGGATTTAAACGCAGTAATGCGTCTTTACTTCAAATCAACTAACTGTGTTTTTGCTGGCCAAAAGATCTGGCTTTATCCGGATGTGACTAAGTCTACACAAGAAAAACGTAAAAAGTTTCTCTCTATGAGGTCCAAAGTATTGGAATTGGGAGGTTCTTTCCTCCTGGCATATCCCTGTAAATGTGTCATCAGGTTAAATCAAGTCAAATATATATATTATATGCCTGATCAGCTTCAGACTTTCCTAGACAATAAACAGCGATAGAGTTGAGATATACATGGGACTAACGGAACCAAAATTTTTCATTTATATGTTATGATTGTATTATCTTCACTAATTCCTACCCCCCTCTATTGGGGTCTAAGGAAGCCGATATTTTGTCTTTATTAGGACAATTTGTTTAATTATTATTATTCCTGTATTAATTACTTTAAAGGCTGTATTACACTTTTGCAGTATGATAATTTCTGTAATAAGTATATAAAAATTAATAAAAATTATGAAATACAAAAGAATGGTCTAATGTTTGACAGTTAAAATTTAATGTTAAGTGGAGAGTGATGCATGTGGGGTATAGAAATCCAAAGGAGAGTTGCATGTGATAAGGGGTGAGAGGCTGATATGTACGAACAGCAAGAGGTACCTTGGTGATAGTGTCAAAAGAACCTGCTACAAAGATTGCAGATCTCTGTTGGGAACATATTTTTGCACTAAAGTAGTACGGTAAGATGGCAACCTTCTATGTAAAAAGAAAAACACAAAAGGCAACAGTCTACTTGCTACATAAAAGTCTGTTATAAAAAGTAGACCGATACACATATATAAAAACAAAGAAATAATTTATTCAAACCAAGATAAAAGCAGGTAGCAAATGCAATGTTGTCAGAACTGGTCATATATACTCATGCAAACCTTTACTAGCCAATAAGCATCCAGCGGTATTTTGAAGTCCCTTTGCAATTAATTCTGCAAGTTCCAAGGCCTCACCACTCCTTATACTGGTGATAGCGATACAGAAATGTCAGTGTTCTCTGTCTCCAACTACTGACTGCGGAGCATAACTCACTCGTCTGACTGATCTAGTAGGATGACAAGGAACATGTTTTTACCACTGAACTAATCTGCTTTTGCATACTCAAAACTGAATCAATCAAAAATGCTAAAATCCTGACTTCTGAACTAGGAGCAATTATTATTGTTACCAATTCCTATCACAGGGCAAGAAAATAACATATATCCCCTTCTCCCCCAGAGCATTAGCGTTCTGTTGTGATTCAATTTGCAGCTAACCATACTTCTACACTGGTCATTTATTTAGATTAGCAAAAGTGTCATTCCTTCAATTATCCAACTCAGTTAATCACTAAGAATTACTGTGTAGATAAATTGAGTTTGTAAGGAAAATTACAAGTTGTAGAGTCTAAGGCAGTAGCTGTCAACCCACTCCTCAAGCAACATCCAGCCAGTCTGGTTTTTGAAAATATCTGCAATGAATACAGAAAAGATAAATCTGCATGCATTGCCTCGATTATATGCAAATCTAAATCATGCATATTCATTGTGGATATCCTGTAAACCAGAATGGGGGCATCCTGAGAAACGGTTTGAGAACCCTGGGTCTAAGATGAATCCTATGATCAGCAATGTAATTTTCACCAGTGGATATACAGTAACACAGTAAATGGTGAGAGAGGAAGAACTGTATCATCCATCCAGTCTTCTCAACAAGGCAGACAGAGTTGTACATAAGAACATAAGAGTAGCCATACTGGGTCAGACCAATGGTCCATCTAGCCCAGTATCCTGTTTTCCAAATAGTGGCCAAACCAGGTCACAAGTACCTGGCTGAAACCCAAATCGTGGCAAAACTCCATGTTACAAATCCCAGGGCAAGCAGTTGCTTCCCATGTCTGTCTCAATAGCAGACTATGGACTTTTCCTCCAGGAATTTGTCCAAACCTTTTTAAAATCCAGATACGCTAACCGCTGTTACCACATCCGCCGGCAAAGAGTTTCAGAGCTTAACTATTTGTTGAGTGAAAAAATATTTCCTCCTATTTGTTTTAACAGTATTTCCATGTAATTTCCTGAAGTGTCCCCTACTCTTTGTACTTTTGAAACGAGTAAAAAAATCGATTTACTTCTACTCGGTCTACACCACTCATGATTTTGTAGACCTCAATCATATCTCCCCTCATCTGTCTGTTTTCCAAGCTGAAGCGCCCTAACCTCTTTAGCCTTTCCTCATATGAGAGGAGTTCCACCCCTTTATCATTTTGGTCGCTCTTCTTTGAAGCTTTTCTAATTCTGCTGTATCTTTTTGAGATACGGCAACCAGAACTGAACACTTCTCTCTGTGCAGCTTAGTATCCTTCTGGCTATGGCCATCATCTTGTCACATTGCTTCGTCACCTTGAGATCCTCAGACACTATCACCAAGGTACCTCTTGCTGTTCGTACATATCAGCCTCTCACCCCTTATCATATGCAACTCTCCTTTGGATTTCTATACTCCACATGCATCACTCTCCACTTAACCTTCTTGATGCAGTAGTACAGGACTCCTTGGAACATTTAGAGGACCTTGCTTGTGGAGATGGGTAGCTTTCCCTACCCCCCCTCCAATTAGGCAGTTTGTAAGTATCTCAGAGGACAAAGAGAGAGAAAGGGAGGACTTTGTATTGATAGTGGCCTATGTGAAGGAGAAAGCAGAGATTGTATCTCTGGCAAGGATCAACTGAGTTACATTTGTAACTATCTGAGATCTGGTGCATCCAGCCAGTTTTAGTTCTTTAGGGATGGCTGAAGAGAGGGGAGAGTAGAGTATTCATCTTGAGTTTCTCTTTGTAAAGAAATAATTAGGTCTCTGAAGTCTATCGTAGGTCGGTAGCCTCCCATCTCTTTTTATTTTTTTTGGAGACCAGGAAGCATCTGGAAGAGAAGCCTTGGTTTCTTTTCTATAGCTGGATTGGCTATATTACATTGAAGAAAAGGAGGAAACTGATTTTTGTTTCAGCGCTATAGAAATGATAAGTAGTAGTAGCAAAGCAGGCGAGCCAAAATATAAGGGCCGAACTGGCAGTCAGGTGAGGATACTGAGGTCCTTGGAATCCATACTGAACTATTGCCTATTCCAAAGGAAGACGTGAAACCAACCCTCTATGAGCTAGAAAGGACTGATTAGACAAAAATAGCAGATACATTTTGCAGCATGGAGCAATAATACTTAGTGAAAATTACTGGTTCTTTCAATTCTCATTACAGAGTCTCTAGCACTTGGAACATTCAACAACGTGGTACAGAGGTGCTTACGTAAACTGAAGATATTTGGTTACGTGTGATGCCTGGAAGTCCAGGGAAGAAGTTGAATTCCCATATATCACAAATCCTCCCCCCCGCCCCCCCCCCCCACCAACTCATCAACATGAAATGCGGGGTACCCACAACTATCAGAAGTTCCAGAATAAGGCAAGAGAGGGAGGAGTAGGGTATGAATTTGTAATATGCTTTATTTATTTGAAAGCCTTTTAGACCACCTCTCCCAGACAATATTTTTGTTACAAGAAATGATTTATCTTGGGGGAAAGAGCTCTAGAGCACTCGCTACTGTTTATAATTTAAGAGCAGGTGCTGTATTTATAAGTTTTAGGATATTAATTTCTCCACCAATCACCAAAGGTGATAATTACAATAAATTAAATAAATTAAGTATATGTAAAAGATACCATATTCTCAGAACACAAAGAGACTGTATTTTTAGCTTCAAAAAGGTTGATTTAATATACAATTGCACACGAGAGGTAGGTTTTAAGAGATCTTTACAGATAATCTGTGCTTAAGTAAGGCAAAGTAGAGTAGCAGGTCTAGATCAAAAGTTATAACTTACAAAGCAGTCTGTTGCAAAGCATTTTGTGGTCCATTGAAGAGCCATGAGGCAGGTGAACTGCAGATCAGGAGCAAGGCATCTGGATTGGTGCTGAAGAGAGAATCTCCTGGAGGGAGAGTCTTGAAGAGAGAAGAGAGTCCGCCTTCTTGGGGAAACAGCTTGTCCTTTTATACTCTTATTTTGCAGGGAAGCAGGCCATGTGCATCTGGTTGCTGGCTTCCTGGTTTTTTGCACACGACCCCTGAGTCCTGGTCTCATGTTTGCACACGACCTCTGAGTCTTGGTCTCATGTCTTATGACATCACGAGACTTGCTGTCTGGATTTTGCTGGCAAATGGTCTTTTGATGTACAGGGCTTCCTGCTTGATTCTCTGTGATAGATAAGATTTGCCTGGGGCAGCCAGCAGGTGCCCTTTGTCTTTAAGTTGGATTTCACACCTTTCCCTGCCTGTCTGGCTCCTTGCCTCTGCTGGTTAGGTCCAATCTTTGTTGTGTTGATCAGAGGAATAGAGTCAATTTAAAACTTTTGTTTAAGGAATGAGAAAAGGCAAGGTGAGGTCCCTGCAACTGCAGCAGTACCTTTGTCTTTTAAATATTCCCCAAAGGGAGAGGGAAGAGGGCTTTTGGAATGAAAGCCAGTTCTGCTGCAGTGTATTTTTAAAAGCTGCACAAATATATTGGTGTATATATATGTATCTGATCCAACACAACATCATGCTACACATTTAATTCTGATGATTGGCTTATACCATAACATTTTTACACTGTAAACACTTTTGTAGCCTATTATTGATTGTTTATTATAAAGGAGATGGAACTCCTCTCATATGAGGAGAGGCTAAAGAGGTTAAGGCCCTTCAGCTTGGAAAAGAAACAGCTGGGGGGGGGGGGAGGATATGACTGAAGTCTACAAAATCCTGAGTGATGTAGAATGGGTAAAAGTGAATTGATTTTTTATTATATCAAAAAGCATGAAGACCAGGAGACACTCAATGGAGTTACATGGTAATACTTTTAAAACAAATAGGAGGGAATATTTTTTCATTTAGTTTCTGCCCTCTTTCTTAAACTCCTTCCATCCAGCCTCTGTCCTCCTCTACGCCTTCAGTCCAGTGTATGCCCCCCTTCTCTTCACATATCCATCCAGTGTCTGCTCTCTCTCTCTTTCATACATCCAGGCTGTGACCTTTTTCTCGTCCCCCTTCTATCTGAGCTACACATAGACGACCCCCCCCCCCCTCCGGATTCTATATAGTACGCGTGGAGGGGCATAATCGAACAGGGGCGCCCAGGTTTTCCTTAGGGCGTCCTCACAGGATGTCCCTGCGAAGGGGCAGGGAAACCCGTATTAACGAAACAAGATGGGTGGCCATCTTTCGTTTCGATAATACGGTCGGGAATGGCCAAATCTCCACATTTAGGGCGACCTTAGAGATGGTTGTCCCCAATTTTCGGCGATAATGGAAACTGAGGACGCCCATCTCAGAAACGACCAAATCCAAGCCCTTTGGTCGTGGGAGGAGCCAGAATTCTTAGTGCACTGGTCCCTCTGACATGCCAGGACACCAACCGGGCACCCTAGGGGGCACTGCAGTGGACTTCAGAAAAAGCTCCCAGGTGCATAGCTCCCTTACCTTGTGTGCTGAGCCCCCCCAAACCCTCCCAAAACCCACTACCCACAACTGTTACACCACTACCATAGCCGTTAGGGATGAAGGGGGGCACCTAGATGTAGGTACAGTGGGTTTGTGGTGGGCTCACATTTACCACCACAAATTTAACAGGGGGGGATGGGCCTGGGTCCGCCTGCCTGAAGTGCACTGCAGTACCTACTAAAACTGCTCCAGGGACCTGCATACTGCTGTCATGGACCTGGGTATGATAGTTGAGGCTGACATAGAGGCTTGAAAAAAATATTTTTAAAGTTTTATTTAGGGTGGGAGGGGGTTAGTGACCACAGGGGGAGTAGGGGGGAAGTCATCCCCGATTCCATCCGGTGGTCATCTGGTCATTTAGGGCACATTTTTGTGGCTTGGTCATTAAAAAAAAAAAGGACCAATTAAAGTTGGCCAAGTGTTCGTCAGGGACGTCCTTCTTTATTCCATTATCGGCCGAAGATGCCCATGTGTTAAGCACGCCCCAGTCCCGCCTTCGATATGCTTCCGAAATGCCCCCGTGAACTTTGGTCATCCCCGCGATGGAAAGCAGTTGAGGGCGCCCAAAATCATCTTTCAATTATGCCGATTTGGGCGACCCTGGGAGAAGGACTCCCATCTCCCGATTTCTTTCGAAAGATGGGCGCACTTCTCTTTCGAAAATAAGCCTGTTAGTGTTTCACACTGAAATCAGGCATATTCTGTAACAACGTGCATAGCTTAATTGACTTAACAAGCCAATCAGCTTTAACAGCACTTAAGCAATAATGAACACTAATTGGCAATAATTAGAATTTACACGCACAACTCCCTAAGGGTATTCTGTAACCCACTGTGCCTAAATTTTAATGCACGCAGGCAAAAAGGTGCATGGTTATAGGCGGGGAAATGGGCATTTTATGGGCATCCTAAAATTTACATGCTTTGTTATAGAATATGGCCCTCTGCGCCTAAATCTATGCACCGAGATTTATGTCATGTTTTCGTTGGTGTAAATGGCGGTGCGAAGTTTTAGGTGCTTGGATATCAACTAAGCGTATTCTATATATTGCACCTAAATCTAGGTGCCGCTTGTAGAGTACAGATAGGCGGAAATGTTTTCCGCAGGGTTTTCTAGGTGCCAAATATAGAATCTGGCCCAGAATGACTTCTGATGCTGCAAACTGTGCTAAAGATTAGTGTAGGGGTTTTCTTTTATCTGTTTTTTTTCCCTTTTACTTTCCCTTTACAGCTGAAGCTTCACTTCTCCTCTGGGGTTAAAGTAAAGTTTGAAGTTTCTGTTGGCTTCAATAGAAGTTAGTAGGAAGTTTAAAAACATTAGTACTGGCTCTATAAGATTTAGACACCAGAAGATGGAATTCTCAACTAGAGACCCACTGAACACCCCCAAACCAAGAAGCCTCCAGTGCTCCGCTCCCACTGGAATAATGCTACTTGCCTGGTATCAGGAAAGCATTGGATGTCATCATCATCTCATGGCCTGCATCTTGGAAAATGGCTGCAATTAGCAAGTTCTATATATTATTTATTTCAATAAATAATATTTATTTATTTCAATTTTTGGAGAGTTTTGATTAGAAATGTAGTTTTTCTGGCAGTGATGGTGATTTTTGCTGTAGAGGCTGAATACCTCTTTCTTGTATAGGCCACTGAGGTCTTTTCTCCATTTCCTTATAAGATGACTTCAATTTTGGGTTTTCTCAATGAGAAGAGGATATCTGATGTTTTCCCCAGACCAGATAAATTGTGTGTGGGGGAGGGGGAGAGGGTGTACTGAGATTTTAAGGCTGTCTGGTTGAGAGGGTTCTGTCCTAGGTGGGGCACCTGGGGCAGAGATACCGTGGACCAAAAGGTTTCATAGTTTATTTCTATTCATTTTTATTGAGAAACCACCATGAATACAACAACTCAGTCTTACAGTAACCAATAACACTATCAGCAATAGATGAACCTCAAACCATATATAGTAAAGATCTTGTGGTATTTTCTTCATTACATTATTCACCAGATTCTATATATTGTGCCTAGTATTCTGTGCCAAAATCCAAGCGTATTCTATAATACCGGTAACTTAATTGGTTTAACAAGCGAATCAGCGTTGTTAGTACTTAACAAGCAATAATGAGCACTAATTGGCAATAATTAGGATTTATGTGCATAACTCGCTAAGTGTATTCTGTAACTCACAGTGCCTAAATTCTAATGCGTGGAGACAAAAAGAGGCGTGGTTATGGGCAGCAAAATAGGCGTTCCAAAATGTACACGTACTGTTATAGAATATGCCCCTCTGTGCCTAAATCTAAACACCGGTATTTACTCCAAATTTTCCTTGGTGTAAATGGATGCGTATAGTTCTAGGTGCTGGGATAGCAACTAAGCATATTCTATATACCCTGCCTAAATTTAGGCACCTCTTATAACGTATGTTTAGACAGAAATTTATTCTTCGTGGATTTTTCAGACACTGTATATAGCATCTAGCCTCATATGTTAGTTCTGAGAATATTCCATGCAAGTTGAATACAGCATACCATATTTAAACTAGGGATAAAGTTAGAAGTTAATTTATTTTAGCACTGAAGTTAAAATTGAACCCAGAACTCCCTTGCTGCAGTGATTCCAGTTGACCTATAAAAAATATTACATTTACCAGAAAGTAAAATGTGTTAACGATATTTGATCTAGTGCATTTACTGGTAGTATTTCTGCGAGTGGTGTTAATGTTGTGCAAAAGTGTAATGCAAGCGTTGAGTAGTGATAATGTGGTGTGTAGTCAAGTAACACAATTGTTACAAGTGGAACCTTTCAGGATATGCAACAGATTCTTAATTAATGCTAACCAGAAACAAGACTATTTTAAAAGGCATTTAAAAATCATGTTAAATGCAAAATCTTAGATTTAGACGAGCATGTCAATAATTTCCTTGCCTCCTTCTACTCTACAGCCAGAGACTGGAAATAAGAGCTCAAGTGGCAAATGCTTTCTTGTCGAAATTTCAGCTGACTCAAGAAGAGATGAATGTCCTTCGAGGTACAAGAGAAGGTCCAGTTACAGAGGTAAGTTACACAGCAGTAATATAAGACAGTCTATTGTAGTTAATAGATATTTGTATACAGATATTTTTGTTCATATTTAGATACAGCCCTGTGAATGTGATGAAACTAAAATATGCCATACAGGGTCAGACCAAAGGTCTGTTGAGCCCAAGCTTGGTCACAAGTTCTTCACAGATTGCCAAAAATAGATCATTCCTTGATGCTCACTCTCCCAGGGTTTAAGTGGTGGCTTTCCTAAGACTATATGGCTCATGCACTTAGCCTTACAAAGTTCCATAGTAACCTATGGAACTTTGTAAGGCTAAGTGCTTTGAAAATACGCCTCTATATGGCTCGTATTGGTTTGAGGACATGTAGTCCATGAACTTGTCTAATCCCTTTTTAATCTCTGCTAATTAACAGCCTTGTACAGTGGTGGAAATAAGTATTTGATCCCTTGCTGATTTTGTAAGTTTGCCCACTGACAAAGACATGAGCAGCCCATAATTGAAGGGTAGGTTATTGGTAACAGTGAGAGATAGCACATCACAAATTAAATCCGGAAAATCACATTGTGGAAAGTATATGAATTTATTTGCATTCTGCAGAGGGAAATAAGTATTTAATCCCTCTGGCAAACAAGACCTAATACTTGGTGGCAAAACCCTTGTTGGCAAGCACAGCGGTCAGACGTCTTCTGTAGTTGATGATGAGGTTTGCACACATGTCAGGAGGAATTTTGGTCCACTCCTCTTTGCAGATCATCTCTAAATCATTAAGAGTTCTGGGCTGTCGCTTGGCAACTCGCAGCTTCAGCTCCCTCCATAAGTTTTCAATGGGATTAAGGTCTGGTGACTGGCTAGGCCACTCCATGACCCTAATGTGCTTCTTCCTGAGCCACTCCTTTGTTGCCTTGGCTGTATGTTTTGGGTCATTGTCGTGCTGGAAGACCCAGCCACGACCCATTTTTAAGGCCCTGGCGGAGGGAAGGAGGTTGTCACTCAGAATTGTACGGTACATGGCCCCATCCATTCTCCCATTGATGCGGTGAAGTAGTCCTGTGCCCTTAGCAGAGAAACACCCCCAAAACATAACATTTCCACCTCCATGCTTGACAGTGGGGACGGTGTTCTTTGGGTCATAGGCAGCATTTCTCTTCCTCCAAACACGGCGAGTTGAGTTCATGCCAAAGAGCTCAATTTTTGTCTCATCTGACCACAGCACCTTCTCCCAATCACTCTCGGCATCATCCAGGTGTTCACTGGCAAACTTCAGACGGGCCGTCACATGTGCCTTCCGGAGCAGGGGGACCTTGCGGGCACTGCAGGATTGCAATCCGTTATGTCGTAATGTGTTACCAATGGTTTTCGTGGTGACAGTGGTCCCAGCTGCCTTGAGATCATTGACAAGTTCCCCCCTTGTAGTTGTAGGCTGATTTCTAACCTTCCTCATGATCAAGGATACCCCACGAGGTGAGATTTTGCGTGGAGCCCCAGATCTTTGTCGATTGACAGTCATTTTGTACTTCTTCCATTTTCTTACTATGGCACCAACAGTTGTCTCCTTCTCGCCCAGCGTCTTACTGATGGTTTTGTAGCCCATTCCAGCCTTGTGCAGGTGTATGATCTTGTCCCTGACATCCTTAGACAGCTCCTTGCTCTTGGCCATTTTGTAGAGGTTAGAGTCTGACTGATTCACTGAGTCTGTGGACAGGTGTCTTTCATACAGGTGACCATTGCCGACAGCTGTCTGTCATGCAGGTAACGAGTTGATTTGGAGCATCTACCTGGTCTGTAGGGGCCAGATCTCTTACTGGTTGGTGGGGGATCAAATACTTATTTCCCTCTGCAGAATGCAAATAAATTCATATACTTTCCACAATGTGATTTTCCGGATTTAATTTGTGATGTGCTATCTCTCACTGTTACCAATAACCTACCCTTCAATTATGGGCTGCTCATGTCTTTGTCAGTGGGCAAACTTACAAAATCAGCAAGGGATCAAATACTTATTTCCACCACTGTATGTCCTCTAGCAACAAATTTCCTTAGCCTAATAGTGTGTTGAGTGCAAAAGTATATTCTCCTAGGACAAGCAGGATTGCAATTCAGTTAGGGTCCACATCAATGCCATTGGCGCCTATCATCATCATATAGACGATAGATTTATCTCTGTACAGCCTTTAGTTTGCTTTATGTGGAGCTTGCTTCTATTGAAGCTTCCTTTTGAGCCTTTCTCAGGTATCATGGGACCTCAACATTGCATTAATTTGGCTGATGTGGTCACCAGGTCACAGAGTTGATGAACTTAAGGGCAGGCTCTAATAATGGAACCACCTTACACAAAATTTTACAACCAAGTGGATCTGTGTACTTATCTAAATTTCCTTCCAAAGATAGTGCTAGAGTTTCATCTTAACCAGGCAGTCATCCTGCCTCAGGCCCACAAAGGTGAAAGTGGACTACACGCTTTGGATTGCAAGATAGCCTTAGCCTTCTATTTGGAGCAGAGTAAAACACTTAGAACGTTCACCCACCTTTGTGGTTCTTTTGACTCTAACAGGATGGGAGCTGCCATTGGCAAATGCACACTTTTTAATTGGCTAGCAGACTATATTTTCTTCGCTTATGCCTTTCAGGTGCATGCCCTTTGTTCTGCATCATTCTAGTTCAAACTTCAGGCTATATCATAGCAACAATGTCTTTTGAGCCCGTATCATTAATAATTGCACTCACTGAGCAGTGTCATGGTGGTTGGGTCTTTGTGTCACATTGTAGGAGCCTACTTTTCTTTATAGAATACTGGTGTAGGAAGGACAAATTGGCATGGTCCCTTACACTAGCCATCAAGCTGATATAAACATGTGCATTTAGATTGCTTTAAGAAAAAAACATACGTAAATTATGGTATTCTGTCATTTTTGTACAGTGCTCAGTCTACACCCGTGCATATGCTCACCTTAATGCATGTTCTATTTTATAGAATATCACCTAGCCGGAATATTGCATTTACGTTATAGGTGCAGTTATTCTGGTCATGCATAGTGTCTACTACCAAGGGCACTACTGCTTTCGGGAAATAATTGCTGTTGCTATAGTATTAGGTGCAGGTACAAGTATTTCTTTTGTATGAGGATTAGCCACTCTTGTGATACTGCATTTTAAATATGTTATGCATTAAATAGAGCAACATCTGTTGATGCCACAGTTTATAAATATAAGAAAATAATATCTTCAACAAATAATAGCTAACAATAAATATAGGATTTTATTTTCCAGCAGTGCTCTGTACTGCTGGCATGTTTGCTAAATTTATATGAGCTATTTAATGTGATATTGTGTTCTTGAACATACTGTGAAGTGGTGGTGGAAGTGGCCCAATACTATATAATAATGAAAATACCTCCCACTGCTATTTGTAAAAAGGAAAGGGTATATAGTCCCTTAGTCTTATTATGCATTTTTCCAGGCACTTTGAGGCTTTTTTCCCCTACGAAGTTTTAAAACAAAAATATATAATAAGACTAAAGGACTATATACCCTTTCCTTCTTACAAATAGCAGTGGGAGGTATTTTCATTATTATATAATATTGTGTCCTTGATCATCTCCTGATCACCATTGCTGAGATCCAGTAGTATTTTCAATAATGAATCTCTTTTTAGACCTTCTTCAAGGCTTTGGGAAGAGTGAAACAAATCCGCAACGATGTCAAGGTTCTTCTTCGTACAAACCAACAGACAGCAGGGTAAGCAACCAGGAATAACTCTAAAGCAGTCAGTAAATTGTTTTTGCTTCTCTCTCTGTTTTGTCTTATGATTCAGTTTATTCCAGTTGTTGAATGTATTTTCTTTGTAAAGTTACACATGTTTGATTTCAGACACAATTGTTGGTAAAACTGCTTTCCAAGAACTTGATAAAATAGTTTGTCTTTCTGCAGCCTTGAGATTATGGAGCAGATGGCCTTACTCCAAGAGACAGCATATGAACGCCTTTATAGATGGGCTCAAAGTAGGTTTTATTTTCTGTTTCAAAAGAATTTAATGTAAACTTCTTGATTTTTCTACACCTCACAGTTTATAGTTAGTTTATTCTTATGCTGGCTGGCCCAGCAAACTCTTCTTATTACTTGTGTCTTCCAGTTTGTTCAACTAGACTTTGCAGAGGCTGCGGCACTCTAAACAATTGTAGCTAGCCAGAGCTTTTGCTGTCCTCTCCTCTTCCGTGCCCCCCTCTCCCCACTCAGTCTAGCTTATCCATCACAGCAGCAATCCTCGGTTAGAAGCTGTAGACTGCAGATTTTCCAGAACTCACTATTTCCTATTTTGGAAATGTCTCAAGATATACTTGTTCTCAAAATGAGTTAGATCTGTCTGATGAGTATTATTACATTTTGTACGTCCCTCAGTTGTTGAGGTTCATTCTTTTTGTAATCCACATAGAATCTTTTTGAAATACGTGGAATATAAGAAGATTTATGTAATGGTATGGTTTGTATGCATCTCTGAATTTAGCTGCTAACCTGCGGATTCTATATAGTGCAGCTTGAGTTGCGCATGCAAATCTGGATGTATTCTGGATTTGCATGCATGCAACTTAATTAGCTCAACAAGCCAATCAGCGCTGATTGAAATTATGCAATTATTGACACTAATTGGCATTAATTAGCATTTGCGTGCACAAATGTCAAAGCATATTCTGTAAAGTGATGCATGTACATTCTAAGATGTGCATCTGAAAAGGGGTTGTGACTGTGTGCGAGTCATGGGCGTTCCTAGAGTTTACATGCACTGTTACAAAATATCCTGTTCCGCATGTAATGTAGGTGTCTGCATTTACTTCAGGTTTTCATTGGCATAAATGGCCGCAACTAAATACAGTCACAGAAAGCGGGTGTTGGGAGTATTTTGTATACTATGCCTAGGCTTCGCCCTTTCTTCCTCGCCTCACCCTATGCTTGGAATAAACTCCCTGAGCCCATACGCCAAGCCCCCTCCCTGCCCATTTTCAAATCCTTGCTCAAAGCCCACCTCTTCAATGTCGCCTTCGGCAGCTAACCATTATACTTCTATTCAGGAAATCTAGACTGCCCCAATTTGATTGACTGCACTTTTTGTCCTTTAGATTGTAAGCTCCTTTGAGCAGGGACTGACCTCTGTGTTAAATTGTACAGCGCTGCGTAACCCTGGTAGCGCTTTAGAAATGTTAAGTAGTAGTAGTAGTAGTTTTGGTACTGATTTTTTAGTCGTGATTTATAGAATCTAGCGCTAAGTTTACAATTCTACAACTATGCCCCTCCATTTAGGAACCTCAATGACATCAATGAGTAAAAGTTATAAATTAAAACAAATTACAAACTTCAAAAACATTATAAATGATTGTTAAGACATTGAGGGCCCTGTTTACTAAGCTGTGATGAAGGCATGCTAGTGTTTTTAGCGCCTGCTAATGCTAGAAACACCCAGGGGTGTGCTGGTAAATTTTTAACAACAGGCTGTTTCTCTGGACGTAGCCAGCTCTGCAGTTGGAAGGGCCAGGGGTGGCCGGAGGGGAGGGGGGGAGCAACACTTGCCTCTCTCTCCTCCCTCCCTTCGTGCGGGCACGCTAGGCAAACCTTTGCTGGCAGCCAATAAATGGACTGCCACCACTCCCAACGTCTTGCTCTGAGCTCACACATGCTGGAGAAGTCCCAGCCTGCTGTTCAGAGCTGGAAACAAGGAGTGGGGAGCAGCAGCAGTCTATTTACTTGGCTGGCAGGGCTCAGCAGGGGGCCCAAGCCCACATTTATGGAGCCAGTTGTTAAAGTAGCCATGGAGGGCCCTACTTTAACAACCAACTCCCAAAATTCTTAAAAACTTAACAACCGGCTCTTGTGAGCCTGCGAGAGCCTGCTCCAACACACCACTGGAAACACCCATATATTCCTATAGGTGTCTCTAGCGTTAGAGCGCTAATTTTTAGCGCATGCTAAAAATGCTAGCGCACCTTAGTAACAGGGCTCTAACTGTACATACAAAATGTGATAATATAAAGTCTATATAAAAAGATATAAACCATGAAATATTGTCTAAAATGGACTGCACTTTAAATGAGATTGAATAAATTAAATAACAGAAACAGGTAAAAAAGTAAATACATATTTAAAAAACAGATGTGAAGGGGCCTAAGGTATCACTGGACTAAAAACCTGAAGGACATAATAAAGTGGTATACCCAACAAACAAACTCACCTTGAAGCATGAAGGTGTTACACACAGTGCCTTGATAAAATGGCTCTAAATTGAGCAGAGGTAAGGGTAAGCAAAGCTGTGAAAAAAGGGACAAGATACTGTGTTGTATGAATATCCACCTCTAAGCTGATATGAAATTAACTGAACCTATAGAATGCATTGTAACAGTGGTATAGGATATGTGAATTGATTATAGCATATAAGAGTACAAAGCACAAGCTAGTCTGCAGCTAAATGATAACACTCTTTAGTGGAAAGAGCTAAGATATGCTTCCAACAGGCTTACATGATTGCCACAAGGTATACACACTATGTTGTGGGAGAAAAACATTAAGGGCTCTGTTTACTTAGATGCTCTAGCATTTTTAGCACGAGCTAAACGCTAGAGACACCCATATATTCCTATGTGTGTGTTTAGTGTGTGCTAAAAATGCTAGCGCACCCTTAGCACTGCTTAGTAAACAGGGTCCTTAGTGGCTAATGTCTTGAAAACAGACAACGTTGACTGGTTATGATTTTAGCTGGTTAATAAAGATAAGCGCTAGATGCAGTATCACTGTAAATACCTATTAAAAATAAAAATGATAAAGGATGCGAGTCTAAAATATGCTAAAAATAGAGCAGCATGAGCTCCTCTTCTGTCCTTCCTTTACTTTCCCCATCTTGGCTTCCTCCCTCTGCTTTTCATTATCTCTCTTGCTGCTTTCTTCCCTGTGACTCAGTCTTGCACCCTTTCTCCCTTGTTTTTTTGAGTCCCATTTGCTATCTCTCTGTCTCTTTTCCTGATTAGGCCTGTGCTCCCCCTGTTTCCCTTACTTCCGCCCTTCTGCACCCTTTCTTCTTTTGGATAAGGTTTATTTATGTACTGATGTCTTCTAGTTTATAGTGGAAGGAGAGTGGGAAGTGGACCAATGGCTCAAGAAACCAGGTCAACAGACTATTATTCGCCTGGTTTATTGTAGACACAGATCTGTGTTTCGTCCACAGGCCTGCCTCAGGAGTCTTTATGGGCTGTATGCAGTGGTGTGCTGGAGCCGGCTCGCAAGAGCCGGTTGTTAAATTTTCTTCCAGCTTGCGAGCCGGTTGTTGAAAATAGCGAGTCGGCTCTGGCTCTCCTCCTCCCTCCCTCCCTCCGGATCTGCCTCACCACCCGCTTGTTTTTTTAATTCTTCGGGGCAGGCAGTCTTGCCTGCCCGCTTCCAGCGCTGACTCTCCTCCCTTGCCGATTCGCGCTTTAAAAATTGCCGCCGAGACTTCCAGAGGCGGCCTCACGAGACTTCGGCTGAAGTCTCGGTGGCCATTTTGAAGCGCGAATCGGCAAGGGAGGACAGTCAGCGCTGGAAGCGGGCAGGCAAGACTGCCTGCCCTGAAGAATTCAAAAAACAAGCGGGTGGTGAGGGACCGGATCGGGAGGGAGGGAGGAGAAGAATTCGCGAAACAACTCGGGAGGGGGTGGCAGGGGGGAAAAGGGAGTCGCTGCTGGGCATGGGTGGATGGAGGGGGTTGCTGGGTATGGGTGCATGCAGGGCAGGGGAGAGGGAGGGTACACTGCTGGACATGGGTGCATGCAGGGCAGGGGAAAGGAGGGTCACTGCTGGACATGGGTGCATGCAGGGGAGAGGAGGGTCACTGCTGGACATCTGGGTGCATGCAGGGCAGGGGAAAGGAGGGTCACTGCTGGACATGGGTGCATGCAGGGGAGAGAAGGGTCACTTCTGGACATCTGGGTGCGGGCAGGGCAGAGGAGGGTCGCTGGGTATGGGTGCATGCAGGGCAGGGGAGAGGAGGGTCACTGCTGTACATGGGTGCATGCAGGGCAGGGGAGAGGAGAGGAGGGTACACTGCTGGACATGGGTGCATGCAGGGCAGGGGAAAGGAGGGTCACTGCTGGACATGGATGTATGCAGGGGAGAGGAGGGTCACTGCTGGACATCTGGGTGCATGCAGGGCAGGGGAAAGGAGGGTCACTGCTGGACATGGGTGCATGCAGGGGAGAGAAGGGTCACTTCTGGACATCTGGGTGCGGGCAGGGCAGAGGAGGGTCGCTGGGTAAGGGTGCATGCAGGGCAGGGGAAAGGAGGGTCACTGCTGGACATGGGTGCATGCAGGGGAGAGAAGGGTCACTGCTGGACATCTGGGTGCGGGCAGGGCAGAGGAGGGTCGCTGGGTATGGGTGCATGCAGGGCAGGGGAGAGGAGGGTCACTGCCTGTCATGGGTGCATGCAGGGCAGGGGAGAGAGGACATGGATGGAGGGGAGAGAAGAGTGAGGAAGGAGATGAGATGAGGGAAAAGGAAGAGAGGAGAAAAACTGCACATGGATGAAGAAAGTAGGCAGAAGCTGAGGACCAGAAATGAAGAAGAAAGGAGGAAAGAAATAAATGGAAAGGAAGCCCTGGAAACGGAGTTAAGAGGACAGATAGCAGCAGCATGATCAGAAAAACACTCACCAGACAACAAAGGTAGAAAAAAAATCATTTTATTTTCATTATAGTGTTTGGAATATGTTCACTTTTGAGAATCAGGTGCTCAACATTAAAAGTTTATATTTATTTACTTATTTATGGCATTTTATCCCACATTAAACATGAATTAGATTGGAACCTGGGATCATTTAATTTTTTTTTCCTGGAGAGAGTACTGCATTGCCCCCCCCCTCCCCCGGCTATAGCCAGCTCTGCAATTTTGGGGGGGGGGGGGCGCAGAGGTGGACGGGGGGGGGGGGGGGGCGCAGAGGTGAACGGGGGGGGGGGGGGGGGGGCGCCGAGGTGGACCGGGGAGAGAGCCTGTTGTTAAAAATTTACCAGCACACCACTGGCTGTATGAATGAGTAGGACTCTGAAAGGGAGTTGAGTAGTGCACTGATGGTCTTAAGAAATGTTTTACAGCAAGTTATAGCTTTCTCAGCTGTACTAGCCGACTTTTTTCCAAAGGTCTTTTTTAAGATCATCAGTGCATTGCTCAACTCCCTTTCAGAGTCCTACTCATTCATACAGACCATAAAGACTCCTGAGGCAGGCCTGTGGCCGATACACAGATCTGTGTTAAGTCTACAATAAAATAATAGTCTGTTGTCCTAGTTTCTTGAGCCATTGGTTCACTTTCCACTCTCCTTCCACTGTTGTCTTCCCGTGGGATTTTGCTGTTCATCCACCTTGGTGGACTCTTTCTCCTTGTCTTCCAGTTTATAGCACTCCCATCTACAAAACTCTGGTTGTTGTACAACACAAGTATAATACAATCCTATATAATAATTCTCACCTCCAACGTTCTGGGGCTGCCTGGAACAGTGGTCTGCTAGGTGCTGTAGATCAGTGACGTCATGCATCCCACTGATTGGCTGCGCCTTGGGTGAAGTCACCAGCCCGACGCACAGCAACAAACCGCGACCCAGCCAGCAGCAAACAGCGGCCCAGGCAGGGGGAGGAGTACTCCTCCCCCTGCCTATGAATCGGACGAAGAGGGAGGACGGCGAGAGAGTGACCCAGCCAGCACCAAACAGTCAGCGACCCAGGCAGGGGGAGAAGTCGCAGCCCTCATTCCTGTTCACTCAAAACAAAGCAAGCAAACGAAGACGAAGAGGGAGGGCGGTAAGCGAGTGACCCAACCAGCAGCAGAAATAGCGACCCAGGCAGGGGGAGGAGTCGCAGCCCTCATCCCCGTTCACTCAAAACAAAGCAAGCAAACAAAGACGAAGAGGGAGGGCGGCGAGCAAGTGACCCAGCCAGCAGCAGAAACAGTCAGCGACCCAGGCAGGGGGAGGAGTCGCAGCCCTCATACCCGTTCACTCAAAACAAAGCAAGCAGACGAAGAGGGAGGGTGGAACACCTGAAAATCTTTTCTTTCTAATGTTTCTCTAAGAAAGAACAATTCAAGGTCTTAGGAAGAAAAAAGCACTGCAGGTGAGCAGGAAGCCCTCTTTCATTGGTTTCTGCTAACTGCAAAGCAGGACTTCAGGATCACAACTCTCAGGGGAGCGGAGGGGCTAACGAAAGAGCAACAGAGCCATAAAACCAAGAAATATGTGCTGCACTTGGAGTGTAACGAAAGGAGAACAGCTAAGGGTGAGGGCTGAGGAACCTGCAACTGGGTGGTTGGGTGGGAGGGAGGGAGGGGGTGACTCTGCAACTGGGAAAAAGGGAGGGAGGGAGGACCCTGCAACTGGGAAAAAGGGAAGGGAGGGGGGGCCCCCCTGCAACTGGGGGGGAGGGGGGGGACCCTGCAACTGAGAGACAGACCACGGGGGGGGGGGGGACCCTGGCACATACTCTCATTCTCACACACACACTCGCACCGAGTCTCACTCTCTCTGTCACACACACACTCGCACATTCACTCTCTCTCACACAGTCACTCTCACACACACTCTCTCAAACATACACACTCCGAGGAAAACCTTGCTAGCGCCCGTTTCCTTTAAAACAGAAACGGGCCTTTTTTACTAGTACAACATAAAATACGAATAATAAAACCAAAAATACACTTAAAAGTATAAGAACATCCAAAACCATATGACAAGACATAATAATGAAAAGACCATAGCTTCACTTGGTTAAATGCTAGTTCAAAGAGCTGGACCTTGGCAATATAGTGTTAAAAATGTGTACATAAAACTTACAAGAAAAATAATTTCTATTTTTGTTTTTGAAGAGCAGTGACTTACATACTGCTTCCTTGTTCTTTATTCTAGGTGAGTGCAGGACTTTGACCCAAGAATCATGTGACGTTTCTCCAGTTCTAACACAAGCTTTGGAAGCCCTGCAGGACAGACCTGTTTTGTACAAGTCAGTATATAGTACACATTAAACTTGGTTCTGTAATCCATGTTTTCTTTCACTTCCAAAGATCAATTATATTTTGTGGCTATTGCAGTGTTGCAGCATTTCATTTCAACAAGATTTTAGGATGCTCAGAATCTTCATTTTACAATTCCATTACATTTTTGCTCTTCCAGAACTTGTATCTAGAACAAAAGCTCCAAAAGATGTAAATAGAGGTGACAATATTTTCAGGTTTATTGGCTTGGCTAGAGGAGGAAGGCCACAGATGAAATTTCAAGACTCAAAGATACTGAGAGTTAACGAGGCTCATTTTCAAAGCACTTAGGGTTTTTTTTTTAACCTAAAGATTGGCCCTGCTGCAGATAACTCGAGCTAATCTTTAGTAAAAGACCACCTTAGACTTGCATAGTAACCTATGTAACTTTAAGTGCTTTGAAAATACACCTCAGTGTATAGACAGAGATGAGAGAAAAGTGGAATTGCTCAATAGATTATTTCTGTTATGTATTCACGGAAGAAATACCTGGCAAAGGTCTGCAGAGGATTGACAATAATGCATATGCTGATGGCATAGATGCCATGGGCCTGATATTTAAAACGATTTAAACGGCCAGAAGAGGCTCCTGGCTGTTTAAATTGCTGGTCCTGGGCTATCAGAGATAAAGACTCCACCTGGAGCTCTTCTCGTGACTCCTCCTTTTATGTAGATAATTTTTGGTTAGATATATCTGACCGAAAGTTATCCATTCCCTGGCCCTGAATATGCAAAGCAAAGGACTTATCCAGTTAATACTTAATGTTAAGCAGATAAGTCCTTTTGAATATCAATCTTTTAATAATTAACAATAGGGCCACAGACCTTTATGTAAGGAGAGTAAATAAAAGCAAGAGAAAAAGGAAACCGATATGGTTCTCCAAGCAAGTGGCTGAGAAATAAAGGACACAGACCTTTATGTAAGGAGAGTAAATAAAAGCAAGAGAAAAAGGAAACCGATATGGTTCTCCAAGCAAGTGGCTGAGAAAATAAAGGCTAAAGAGTTAGCGTTCCAGAAATATAGAAAATCTCAAGAACAGGAACACGGGGAGGAATACCGGATGAAACTGAAAAGCCAAGAGAGAGGTACTTCTGGCGAAGGCGCAAGCGGAAGAACAAATGGCTAGAAATGTAAGGAGGGGCGACAAAAATTTCTTCAGATATATTAGTGAAAGAAGAAGGTCTAAAAAGGGAATTGTGAGACTAAAAGATACAGCGAACCACTATGTAGATAATGATGAAGAAAAAGCCAATTTGCTAAATAGATACTTTTGTTCGGTTTTCACTGAAGAAAATCCTGGAGAAGGACCGGCAAAAGTACACCTGAGAATGGAATGGATAGAGCACCGTTCATGGAAGAAGAGTGTGTATCAACAACTTGGAAAGCTAAAGGTGGACAAAGCCATGGGACCGGACGGGATCCACCCTAGAATATTGAGGGAGCTCAGAGAGGTTCTGGCGGGTCCTCTTAAAGATTTGTTTAATAAATCCTTGGAGACGGGAGAGGTTCCGAGGGACTGGAGAATGGCGGAGGTGGTCCCTCTTCACAAAAGTGGTGATAGGGAAGAAGCTGGAAACTACAGGCCGGTAAGCCTCACTTCGGTTATTGGAAAAGTAATGGAAGCCATGCTGAAGGAAAGGATAGTGAATTTCCTGGAAGCCAATAAGTTGCAAGATCCGAGACAACATGGTTTTACCAGAGGGAAATCGTGTCAAATGAATCTCATTGAATTCTTTGATTGGGTAACTGGAGAACTGAATCATCGACGTGCTATAGACGTAATCTACTTAGATTTTAGCAAAGCTTTTGACACGGTTCCCCACAGGAGGCTCTTAAACTAGATGTGCTGAAGATAGGTCCCGAAGTGGTGAACTGGATTAGGAACTGGTTGATGGATAGACGACAGAGGGTGGTGGTAAATGGAGTTCGCTCGGAGGAGGGAAAGGTGAGTAGTGGAGTGCCTCAGGGATCGGTGCTGGGGCCGATTCTGTTCAATATATTTGTGAGTGACATTGCCGAAGGGTTAGAAGGTAAAGTTTGCCTATTTGCGGATGATACTAAGATTTGCAACAGAGTGGACACCCGAGAGGGAGTGGAAAGCATGAAAAGGGATCTGAGGAAGCTAGAAGAATGGTCTAAGGTTTGGCAATTAAAATTCAATGCGAAGAAATGCAAAGTGATACATTTAGGGAGTAGAAACCCACGAGAGACTTATGTGTTAGGCGGGGAGAGTCTGATAGGTACTGAGGGGGAGAGGGATCTTGGGGTGATAGTATCCGAGGATCTGAAGGCGACGAAACAGTGTGACAAGGCGGTGGCCGTAGCGAGAAGGTTGCTAGGCTGTATAGAGAGAGGTGTGATCAGCAGAAGAAAGGAAGTGTTGATGCCCCTGTACAAGTCATTGGTGAGGCCCCACCTGGAGTATTGTGTTCAGTTTTGGAGGCCGTACCTTGCGAAGGATGTTAAAAAAATGGAAGCGGTGCAAAAAAAGCTACGAAAATGGTATGGGATTTGCGTTCCAAGACGTATGAGCAGAGACTTGCTGACCTGAACATGTATACCCTGGAGGAAAGGAGGAACAGGGGTGATATGATACAGACGTTCAAATACTTGAAAGGTATTAATCCGCAAAAAAATCTTTTCCGGAGATGGGAAGACGGTAGAACGAGAGGACATGAAATGAGATTGAAGGGAGGGCAGACTCAAAAAAGATGTCAGGAAGTATTTTTTCACGGAGAGGGTGGTGGATGCTTGGAATGCCCTCCCGCGGGAGGTGGTGGAGATGAAAACGGTAACGGAATTCAAACATGCGTGGGATGTGCATAAAGGAATCCTGTGCAGTAGGAATGGATCCTCAGAAGCTTTTCCAAAATTGGGTGGCGGAGCAGGTGGGGGAAGAGAGGTTGGTAGTTGGGAGGCGAGGATAGTGGAGGGCAGACTTATACGGTCTGTGCCAGAGCCGGAGATGGGAGGCGGGACTGGTGGTTGGGAGGCGGGAAATACTGCTGGGCAGACTTGTACGGTCTGTGCCCTGAAAAAGGCAGGTTCAAATCAAGGTAAGGTATACACATATGAGTTTATCTTGTTGGGCAGACTGGATGGACCATGCAGGTCTTTTTCTGCCGTCATCTACTATGTTACTATGTTACTATGTGTGGTAATGTGCATGTAACACATACACATGTTTGTTTACCATGATTTCTGTTATTGGCAGTAAAACGTTAGACTGTATAGTTCTACATGATGCAGATTAGTGAATAGACAATTGTAAATTGAACTGTATCTATATAAAGGGTACAGTAATTTTTTTTTTGCTCTGTCTCTCTTCCATGCACTCTCTCCTATCAGGTCTACCTCTGCGCCCTTTCTATTATTTCTGGCACTATCCCTATTCTTCCAGTTTGTCATCTTCACAAGCACTCTCCTAAATGCCCCTCATCTCTTCCATCCGCTAGGAATTTCCTTCCCTTGCTTTTAACAGATTCTTCCTTTCAGCTTCTGTTCTTCTATATGGCTTACTGACATCATTCAACCCTGGGCCATGATGTTGCTTGTCTCTGGCTAGGTTCCTAATGGACAGCAGCAGTAGTGGCATTTCTCCTCAGTTCAGGGATTAACCTAAGCAATGTCTTTTCCTGGCTAGGCACCAAGCGCTGAATTTTTTGTGCCCGGGTACATGCAGACTTTGGTACTGATAACTAAATTCATTTTAATTTGAATCTGTAGCTGGAGCAATAGATGGTGCTATCTGAAAAGAATTTCTTGATGCAGACTGAAAATGGCATCATTTTTAGTATAAAAAAAGAAAACAAGAACAGCGAAGAGGATGAACACAATGACTAAGAGATCAAGGTGTTGTAAAAACTATTGGTTGCTTTTGGCAGCTATGCCTTTGTCAAGAATCTAAAAGAAATATAGAGATACAATAAATAATGAAAGAATAGATCTAAATATGCAACACAAAGATACAAAATTAAAATAAACATAAATATTAAGAAAAAAGGCTTAGAGAAGGTTAAAAAATATACATATTGTGTTCGTCCCCTTCGCTTTTCCTGTTTTCTTTTGTTTAGTGTGAAGGGTCATTTTCAGTATGAAATAGTACACTACATTTCTGGAGAGTCCTCAAAGCTGTTTTATTCTTTTTACATGTACCATGAGTGTTCATGCCAGACAATATAGAAACACACCGAAACAACAAGGCTGTGCATCAGGAAATTTGCAGCGTGGAAGTGTTAACCAGTTAGCTCCTAAAATTTATGCTCCTAAATTACGAGCATACTCTGTGCTCCAACATAGTTTATGCTCATAATTTAGGAGCGTAAATTATGCTCATAAATTAGGAGCATAAATTTTAGGAGCATAACCTTTATAGAATGAAGCCCATAGCGCGTTCATGTTAGTATGTGGTTAATGCAGGGTTAATGTGGAAGCACTTAGCAGGTGGTAAGTGCTCCCACTTCAACCTTTGCAGGTACCAGCTAATGGCAACAGTAGCACACGACCTGCAAAAAAAAGAATTAGAAAATGCTTTAAAATGATGCTACATAAAATCTGGGTTTAACATGTGGGACCGTCCCACATCAGGGCATGCTAAACCCAGATTTTACTGCACCTTTGTAAAAGGCCTCCTAAGTTTGTGTCTGTCACTGAAGTGAGTTTTCCAGGATCACAAAGAGCGTCCATGGGAAAAGTGGGATTTGAGCCTTTCTCCTCTGGTTTACAACCTGCATCTCTATAACCACTTAGTTAATCTTCCAGATACATATCATGTATTGCATTTGGATATGGATTTTAGACTTAAAACACTTGGCTTTTCTAGCTCCGAGCCCAAGGTAAATTACAAGGAAGTGCACAAGTTATTTCCCTCTCCGTGTGGACTCAAAATCAAAGTGGTGCCTGAGACAGTGGAGAGTGAAGTGACATGTTCAATGTCACAAAGAGCATCTGTCAGAGAAGCAGGATTGTAACCATGGCTTCCTGGTGCTTTGCCTACAGCTCTATAATCAGAGGCCACTTCTTCACTCTAACCACTAGGCTCCACTCTGTGATTTTATTTTCATATCTACACAGAGAAAAAAAAGCTGTTCCTAGTCAGAATAAGTAGTTTAAGGATACAAGAATAAAGTTGTTTTCTTCCAAGCCCCAGGTTTGCTCCACAGTAATTCTGAATTTGTGACCCTTCTAGAGGATTCTATTTAATATATTCAGTATTCTAGTGTGCGGGCATGATACCTCAGATATTTTTGGGTGTATTTGAAAACCTAATCTGGTCCATACAGCTAGGATTAAAAGACTGGTATTTGGAGAAGGAAAAACTTTGCATATTGATCTAAACTTCCATTGGTGCTGCCTAATATTTGAGGGAAAAAAACTCCACAGTCTTCTAAGTTCATTGTCGTATCTAATAATTTATGATAAGACTAGTAAAAAAGGCCCGTTTCTGAGACCAATGAAACGGGCGCTAGCATGGTTTTCATCGTGAAAGAGAGCTACCAGGTACTTCTTAGCCAGGATCAGGTGACCCTCAGGGGGAGGAATGCTGGCTTCGGCCTAACCCCTGGTAAGCCTTTTCTTGGTTGAGAGGTGCCCAGCTCTCCCACCGGTTGCCTTCTCAGGTGCCGTGGAGGACTTGCAGCTCATCTGCATATCCTCGGAGCCTTCGCCAGAGTGACTCCCAGGTCCGTTCCGATCCACTCGGGGCCTCTGCTCAAGGTGCCGCGCGCCGTTAGGCGCGCGAAAGCTTTCCTTCTAATAAGTTCTGGGAGAAGAGGATATTTCTCTGGTAAGTGAACAAATTTTGCTTGTGCTTTCGGAACTTGAAGATTGGGGTTTAAAGGAGGAACTGTAAGTTAGTGATAGGCTGATATCCTTAATACTTTAGCAAGTTTTAAATTACGGAAAAACTCAAAAAACACTAAGATGGAGTCAGCAGTCCAGCAGCGAGAGGGGTGCTATCCAGTCTTTTGCATTGAGTGTCACATGTATGATTATCTCCCAATTGGTGAGGTGTCATATGTGTGTGCCCGATGCAAAGAGCTCCTAGCTCTCAGAGAACGTGTCCGTTCCCTTGAGGCTAGAGTAGCAGACTTGATGGAGCTGAGGGAGACAGAGAGGTACATAGAGGAGACCTACAGGGATGTTGTAGAGAAGTCCCACCTCCAGTCAGGTAGCCCCTGTGCTACCTTGGAGGAGGGAGGTCTCCTAGAAGGGGAGAGCATCACCCTGGTGAAGTAGGAAGTACTCCTGTAGCCAGGACCTGCCCACCAGGGGATGTATTATCCTTTCGCACCAAGGATATATCTCCAAATGTTGCCCGGGAGGGAAAGGTTAGGACAGCTGTTGTACTTGGTGATTCGATCATTAGGCATATAGATAGCTGGGTGGCTGGTGGACGTGAGGATCGCCTGGTGACTTGCCTGCCTGGTGCGAAGGTGGCGGACCTCACGTGTCACCTAGATAGGATTCTAGATAGTGCTGGGGAGGAGTCCGCTGTCTTGGTACATGTGGGTACCAATGACATAGGAAAATGTGGGAGAGAGGTTCTGGAAGCAAAATTTAGGCTCTTAGGTAGAAAGCTGAAATCCAGATCCTCCAGGGTAGCATTTTCTGAAATGCTACCTGTGCCACGCGCAGGGCCCAAGAGACAGGCAGAGCTCCAGAGTCTCAATGCGTGGATGAGACGATGGTGCAGGGAGGAGGGCTTTAGATTTGTTAGGAACTGGGCAACATTCTGGGGAAGGGGGAGCCTATTCCGAAAGGATGGGCTCCATCTTAACCAGAGTGGGACCAGGCTGCTGGCATCGGCGTTTAAGAAGGAGATAGAGCAGCTTTTAAACTAGAAATGGGGGGAAGGCCGACAGTCGCTCAAAAGAGCATGGTTCGGGATAAGGTATCTTTCAAAGATATCACCATAACAGGGAAGATAGAGTATCCTGATAGTGAGGTTGCAAAAGAGATTGTAGTAGATCGGGTATCTTTAAATAACAATAAAAATCAGACAAAAGATTGCCAGTTAATACTGTCAAGTACTAAGCATGATGTACTTAGGAACAACAAACATAGTTTGAAATGTCTATATGCGAATGCCAGGAGCCTAAGAAATAAGATGGGGGAGTTAGAATATATTGCAATAAATGAAAAATTAGATATAATAGGCATCTCTGAGACCTGGTGGAAGGAGGATAACCAGTGGGACACTGTCATACCGGGGTACAAATTATATCGTAGTGATAGGGTGAATCGGATTGGTGGAGGGGTAGCATTGTATATTAACGAGAGCCTTGAATCAAATAGATTGAAAATTCTGCAGGAAGCAAAACACTCCTTGGAATCACTGTGGATTGAAATTCCATGTGCAAAGGGGAAAAGGATAGTGATAGGAGTGTACTACCGTCCGCCTGGCCAGGACGAACAGACGGATGCGTAAATGTTAAAGGAAATCAGGGACGCAAACAAACTGGGCAACACAATAATAATGGGGGATTTCAATTACCCGCATATAGACTGGGTTAATGTAACATCTGTACACGTAAGGGACATAAGATTTCTTGATGAAATCAAGGACAGCTTCATGGAACAGCTAGTTCAGGAGCCGACAAGAGAAGGAAAAATACTAGACTTAGTCCTTAGTGGTGCTCATGATCTAGTGCAGGGGGTAACGATACGAGGGCCGCTTGATAACAGTGATCATAATATGATCGGTTTTGATATTGGCATTGAAGGAAGTGAAACTAGGAAATCAAGTACGCTAGCGTTTAACTATAGAAAAGGTGATTACGACAAAATGAGAAAAATGGTGAAAAAAAGACTGAAAGGAGCAGCTCGCAGAGTAAAAAACTTGCATCAGGCGTGGATGCTGTTTAAAAACACCATCCTGGAGGTTCAGGACAAATATATTCCACGTATTAGAAAAAAGGGAAAAAAGACTAAACGTCAGCCGGCGTGGCTAAACAGTAAGATAAAGGAAATCATTAGAGCCAAAAAACAATCCTTCAGAAAGTGGAGAAGAGAACCAACTGAAAGTAACAGGATAGATCATAAGGAATGCCAAGCCAAATGCAAAGCGGAGATAAGGAGGGCAAAAAAGGACTTTGAGAAGAAATTAGCGTTGGAAGCAAAAATACATAGTAAAAACTTTTTTAGATACATTAAAAGCAGGAAACCGGCCAAAGAGTCGGTTGGGCCGCTGGACGAAAATGGTGTTAAAGGGGCGATCAAGGAGGACAAAGCCGTAGCGGAGAAATTAAATGAATTCTTTGCTTCGGTCTTCACCGAGGAGGATTTGGGGGGGACACCGGTGCCGGAAAGAATATTTGAAGCGGGGGAGTCGGAGAAACTAAACAAATTCTCTGTAACCTTGGAGGATGTAATGGGTCAGTTCAGCAAGCTGAAGAGTAGTAAATCACCGGGACCTGATGGTATTCATCCCAGAGTATTAATAGAACTAAAAAATGAACTTGCGGAGCTACTGTTAGAAATATGCAATCTGTCCCTAAAATCGAGTGTAATACCGGAAGACTGGAGGGTAGCCAATGTTACTCCGATTTTTAAGAAAGGTTCCAGATGAGATCCGGGAAATTATAGACCGGTGAGTCTGACGTCGGTGCCGGGCAAGATGGTGGAGGCTATTATTAAGAATAAAATTGCAGAGCATATACAAAAACATGGACTGATGAGACAAAGTCAGCACGGATTTAGTGAAGGGAAGTCTTGCCTCACCAATCTAATGCATTTTTTTGAGGGGGTAAGCAAACATGTGGACAATGGGGAGCCGGTTGATATTGTATATCTGGATTTTCAGAAGGCGTTTGACAAAGTGCCGCACGAAAGACTCCTGAAGAAATTGCAGAGTCATGGAATCGGAGGTAGGGTATTATTATGGATTAAGAACTGGTTGAAAGATAGGAAGCAGAGAGTAGGATTGCGTGGCCAGTATTCTCAGTGGAGGAGGGTAGTTAGTGGGGTCCCGCAGGGGTCTGTGCTGGGTCCGTTGCTTTTTAATGTATTTATAAATGACCTAGAGATGGGAATAACTAGTGAGGTAATTAAATTCGCCGATGACACAAAATTATTCAGGGTCGTCAAGTCGCAGGAGGAATGTGAACGATTACAGGAGGACCTTGCGAGACTGGGAGAATGGGCGTGCAAGTGGCAGATGAAGTTCAATGTTGACAAGTGCAAAGTGATGCATGTGGGTAAGAGGAACCCGAATTATAGCTACGTCTTGCAAGGTTCCGCGTTAGGAGTTACGGATCAAGAAAGGGATCTGGGTGTCGTCGTCGATGATACGCTGAAACCTTCTGCTCAGTGTGCTGCTGCGGCTAGGAAAGCGAATAGAATGTTGGGTGTTATTAGGAAGGGTATGGAGTCCAGGTGTGCGGATGTTATAATGCCGTTGTATCGCTCCATGGTGCGACCGCACCTGGAGTATTGTGTTCAGTACTGGTCTCCGTATCTCAAAAAAGATATAGTAGAATTGGAAAAGGTACAGCGAAGGGCGACGAAAATGATAGTGGGGATGGGACGACTTTCCTATGAAGAGAGGCTGAGAAGGCTAGGGCTTTTCAGCTTGGAGAAGAGACGGCTGAGGGGAGATATGATAGAAGTGTATAAAATAATGAGTGGAATGGATCGGGTGGATGTGAAGCGACTGTTCACGCTATCCAAAAATACTAGGACTAGAGGGCATGAGTTGAAGCTACAGTGTGGTAAATTTAAAACGAATCGGAGAAAATTTTTCTTCACCCAACGTGTAATTAGACTCTGGAATTCATTGCCGGAGAACGTGGTACGGGCGGTTAGCTTGACGGAGTTTAAAAAGGGGTTAGATAGATTCCTAAAGGACAAGTCCATAGACCGCTATTAAATGGACTTGGAAAAATTCCGCATTTTTAGGTATAACTTGTCTGGAATGTTTTTACGTTTGGGGAGCGTGCCAGGTGCCCTTGACCTGGATTGGCCACTGTCGGTGACAGGATGCTGGGCTAGATTGGTCTTTCCCAGTATGGCACTACTTATGTACTTAAAGTGTGTGTGTGAGAGAGACTGAGTGAATGTGCAAGTGTGTGTGACAGAGTGAGGCTGTGTGTGTGAGAATGAGTGTATGTGTAAGAATGTGAGTGTGCATTTGATATATGTAGACTTTGTGTGTGAGTGATTGAGGGAGAGAGTGTGTGTGTTTGAAAGAGTGTGTGTGTTTCTGTGTATGTGTGAGTGTTTTAAGCAGGTGGTGCATTCCCCTCCCCCTACCGTGCCGCTGTTCTTTCCCCTCCTCTCACCGCCCCAGTCACCCTCCAAGTTCCAGGCCACCCTCCCCCCCCTCAGAGTGAGTGTATGTGTTTGAAAGAGTGTGTGTGTGTATGTGTGAGTGTTTTAAGCAGGTGGCGCATTCCCCTTCCCGTTCTGTGCTCCTCTTCCTCCCCCTTTGTTCACCGTCGACATTCCAGTCTGCTGTCCCTCCCCCAAGCCCCCCTCTTCATCCCAAGCCCTCCTCCCTCTTTTCTGTGCTGCCTCCCTGGCAGTGCATGCAGCATTTATGCATTGATTTGTTTGCTGTGCTGCTGCTGCTCTCTCCTCTTTCTGTCTCCGTAGGAGCGCAGGTACCAGGAAGTTGTTTTGAAGTTCGTGTTCCTGTGCTCCCGGGCCAGTGAGAGATGAGTGGCTGCAGCGCAGACAGCCAATGGGTGAAGGCTGTGTGTGTTTTTTTTTTTTGTTAAGATTAGCGGCGATCTTTGAGGGTGGATATGTGAAACAGCAACCTCGGGGGAGGGTGGGCTTGAGAGAGGAAGCTGCGAACTCGGGGGGGGGGGGGGGGTTGTGTTTGAAAGAGGCAACCTTTGGGGGGGGGGAATGGGGGAAGTCCCTAGCAACGTGTGTGTTCGATGTGTGCTCGTCCCTCGCGTCCAACTTGATGACATTGAGGGCGGAGCGATGCGATTGGTTGAGTGTCATTGCTCCGCCCTCGACGTCATCACGTTTGACGCGTGGGCGGGGCAGACACAAAGCGATCTCACCCCCTTCACTTTTAGAATGTTGGGTAAGTGAGGCTTCATAGAACGTTGGAGGTGCGTTTTATATAGAGAGATATGATTTGAGACGGGAAGAATTTTATCAACACAGTAACACAAGCACGAAAACGAGCACGAAACATGGCAGTGAAAGCTGTGGCACTATTGAAGAGCACAGTATTTGCTCGAGTTCTACCTCATCTATACCTAAGCTAAGTGACAGCCATTATATACCTTAAAGAACTGACTTGGTATATGTTCTAGAGTTAAGATCCAGTGAGTACCTCCATTCATTGGTGGGGGGTAGGGCAAGAATGCAGTGATGTTCTGATCATTTCATGTTTGCTTTCTAGTAGCCCAGCCGTAGCAGCATGTTTTCACTGAGCACTCTCAATAACATTAGCTGTTTGCTATTACCTTTTGGAGTTTCACTAAAAATTGTTTTTTGATGCATGTTTCACAAGCAAATAAAAAAATAAGAGATTGAAGTAGAATACAATGGTTTCTTTTTTGTATATGGAAGCATACTTTTGAAACCAGGACGTTTGTGTTTACCCCAATATTATCTTAGTATGGTATCTAATAATTTGTCAAGAGAAATTGCAGGTTTTGCACAGCAAGAAGAGTCTTACAAAATGATCAGTAAAATGTTGCATGATACTGTCTGAAAAAAAACCTAGAGAAGCATTATTTAGGGGCAGTTTTACAAAGTGCGGCTTTGTCAAAGAAGCCCTTAGTTTGGAAGGAACTGCTTATTGAGCATTAATGTTTCTATTAAGGCAAAACAGATAATACTGTATTAAAAAGTTGCACACAATGATTACTTTTGGAATATATTCCTTTCCCTTCCAACTATAGAACTAAACTCCTTTAGAGCTAAATGTTGAGGTTTAAAAACATTTATTGCAAAAGATTTTGTTTATGTCAATAAATAATATGGATCTGTACACTTGTGAAAATAACTGTGATTGCAATTTGTTGAGTACAGCAACAACGGGCATTTATATACCGTCTATACCCAGAGCTCAAGATTGGTTTACAAAGATTAAGAAATTACATTCAAAACATTACATTCCCCCCCAAAAATAAAAAAAAAAACCCAGAATAAATTAAAAATAGAACTGAGCCAAACCTTAAACTATCCTAAATATTTGTCAAAGCTAGACCTTCAGTTTTTCCTAAATCTAAAATAATTCAGCTCACATCTAATAAATGGTAGCAAAGAATTCCACTTAGAAGGAATTACATAACTAAAAAGTTGTTTAGCAAAGGAAGACAATCTTAGGGCCCTGTTTACTAAGGTGCACTAACATTTTTAGTGCATGCTAAAAATTAGCATGTGCTATAGCTAGAGACACCTGTATATTCCTATGGGTGTCTCTATCGTTAGCACGCGCTAAAAATGCTAGCGTGCCTATAGAGTGGCTTAGTAAACAGGGCCCTTATTGAAGAAGATGAAGGCAACTGTAACTTATTTAAGTGGATTTGTCAAGTAGACCTCAAGCAAGGACGAATTATTATTAAACTAGTAAAAAAGGCCCGTTTCTGTTTTAAATGAAACGGGTGCTAACAAGGCTTTCCTCGGAGTGTGTATGTTTGAGAGAGTGTGTGTGAGTGTGACTGTGTGAGAGAGAGTGAATGTGCGAGTGTGTGTGACAGAGAGAGAGAGTGAGACTGGGTGCGAGTGTGTGTGTGAGAATGAGAGTATGTGCCAGGGTCCCCCCTCCCTGTAGCCACCCAGCGATGCTCTTCTCTCCCCTGTCCCCCTCCCACCACCCAGCGAGTCTCCTCTGTCCCCTGGTCCCCCTCCAGCTACCCAGCGATTCCCCTCTCTCTACGGCCCCCCCCTTTTTTGGTACTGTCTAGTTAAAACAGCTTTTGCAGCAGCTCCTAGGTTTGCTTGCTTTGTTTTGAGTGTATGGCAATGATGGCTTCGTGGGGGAGTGGAAACAGAGATTAACCAACGTGCTTCCTTGATTACAGTGGACTTGATCGGTTCACTTCCACTCCTGTCTATTAAACGTCTGCTTGCACGGCTGGGGGCGGCGACCTGGGGGGGCGTGGCATTGTGGCGAGGGCTCCTCCACCTTTTAAGGCACTATGCGGCTGTCAGCTGATGATCCCCCTTCCATCAGTGATGGGATCGTGAAACCGGCGCTAGCAGTACGGAGGGAGAGCAGGCGGTCGGTATCCGCCAGTCCACTTAAGCCTTTTGTTTTTACCTCAGTGGGGAAGGTGTTCGAAAATGAACACCTTCCCCGCTGAGGTAAAAAAAAGAAAGGCTTAAGTGGACTGGCGGAGACCGCCCGACTGCCCGCTCTCCGTGCCTACTGCTAGTGCCGGTTTCATGATCCCATCAGGACAGGAGAGTGAGGGCGGGGGGGGGGGGGGGGATTGAGCAGGGCCAGTCTTAGCAAGGGCGGGGCCCTATGCAGACCAATCTGATGGGGCCCCATCCTATCCCCGCCCCCACCCTAGGTCCAGGGCCGGCCACCCCTCCCTCCGAGCTCCCAAGCCATCCCCTGGATTCCCCAGCTCCCTCCCTCCCTCCCAACTCCAAGGCCGGCTGGCCGGTCTCTCTCTCTTTCTCTCCCTCCCACCCACCAGCTCCAAGGCCCTCCTCCCTCCCCGCTCCAAGGCCTGTCTCTCTCTCTCTCTCTCCCTCCCTCCCACCAGCTCTAAGGCCCCCCATCCAGCTCCCACCCAGCTCCAAGGCCCCGCTTCCTCCCTCCCACCAGCTCCAAGGTCCCCCACCCAGCTCCAAGGCCCCCCTCCCTCCCAGCTCCAAGGCCGGCTGGCCAGTCTGTCTCTCTCTCTCCCTCCCACCCACCAGCTCCAAGGCCCTCCTCCCTTCCTGCTCCAAGGCCTGTCTCTCTCTCTCCCTCCCACCCACCAGCTCCAAGGCCCCCCACCCAGCTCCAAGGCTCCCCGCCCTCTGAATTTTAAGTTGCCTCGTCGTCGACGTCGGAGTGGCTGGCAGGTAGCAGCAGAGGGCGGGACCAGAGCTGAACGAGGGAAGGGAAAGGAAGGCCCCCGAAGCGCCGCCCAGCAGCTCGCACACTTTTCACGGCTGCTGCTACCTGCCGGCCGCTCCAGCATTGACGACGAGGTAACTTAAAATTCAGAGGGCAGGAGGACTGGAGCTTGGGCGGTCGGGGCGGGGCCCCCTTGAGCGCGAGGCCCTATGCGGTCACCTCGCCCTAAGACTGGCCCTGGGTTTGAGGGCGGTTAGTGTGCGCGGGTGGTTCGGGAGGTTGGCAGCCAGTCTGGAGCGATTCCTAGGCAGGGGGAGGAGTAGGGAAACACGCTCCGCATGTTTCCCTACTCCTCCCCCTGCCTAGGTCGCTGTTTGTTGCTGTGCGTCGGGCTGGTGACTTCACCCAAGGCGCAGCCAATCAGTGGGATGATCTACAGCAGGAATCAGACCACCTCCGACTCGGGGAGCCACGGTTCCAAGCAACTGTAGAACGTTGGAGGTGAGAATTATTATATAGGATTAAAAAGATAGAGAGGACAATCACCGTATTAGGAGTGGCCTAGTGGTTAGGGTGGTGGACTTTGGTCCTGGGGAACTGAGGAACTGAGTTCGATTCCCACTTCAGGCACAGGCAGCTCCTTGTGACTCTGGGCAAGTCACTTAACCCTCTATTGCCCCAGATACAAATAAGTACCTGTATACAATATGTAAGCCGCATTGAGCCTGCCATGAGTGGGAAAGCGCAGGGTACAAATGTAACAAAAAACAACAACTTAAAATCTGTTCAAGCAGCAACTGGCAGCCAGTGCAATCTGCACATCAAAGGAGAAACCTTATCATATATTTTTTTCGACTTTTCTTTTCTTTTCATTCACCAATAATACAGCAATAAGCAAAAGTTAAACTCCAGGATCCATAAAAGCTAGCATAACACAGAACCAAGAACAGGGTCCTCCCCAACCCAACAATTATCTCTCCCCTTCTCCTCCATAGGAAACAGTATGAACACATAGAATTTATGTAGTCATAATAAATCATGGCCAAATAGTCCGTCTCAAAAGTATATCAATGATAAACTTCTAAGGAGTGTCACTCTGGCTTTTACTCTGATTTTCTTCAGCTTTGATAAATGTCCCATACTTTATGGAATCTGACTAACTGACCAGAAACCATATTATACTTGTCTTGCTAAAGATTATTTTCACGGCTGTATTTTGCAATGGCTTCAAATGTGATAAAAGTAACTTTGAAATACCAAGATAGAAAAAATTACAGTAATCTAATCTAGCATGGATGAATGCCTGTACTAGTTTTTTTTTTTTTTATTATTTTATTTATTGGTATAAATCATTATTTCACTACAAATTATGAATATGCAATAGGCATTAACAACAGGAAAAAAAATAAAACAAGAAATTACATTTAAAGCCTGTTCGTCCACAAGTAAAGAAACATTGGTTCCAAGAATCAAGAAATATAAGTGTAAGTAACAAAAAACAATTAATCCCCACCAGTTGCTACCTCAGGGTTACTGATCCCAGCCTGCATTTTATGGAGGGCACACCACATTCATATCTACTCTAGCATCAAGAAATTCTTTTAACTGTTTGGGGTCAGCAAATTGAAACTGTTTGCCCTCTAGCGTTAAGTTACATATACAAGGAAATCGTAATACAAAGTTTATTCCCAATGCCAACGCTCTAGGACGCTGTTCCAAAAAGGCCTTGCGCCTAGCTTGAGTGGGCCTTGAGAGGTCAGGAAAAACGCGAACCTTTGAACCCATAAACAGGTTTTCTAAGTGTCGTAAGGAAAGTCTTAGTATTGCATTGCGGTCGGGTTCCAAGACAAAAGTAACAAGCATAGTAGTCCTCTGGGTAATAATCTCCAGTGAACTCTCGAGGAATGAAGTTAAATTCATTCCATCCCCCACCATTGGGAGGTTTCCATCGCCCCCCTGTGGGTTCCAGATGTAATAGGCCCGTGTTATGGGGGGCAATGAATCCTTGTCCATTCCAAGAATGTCCACCATATATTTCTTAATCATTTCAACAGGTGAAATCAGGGGAGACTTAGGAAAATTTAGAAACCTAAGATTAAGTCTCCGAATCTGATTCTCCAGATATTCTGTTCGTTTATGGAGAAAAACATTGTCCTTAACCAAAGCAGTCTCTAAAGTTCCCATTTCTTGTAATTTAGTGTTCAAATTTTCCAATTTCAAGGCCTGCTGCGCAGATACCTGTGCTTGGAGCAACGCAGCTTCACAAATGGTTCTTATATTGTCAGTGTTTTCTTTTAATGTAGGTTGCATGGAGATTTGAATATTATGTACCATATCCCATAGTGACTCCAATGTCACAATTGCTGGTCTAGTCACGCCAGAAATTCCAGGAGGGGATTGAATTTGAGCACCAACTTCAGATAATTTAGAAACAATTTCCAAAGGAAGTACCTGTAAAGCTGAATGAAAAAGTATTTCTTTCGGTTGGGGACCATTTTCTATCGCCGCAGTCCTTCCCTCGAGCAGGTTAGGTTGAACGCCTTCATTCTCCCTCCCTGCTTGGGCTATCGGCAATTCCCTTCCGGGTTGAGGCGGAGCAATGCGCTCTACAAGGCTCAAAGAAGCCCCGTTAGCGCTCTCAATCGACGCCGATGCGTCGAAAGCGGCAGAGGGGGTCGAAGTTCCCCGAGGTCCCGGTTGCTGCTTTAGAAATTGCAGAGTCGTCTGCCGCAGCGCCGAGGGCATCCCAGGAGCCGAGGAATGCTCCCTGACTTTCCCCCTCCATTTCCCCATCGAGGAGGACACAGAAACAACGAAAACAGCAAAAGAAACTACAGAGGACCTCAGCAGCAAACTCAGGTGCGTCCGGTCAGAGCGCCATCTTGGAACCCAAAAAAAGTGTACTAGTTTTTGTAAGTTATTGATCAAAAGAAGTGAATGGATCTGATGTAAAAAAAGAGCATAATTTAGCAAACATGGAATTCATCAAATGATCCACCTATGAATGATCATCTAAAGCCTAACCATATACCTAAACTGCATACTGTAGACTACATAGAAATAGTTTTTCCTTCTAAAGTCGGATTGGAATTAGGAATTAGAAACTTCCTGCCTCCAACCTATAGTAAGTAAGTTTTTCCAGTATTAAGCTTCAATCTATGAGCAAGTATCCATGGTGAAAGTACTTGTCATAAGTAGTTGTCATAAATTGAAAAGTTTAATTTAATGAATTTGGTATTGGAAAAATAATTTGAATGTCATCCATGTAGATGTAATATTTTAAACCCAATTATCTTGACTCTGAAACAAGAGAACTGCAAAAAATATTAAGACTGACAAGAGTGAGGGACCCTGAGGGACCCCACAATTTGGATTCCATGAGTTTGAGATTATAATCAGGTGGTTTAATAACCGTATAATTGTGATTTAAAAAAACAAAACAGAAAACCAAGATAGTATCCTTCAAGTAATTCCAGTGGATTCAAGCCTAAGCAATAGGAGGTTGTGGTCAACTAAATCAAAAACCGCTGACAGGTCTAGTTGCATTAATATACAAGGAATGTTCTTATCCGGCAATAATTTAAGTTCTATAACTAATTCTAATAAACAAATTTCTGTCCTAAACGTCTTCCGGAAGTCAGACTGCATCTGATCCAATATATAAAATTTAGCCAGGTAAACTTGACCTTGAGATGTTACAAAGGATTCTGAAATCTTAGCAAGAAAAGGAATGCTAGGTATCATTCTATAATTAGAGCAAGAATAAACCATGTTCAATATTTTAAATATTAGCTGCATCTTAAATCCTGTTGCTTAAATCCAAGGATAAGAGAGAGTATGGAATGATTGTGTAGTGATGGAGTTGGGGAGAGAGGAAGGCTATTGGATGAGGCTAGTGAGAAAATAAAGGGATCCAAAGGAGATAGAAACTGAGAGAAGATAATGACAAAAACTAATAGAATTTGTTTCTATTACATTTTGAAACATAAAGCTTGTGAGGATGTTATTTTTGGACATATAGATGAACGAGGACTAAAAGAGGCACTTAAGTCAATACCTTAACAGAAAAATTAGCTGAATTCTTTTCTTTGGTCATAACTGAGAAGGATTTGGGGGGATACCCATGTGGGCAACACTCTTTAAGAGGAACTGAACCAATCATAGTGACACTGGAAGATGCAATGGAACAAACTGACAAACTAAAGCGTATCAAATCACTAGAACTGAATGGTATGCACACCAAAGTTTGAAAGAACTCAAACATGAAATTGCAGGACTATTACTAGTAATCTATTATTAAAGTCAGGTATGTTATATGAAGCTTGGAGAATGGCCAATATAATGTTAACCTTTAAAACTGGTTCTGGAGAAGACTACTAAGAAAAATACAGAAACTGTTCTTAAAAACAAAATTACTGGTCATGTGGATAGACATTGCTTAATGGGACACAGTTAATATGAACTTAGGAAAGGGAATGTTAAATTCTTTTTTTTTTTTTTTTTTTTTAAAGAGTGTTAATAAATATGGATAGTGTTGATAGTGTATCTGGATTTTCAGAAGGCATTTGACAATGTTCCTCATGAAACTCCTCAGGAACATTTTAAAAACAAGTCATGGGATAGACTTTTCAACTCTTAAGCTAAGTGGAAGTTTTTATTGAAAAGTTGAAAGATAAGATTTTCTTATGCACAATATGTTATAAAGCACTGGGAGGCATTCATTGCACTTTATGAGATACGTGCTATGATTATACACTGGACAGTCTATTGAAGACTTTGGAACTTTTGAGTCAGTGATTGTCCCATGAAAACATATGAGCACAGTCCTACACATATTCTATGTATAGGGGGAACGTTATTAAAAGAAACAACAAAATGCTACTAAGTTTTGTGATCATGATGGGAATCTAATGCTTTGTACGTTTGTTACCTTTCTCGTCCACTTTTTATATAATTGAGTCTTCCCGTTTTTTGATGGGATAGACAATGCCCTGTTGTGGTTTGGAAACTGACTTAAGATAAGAAACCTTAGTAGGACTAAATAGATACTGTCTTCATAGAGAAAGGTAATTAATGTAGAGTACCCCAGGGATCTGTGGTAGGACAGCTGCGTTTTAAACATATTTATAAACAGATATGCCAAGTTACCCAGTTCCATCCTTTGGGACAGTCCTTGATTTGAACTTACATCCATTGAAATCAGTGCTTCAGGTTCCATAATCTGAACTATAGGTGTATGATCTTGGAGTCATTGTGAACAATATGTTGAAATCCTCAGCGCAATGTTCAGCCTTGGTCAAAAAGCCTAATAGAATGTTAAGAATTATTTGAATATAGATGAAGGATAAAACAGAATATTGTAAGTGCCTTTGCATTAATTCATGGTACAATCACATCTTGAATACTGTATTCAGTTCCGGTTACCTAACTTGAAAATTATGTAGCAGACCTAGAAAAGGTACAGAGAAAGACAACTAAAGGGAAAAGAGGGTAGAATAGCTTCCTTATGAAAATAGGCTAAATAGGTTAGGGCTGCTTATCTTGGAGAAGTGGTAGCTGAGCTAAGATATGATAGAGGTGCATAAAATCATAAGTGGGTGGAATGGGCAAATTGGCAATTGTTGTTTACTCTTTTAAATAATACTGAAACTAGAGGATGCTCCATGAAACTAATAGTTAAACATTTTAAATAAATTGGATAAAAGTGTTTTTTCATTTACTGTACAATTGTTGCATATATTGCTAGAAAATGTGGTCAAGACAGTATAACTGGGATTTAAAAAGGGTTGTCACTTTTATCTTATCCTTGTGCCCTTCTGTCTATCCTTCCCTTATCCTTATTGATCCTGTCTGTTTGTCCTGATTTAGATTGTAAGCTCTTTTGAGCAGGGACTGTCTTTCTTCATGTTCAATTGTAAAGCGCTGTGTACGACTGGTAGTGCTATAGAAGTGATTTATAGTAGTAGTAGTAGTTAGATAAGTTCCTGGAACAGAATGCTGGACTGAATGGACTTTTGGTCTTATCTAGTATGACATATCTTATGTTCTGTTTTGGAGTGACTGTATGTGGCTCCCCATTAGAGAATACTGATCCAGTAATACATCCATTTTTTTCTTACATTGCTTTGCTTCAAGGGGACCCCTAACCCAAAGACAGAGCACAGATTTAGCCAGTCAGAGGTGGGGGGAATGGATTTTTAGATAATTAGAATAAGTATTTAGCTTGACAAATCTAGTCCAGTGGTTCCCAAACCTGGTCCTGGAGGCACCCCAGCCAGTCAGGTTTTTAGGCTATCCACAATGAATATTTCATGCACTGCCTCCACAGTATGCAAATCTATCTCATGAGTATTCATTATGGATATCCTGAAAACCTGACTGGCTAGGGTGCCTCTAGGATCAGGTTTGGGAACCAGTGATCTAGTCAGATAAATCTTTTGAAAGTTGACCCATATGGGTATTGCAATCATGACATACTAATAAGCCATTTGTTTGGTTATGGTTTGTATACCCTTTAATCATTGAGACCATAAAAAATCTTATAAGTATTGTTTTGCTTTTTAATAGGTATACCCTAGATGAATTTGGAACAGCTAGAAGAAATGCAGTGGTTCGTGGCTTTATAGATGCTCTTACTAGGGGAGGCCCAGGTGGTACTCCACGACCTATAGAAATGTATTCCCATGATCCTTTGAGGTAAGGTGTTCTATAGATATCTAATCATTAAGTCCTTCATTTGAGAAAGTTTGTTTTTTTATACAAAAATTATTTGTTTTACATAGATATGTAGGTGATATGCTGGCTTGGTTGCATCAAGCTACTGCATCAGAGAAGGAACATCTTGACGCTTTACTGAAGCTTGTGACCATACAAGGTACAGTACTGTTTGTATGAAGACAAATTACATACAGTTTTCACTGGGCAAACAATGGCATTTTTATGTCTGGGTTCAGTAACTGAGCATCTCTGAGGAAATGGTACAGTGTCTCAGGCTATATTTGTAAATGAGGCATCGTCCATGTTTGGTGAGAGCTTCAAGAAATGAGCCACATGGAAATGAGCCGTATGTGCACATGGTAAGAATTGCTGGTTCTGTCATGTCAACTTACTGTAAAGCACCTACTGATTTCCCATATGTAGGTATTTATATAATGCTGTACTTTTATTTTAAATATACCATTATGCACTGCTTTCCTACAGCTTGCAGAGGAATAGTCTTTGAACAAGAGAATCAGACTTTTATATCATAGACAACACTCAGGAAGAGGCAAGCCAGTATAGTGATGAAAATGTCATCATTCACTGCAGGGCCACTGAGAGGAGGGGGCAGGGGGAACAAAATTCCCCGAGCCCGGGCCTCCAAGGGGGGCCTGGCGTCGCAGTCTCCGGTCTCACCCACCCGCCCTGGGCTCCGTCGACAGCCCCCCTCCGTCCTCCACCGGGCCACCTGCATTCAAATCACAGCGCCTCACCTCCATGTGAAAGTGCAGCGACAGATTGCCTCCCTTCGGGCCTTCCCTCCCTGTGTCCCGCCCTCGTCTTATGTAACTTCCTGTTTCCGCGAGGGCGGGACACAGGGAAGGAAGGCCCGAAGGGAGGCGATCTGCCGCTGCGCTTTCACACGGAGGTGAGGTACTGTGATTTGAATGCAAGGGGCCCGGTGGCGGACAGAGGAGGGCTGTCGATGGGGCTGGGGGTTGGCAGGTGGAGACTGGGGACTGCGTCGCGGCAGCGACCTCGGGGGGGGGGGGGGGGGCGGCCTTGCCCTGGGCCCGGCCTAGTTTCTCGGCGGCCCTGATTCACTGCAGTGTTAGTGTAAGTACTTCTTTGGCGTCATTTGTTTGAGATTGAGAATAGCTTGAGTTCTCATATATACCTGCAAAGATAACTTCGCTGGGCTTTACTAAGGGCATTTCAAACCACTGTCCTTCATTATTGCATGGAAAGCTCTTAATGTCAGAGAAGGGAAAATTGTCTTGCAAAAGGCCTTTCTGCTTATTACAGATGTCTGAAACAGAACTATGTAGTTGTGTAAGATAACGGGATGATGTGCTTGAACTACCCAAATAAGTTAATATCTCTTTTTCTTCCTCTTGCCTCAAACTCTGCACTGAATGAGTGGATAAATGTTTGCAGAGAGCCAAAAATGGTAGAGCTTTTGTAACTGCTGTTTTTCCCCAGGAAAAGGTTGATTCTAGAGATGTACCAGTACTATGACAATCCATTCTGATCAAGGCACTTTCTCTGGTGTCTTCACACAAGATGCTTATGTTCAGACTCCAGTCCAAAAGAATAATTGTAAACATGACAGACTTCAGATCTTTAACCACAGGGCTACCAGTTTTCTTTTTCTTTTTTTTTATTTTATTTTTTAAATAAATATATAAATCAATTACAAGAAACATCTTTCATCAAAAAAGTTGAAAAAGATCCAAGGAAAAGGTTAAGTAGTAGGTAGGTACTTCATTATAGAGGATACATAGCTTAAGTGAGACTGTTTTATAGTTCATTTTGTATTCTACATTAGATCACTTGCTGTGATTTGCTGAATTCAGAAACTGGCGCTCGAATTGGTGAGATGACTGGGACACTTTTTGTTTTTAACATAGTAACATAGTAGATGACGGCAGAAAAAAAGACCTGCACGGTCCATCCAGTCTGCCCAACAAGATAAGCTCATATGTGTATACCTTACCTTGATTTGTACTTGTCTTTTTCAGGGCACAGACCGTATAAGTCTGCCCAGCGCTATCCCCTCCTCCCAACCACCAGCCCCGCCTCCCACCACCGGCTCTGGCACAGACCGTATAAGTCTGCCCAGCACTATTCCCCGCCTCCCAACCACCAGTCCCGCCTCCCACCACTGGCTCTGACACAGACCGTATAAGTCTGCCTACCACTATCCTCGCCTCCCAACCACCAACCCCTCTACCCCCCACCGGCTCTGCCACACAATTTTGGCTAAGCTCCTGAGGATCCATTCCTTCTGCACAGGATTCCTTTATGAATATCCCATGTTTGAATTCCGTTACTGTTTTCATCTCCACCACCTCCCGTGGGAGGGCATTCCAAGCATCCACCACTCTCTCTGTGAAAAAATACTTCCTGACATCTTTTTTGAGTCTGCCCCCTTCAATCTCATTTCATGTCCTCTTGTTCTACCGCCTTCCCATCTCTGGAAAAGATTTGTTTGCGGATTAATACCTTTCAAATATTTGAACGTCTATATCATATCACCCCTGTTCCTCCTTTCCTCCAGGGTACACATGTTCAGGTCAGCAAGTCTCTCCTTATACGTCTTGGAACGCAAATCCCATACCAATCTCGTAGCTTTTCTTTGCACCGCTTCAAGTTTTTATTTAAACATCTCAGCTGGATGTGTTGCAGCTGCACTTATGTGATATGTACTTATGTCCTAAAACCATAACAGAAGATATTTTAGTGCAGAGCACTCTGACTCAAGCAGTGGCTATCTAGCTATTTCTCAGAGCTCCTGCTGACTATTGTATTTGAAGGTGATCAGTTATTTGTTGCACTCAGTCCCCTGAATTTCAGCGTAGATATTTTAGAAAGACACACTTTCAATACTGATGGTTTTAATAGAGATCCGCGCCGAAATTGGTGTGGATTGTATAACAATGCGCCCAACTCAATTGGCTTAATAAACTAATGAGCGTCGATAACAGAACTTAAGAAGCAATAATGGGAAATGGTTGTTTCGTGGGCGTTACAAAATTTACGAGCCTACTTATAGAATATGACCCAGTGTGCTTAAATCTTCCCAGGATTTACGTCACATTTTCACTGATGTAAATGGATACGCATAGGTTTAGGCGCTGAAATATCAACTAAGCGTATTCTGTAGTCAGCACCTAAATCTAGGTGCCGATTATAGAATATGCTTAGTCAGCTCTGATTTGAGCGCCAATATTTTTTTAGGCACCATATATAGAATCTGTCCCTGATTTTGTGTTTTTGGTTATAATTTGAATAGTGATGTTGTTACACTATTTTATGTTGTATACCACTTAATTCCTTTTTGGAGTAAGCTGGTACAGAAATGCAAAAGACCCATTTTAGATAAAGCATAGAAACTGGAATATAGGTGCCCAGGTCAGCACGTGTCAAATTCCAGTAGTATTTTAGAAAAGGATCAGCCAGTGTAGAGCCTTTTCTAAATTACATGCAGGAATGCACAGGTATGTTGCGACTATCTATGGTGAGAGCTTTCATTTTACAGTTGTGAACTCTAAACCTTCAATGGAGACATACATTCCTGTGTCAGCATTAACATGTGTAGGCCAGTATTTCAGAACCTAGTCATGTAAGTGCTGACACACAGATCGGTGTGTGCCATCTTGGTACCTACAAATCTAAATGCTCCCAGTTAAGAACAGAAGCCACAATTATTTTGCATGATCAAATTATTTTGGTGGGGGGAAGTGGAGATGAACACTGGGGGATTAAGAGGGTGCCCTCCCTTAATTCCTCATGTAGAGCTTTGGCCAAAACTAGCACTTGTACAAAACTGTATATACTTGGGAGCAGCTGTAAATCTCAGTGATTATAGATATGTACTTCCTTTCTGAAATGGGAAATACATATGTATTTTTCTTGTTCTGCTCTAGTCATGCCCAAACCATGCCCCATTGCCATATGCTCATATTCACGATTTACCCATGTACATTTCGAATAGGGCGTATAAAATTATCACCACAATGAATGAATACTGTAGTTAGTTTTCTGTAATCAAATCACAACTCCAACAATAAGCAGACTGCAAAAAGTATACATCATCTATAAAATTAAATTAGTTCCGATGTACATTTAGGTTATCTTTCAGAATTCAAAACATTCGCCACCATTTTTTGGTGCATTTGCACTTTTCAAAGGGTACTCAAGTCAGTTCTCTTTAAAATTCATTTCATCACCTGTTAATCATGCAAACAATAAAACCAGTTCAAATAAATTCAGACCATTTTATTTAGAGGCCTATTTTCTAAGCTGTGCTAAGGTTTTATACTTAATACACGTTAACCAGACAAAACAAGTTTACCAGCCTCAAACCAACAATTATTTATTGATTTAATGTTGTATTTCAGAAACATATATAAGATCAAGTAAACCTGTTTCTTTATTTATGAAGACTCTTTCTATTAGACTGGTACCTGCTGTGCAAAAAATAAATATATATAGAGAGAGGGGCAGTTCTAGAAGAGATGTTCAAAGCTGAAACTGGGAGTTCTATTTAAACATTCTCTGAATACTGGCTGATGGTAATTTTGGAAGAATGGATCTTAAAGCTACATGTTCCCAACCCCTTGAGTTGCTAAGTCCCTAGTGTAAACTGTGTGAGAATGAAACAGAATGTGAATATTTTTTTCTTACTATCAGTTACTATGACTTAGTCAGTTACTGTTCTGTTAAATCTCACACAGTCTGCGCTACTGGTTGCCAAACCTGGCCTATTGGTGTTTTTGATGTCCAAAATGAATATGTATGACAGAAGTTTAACACATCGGAGACCTAGTGTATACAGCTTTCTCTCATTCATATTCAGTGTAGGTTATCAGGAGACCTAACTGGCTGTGGGGTCACAAGGACAGGTTAGGGAACTAATGGTCTGAGACATTCCCACTTAAAAAGTAATAGCACTCATTCTTTTTTGCTAGGTTTTATATCCTCAGGTATTCTGGGTCGATACTTTATTCTTTTTTGAGTGTCTTTCAGACCATATTGTTTACAAAGCTCAAAAGAACTAGTGTTAGGCTTTCTGCAGCTTAATATTGCCCATCTGCATGTGAACCTGAAAGGGAAGTCTCGGTTTGCTAATAGGGAAAGAGCATTTGGCCTCAAATTTACATGACCTATACACAGTACCTTGGTGCAGACTGTGAGTATTAATAGAATGGTTATTGGTAGTAATAAAGAATTTCTTGTTTGTTTTAGGTGTGGAAGAGAATATTCAGGAAGTAGTTGGACATATCACAGAAGGTGTCTGTAGACCTTTGAAGGTGAGATATTTTGGTTTTATATGATTGTGTTGGCTCTTCAGATTTAGCTAAAGTTTTTCATTATCACTGTAGATTACATTATCTTAACTCTGCTTTCTTTGCAACAATATCATTTAAATTGCACCAGTTTTTGCATTATTATTTTAAGTATTAAGCTAGTATTTGAATATCGTTTCACATTTTAAGTAGCCGGAAATATACAATGAAAGTTCTCTCCCTTAAGACCCCTTTTTAAGAAGGACAGAAATTATGCAAAAAGTGATTCTATAGGTGAGCACCTCCCTTATGTGCCGCAGTGCTGCATGGTGAGAGCCTGTTCTATAATGGCATCTGGGTACCCAGATTCTATTATAGAATATTAGTGTGATCTGGCAACTGCATGCCTTATATTTAGGCATATGCAGTTACACCATCTGGACACCCCTAAATGCAGCAAGGGCATGTGTAACTGGAAGTCATGCCCATGTCCCACTCATGTGTTGTCCCTTTCCATTTACCTGCTATGTCACTTATTCATGCCCTTACAGAATAGTGTTTATGCGTGTTAAGTGCAAATATTTGTGCATTTACATATGGAAAAGGGTATGCAACCCTTGAGTGCCTTGTTATAGAATTGCTCTATATGTGCTTTTTAAAATTTGTTTGTGATCCCCACCATGCACCATACTAGACTGAGCACACCATTTTTCCCCATTTCTTATTGGAATGGCATTTTGTTAAATATTTCTGGAGCTCAGTAATCTGATTCTAGGTAAAGGGAGTAGGTCACTTAGTTCTAGTAGCTGATTCTTAAAGGATAAATTGCTTCATTTTGAGAAGATAGGCAACTTTATTCTATTAAGATGCTTATGAATGCATTAACATTGACTTCAGATATTTGCATACTTAGTTTCTCAGTCTGCAAGAGTGAGTATGAGAAAAATTTGAATGGCTGAGCAATGAAATCTGATACGTTAAGTAGAAGGAGAAATCAAGAGAATGACACAGGGACAGTTTGCCCCCATCCCTGCGAGCTCTGTCCCTGCCCCTGTCCCATTCCTGCAAGGTTTGTACCTAGCTGCAAAAGCCTCGAACAGTTATGATTTTATAGTTAAATATTTTTATTAAAGTATGAAAATGAACAATATTCTATACAACTGTCATTTATAAATCTCAAATAGCAAACAATATAGAACAAGAATTTAAAAAAAATTTCCCATTCACAAACATCCCCTCCCCTATACCCCCTCCCTGCCCAACTTACAAAGGTGCCAGAAAGGGACTGAGCTCTTATACAAAAACCCACCACCAGATGCACCCATGCTCTGCCCTGGTCTACCCCATGCCCACTCCCAATAACTTCAAAGAGGGTAGCAGTGCAGTGTTTCACTGACCACATTGAGGGCTAGGGGAAGTACAAAAGACTGCACTCTCTAGCCCCTATTGTTTAGTTTATTGTGCATCTGATATACTTTCATACAGAAATCAAACCAGTTTACAATAAATTAAAAAGGAAAGGAACTACAAATACTCAAAGGAAAGAAAGCAAAAGGATGAGTAGAACATAAAAAAAAGAAAAAAATAGATTAAAACATTGACATTAGCTGGGGAAAACTAGGAAAAACAAATGAGCTTTCAAGGACACTCTGTCCCTATGTCTCCCCCCCCACCCACCATTCACACCATCTCCTGTTTCTGTATACCTTCCCATATCTATCTTCTTCCTTCTCTTTCTCCACCCCTCCCCTGCCAGCATTTGGCTCCCTGCCTGCTCTCCTTCCTTTTCTCCTTCCCACTGTGAATTTAGTATTTGACTCTCTCTCCCTTCTTCCCCTTAGTACAGCATATCTTTCCCGTCCCTTCCTTTCCCTTCTCCCTCCCACAGGTCCAGCACCTCTCTCCATTCCCTTCAGCCCCTCTCCTTCCATAGGTCTAGCACCTCTCTCTCTCTGTTCCCTGAGCCCTCCTTCTCCCATGGGCCCAGCACCTCTCTCTCTCTGTTCCCTGAGCCCTCCTTCTCCCATGGGCCCAGCACCTCTCTCTATTCCCTCCAGTCCCCCTCCTCCCATGGGTCCAGTACCTCTCTCTATTCCATCCAGTCCTCCTCCATCCTCCCATGGGTCCAGCACCTCTCTCTATTCCATCCAGTCCTCCTCCGTCCTCCCATGGGTCCAGCACCTCTCTCCATTCCATCCAGGCCTCCTCCGTCCTCCCATGGTTCCAGCACTTCTGTCCCTTCCCTTTCTCCTCTTTCGTGTGGGTCTGGCATCTCTTGACTCTTCCTTCTACCCTGCTCCCCGCAGTACTTGTATCTTACATTTTCCTGTTGCCTGGCAAGGATTCACACAGGCCAGCTCCGGAGCATTCCTTCTGCCACATCCCTGCTTTCACTACACAGGAAGCTCCAGCGGCATATCCCCATTCCTTTGTCATTCTCTAGGAGAAATAAGTTTGTTGAAGTATCATTCACAAACTCCAAGGAAAGAATGAACCAAGTTCTGCTTTGTTGCAGCACTTACCGATTTGACCCAAGTAGAGGCACTCAAAGTTATTTTTGAGAAGCCATATTGTACTATTAGTTGGCGTCTTTGCAGAACGTCTGTAATATGTTTAGTCTACATATGGGAAAGGGTATAGGAGGGAGCATATGAAGTACCAGAGGCAATATAGTCCAAGGGGAGATGGATAGAAAAGAGTAACAAAAGGTCTTTTAAGGTATGAAAATAGAATAAAAACCCATTAATTATCAAAACAAATGGGATTTTTTTGAGTCTTGCTAGTGCAGTCTTCTCTAGTTTAGGGAATTTGCAGCTGCTTTTGGTATGCAATTCTGGGTAGAATTCCAGTTCATACTGGTAGGAATCCATGAAATTAGCTCATTGTCAGCAGAAACAAATATCATGTGAAAGCCTGTAGGGACCAAGGAAAGGAATGCACCTGCTTTTTTAATACTTCAGCTTAGTTACAGAATAAAAATCAACTTCCTTAAGAAGGAATTGAAACATGTCTAAAAATATGAAATAGTATCAGTTGCTGCTCTAGATAAATGGTATTCCAGTACTACCCAAAAGTAGAAACATACTTTTAAAAATACTGTTATTATATGGATTTTTAACAGGTCCGAATTGAGCAAGTAATTATTTCAGAACCAGGAGCAGTTCTGTTGTATAAAATCTCTAATCTACTGAAGTTCTACCACCACACAGTCAGGTAAGTTAAATCCTCTAGATCAGGGGTTCTCATCCCAGTCCTCGGGACACACATAGCCAGTCATGTTTTCAGGATATCCACAGTGAATAGGCATGAGAGAGGTTTTCATACCATGGAGGTAGGGCATGCAAATCTCTAATGCATATTCATTGTTGGTATCCTGAAAACCTGACTGGCTAGGTGTGTCCCGAGGACTGCGTTGAGAACCCCTGCTGTAGATGGTATTGTATTTCTCATTGTTACTTGGTTTCCTCAGTATAACCTGTCATTGTATCCGGTATTTAGGTAAGTGGTATTCTCCGAGGACAAGCAGGCTGCTTGTTCTCACGACTGGGTTGACGTCCACGGCAGCCCCCACCAACCGGAACAAAAACTTTGCGGGCGGTCCCGCATGCAGGGCACGCCCACCGTGCATGCGCGGCCGTCTTCCCGCCCGTGCGCGACTGTTCCCGCTCAGTCGATTTATTTTTCGAGGTGTGATTTTTACCGCCACCATCGACGACTTTGACTTCGCCGAAGCGATTTTTCCGTCGATGTCCTCGAAGGTCCCGAGTGGATTTAAGAAGTGTGGTCGGTGCGGCCGGCATATCTCGCAGACCGACACTCACGCTTGGTGCCTCCAGTGCCTCGGGCCGGAGCACGATACCAAGACGTGCACCTTGTGTCTCGGTTTACGGAAACGGACACAGGTGGCGAGGCAAGTTCTTCGGGACCGTCTTTTCGGAACTTGCGCCGGCCCCTCGACGTCGACTTCAACGGCATCGGTGTCGACGGCCGGATCTTCGGTACCGGTACCGATGTCCACGAAATCGGCACCGACCCCAGGAGCACAGGTCCCATTGGCCCTCCGGTCTTCCGGAGATGGCAGGGGTGAGCGGCCGCGTGGGCAATCGTCCCCAGTCACTCCCTCTACCCAGGGCCCTCGGGACCGAACCCTGTCGGACCCGATCCCTCGAGGCCGAGGGGGATCTACCTCCTCCTCTTCGGTACCGCCGAGCGCCGATGACGGGCACCGGAAAAAGGCTAAAAAGCACCGTCATCGGTCGCCCACGGTGCATGTGGCTACCGGCTCCAGAGATGACTCGACACCGAGGAAGCGGCAGCGCCGGGAGGAACGTTCTCCCTCGGTGGTAGAGGTATCGCTACGTCAGGGCACCAGCACTTCGGTGCTGTCTCCTGGACCCGAGCAGATTCCGGCACCGGCACCTCTACCGGCCCCCTCGACTTTCCCGACAGCAGGCCTTGACGAGTGCCTCCGAGCCATCATTCCGGGGATCCTGGAAGGGCTGATGCGCCAGACTGTGCCGGCGCCGGGGGGTGCTTGCGCCCCGGCGCCGTTGATGGAGGCGCCGGCGTGCTCTAGCCCGGTGCTGAGGCCTTCGACACCGACGCCGCTTGCGGGTGCCAGTCTCGACCGCCACGCAGGTGGAGTCCCTTTCGACATCGATGGAGGGAGCTTCATCCCCGCCGGCGCGGGAGTCCACTGCTGGACGACGCCACCGAGGACTCAGTGCCTCGAAGTCGAGCCGGGCCCGGTTGAGGTCTGAGCTACAGGAGCTCATGTCCGACACCGAGGAAGAGGCCTCGTGGGGGGAGGAGGAGGACCCCAGATATTTCTCCTCAGAGGAGTCTGTGGGCCTTCCCTCCGACCCCACTCCTTCACCGGAGAGGAAGCTCTCGCCACCTGAGAGCCTCTCCTTTGCCTCCTTCGTCAGGGATATGTCTATCTGCAATCCCTTCCCCGTGGTCTCTGTGGATGAGCCGAGGGCTGAGATGCTCGAGGTCCTTGACTATCCATCACCACCTAGAGAGTCCTCCACGGTACCGTTGCACAATGTCCTCAAAGAGACACTGCTTCTAACCCCACCATCCCCAAGAAAGCAGAGTCCCAATACAGGATCCACTCAGACCCAGAGTTAATGCGGCCTCAATTGCCTCATGACTCGGCGGTCGTGGACTCTGCTCTCAAGAGGGCATGGAGTTCGAGGGATACCGCCTCGGCGCCCCCGGGGCGGGAGTCTCGCACTCTGGACTCGTTTGGGAGGAAGGCCTACCAATCTTCAATGCTCGTGACCCGCATCCAGTCCTACCAGCTCTACACGAGCATACACATGCGGAATAATGTGAAGCAACTGGCGGACCTGGTCGACAAGCTCCCCCCGGAGCAGTCCAGGCCTTTTCAGGAGGTGGTCAGGCAGCTGAAGGCGTGCAGAAAGTTCCTGTCCAGGGGTATATATGACACCTGTGATGTGGCATCTCGTGCTGCGGCCCAAGGTATAATGATGCGCAGGCTCTCATGGCTGCATGCCTCTGACCTGGACAACTGCACCCAGCAGCGGCTGGCCGATGTCCCTTGCTGGGGGGATAATATTTTTGGTGAGAAGGTCGAGCACTTGGTGGACCAACTACACCAGCGGGAAACCGCCTTCGACAAGCTCTCCCACCGGGCGTCTTCAGCATCCACCTCAGCAGGTGGACGTTTTTCCCGGGCCAGGCAGGCTGCTTTCCTTAGGCATCCTTCTACCAATGATTCAGAAAAACGATTGGCTATGTTCCCTGGATTTAAAGGACGCATACACTCACATCCCGATACTGCCAGCTCACAGACAGTATCTCAGATTCCGCCTGGGGACACGGCACTTTCAGTATTGTGTGCTGCCCTTTGGGCTCGCCTCTGCCCCACGGGTGTTCACGAAGTGCCTCGTGGTGGTCGCGGCGTATCTACGCAAGCTGGGAGTGCACGTGTTCCCATATCTCGACGATTGGCTGGTCAAGAACACCTCGGAGGCAGGAGCTCTCCGGTCCATGCAGTGCACTATTCACCTTCTGGAGCTGCTGGGGTTTGTGATAAATTACCCAAAGTCCCATCTCCAGCCAGTCCAATCTCTGGAATTCATAGTAGCTCTGCTGAATTCACAGACGGCTCAGGCCTTTCTTCCTGAAGCGAGGGCCAACAACCTCCTGTCCCTCACTTCCCAGACCAGAGCGTCTCAGCAGGTCACAGCTTGGCAGATGTTGAGACTCCTAGTTCATATGGCCTCCACAGTTCATGTGACTCCCATGGCTCGTCTTCACATGAGATCTGCTCAATGGACCCTAGCTTCCCAGTGGTGCCAGGCCACCGGGAATCTAGAAGATGTCATCCGCCTGTCCCTCAGTTGCCGCAATTCGCTGCACTGGTGGACACTTCGGACCAGTTTGACCCTGGGACGTCCATTCCAAATTCTGCAGCCCACGAACGTGCTGACGACGGATGCATCTTGCCTGGGGTGGGGAGCTTATGTCGATGGGCTTCACACCCAGGGATTGTGGTCCCTCCAGGAACAAGATCTTCAGATCAACCTCCTGGAGCTCCGAGCGGTCTGGAACGCACTGAAGGCCTTCAGAGATCGGCTGTCCTATCAAATTATCCAAATTCGGACAGACAATCAGGTTGCAATGTATTACATCAACAAGCAGGGGGGCACCGGATCTCGCCCCCTGTGTCAGGAAGCTGTCGGGATGTGGTGTTGGGCCTGCAAGTTCGGCATGCTTCTTCAAGCCACATACCTGGCAGGTGTAAACAACAGTCTGGCCGACAGACTGAGCAGAGTCATGCAACCGCACGAGTGGTCGCTCCATTCCAGAGTGGTACGCAAGATCTTCCGAGAGTGGGGCACCCCCTCGGTGGACCTTTTCACCTCTCAGACCAACCACAAGCTGCCTCTGTTCTGTTCCAGACTACAGGCACACGGCAGACTAGCGTCGGATGCCTTCCTCCTCCATTGGGGGACCGGCCTCCTGTATGCTTATCCTCCCATACCTTTGGTGGGGAAGACCTTACTGAAGCTCAAGCAAGACCATGGCACCATGATTCTGATAGTGCCTTTTTGGCCCCGCCAGATCTGGTTCCCTCTTCTTCTGGAGTTGTCCTCCGAAGAACCGTGGAGATTGGAGTGTTTTCCGACTCTCATTTCGCAGAACGACGGAGCGCTTGTGCACCCCAACCTTCAGTCTCTGGCCCTCACGGCCTGGATGTTGAGGGCGTAGACTTCGCTTCGTTGGGTCTGTCTGAGGGTGTCTCCTGTGTCTTGCTTGCCTCTAGAAAGGATTCCACTAAAAAGAGTTACTTTTTCAAGTGGAGGAGGTTTGTCGTTTGGTGTGAGAGCAAGGCCCTAGAACCTCGTTCTTGTCCTGCACAGAACCTGCTTGAGTACCTTCTGCACTTATCAGAGTCTGGCCTCAAGACCAACTCAGTAAGGAATCACCTTAGTGCGATTAGTGCTTACCATCATCGTGTAGAGGGTAAAGCCATCTCTGGAGAGCCTTTAGTCGTTCAATTCATGAGAGGCTTGCTTTTGTCAAAGGCCCCCTGTCAAGCCTCCTGCAGTGTCATGGGATCTCAACGTCGTCCTCACCCAGCTGATGAAACCTCCTTTTGAGCCACTGAATTCCTGCCATCTGAAGTACTTGACCTGGAAGGTCATTTTCTTGGTGGCAGTTACTTCAGCTCGTAGAGTCAGTGAGCTTCAAGCCCTGGTAGCTCATGCTCCGTATACTAAATTTCATCATAACAGAGTAGTGCTCCGCACTCACCCTAAGTTCCTGCCAAAGGTGGTGTCGGAGTTCCATCTTAACCAGTCAATTGTCTTGCCAACATTCTTTCCCAGACCGCATACCCGCCCTGCTGAACGTCAGTTGCACACATTGGACTGCAAGCAAGCTTTGGCCTTCTATCTGGAGCGGACACAGCCCCACAGACAGTCCGCCCAATTGTTTATTTCTTTCGACCCCAATAGGAAAGGGGTCGCTGTCGGGAAACGCACCATCTCCAATTGGCTAGCAGATTGCATTTCCTTCACTTACTCCTAGGCTGGGCTGGCTCTTGAGGGTCATGTCACGGCTCATAGTGTCAGAGCCATGGCAGCATCGGTGGCCCACTTGAAGTCAGCCACTATTGAAGAGATTTGCAAAGCTGCGACGTAGTCATCTGTCCACACATTCACATCTCATTACTGCCTCCAGCAGGATACCCGATGCGACAGTCGGTTCGGGCAGTCGGTGCTGCAGAATCGGTTTGGGGTTTAAATCCAACTGCACCCTCCAGGACCCGAATTTATTCTGGTCAGGCTGCACTCTCAGTTAGTTGTTTTTCGTAGGTCAATTTCTGTTATACCCTCGCCGTTGCGAGGTTCAATTGACCTGGGTTCTTGTTTTGAGTGAGCCTGAGAGCTAGGGATACCCCAGTCGTGAGAACAAGCAGCCTGCTTGTCCTCGGAGAAAGCGAATGATACATACCTGTAGCAGGTGTTCTCCGAGGACAGCAGGCTGATTGTTCTCACCTACCCTCCCTCCTCCCCTTTGGAGTTGCGTTTTCCTCATTCTTTTGCTTGTCATTCAACTGAGCGGGAACGGTCGCGCACGGGCGGGAAGACGGCCACGCATGCGCGGTGGGCGTGCCCTGCGTCCGGGACCGCCCGCAAAGTTTTTGTTCCGGTTGGTGGGGGCTGCCGTGGACGTCAACCCAGTCGTGAGAACAATCAGCCTGCTGTCCTCGGAGAACACCTGCTACAGGTATGTATCATTCGCTATATAAAGGCAATCCTACAAACTGGATACTAACATTTATATATCCATTGCATGCACAAATGTTTAGAATACTAGCATATCTCAAATGAATAATGGCATATCTTCTATGGAAATCCAGGCATCACAAATGATTATCAAAAATAAGGAGGAAAAGACCTCATAACGACGAGGATCAACAATGTTAGGCTTTCTTAACATATAGCCACTTTTAAATGTGATCGGTCAACAAGTAATTATTGTCTAGAAAAACCTCCCAAAACAAAATCATGTTTAGTAGATTCACTTGTGTTACGGACCCATAGAAACTCAGTTTTACTAGAGATTGAGCTAGGCCATTTTTGGTAAGGCCAAGGCTTTTGGGAAGAGGGATTTCAAATGTTTTAGCCCCAGGCTGGGCCACCAGGAAGTGCAGATTCCCCTAAGGGTGAATGTATGGGGGAGCCTCCAAATCGAGACAGTGAACATTGTGTCTGGTGGAAGAAAAGCTTTTGCTTGAACTATGTCCAGAATGACATCTATGAACACAATTTTGTTGGTTGATTTAAGAGTTGACTTCTTGAAGCTGATGATTTGCACCAATTTGGAGGATCCCTAATGCTGTTGCTCTGCACAGTAAGGCAGAGGCATTTACCGCTTAGGGAATCAGTGCTCTGTAACTATCACAACCATGGTCTTTGTACAGATGTTAGGCCATGCAGCTGTTGAAGTACATTAATTGAGAAAGCTGCAGTAGGATCTCAAATTCCAGTGAGCCTCTTTTGTAGACTTCATCCATCAGTTTTACTTTGGACTAGGCTACAGCAGTTAATTTCCAAACTCAGCATGACCAGTTAATGTGGAGATTCATGTGGACAGGAGTTGGTCATCTTTTGCTATAGTACGCTTGGCTGAAATATCGTCTATGTGAAAAAAAATCTAAATATTTCTGTATGTTAGATATCTGCCCACATTATTTGTTAAATAATCCTCCATTAGAGGTTAGGAAATGGATTACCACATTTGTGAATAACATTGGCAACTGGTTATATTCAGTGCTCTGTTGGAGAGATTGTCATAACACCAATACCAAAGTCTACAAATTTAGTGCTTACTTTGCCAACTAGTCACTGACTGGTTGTCAGTATTCCATTATTTACCAAACTGGTGGAGTCTGCTGTTGCAAAACAATTGTCAAGTTATTAGATAACCATCAAGTGTTACTGCAATCCCAATTTGGAGTCAGAGCATTACATAGTACAGAGACATTGTTATTAACATCAGTGACTAAAGTTAAGGAACTACTTGCAACTGGTTCTCAGGTTATACTGCTTCAGTTTAATTTGTCGGTGGTATTTGATATAGTAGACCACAAGTTATTGCTCACCAGACTTGAAGAGATTGGCATCACAGGACTGGTATTAAATTAGTTTTGTAACTTATTTAGTCCATCAAAGTTATGTTGTTAGGATGAAAGGGATTTATCAAATAGTACCACAGGGGTCTCTATTTTCATAAAATCTTTTTGGTGTATTTAAGTACTCAAGATTCTCTTCCTTTGGCTGCTGATGAAGTCATCTATGCGGACATTTTTATCCTGGTACCAGTGCATGATGGCTTGACTTACACCTTGTGTAAAGTAACTAAGGCCCTCATGATCAAAAGCCCGCGCTGTTCCAAACAGCACCCTAAAAATAGCGCCAGGACAGCGCAGGGCTTTTCTGCATCGATGATCAGATAATGCATGCAAATCTAAACAGCGCTATTATCTTTGATTATCATGTTGAAGTGCAGGAGAATTGCGCCTGAGCATGCGCTCAGCACAATCCTCCTGCACTTGTTTGACAGGTCTGGGCTGTCAAAAGCCCAAACCTGTCAAACAGCCTGCCGAGGCCCGTACAATGAGGGCTGGAGGCCCGAACAACAGGGGCTGGAGGTCCAGTGGGTCTCCAGCCCCCCCCCCAAACCCCCACAAAATGTCGTGGCCGCCAACCAAACCAAACCCTCTCCCACCCTGCCACCCAGCGACGGGGGTGGGTGGGTGCTGGAGGTCCGGTGGACCTCCAGCCCACCTCAACTCCTGCCCCCCAGCGTTCTTTCAATCTCTGGTGGTCCGTGGTGGGTGACAGCCCCCCTCCCGGCCCCCTACCTTTCGTTGGAGGAGAGACGCAGCATGCCTGCCTCCCTCCTCTTCCAGTCGACGCCGATTCAAAATGGCGGCGCCCAGCCCTGCCCATTGCATCCTGGGATGCGCTGGGTGGGGCTACAGCTGTAGGATGCAATGGGCGGGGCTGGGCGCCGCCATTTTGAAGCGGCATCGACTGGAAGAGGAGGGAGGCAGGCATGCTGCGTCCCTCCTCCAACGAAAGGTAGGGGGCCGGGAGGGGGGTTGTCACCCACCACGGACCACCAGGGATTGAAAGAATGCTGGGGGGCAGGAGTTGGGGTGGGCTGGAGGTCCACCGGACCTCCAGCACCCCCCACCCCCCATCGCTGGGTGGCAGGGTGGGAGAGGGTTTGGTTTGGCCAGCGGCCATGACGTTTTGGGGGGGGGGGGGCTGGAGACCCTCCGGATCTCCAGCCCTCCTTGAACATGGAAGGGGTTGAATCATCGGGGGGACCGGAGGTCCACCGGACCTCCAGCCCCCCCCCATCGCTGGGTGGGAGGGTGGAAGAGTGTGTAGCCGGCGACGGCAATGACATTTTGTGGGGGTTTGGGGGAGGGGGGCTGGAGACCCACTGGACCTCCAGCCCCCTGTTCGCGTTCGCTTTTGGGGGGGAACGGGTGCCTGCCAGCATGCAACTGCATGCTGGACAGGGCTCACCATTCCTCCCCAATAATCCGCAAAGTCTAACGCCAGCTCGGAGCTGGCATTGATTTTGCTGCGGCCAGCGACCCAATCTTTGGCACGCTGGCCACTGATCGTTGGGGATGAATGCGTTAAGCGCTGATTAGCATGCATTTGCAAGCTAATTGTACTGAGAGCCCTGTTTAGCATGCATTTGCATGCTACTTGCGCTAAGAGCCCTCGAGTGCATTGTTTCAGGTGCTCGAAGGCTCTGATCATGGGTCGGCTGCAAACACCGGCGCTAGTATGGCGTTAACAGCCTCTAGCGCCGGAGTTTGCTTTTGATCATGAGGGCCTTAATGCATAGAGAAGCTTGGGTGTTAGCTTCTGTGTTGAAGCTAAACACAAGTAAAATCAAGGTTCTTTCACTAATCATACAGATTGTTTACCAGAGTCAATTCAGATTGGACAAAGTGAGAAATTGACAGTGGAGAAATCTTTCAGAGATGCTAGAAATTATTAGGAACGGGATGGTGAATAAAACCGAAAATACTCTTAATGCCTCTGAATCGCTCCATGGTGCGACCGCACCTTTCGTTCAGTTCTGGTCGCCATAGAAAAGGTTCAAAGAAAAGCGACCAAAATGATAAAGGAGATATAGCTCCTCTTTTATGAGGAAAGGCTAAAGAGGTTAGGGCTGTTCAGCTTGGAAAAAAAGACGGATGAGGGGAGATATGATTGAGGTCTACAAAATCCTGAGTGGTGTAGAACGAGTAGAAGTAAATCGATTTTTTACTTGTTCCAAAAGTACAGACTAAGGGGCACTCAAGAAAGTTATATGGAAATAATTTTAAAACAAATAGGAAGAAACATTTTTTCATTCAACAAGTAGTTAAGCTCTGGAACTCGAGGATGTGGTAACAGCGGTTAGGGAAAGCAACTGTTTGCCCTGGGATTTGTAGCTTGGAATGTTGCCACGATTTGGGTTTCTGCCATGTTCTTGTGATTTGGCTTGGCCACTGTTGGGAACAGGATACTGGGCTAGATGGACCATTGGTCTGACCCAGTATGGCTACTCTTATGTTCTTATGTTTTGAAATATAGATTAATAGTTTATTTAGGAAAATCTTTTTGAGATTGAAACAACTATGAACTATTCAGTCTTATTTTCATGAATATCACTTCAGGCTGTTGGTTCAGAGTCTCATTTTTGCCCAGTTGGATTATTGCAATGTGCTGTATTTGAGTGTATCAGTAAAATTGAGGAATCATCTGCAACTGTTACAGAATATGGCAGCTCAAATGATTTTTGGAGTGAATAAGTTTGATTACGTTTTCCACTCCTGAGGGAACTACGTTGGTTTCCGTTGCAGGCACGATTATTTTTAAAATCTTGTATTAATTTTAAGATATGGTTTGGTTTGACATCATTGCAGGGTTGTTCCTTTGGTATCCTATTCCTCTAGATTGAGCTCTATCTAATTGGTCCTTAATTGAAGTGAGATAGAATTCTGCAAAACTTTTTAGAATCTTTCGTATTAGGCTGTCCAAGTTTGGAATAAGTTACCATCTAGTTTTAAAACTCAATCATCTTATGTGCTGTTTTGGAAGTATTTGAAAACTTTTCTTTTTAAGAATTATGTGCCCCTAGATGTTTAAATAGACATGATTTTGTATCTATCTATCAGTTTTATTAAGTGTATATATACATTAAGATATCTTTGTATCTATTTTTTAATTTTATTAAGTGTATGTAATCTAATATAATAAAACGCACCGTGAACGTTCTAATGAGGACAACGTTCTGAAGTCACTAAAAAACACTCCCTGAAGGGTTCGTGGGGTTCGTGGCATTCGTGGTGTGAAGCCACCCAGCCGTCTCTGCCCCGCCCTCGCGTCAAACGTCATGACGTCGAGGGCGGGGAAAACACACGGATCGCGAGGGCAGAAAAAAAAACAAACGGATCGCACCCACGCACGGTGCGTTTTACTATATTACATTTACCTCTGTGGTGGCGGTTCCGGCAGCGCAGCGTCAGGGAAGGAGGCGGCGCTCCCGACGTCTAGCCTTCCCTTCGCTGTGTTCCGCCTTCTTCTGACGTCAATGATGACGTCAGAAGAAGGCGGAACACAGCGAAGGGAAGGCTAGACGTCGGGAGCGCCGCCTCCTTCCCTGACGCTGCGCTGCCGGAACCGCCACCACGGAGGTAAATAAAAAAAAAGAAAAAAAAAAAAGAAAAGGGATGTTGGGGGGATAGAAGAGGGTGGGCAGCAAAGTTGAACACTGGGAGCAGGAGGGCAGGGGAAAAAACGACAGCATGGATGCGAAGAGGAGGGGGGGGGGGAAGAAGAGGGCGGGCCAGGCTGGGACATGGGACAGAGAGGAGCATGGATGCGAGGAGGGGTCATGGAAGGAAGAGAGGGGAATTACATGAAAAGGAAGAATGGAGGGGGCAGGGGACAGAGGAGCATGGATGGGCATAGATTGGGAGGGCAGAGCTCAGGGAGAGAGGGAAATTGCTGGAAAGGGAAAAATGGAGGGGCCAGGTGACAGAGGAGCATGGATGGACATGGATTGGAAGGGCAGGACTCAGGGAGAGGGAATTGCTGGGTAGGGATGAATGGAGGGGACAGATGGGCATGGATGGATATGGATTGCAGGACAGGCCTCAGGCAGAGAGGGGAAATGCTGGATAGGGGAAAAATGGAGGGGCCAGGTGACAGAGGAGCATGGATGGACATGGATTGGAAGGGCAGGACTCAGGGAGAGGGGAATTGCTGGATAGGGATGAATGGAGGGGACAGATGGGCATGGATGGATATGGATTGCAGGACAGGCCTCAGGCAGAGAGGGGAAATGCTGGATAGGGAAAAATGGAGGGGCCAGGTGACAGAGGAGCATGGATGGACATGGATTGGAAGGGCAGGACTCAGGGAGAGGGGAATTGCTGGATAGGGATGAATGGAGGGGACAGATGGGCATGGATGGATATGGATTGCAGGACAGGCCTCAGGCAGAGAGGGGAAATGCTGGATAGGGAAAAATGGAGGGGCCAGGTGACAGAGGAGCATGGATGGACATGGATTGGAAGGGCAGGACTCAGGGAGAGGGGAAATGCTGGATAGGGATGAATGGAGGGGGCAGGTGACAGAGAAACATGGATGGCCATGGATTGGGAGGGCAGGGCTCAGGGAGATAGGGGAATTGCTGGAAAAGGATGAATGGAGGGGGCAGGGGACAGATGGCCATGGATTGGGAGGGCACGGCTCACACTCTCTCTCTCATATACAATGTCTTTCTGACTCTCCCTCTCACACACTCTGTCTCACACTGTATCACATTCACTCTCTATGTGCCACACAGTCACTCACACACTCGCTTGGTCTCATACACTCACTCTCACAGAGAATCTGTGTCTCACACACACTCTCTCTCTCGCCCACACACACACACTCTCTCTCACACTGTGTCTCACATACACACTTGCACACACTCTCATTCTCACACACACACTCTCTCACAAACACACTCACACCCAGACTCACTCTCTCTCTCACACACTCACACTTTCACTCTGACTCTCAAACAGTCACTCTCACATACACTCTCCCAAACATACACACTCCAAGGAAAACCTTGCTAGCGCCCGTTTCATTTGTGTCAGAAACGGGCCTTTTTTACTAGTACATTAAGATTTTTAAAGTTGTAAGCCGTTTTGGACCCTTTTAGGGAATTAGCAGGTTAGAAGTGTCATTTTAGATTAGATTGGAGCAGCAGCGTAGCCAGACCTGCCATTTTGGCGGGCCCCGCATTAACCTGGGTGGGCTGTTCCCAACCCCACCCCTACACAGTAATTTTAAAATATTCCCTCCCCCCCGGCATTTTCTTCTGTCTCCCTCGGCCTACCTTGGCAGCGCTTTCTCCCTTCGCCCTCCCTCTCTTCTGACGGCTCTCCCCGTCCGCGTGGTCTGTTTATTTTTAGTCCTTGAAGCGCCGTTCTCCCTCCAGCACCGCACCGGCGATTCCGATAGCCTTTTGCCAGCGTGCATCGTCGAGGGCGGGGCTTCTCCTTAGGCGCATCCCACCTCAGGACGCGCCTGAGAGGCCCCGTCCCCGACGACGCACGCTGGCAAAAGGCTATCGGAATCGCCGGTGCGGTGCTGGAGGGAGAATGGCGCTTCAAGGACTAAAAATAAACAGACCACGCAGACGGGGAGAGCCGTCAGAAGAGAGGGAGGGGATGGCGAAGGGAGAAAGCGCTGCCAAGGTAGGCCGAGGGAGACAGAAGAAAATGCCGGGGGGGGAGGGAATATTTTAAAATTACTGTGTAGGGGTGGGGTTGGGAACAGCCCACCCAGGTTAATGTGGGGCCCGCCCAAAATGGCAGGTCTGGCTACGCTGCTGCTCCAATTAAGTACTATTTAGCACCAATTAACTAATTATGCTACTAATTAATTATGTTAGCTTGAACAGGGAAACCAGGGAGCCAGAGCGCCCTCTTGTGGCAGCTCCAAGACAGGGCACTACCTGCCTCCTAAGCTTCTCCTATCCCCCCATCCTGCTCACTAAATTACAGAGAATACTCTAAGAATAAACTCAATTAGAAAAACATACCTTTTGCAATTGTTTATGAAATATAGGCTTCAACTTATATTATTATTGTGATATGAGCCCTTTCCTTTATGTCTGAACCACAAAACTAATGGGGGAATTTTAAGCTGTTACCTTTAGTAAGATTTTCAGAGGAAACTATCCAGCTAGTTTATCATTTGAAAAGTTTCCTGTGTGGGGAAGGGAGATACATTAAGGTTGATAGGGAATAAAATGTCAGTTAACAACGTTGTTGGACTGCTGGTTTAATCAAGGATTGACAATGAATGTTTTATAATTGACAGAGTGTAACCTGCACGGAGTGGCAGACTGACTATATGGGTCTTTATTTGCCATCAAATACAGTGCAATCTGCTTAAGTGCAAGGGTCTGGGACCAAAGAAATACATGCAGTTAACCAGAGCGTGCACTTAACCATTGTGACCCAAAGAAGCTTGACATCTGATAAACATATGTACAGTACTGTTTATTATATGTACAGTATACAGTCTCCATTAACTGACGTTAGGCTTACTTGAAGTAATCAGTCATAGTCCTCTGTACACTCTTGTGTCTGTGAGTTCCATAGACTACGTCTGCCAGACGGTAAAAACTGTCATAGCACTGACATCCATTGGCCTCCAGATAGGCCCGTACGGTGTTGAGACTCTCCAGCACTCTTGCAAAAGTGACAGGAGGTTGTTGAATTTCGTCAGCATGTGCCTCGCTGCTCATTTCATCATCTGTTTCATCATCAGTCGTTGCCTGCGTGTAGGTGCATATCTGGACATCAGTGCTGTCGTCAGCTGTTTGTAGATCTTAATCAACAGCTATATGGTGATGAAACTTCTCTTCAGTAACACCGGCTGGGATTTCAATAGCCTGTTCATCTGACGCGTTTGCTACAGCTACATCTGTTTCGTCCCTCTCCACATCCCTAACAAAGCTCGCCCGCTTGTATCAGTTCACAATGGTTGCCTGTGTAACATGATTCCAGGCTTTTTTTCTGCATATGTAGGGAATTCAACAGTGATAGATTACGAGCCAGTTCAACAGCACGTTTATCCTTGCCAGTCTGGTCATCCATAATGCTCATCAGACGACGTAGCACAAGATAATGTTTTTTTGAAATTGGCTATTATGTCCTGATCCATAGGTTGGATCAGAGAAGTAGTGTTTGGTGGCAGGAAGACCACCTTGACGTTAGACAGCCTGACATCATCACTGTGTGCAGCACAATTATCACAAAGCAACAAAATCTGACGCTTTTGTGCCGCATTCTATCAAACTTCTTTAGCCACTGCTTCCAAATTTCCCCAGTCATCCATGAATTTGCGTTAGCCTCGTATGACACAGGAAGTCGCTTAACATTCTTGAAGCAACGGGGCTGTTTGCTCTTTCCAATGACGAGTGGTTCCAACTTCTCACTCCCATCCATATTGCAGCAAAGGAGGATAGTCAGTCGGTCCTTCAACGTTTTACTTCCTGTAGTTTTGGCTTGTTTGAATGCAAGTGTTCCATCAGGAATCGCTCGCCAGTAGAGACCTTTTTCATTAGCATTGAAAATGTCACGAGTTGCAAACTCGTTCACGATGGTAGGAAGAACTGAAACAACCCAATTTTCAGCACCTAAGTCATCAGCGTCTTTGTTTTTCACCATGCTGTTTCTTGAATTTTATGTTGTTCCTCTCCTTCCATCTTTCCAACCAACAAACAGTGGCTTTGAATTCAGTTAGTCCAAGACTTTCAGCTAGCTGATTAGCTTTCTCCATAAGCAGTGGACCACTGACAGGAAACTGTCTGCTCCTAACTTGAGAAAACCACCGAAGAAGAGCATCTTCTACATCCTCAAATTTTCCTGCCCGTTTCCATTGTGGATTTGTATTGTTTTGCCAGTCTTCCAGAAGCTGGTCTTTCTGCTTCAGGATACGTGAAATTTGACTGGGATTGACACCATATTCTTTAGCAATAGATGCTTGACTTTGTTTGTTTTCTAATTTTTTAAGAACTTCTATTCGTTCAGCCAGTGTTAAAGTCTTACAGTTGCGCGACGACGACTCCAATGTACACTCTAACAACATTCTTTTGCTTATTCTGCCTGTGGCAGTTAACCAACGAGATTTTAAATTTATCGCCCCTTTGGCACCAATCGGCTTCCATATTCCATGCATGTGCTTATGCGGAGTCTTTTCTGCAGAGGAGCGGTCTTAACCCATGCATATAAGCGAATCTTGCACTTATCAGTGGTGCGCTAAACCGAAGTTTGTCCCTATGGAAATTGATGGTGCCAAAAACGGGAACGAAGTATGGCATGCAGTTAAACAGAGCATGCACTTATCCGACGTGCACTTAAATGGAGTGCACTGTACTATGATACTATGTTTCTAATCAAATTTTGATTAATTTAATTTATGTCTGCTATTTACAGGGTTGAGCATCTAAACTTAGCCAGTTAGTTCTGAAAAGCAACATTGAGGGTGTAATTTTTAAGAGGTTGCCTAGCGTATGCTTCAGATATATGCATAGGTTATACATACTTCACCTGGGAAAGTTCGTATATATTTTCCCTTTGAATATTATCCTATGGGAAATACAATTGCATTTAGTGCTATTTAGTGTACACAGATTTCCCAACTCATTTTATATGCATACGCATATATTTTATAAAATATTCCACGGATTCTATATAGCGCACCTAAAGATCCGTGCCAGAATCTAAGCGTATTCTATAACAATGCACTTAACGTAATTGGCTTAACATGCTATTATAGCTCATAACAAGCAATAATGAGCCCTAATTGGCAATAATTAAAATTTACACACACAACTCGCTAAGTGTATTCTGTAATGCACTGCGCCTAACTTCTAATGTGCATGGGCAAAAAGGGGTGTGGTTGTGGGCATTCTGAAATTTACGCATTACTTATAGAATATGGCCCAGTGCGCCTAAATGTACGTGCTGCTTATAGAATACTCTTGGTTGGCACCGATTTCTGTGTTGAATTTTAGGCACCATATATAGAATCTCCCTCTATATGCCTCTCCCCAGCCCTATTCCACCTCTTGGTTCGGGTAAACTTACGTACAGCACATAAGTTTATGCGCATCTCAGGAGTACAATTTTCATGAAAGCTTATTTCTGCTTGTAAAAGACTTTTAAATCCACAGAAGTACCTTTAAAGTTTCCCCTCTAAGGCCACTCTTTATTAAAGCTTAGCTTGTGATTGTTCCTGATAATGTGATTGTCTGTTGCATAAAAACGTCATTATCGCATGCAAAGCATTAGTAAACAGGAACTTAATTGATTCAGTTGTAAGCCTGCTCCCAAATTGCCTCTGAACCACCTCTTTTGAACTTAAGTAGTTGAATTTGGCTACTCAGGAGGGAAGTCATTTGAAAAGTAGAATTTTAATCCACAGTCTTGAAGTTAGCCAGTTTAATTATTTAAGTGATTGTGTGTTAAAATTGACTTAATTGTCTGTGTTTGAATTTTCAGTGGAATCATAGGAAACAGTGCAACTACACTGTTAACAACAATTGAAGAAATGCATTTGTTAAGTAAAAAAATATTCTTCAATAGCCTGAACCTCCATGCAAGTAAACTAATGGACAAGGTATGTTTTTCAAAATAGAAACTCTCAAGATATTTAGGTAATATTTGATGGCTATTTGAAGTTGCCAGATTTCTCAGCCAAATTAAAGTTGTGCAGGTTTCAGTACTGGGCCATATCCAGCTACCATAGTGGTGATATCTGCAAGTTCAGCGTTGTACCTACATAACTTTTATGCAGGTCTAATTTTCCAGTAAGATATGTGGGCGCCGATATTGAATATCACTGGTCCTCGCATAACTCCCAACTCCGCCCAGATCCTGCCCTCAGATCATTTTAGGCACTGCCCAGATACACTGCAACAGTCAGAGAGCATATTCAGCAGTACTTTCCATATGAATGCTGCTGAATATCCTCTCCTGACCTATTCAGTGAGGGGGGAGGGGGGATGCAGTCTAGTTCTGATAGACAATCATGGATTATGTAGCACAACAAACACCCTTCTTTTGAGCAGCTTTACACATTTGGGATCTAGCAATATTAATAGTAGTGGAAAGGGAAGGAACATATCACCAAGAAAAAGTCCAAGGAATTTATTCACCACAACTTAATAAAACAACTAGTCAAACATGGCATGCAAAACTAGTAACAAATAAACGTATATATTAGTATAAATCATAATAATCAGTCAGGCATAAAAACATGCTAGTGTAAATGAAAGACAATTGAAAGTATATACATTTAAAATGTGATAACTCAAATAAAAATAAACACCACCAAAGCTAAATTATCAAAATAGTACATATGAATGTTGTTATAAAAATATAAATACAAAAACAAGCACTTAAATCTGAATCACAAACCAATAAAAGCCATAAATATATGTAGATATGTATTCAGGCAATAAAAAATGCTGGAGAAGAAAGCAAAGCCTACCCAAACGGTGTATTCAATCTGTGTCACCTACTTGACTAAATGTAAAAATAAAAAAGAACCTGTTAGTGAGATAACCAGTCAAAATAATTCAGACACTAGTATAAAAGGGAAAGGGAATGGGACTTGATATACTGCCTTTCTGTGTTTTTTTTTTTTGCAACTATATTCAAAGCAGTTTACGTATTATATACAGGTACTTATTTGTATCTGTGGCAATGGATGGTTAAGTGACTTGCCCAGAGTCACAAGGAGCTACAATGGGAATTGAACCCAGCTCCCCAGGATCAAATTCCACTGCACTAACCATTAGGCTAGTCCTCCACTTCTGAAACCATGAACTTATCAATTCTCTCTAGCAAAGGGGCAGCATAACAGCAGCCTGTTGTAGTGAATCTGCTGTTATAACTGATATGCAACTTTAACAGCTCACAGTTAAGATCAATGGTGAAGCTGTTTTGTTAAAGAGATTAATATCAAACTTATAATCCCTTACATGCTTCAGTAGCTCACTTAAAATCAGCTTCCTGTTTTCACTATTAAGGGTATTTCCATCCCAGACAGGTCTTCTACTAAAATTCTTGGTGTCATGATTGACAGTTCTTTATTCTTTCATGCTCACATCTCTAAGGTGGTTTCTTGTTTTTTCACTCTCGGGCAGATACACTCTAGCCATTCTTTCTTGGAACCTTCTTCATTGCATATTCTTTTGCATGCCCTAGTTTTATGTAAACTGGATTATTGCAACTCACTACTCGCTGGGCTTCCTAATACCCAAATACACAGACTTCAGCTGTTTCAGAACACTGCTGTTAAACTTATTTACAACAAGAAGAAATAGGATCATTTGACTGCATTTCTTATGGCTGAACATTGGTTTCCAGTTTCGTATAAGATCCCTTACAAACTTCTTGTCCTTGGCGGCTGTCTAACTTTTCTGGCTTCCCTTCTTACCCCATATTCAACTAGTAAGGTTATTTGCTCATCTAATCAGCACCTCTTATCTGTTTCTTCTTTTTGGCAGGTTCATTTGGATACCAACAGAACCTTATGTTTCAGTGTAGTAGTTCCTACCCTGTGGAATATGCTTCCTGTTTACCTTTGGCTTGAACCTTCCGTTCCTAAATTCAAATCACAATTGAAAGCATATTATTTCTCTCTGGCTTTCCCAAATGTGTCCCGAGAATAATTTCTTAGTTTCAACTTTGTTTTTTTTGGACCAGTTTTTTGGTGGCATGTGATCCCTCCCTTCTGTGTTTTCCTTTCCCACCTTTCCTGAAATTTGAATTGCACATTCCCCTCCCTTGTTTTTTATTTCTGTTTTTTTGTATATGTCAGTTTTTATTGTCAGCTTGGTTTTATTGCTATTGTTTTTGTTTTGTCAAGTTTCTCCTTCCCTTATATTTTAATTACTTCGTAAACTGCTTAATGTTTTGCTATATTTGTGGATTATCAAATAAATTGGATTTGGACTTGGACACACTTTTGCTATGCACTAGAGATTTGCATTTTTAATGCATATCAGTTCATTACCATGTCTTAAAAGAATCTAATAGGTGCTAAATCAGTTTAATGTGTATTAACCTACTAAGTAAAGCACATTAGAACATATAAAATGTATGAAATGAACCAAAAGGGCCTGAACATTTGGGGAAATGCCTAAACTGAAAAAGAACTGAAATTGTTTTGTTCTATGCACATTCTTATTATGGATATTGCCTTAATTTGTCCTCTGGAAAAGACAGTTTGGCTATTGTTCAGAGCTATTTAACTGGCCAAAAACAGCCGCTGGCTGGTTAAGTAACATTTCGGAGCCAGACTGCATGAGATAGTCGGCTATCTCTGCTGAATATTCGTAGTCAATGCCGAAAAGGTTGCAATTGAAGATCTAAGAAGTTACTACATTTTTAGGCCTGTCGTTTCTTTCTTTACAACATCCGTAAAATCCGCCCCTTTCTTTCCGAGCACTCTACCAAAACCCTCATCCACACCCTTGTCACCTCTCGTTTAGACTACTGCAATCTGCTTCTTGCTGGCCTCCCACTTAGTCACCTCTCCCCTCTCCAGTCAGTTCAAAACTCTGCTGCCCGTCTCATCTTCCGCCAGGGTCGCTTTACTCATACTACCCCTCTCCTCAAGACCCTTCACTGGCTCCCTATCCGTTTTCGCATCCTGTTCAAACTTCTTCTACTAACCTATAAATGTATTCACTCTGCTGCTCCCCAGTATCTCTCCACACTCGTCCTTCCCTACACCCCTTCCCGTGCACTCCGCTCCATGGATAAATCCTTCTTATCTGTTCCCTTCTCCACTACTGCCAACTCCAGACTTCGCGCCTTCTGTCTCGCTGCACCCTACGCCTGGAATAAACTTCCTGAGCCCCTACGTCTTGCCCCATCCTTGGCCACCTTTAAATCTAGACTGAAAGCCCACCTCTTTAACATTGCTTTTGACTCGTAACCACATGTAACCACTCGCCTCCACCTACCCTCCTCTCTTCCTTCCCGTTCACATTAATTGATTTGATTTGCTTACTTCATTTATTTTTTGTCTATTAGATTGTAAGCTCTTTGAGCAGGGACTGTCTTTCTTCTATGTTTGTGCAGCGCTGCGTATGCCTTGTAGCGCTATAGAAATGCTAAATAGTAGTAGTAGTAGTAGTAGCCTTATTAACAACTTTCTAAAATAAAAGCAGTAATGAACTGGAATAGTGTTCTAGCTGTAGCATGTGCCATATTCAAGTTTTTATTATTTTTTCAGTCTGTTAAAATCAGTAATTAACTAGTAATTATGCTTTAAAATTTGCAGAAAGATTGTGTGTTTAACTCTTCCATGTAGCAGTTGATTCAGGGGTGTCTAAACTTTTGCACACTGCTGTATTAAAGTAGATGGACTGCTAATTTAGAAATGCTTGGCACATCTACGTCAAAGAGAAGGATCAGTGCTTTTTAAAGAACCCTTTGGCTAGTGTTGACATGAACTGCGTGCAATTTGGAAGTGAAAACAGCCTTATACTCCAGTTTCAAATTAATGCCAAAATATCCCTGGACACGGCACATTTCACATCTGAGAACATCTTGTTCAGGGCACAATCAATACTAATAATAGTCCAAGAAGGACTTCATTCGCTACTGTAAACTGCCTTCAGCCGCAGCATTGATTGGTGTTGCTGAGCAGAAGCCCATTCTGAATATTCTTTTTTTCTGCTGAGGATTCAGATTTTCAAATAGGCCTTTGAAACTCATTCATTTGTGTTAAAGCTTTTGGTTCAAATAAGCCTCTCATTGCCAGAAACAAGAAGAGCTTACAACCACGGTAGTTGTTTTCTCCACCTAAAATACATTTTATCAAAAGTAAAATACTGTTTTACCTTTGTTTGAATAGAAATTTTTAGTTGTGGTAGTTTCTGCTTTGCTACAGCTGCAGTGCCATCCTTGTTTTTCAAAATATTGAGTTCATTGTGAGTTTGGTCTTAATTTCCCCTTGTTTCCTTTTGTCTTGATGTATATTATTTTGTATGTAAACTATGAAGCAAATTTTCAGACTCTCTGCAAGCTCATTTTCAAAGGGAAATTCCCGTGTGGACTTTTCCCTTTGGATATCCACAGCAGGCTAACCCCCCAGGAACTGTTGATTCTATGCAGTTTGAAGATGCAAAGTATATGGGTAAAAAGGTGGAAAGTGGGCACAGTTTCTGCACTTAGGGCTGTAAATGGTGCTGAAAAAAAATCAGCACTTAATTCTGTTCTGTAATGGACACTCGAGCACCCATTATAAAATAGTACTGAGACCCCTTATTTATCTTTGTGTGACAACCCTCCAGGGCAGGGTAATTCTATATTTCATATTTGGACCAGAAATGACATCCGCTATTTAGTTCATGTGGTCACAGAGGATAGCAGATTGAAGCCATTCCATGTTTTATGGCATGCCCATGGTCTTTCAGCTAATCATCAGATTGCCTGTTTTTAGCTCAGGCATTATATTTCATCTTTACTGTGGCAGGATCTTACTGAAGATGTGCAAGAAACTTTATCTGATGCATTTACATTGGGCTCTCAGATGCCAGTGTCCCTATGGTTCCATCACTGTTATTTAAAAGATACTAACACCTGATATTAATTATGCACTGCTGGCCCAGCTCTGGTTGACTTATCTTACTTCTGTTGTATCTGACGACCAGGTACAAGTGTTTATTCTCCACCTGCCTAAATTGTTGCACCACGAATCTTTGTATAAGTTTGCTCTTAGATTACATATCTCCCCTGCACAGAGCTTTTGTGGCAGGATTTAAGAACCAAGACATCTGTCTTAAATGTGCAGCACCATCAGCTACACTGGGTCATACGTTTTGGCACTGTAGGGGGTGGTGCAGTCTTTCTGGAAGTTAATTTTGAGGGATATAGAACATAATTGGTATTGTACAGTGCATTATGACCCACTAATTCTCTTTGGTATTTACTCCACTGCGAACCTTACTCTGCCAGGCTTTAAACATTTTTTTTCTATGAGGCTATCTTTTTTGGTCTAAAGACTATTTTGATCAGTTGGTTGCGGTCTTTAAGACCACTATACCGCTGGTGGCATATGCAACTCCTAGTGCAAATACAGTTGGCCCACAGTTGCATCCACAGCTGGGACACACCGGTGTGCCGGCGTTTTCAGGAAACGTGGGAGCCTCTTTGGCAGACTTTGTCCTCCAGGGTGCATAGCTATTTGTTAAATCTCTAGCTGTAGTGTTTGTTACTTTATCATGATATGGTCTATGTGTGTGGAAAGGGGAGGGGGTAGGATGGGGTTCTTCGATGGTTATATGTTCTGAAAATGTTCTTGGCTTGTTTTTGTCTGTTCTTATGTTAATAAAAAGGTTTAACCATAAAATACCACTGAGTGCCGATGGCACCAAATTTGAGCGCCAGGACTTAACGCCTGTCGAAACCAGGTATAATTCCTGGCACCCAGTTTCCATAGTATTCTATAACTGCATGTAAATTTTAGGAATGCCCCTGATCCGCCTATGCACCTCCTATGGCCATATCCCCTTTTGGGTTGTGTTCTCTGGAATTTGGGCGCACGTTGTTATAGAATAGCACATAGCAAGATATGAGTGCAAATTCAAATTGGTGCCAGTTAGTGCCAATTAGCATCCAATTGTTGGCACTAATTGGCTTATTAACCAGTTCAGTTGGGTGCGCATCTTGGATCAGCACCGTATATAGAATCCAGGGATTAGTGTTTGGACCTGCCCCCTAAGGTGCTCCTTTCTCCCATATGGAAAGTATATGTGCAGTTGGCAGCATGAATACTTTACTTGCAGTTTTTAAAGGGAGTCTTCTCTGTTAGTATATACTTATTTACCCATGGAAAATCCTTTTGATAATTATCTCCTAAGTGCTGTTGTACTGTTTCTTATTGTGCGATTATCACCGTGTATATATCTGGTGTGTTTCTGGCAGTCCCTAACATGAATTCAGAGGTATTGGTGATGTATGAGATAGGTCACCATATGCATGCCTGCCTCTAGATTAATACTGAGCCTGTGTGGCGACATTTATTTAATAAGAGACTTTGCAGAAGCACATTTTACCTTACTATGAAACACCTGGAAGCAGTATTTATTTTTTGTTATTAAAACTTGATGACCTACAAATCTCAGAAAGCATCAGTGTGGGTTGCAATAAAAAATATAAATAAAAATGCAAAGTAAAACATGTATATGCCTATTTTTTCTTTTCCATGATCCTCCAGCATTCAGCAACTGTCCATTTCCCATCCCAGCCTGTCCTTATCTTCCTGTGCACTTCCCTTGAGGTCAAGCGATGACAACAACAGCCCATAACTAAAGTATAATTACAAGCCATGTGATATTCATCCAGTGGCAGTTAGTCTTTGTTTAAAAGCTTACTGTCGCTTGCTAGATTAACCCCCGATATTCAGTCTCGGGCCACATCCGTGCACCAACACTAAATATTGGGAGATAAATGTGATGGGGTTGGCTGCCAGAGCCTATGCGAGTCCCAGCCGATATTCAGCCAGGGCCCACATAACAGTTATGCAGCCCCGGAAGAATATCGACTGAGACCCGCATAACTCTCTTGCCTTTAAAGCCCCCTGATCCCCTCCCAGGTCTCCAAAATAGCCCCCTCCCTCCAGCTGACAGATATCAAAGGCCCTCCCCTTCCCCAAATGAGCCCCCCCCCAGGTCTACCTGATGTCCCTGGTGCATGGGGTTGTTTGGGGCAGGAGCAGATCCCCCTTGTGGCTGCCCTTTGCTTTGCGCCTGCTCCAATGACCCCCACAGACCATCAGGGACATCAGGTAGGCCTAGAGAAAGGACCTTAGCAAGGCCTCAAGAAGAGTGGGGGTGGGGTGAAGGAGAGGGCTTTTGATGCCTGTGGGCTGGGGGGAGGGCTAGAAGGGAGGGATGGGCTAATTTGGAAGCCTGGGAGAGGATTAGGGGGGCTTTAAAGGTAAAAGAGAGTTATTTGGGTTCTGGCTGATGTTCAGTACTGGTGCCCACAGCTTTTGAGCTGTCCTAAATTAACTCACTTAGCTATGTGGGTCCCCGCACTGAACATAGTTGGCACCCACAGAACCCTTGTCTCCTCCCTAACGCTGCCTCCATACCACCCCTGATCTGCCCACTTTTTCAGGGGCCTGTCAGAGGTAATATTCAGCTTTAGTGCTGCTGAATATCGGGGTAAAGTGATTTAAGTGAGCAGGAGATTATGATGCCTTTCTAAATTGCTTTGAATATCAGCCGGTAGGTTTACGTCTTCATCCATGTTTTTAAAAATGAACAAAATATCAAACTTATTTCTACAAATCAAATGATCGATAATTGGTTGCTTGTGGGTTTTTTTTGTCCAGTAAGTCATTCATTTTATATAGTTAGGAATAAACCTATGGATTCACTCACACCACACACTAGAGGAAGATGAGTCAGGTAATGTGAGTACCTGGATGCAACTTCACTTCCAATCATCTACCCAAAAAATGGAAAGATGGGATAAGAAATTTCAACCCACACGGTCCCTTCCTACCAAACTGCTCTGCCTACAAACTTTCAATTCTTCTCAACTCCTCACCGATAATGATAAGCAAGATTTACTCAGCTAACATCTTAACATGCTTGTAGAGATATTTAAAAAATACTGTTGGTGATATTTCTTGTTACAGTATGGGGCTCATTTTCAAAGCACAAAGACTTACAGAGTTCCATAGTAACATATGTAACTTTGTAAGTCTATGTGCTTTGAAAATGAGCCTCTATAGGTCACTAAGTGCATATCAGACTGCTGAAGCCACACCAAGAGATTTTGTTAGAAGCACAATTTATTTTTCTACGAAACACCTGGGCATTGTCATTTGTATTAGCTTTTATTAATATGAAAAAAGGAGGCACAGGAAAAGATTCTTCCATGGGCTAACCTGGAATTGTGCACAAGGTATAGAAGTTTCAGATTTCAAGTTTTATTTGATATACTGCAAAGGAAAACCATATGTCTAAGTGGTTTGCAAAGTAAAATGTGAAAGTGAGTGACATGAAGTAAAACAAGAGTCAAACATGATGAAAACACAAAGAAAAGAACATGAGGCAGGATTACAATTTAAACAAAACAGGAGCCTAGGAGGAAGGAAGAGGATACAAGACATCATGCTGCCACCGGCAAATGAAGAGCAGGCTAAAAGGGAAGGAGAGAAGACTTATGCCTGTGGAATGACCTTGGAAAAAAGATAGGCTTTATGGAACGAATTAAGTTTATTAAAAGAAGGCTCTGTTTTAATATGTAGAGGAAGGTTGTTCCAGAAGATTGGGGTGGGGCAAATATACTGAAACAAGTGTGTCCAGTAGAGTGTCTGGTAGAATCAGGGTGGATCTGATGATGGGAAGGAACAGTCAAAAGATAATACTGAGAGGAAAAAAGAATTCATTGTGGAGAGTATAGGATGAGGAGGCTGGAAAGAAAGAACGGCAAACCAGAATAGAAGACCTGGGGAGCAACAACAAAAATCTTAAGGGGAATCTTATAAACAACTGGATATAAAAGTAGGGAGACATGTTCATACCATACAGTATGTTTTTAGCTGTGTTTTGCATTAGTTGGAGTCGGCTGAGCTATGTGAATTGTAGACCATGATATAATGAACTACAGTAATCCAAATGAGAAATAATAAGGGCAAGAAGGAGAATCTGAAGAGAGGGGAATTCGAGAATAGAGTGGATAAGTGAAATAACATCTAGTGACAGTATTGGAAATTTTGGGTTGTGGAGCATGAGCACATGGTCAAATATGACCCCAAGTCACTCTGAGGGGACGTTGTATTCCATGAATGCTGGGTGCAGGGGGAATAATAGCTGATGTACGTGAGGGAAAGATATTTGCATTAGATTTCATTATATTGAGTTTCATTTCATTTACATATAACCAATCAGCAACTTAGAAGAGATATAGAAAATATAGTAGCTGTAGCATGGGAGGAATGTGGATCGAGAGGAGCAAGAATGTGAATATTGTTAGCACAGATTTAAAACAAAGTATGAAACCAAGTAATTCAATAAGTAATGCAAGTGATGTTAAAAAATGTTGAAAAGCATCATTCCCATGATGGATCTCCAAGGGACACCAGAAGAGAAGGACTTGGGTGAAGAGGATTTCTGAGACCAGTGGATCAAAAATGACCTTGTTAGGTAAGATTTAAACCAAGGAAGAGCAGTTACAGAAAGATGCAAGGCTGATGAACCCCATAAAATGCAGCAGATAAGTCAAGGAAGATAAGGAGTACATTTCTAACGTAGTTTTCTCCGAGGACAAGCAGGCTGCTTGTTCTCACTGATGGGCGACGTCCACGGCAGCCCCTCCAATCGGAAACTTCACTAGCAAAGGCCTTTGCTAGTCCTCGCGCGCCCATGCGCGGCCATCCTCCCGCCCAAACCGGCTCGTGTTCGTCAGTCTTCTTTTGTCCGCGCTCGGTACGGTCGTGTTTTCGCCGTGTCGCGCCCCGGAAAGTCGACCTTGCGCGTCGTTCTTACTTCGTGTTAAAAAAAAAAAAAAAAAAACTCTGTCTGGAAGGAGACCCTCTGGTCTTTTTCCTTCCTACATTTCCAGTTTTTCGCCCCGGTAAGTTTTCTTTCGTCGTCGGGGTAGGCCGCTTTTAGGTCTCGGGTCGAAGTTTTCTTCCCCTTGTTTTTGTGGTGCCTTTTCCGCCATTTCGACTTTTGATCTCGCCGGCGTGATTTTTCCGCCCATGACATCGAAGTCTCCCAGCGGCTTCAAGAAGTGCACCCAGTGCGCCCGGGTCATCTCGCTCACTGATAGGCACGGGTCGTGTCTTCAGTGCTTAGGGGCTGGGCACCGCCCACAGGCCTGTAGTCTGTGTTCCCTTTTACAAAAGCGGACTCAGGTAGCGAGATTGGCCCAGTGGAACGTTTTGTTCTCGGGCTCTTCGTCGGCATCGGCACCGGGAGGATCCAGTGCATCGATGTCGTCAGCGCCCGGACCTTCATCTTCGCCCCTGACTGCATCGAGTGTATCGAGGCATCGACCCTCTGCATCGGGGCGACATCGGAGGGCCGCGTCGGCGTCGGTGACATCGAGACCTCCTCTTTTGCTGATGTCGTCGGACGGTGGTGCTTCGTCTGGAGCGCAGGTGAGGGCTGTCCATTGCCCTGCTGGTGGCGGTGAGCCTTCGGGTGGGTCTCCTGCCCTGAGGGCTCCCGCGGTACAGCCCCCCCGAGACCGACCTCCTTCGGCCTCGGCCCCGAGGAAGCGACGACTGGATTCGACGTCCTCCTCGTCGGTGCCGGGAAGCTCCGGTGATATGCTTCGCTCCAAGAAATCGAAGAAGCATCGTCACCGGTCTCCTTCCCGTGTCGGCACCGAGAGCTCTGGGTCGCCGAGGGAGTCGGCACCCAGTAGGTATCGGCACCGAGAGGACCGCTCACCCTCTGTTCAGGAGGTGTCGATGCGCTCCACTCTGGACAGCCCGGAACAGCCTCCACGCCCGGAACAGGTTTTGACATCGACTCCTGCATCGACATCGATGTCTTTCTCCACAGCTGCTCTGCACAAGAGCCTCCGGGCCGTTCTCCCAGAGATCCTGGGGGAGCTGTTGCGCCCTACCCCTCCGGTACCGGGGGTGCTTGCGCTACCGGTACCGTCGAGCGAGGCGCCGGCTGGTCCCATGCCCGAGGTGAGGCCTTCCGCATCGGTACCGCGTGCGGCACCGACTGCGGTCGCCTCCCAGGAAGGCTCCCCGACTACGTCGGCGGAGGGAGCTTCGCCGAAGCGGGCGGGAGAGTCTACCTCTCGACGCTCCCATCATGGACGTGGCTCCACGGAGTCGAGTCGGGCACGGTTGCAGACACAGGTCCGTGAACTTGTGTCTGACACCGAGGGTGAGGCCTCGTGGGAAGACGAAGGAGACATCAGATATTTCTCTGACGAGGAGTCTGAGGGTCTTCCTTCCAATCCCACTCCCTCTCCTGAAAGACAGCTTTCTCCTCCCGAGAGTCTGTCTTTCGCTTCCTTTGTCCGGGAGATGTCTACGGCCATCCCCTTCCCGGTGGTTGTGGAGGACGAGCCCAGGGCTGAGATGTTTGAGCTCCTGGACTATCCTTCTCCACCTAAGGAAGCGTCCACAGTACCCATGCATCATGTCCTAAAAAAGACATTGCTGGCGAACTGGACCAAGCCTCTAACTAACCCCCACATTCCCAAGAAGATCGAGTCCCAGTACCGGATCCATGGGGACCCAGAGCTGATGCGCACTCAGTTGCCTCACGACTCTGGAGTTGTGGATTTGGCCCTAAAGAAGGCCAAGAGTTCTAGGGAGCATGCTTCGGCGCCCCCGGGCAAGGATTCTAGAACCTTGGACTCCTTTGGGAGGAAGGCCTACCATTCTTCTATGCTCGTGGCCAAAATTCAGTCTTACCAGCTCTACACGAGCATACACACGCGGAACAATGTGCGGCAGTTGGCGGGCTTGGTGGATGCGCTCCCCCCTGAGCAAGCCAAGCCATTTCAGGAGGTGGTCAGGCAGCTGAAGGCGTGCAGAAAATTCCTGGCCAGAGGGGTGTATGACACCTTTGATGTTGCGTCCAGGGCCGCTGCTCAAGGTGTGGTGATGCGCAGACTCTCATGGCTGCGTGCCTCCGACCTGGAGAATAGAATCCAGCAGCGGATTGCGGACTCGCCTTGCCGTGCGGATAACATTTTTGGAGAAAAAGTCGAGCAGGTGGTAGAGCAGCTCCACCAGCGGGACACCGCAGTCGACAAGTTCTCCCGCCGGCAGCCTTCAGCCTCTACCTCTACAGGTAGAAGATTTTTCGGGGGAAGGAAGACTGTTCCCTACTCTTCTGGCAAGCGAACGTACAATCCTCCTTCTCGACAGCCTGCGGCCCAGGCTAAGCCCCAGCGCGCTCACTCTCGTCAGCAGCGTGCGCCTCAGCAAGGCCCCTCGGCTCCCCAGCAAAAGCAAGGGGCGAGCTTTTGAGTGGCTCCAGCAGAGCATAGCCGACATCCAAGTGTCAGTGCCGGGCGACCTGCCAGTCGGAGGGAGGTTGAAAGCTTTTCACCAAAGGTGGCCTCTCATAACCTCCGATCAGTGGGTTCTCCAAATAGTCCGGCAAGGATACACCCTCAATTTGGCCTCAAAACCTCCAAATTGTCCACCGGGAGCTCAGTCTTACAGCTTCCAGCACAAGCAGGTACTTGCAGAGGAACTCTCCGCCCTTCTCAGCGCCAATGCGGTCGAGCCCGTGCCATCCGGGCAAGAAGGGCTGGGATTCTATTCCAGGTACTTCCTTGTGGAAAAGAAAACAGGGGGGATGCGTCCCATCCTAGACCTAAGGGCCCTGAACAAACATCTGGTCAAAGAAAAGTTCAGGATGCTTTCCCTGGGCACCCTTCTTCCCATGATTCAGGAAAACGATTGGCTATGCTCTCTGGACTTGAAGGACGCCTACACTCACATCCCGATACTGCCAGCTCACAGACAGTATCTGCGATTTCAGCTGGGCACACGTCACTTCCAGTACTGTGTGCTACCCTTTGGGCTCGCCTCTGCGCCCAGAGTGTTCACAAAGTGCTTGGCTGTAGTAGCAGCGGCACTTCGCAGGCTGGGGGTGCACGTGTTCCCATATCTCGACGATTGGCTGGTGAAGAACACATCCGAGGCAGGAGCCCTGCAGTCCATGCAGATGACTATTCGCCTCCTGGAGCTACTGGGGTTTGTGATAAATTATCCAAAGTCCCATCTTCTTCCAGTGCAGAAACTCGAATTCATAGGAGCTCTGCTGGATTCTCGGACGGCTCGCTCCTATCTCCCAGAGGCGAGAGCCAACAACTTGTTGTCCCTCGTCTCCCGGGTGCGAGCGTCCCAGCAGATCACAGCTCGGCAGATGTTGAGGTTGCTGGGCCACATGGCCTCCACAGTCCATGTGACTCCCATGGCCCGCCTTCACATGAGATCTGCTCAATGGACCCTAGCTTCCCAGTGGTTTCAGGCTGCTGGGGATCTAGAAGACGTGATCCACCTGTCCACGAGTTTTCTCAAATCCCTGTACTGGTGGATGATTTGGTCCAATCTGACTCTGGGACGTCCTTTCCAAATTCCTCAGCTGCAAAAAGTGCTGACCACGGATGCGTCTCTCCTGGGATGGGGAGCTCATGTCGATGGGCTTCACACCCAAGGAAGCTGGTCCCTCCAGGAATGCGATCTGCAGATCAATCTTCTGGAGTTACGAGCGATCTGGAACGCTCTGAAGGCTTTCAGAGATCGGCTGTCCCACCAAATTATCCAAATTCAGACAGACAACCAGGTTGCCATGTATTACGTCAACAAGCAGGGGGGCACCGGATCTCGCCCCCTGTGTCAGGAAGCCATCAGCATGTGGCTCTGGGCTCGCCGTCACGGCATGGTGCTTCAAGCCACATATCTGGCAGGCGTAAACAACAGTCTGGCCGACAGGTTGAGCAGGATTATGCAACCTCACGAGTGGTCGCTCAATTCCCGTGTAGTGCGGCAGATCTTCCAGGTGTGGGGCACCCCCTTGGTAGATCTCTTCGCATCTCGAGCCAACCACAAAGTCCCTCAGTTCTGTTCCAGGCTTCAGGCCCACGGCAGACTGGCATCGGATGCCTTCCTCCTGGACTGGGGGGAGGGTCTGCTGTATGCTTATCCTCCCATACCTCTGGTGGGGAGGACTTTGTTGAAACTCAAGCAAGACCGAGGCACCATGATTCTGATTGCTCCTTTTTGGCCGCGTCAGATCTGGTTCCCTCTTCTTCTGGAGTTGTCCTCCGAAGAACCGTGGAGATTGGAGTGTTTTCCGACCCTCATCACGCAGGACGAAGGGGCGCTTCTGCATCCCAACCTCCGGACCCTGGCTCTCACGGCCTGGATGTTGAGAGCGTAGACTTTGCCTCTTTGGGTCTGTCAGAGGGTGTCTCCCACATCTTGCTTGCTTCCAGGAAAGATTCCACTAAGAGGAGTTACTTCTTTCTATGGAGGAGGTTTGCCGTCTGGTGTGACAGCAAGGCCCTAGATCCTCGCTCTTGTCCTACACAGACCCTGCTTGAATACCTTCTGCACTTGTCTGAGTCCGGTCTCAAGACCAACTCTGTAAGGGTTCACCTTAGTGCAATCAGTGCATACCATTACCGTGTGGAAGGTAAGCCGATCTCAGGACAGCCTTTAGTTGTTCGCTTCATGAGAGGTTTGCTTTTGTCAAAGCCCCCTGTCAAGCCTCCTACAGTGTCATGGGATCTCAATGTCGTTCTCACCCAGCTGATGAAACCTCCTTTTGAGCCTCTGAATTCCTGCCATCTGAAGTACTTGACCTGGAAGGTCATTTTCTTGGTGGCAGTTACTTCAGCTCGTAGAGTCAGTGAGCTTCAGGCCCTGGTAGCCCAGGCCCCTTACACCAAATTTCATCATAACAGAGTAGTCCTCCGCACTCACCCTAAGTTTCTGCCAAAGGTTGTGTCGGAGTTCCATCTTAACCAGTCAATTGTCTTGCCAACATTCTTTCCCCGTCCTGATTCCTGCCCTGCTGAACGTCAGCTGCACACATTGGACTGCAAGAGAGCATTGGCCTTCTATCTGGAGCGGACACAGCCCCACAGACAGTCCGCCCAATTGTTTGTTTCTTTTGATCCCAACAGGAGGGGAGTGGCTGTGGGGAAACGCACCATATCCAATTGGCTAGCAGATTGCATTTCCTTCACTTACGCCCAGGCTGGGCTGGCTCTTGAGGGTCATGTCACGGCTCATAATGTTCGAGCCATGGCTGCGTCGGTAGCCCACTTGAAGTCAGCCACTATTGAAGAGATTTGCAAAGCTGCGACGTGGTCATCTGTCCACACATTCACAACTCATTACTGCCTGCAGCAGGATACCCGACGCGACAGTCGGTTCGGGCAGTCAGTGCTTCACAACCTGTTCGGGCTTTAGGATCCAACTCCACCCCCCGAGGGCCCTGTTTGTTCTGTTCCAGGCTGCACTCTCAGTTAGTTGGTAAATTTTTTAGGTCAATCTCAGTAATGTCCTCGCCGTTGCGAGGCCCAATTGACCATGGTTGTTGTTTTGAGTGAGCCTGGGGGCTAGGGATACCCCATCAGTGAGAACAAGCAGCCTGCTTGTCCTCGGAGAAAGCGAATGCTACATACCTGTAGAAGGTATTCTCCGAGGACAGCAGGCTGATTGTTCTCACAAACCCGCCCGCCTCTCCTTTGGAGTTGTGTCTTCCCTTGTCTTTGTCTTGCTATATACGGGACTGACGAACACGAGCCGGTTCGGGCGGGAGGACGGCCGCGCATGCGCGGTGCGCATGGGCGCGCGAGGACTAGCAAAGGCCTTTGCTAGTGAAGTTTCCGATTGGAGGGGCTGCCATGGACGTCGCCCATCAGTGAGAACAATCAGCCTGCTGTCCTCGGAGAATACCTTCTACAGGTATGTAGCATTCGCTTTATGTGACATTGAAGGCATCTCAAAATGTGAGAGGGAGGCAGTGAGAGAAGAATAAGAAACTGGATCCAAGTCTAAAGTTGAGAGGGGGTACATGCTGTCAAAGAGAGAAAGCTTTATCTGAGCTTGTTGATTGTATTGGAGAAGCTGAGGGCAAAGTTATGTGTAGAAAGTTGAGAAGATGAAGGATGTGAAGCCTTGTTACTAAGTCCTTTCAGAAGACCAAAGAGATGTGAAGGATTAGAGTCACAGGAGTAGTTCAGAGACATATCTTTTCTTGGCCAAATTTAGCGCTAAGTTATAGAACCAAGACTGCTCTTCAAAGATGCCATAGTATATGGTTATATTAACCTACAACAATTACTGCTTAACATACCTATAGCACTTCTAGGAATACACAGTGACATACAGATACATAAAATAGAGACAGTCGTTGCTTTGTGGTGCTTACCTTCTTGTTGAGAGAGACAAGAAAAGGTATAATATTCCTGTAATAACATGATAGAGTCAAGATAGGAAGAGTCAGAATTTTTAGGTTCAAAAGCAAGAAGGGTCTCTATCTCTTTTTGTAAAGGATATATGTTGGGGGGGGGGGGGGGTATCTTTTAGTTATTTAATGCATTGTGTCTAACTTAACTTCAGTATGCAGTATCTTTCCTGTCTGTTCAATATGTACCTTTGATATTGTATACTACGTATTGTGATGGAAAGTTGCTTAATAAAAATATTTTTTTTAAAAAAAGCTCCTGCTGCAAATGCTTAAAGAGAGATAAAATTACAGTTTCTACCCAACTGCTAATTGTCTGCCTGCGTTGTTGATAAATGATATTTTTCCCTTATCCATCACGACTGAAAATGGTTTCCATACACATATAACATCCAGATAGTTATCACTTACTTAAAAGAAGAGCTTTTATAACAAAAAGACACTTAAAACATGTTATAACCATGTGAGGGTTTGGTAGATGACTTTGCATGAAAAGCAACAATACATCTTGTATTAACTAATAAATAGTCAATTAAATGGATTCCTATGTCAAGTTGAGGTCTGTAATGTTCCAAATCATGCACAAGTAACAGTTCAGCAGGCCTGGCTGGTGGTCAACAATGTGTAGCCCTATAAATCCAAGAAATAATTTTCATAACAGTAAATCAGGATCACAGGGCAAGCCCACTATTCAGCACTGTTTTACCACCATTGAAGTAAAAGAGGCCATTTTGTAAACAGTCTATCAGAAGAATAGTAACACTAATAGAAAGTCTTATGTCTGTCTTTCTGGGTAGTATCACTTAGAGTTTTTCTTTTCTAATCTCTCTAAGAGTGCTGACTACTCTAGCTCAAGTACCCAAGTAGATTTCAGTTTTGTAACTATGGCTTTGTAGAGGCTAATATATTCTTGCTATTAAAACCTTTATTTTTTTAAGGGTGAACTAGCTAATTAACTAACTAACTAACTAGCCTAGAATGCCAGAAAATAATTAAAATTGTTGCTTTACAACCTTTTGGAGTCCAGTTAGGGCACCAACCCCAGTCCAAGTCCTTGACATAGTAGCAGCTTTGGAATCAGGCAGGGGAAATTATGCTTGGCTCAAGCTGTGTTGGTCCTCTGGACAGTGAACAGTGTAGAGAACCTATAGATAAGAGTCCCAGGGCATTCAAAGGAGTTAGTTCAATCAATGGGTGCTTGGTGAGAGGAGCAGAAAACCAAGACAATGTCCTTGTATGACAGGAAAAAAAAAAATCCTTCAGTGGCAAAGCCTGTGGCCAAAGCACGGTCTTTGTTTCTGCAGGTAATTTTACAACATTTGTGTCCTTATCAGGGTTCTTATATAGAAGGCAGGGTTCTAGAAGTGTCCCTCTGATTGGTTTGGTCAGAGCTCACAGAGTTAGCTGGGTGAATCCTCTTTCAGGAACTAATCACATTCAATCAGAATCAGGTGATGAGAGACTAGCACTAGGAATCACTTATTTACCACTTTTGGACCTTCTCATTGTCAACATAGCTGTTCCAAGGTCTCCTGAGTCAGTCTCAGAGCTCAAAAGGTCTTGAAGTATCTGTATCTCTTTACATACGCAGCAGGGAAGCAAAGAATGATGCCCATTTAATTCTTCACACACAAGCAGCTTCATGGTTCTGTAAAAGTCCAGAGTGCTTTGCAGCAGAGACTTCATAATGATTTGGTCTTGCTTGTCATATGTTCATAAAAGGTTGGCCAATCAGAGATGAGCAAAATTGGACAATTAGGAAGCCCATTCCATGCACATGATGCAACAAGACATACATCGGAACCTGGAGTAAGCATTGGAGGACAAGGCACAGATAGGAGTCATTTCCCTAATGAATGGAGGTCACAAAGAAGGACTTACATAAGTATTGCCACACTGGGACAGACCAAAGGTCCATCAAGCCCAGCATCCTGTTTCCAACAGTGGCCAATCCAGGTCACAAATACCTGGCAAACTCCTGAAAAAGTTAATTACATTTTGTGCTGCTTATCCCAGAAATAAGCAGTGGATTTTCCCAAGTCCATTTAATAATGGTCTATGGACTTTTCCTTTAGGAAGCTGTTCAGACCTTTTTTAAACCCCACTAAGCTAACTGCCTTTACCACATTCTCTGGCAATGAATTCCAGAGTTTAATTGCACGTTGAGTGAAGAAATATTTTCTCCTATTTGTTTTAAATTTACTACTTTGTAGCTTCATCACATGCCCCCCTAGTCCTAGTATTTTTGGAAAGAGTAAGCAAATGATTCATGTCTTCTTAGGAGATAAGAATGGAGTGGTAGTGTAAAGCTAGAATGAATGTAGTTATAGTGTCAAGAAATAGTTTCAAACTGAATACGGAATCAAATAGGGAGCCAATATTGTGTGAAGAGAGAGTATAATATGTTTGTAATGTTGCTGGAGAAAGCTGTATTTTGGATTGACTGTAGAATTCTGTTTTCTTTGGAATAAATATAGTTACCTGTACACTGTAGTACAAATAAGCCGAGAGCTTAGCCGAGATTGGGTGGCAGAGCCAGTGGTGGGAGGTGGGGCTGGTGGTTGGGAGGCGGGGATAGTGCTGGGCAGAATTATACGGTCTGTGCCAGAGCCGGTGGTGGGAGGCGGGACTGGTGGTTTGGAGGCAGGGATGGTGCTGGGCAGACTTATATGGTCTGTGCCAGAGCCGGTGGTGGGAGGGCGGGGCTGGTGGTTGGGAGGCGGGGATAGTGCTGGGCAGACTTATACGGTCTGTGCCAGAGCCGGTGGTGGGAGGCGGGACTGGTGGTTTGGAGGCGGGGATAGTGCTGGGCAGACTTTTACGGTCTGTGCCCTGAAGAGGACAGGTACAAATCAAGGTAGGGTATACACAAAAAGTAGCACATATGAGTTTATCTTGTTGGGCAGACTGGATGGACCGTGCAGGTCTTTTTCTGCCGTCATCTACTATGTTACTATGTAAATATATGGTGAAGTGATACTGGAATATTCTTAATACACTTTGAATTGTTGGTGCTTGCTTAAAATGTGGCAAAAGTTAAAGATAAAAAGCAACCTTTTTTCTTCCTAGGTTGAACTCCCACCATCTGATCTTGGACCAAGTTCTGGCCTGAATCAAACACTTGTATTATTGCGTGAGGTTCTTGCATCCCATGATTCTTCTGTTGTACCTTTGGATGCTCGGCAAGCTGATTTTGCACAGGTGATAAACAAAGGAAAGCAAGTCATACATATCTGTAGATTTTGTGTGCTTTTCAACTTTTGCCTTATTAAAAATTATGTCAACCTCTTGACATCAGTACTGTTTTTAGCTGAGTAGATGCCAGACCCATATACAACCTTCTCCATTGCCCCACAATTTCACCCAGATCAGTTCGCTAGAAGGCAAGTTATCAGCCTTTGGATGGACTTATCCACTGAATTAGCGCTTTCTAGCCTAGAGTTGAAACGAACTCACTCTTAACGATTGGAAACAGATGCAAAGAAAATACAAATATAAAATCAGACAAACCAAAAGAATGCACTACAAAACTATAATAGGACCAAACTACAAGGATACACATAAGCTCTTTTCACTCGTGAACAAACTCCTAAACACTACACCGGTCACTTCTAACAACACAGAAACCCCATCCGCAACCAACTTAGCGAATTACTTCAACGAAAAAATTATAAAACTCAGACGCATGATACCTCCTAATACCACAGACTACACAAGCATCCTTGAATGCCTAGATCCAAAACCTGGGGAATACCCAGCAGATCGCTCATGGACCAACTTCGACATAATCTCAGTAGATGAACTCTCACAATGGCTTAAAAAATATGGCAAGACCCAATGCAAACTAGACATTTGCCCTGTGAGCCTAATAAGAGTCGCCCCTAAACAATTCAAGAAAGACCTTATGGACCAAGTCAACCATAGACCAAAATCGTTTATTCCCCACGAATAAAGGAAACATCCTACTCACTCCTTTGCCAAAAGACGGCAAGAAAAGCAAAATGGACCTAACGAACTATCGACCAGTTGCATCCATTCCGCTTATAACCAAAATAATGGAGGGCATAGTTACAAAACAATTCACTGACTATCTAACCAAACACTCAATTCTACATGAGTCACAATCAGGATTTCGATCAAATCACAGCACCGAAACTTTAATAGTGGCGGCAATGAACTCGTTCAAAAAAACAATTGCTACTGGTAACAGCATACTTGTACTACAATTTGACATGGTGGATCATGGAATACTACTTCATATATTAGAATATTTTGGAATCGGAGGCCCAGTCCTCAAATGATTCGAGGGATTCCTCACCACCAGATCCTACCAAGTAATCACAGACACTGAAAGATCACCTCCATGGACACCAGAATGCGGAGTTCCACAAGGCTCCTCCCTCTCACCAACCATCTTCAACCTAATGATGATACCTCTAGCCAAATTACTAGCCGATCAAAACCTTAACCCTCACATATATGCTGACAATGTCACAATCTACATCCCGTTTAAACACAACCTAAACGAAATCACCAACGAGATCAACCAAAGCTTCAGAACCATGCATAGCTGGGCAGACTCATTCCAGCTAAAACTCAATGCGGAAAAAACTCAATGCCTAGTACTCACCTCACAATACAACACAAACAATTACTCCACTATAACCACACCATACTGCACCCTCCCAATATCAGAAAACCTGAAGATTCTTGGTGTTACCATCGACCGAAACCTTACTCTCGATACCCACGTGAAAAACACGACAAAAAAGATGTTCTACTCGATGTGGAAACTCAAAAGAATCAAACCTTTCTTCCCGAGAAACGTTTTCCGTACTCTGGTCCAGTCCATGGTTATTAGTCACCTGGACTACTGCAACACTCTATATGCTGACTGCAAAGAACAAACTATTAAGAAACTCCAAACAGCCCAAAATACCGCAGCCAGACTCATATTTGGAAAAACCAAATACGAAAGTGTGAAACCCTTAAGAGAAAAACTTCACTGGCTTCCACTCAAGGAACGCATCGAATTCAAGATCTGCACGATTGTACACAAGATCATCAACGCAGATGCCCCACTGTACATGGCCAACCTTGTGGACCTACCGCCCAGAAACGCCAAGAGATCAGCCCGCAAATTCCTCAACCTGAATTTCCCTAGTTGCAAAGGAATTAAATAGAAGCAGGCATACGCCTCTACCTTCTCCTTCAGAAGTACACAGATATGGAACAGGTTACCCCCAGCCCTAAAAACCATAGACAACCCAAATAACTTCTGCAAATCTCTGAAGACACATCTCTTCAATAGAACCTACAAAAACAAACCTTAGACACAAATTCACCTCCCAATCTATCCTACCTAACACCACCCTCTCTAATTCCACATTCTTTTTCTGCATACTTTCAATTGTATCCATTATTCTGTCATGGCTTTGTCATAACAACACTCTGTAAGCCACATTGAGCCTGCAAATAGGTGGGAAAATGTGGGGTACAAATGCAATAAATAATAATAATAATCTATATATATAAAACTCACCCTCAACGTTCTATTTGCACTGACGTCACTGAAGCCAGGTTCATAAGTTCGAAGCTCTGAAGCCACACAAAATCACAGTCTGTGGGCCCCGCCCTCGCGTCAAACGTTATGACGTTGAGGGCGGAGCACATTCTCAGCTCCAACGTTGTACTGCACTGTAGCTCTCGCACAGAGGCTGCAGGGGGTCCGGCGACACACGGAGACACAAAGGGACGGAGGGGAGCCTTGCTAGCGCTCGTTTCATTGCGATTTGAAATGGGCCTTCGTTACTAGTAAATAATAAAAGCAATAAAAATATGTGTTTGGAATGTTAATCTGTATTAAAAGAAAAAAAAGTTAAAAATGATGTGATGGACGCAGGAGAATCCCATATTTTATGTAAACACTACGTTTAGATTAGGCAAGGAATGCATATTATGGCAGGCAAAGTATCAGAACTTGCATTTTCTGAGGGACAGTCAGACTTCTTCTGGGACCCTATCCAGTCTCATTTGATTTTCTGATAACATAAGCTAAAGTAAGCAGGGTATGCATTCTTTCTGATTAACACAAGGTGAGCTTAAGAGTCCTTTTATCATGATCTACTTCACCTTTTTCTAACAAAGGGTATCCTCTGAGGCACATAACATTAAACTTCATTGGTGGAAAAACTATAGATTCTACACAGCTGTAGGTAAGCGTAGGTATTTATTAAAATGTACATACCATGTTCCAGTTAAAACATCTAATACATTTTCACATAAAATTAATATTCACACACAGTGCATAGCTTTCAAAAGTCACATAAAATACAATTTACAGTACCACTGTACAATCATACCTCTGTCTTTTGTCCTTAACCTGCTCTTAACCCCCCCCCCCCCCCATCCGCTTCGGTAAGTAAACTGAATCACTGACAGACAAAATGTGCTACATGTTGCTAGAGGACCATCTCAGCCAAGGAGGTAAAACTTTCATCTGTTCTCATTTCTAGATTCTCTCATGCATCCTGGATCCACTCTTACAGATGTGTACAGTCTCTGCTAGTAATTTAGGAACAGCTGACATGGCAACATACATGGTAAACTCCCTTTACATGATGAAGACAACGTTGGCTCTCTTTGAGTTCACTGACAAACGTCTAGAAATGTTGCAGTTTCAGGTAAATACTTTCAGTGGTTAATAGGCATTAATCCAGTGAAATATAAATTTTCCTGCAAATTCAGAGTTTTCAGATTATTACTGTGATATTCTATATGCCATACTGCTTTCTTTTTCCCAGGGAAAAGGAGGAAATGTTTGCAAATAAAATGAATATATTTAGTAGTACATGAATATTAGAGGTGAATAGATTTCACCATGATATTTATAGATGAATAATAAAGCTATTGCCTATAGCTACTGTCATCCTATCAAAAATTTAAGATAGATTTTAAAAAGTATTTGATAAAACGGGGTTCTAGTTGTCCATTATTACTAGACATATAGGCAATCACTGAGTTCGGCTCTGGTTATGCAGTTGAAGTCAAATCATCTCTTGGAAGGGGCCAGATTCCCCTTCACAGTAATCACAGACCATAAGAATCTCCTTTACCTCCAAGAAGCTTGCAGGCTGAATCCTGCCAGGCTTGGTGGTCGTCTTCTTTGCTTGCTTTGATTTCAAGGTGGTCTTTTGACGTGCAGAGAAGCATGTTCGGGCAGACGTCCCTCTATCGATCCTGCAAGGTATAAGGGACAGGCTGATAAGAAGAGACATCCCATGCTTCTGTTTCATCCCGGGAATTTGGTCTGATTGTCTACACAGAATCTTTGTCTCAAGACCCCATCCGCCTGCCCCACGGCTCATCAGGCTGTATCCCATTATTTGTGGGGTGGGGACTGTGGTTTACCAGTTAAGGCTACCTTCTGGCTTACAGATTCACAGTACATTTCATGTCTCTCTCCTCAAGCCTCTGGTCCTGAATGGGAGAAGAAAGAGACCACCTATACCTTCCACTGCAGTGGTAGACCCAGACAATGAGTTTGAAGTTCGGGATATTCTCGCCTGTAGGTGTTTGCGGGGCAGGCTTCAATATCTTATTGCCTGGAAGGGGTTTGGGCCTGAGGAGAACTCTTGGGAGCCTGTGAATTATGTCCATGCTCTTCAGCTTGTCCGGCGATTTCACCACATTTCCCCTGAAGTCCAAACCGAAGGGGAGGGCGGTTCAGGAGGGGGGGGGGGGGTACTGTCATAGCCCTGCCGTGCCCCTCCACATCGCGAGTTACCTACTTCCTCTGCCACATGCTGGGGTTGGGTTTCACAGTGTTTCCCTGGGTCTCCTCCCATCTCTGCTACTGAGCGTCCTTCCAGTGCGAGGGTCCGCAGTATTCTGGGGCCGCCTAGGGATCTTTGGGTTCCTTTCCCACAGGGAGTGTGCATGGGGCTGCTTCTTTGACCTTCGCTGGCAGTGCTTCCTGGAAGCTCCCGAGATGATAGCGGTCCTCTTAAATAGTACCCAGGGCACCTGACGTCATTTCTTTCTTGCCTTGCAAGAGGTTCCTTGGTATCTTGTTCCAGCTTCCACTTCAGCTTCTGCTCCAGCTTCAGTGTCCTGTTCCAGCTTCTGCTTCTGCTGCAGCTTCAGGATCCTGTTCCAGCTTCAGCGTCCCGCTCCAGCTGTAGCCTCCTGTTTCCGGCTTTCCAATTTCAGCTCCATGCTTTCCTCAAATATCCTCTCCTGTCAGTCTTCATTTGGGTGACTCTCCTACTGCCATTTGTGGCCTATCTAATGCCCCCTGAGTTGGATAGGCAGGTCCAATCCAACTGCGGCAAGGGCTCACCAACCTCAGAGCATCACATTTTTTTCTTCTATTAGTTTTATGTAACATTTATTTCTGATTTTAATTTATTGATTTCATGTTATAACATTGATTTGTAAACTGCTTAGATGTTATTTTTGATAAGCAGTATATAAAGCAATAAAGAACTTAAACTATTGACAAGTGTTTTTCATGCAGTCACATACAGAGCTGTCTTACTCCAGAGTATGTGGTAGCCTGAAAATTGTGCTCCAGAACCTAATGCTGTGATTTTCCAAAATGGTATTGGCCATTACCACATTTGCTGTTGAAATACATTCCTTTTCTTGTCTTGCTTTTCAGATTGAAGCACATTTGGATACACTTATCAATGAACAAGCTTCCTTTGTGTTGACAAGAGCAGGACTGAGTTACATATTTAGCATCATCCAGCAGCACAAACCAGAACAGGTGAGCCCTCTGAAGTTCAACAATCAGCTAACCACAGCAAGCAGTATACAAGTTTGGACCTGAGAGTTATTGCAGTTCCGATAGATTGCCCATTAAATACATTCTATTACTGTCTCTGACCAGGAGAGCTGGTGTGGCAAGAGAGTGAAATTTTGTGAATGTTTGTTGTTATCGTTTGTACGGTGCTCCTAGGTCAATATAATACTTTACAAACATAAGGAGTGAGGCCTAATTGGAGTCTGTCTGAGGAAGCAGTCTATGGAAGAAATAATATGCAAGAGTGTAAGGTTCAGGCTTTAAAAGTGGCCTCAAAGAGGTGTGTTATGCTGGATTCAACACACTGTAGATATTTGGTAGAAACTTTTATAAAGGCCAAAATCACCTAACACATATACATATGGTTTGATGGGACAAAGTCAACATAGATTTAGTCAAGAGAAGTCTTGCTTCACCAGTCTGCTACATTTCTTTGAAGATGGGAATGTATCTGGATTTTTAGAGCGCATTTGACAAAGTGCCTCATGAAAGACTACTGAGGAAATTAAAAAGCCATGCAATAAGAAGCAATGTCTTAGCACTGATTGGGAACCGGTTAAAAGATAGAAAACAGAAAGTATGGTTAAATGTCCAGTTTCCTCAATAGAGGAAGGTAAATAGTGGAGTACCCTGGGGTTCTATATAAATCATCCATAAATGTGAACAGTGATAGCCAGATGCACTAAACTTAACAAGCCAGCAATGTGATTTTTAAACTGGTTCTAGTCAGTTTAGCATGCAAGTAGTAAACCGGGACATGCACAAAAGGGTTCTCTGAGCCTTTTTCCTGTCATGGTAGCAGCTAATGAAAACGGAATGCAGATTAGCTAATTACTATTATAATGTGAATGCGATGCGATGCGCTACCGTTTCCGACCCCATGCACAAAAGCAGTCCCTACCTTTACTGTGGAAATTTTAACGGGAGGTGTGGACCTGCCGGTTCTTCATTATCGCAAGCAGGAGAAGGGGAGAAGCAAGCAGGGAAGATGACGCACACACAAAAAAATAAAAAGTATACCAGCTTACATGCAGCTTCTTTACATGTATGAAAGCCGTACCATATGTTTCTTTTTCAAGTTATATTTTACTGGCAAGAAATTGGGGGGGGGGGGGGGGGGCGGGCAGTACCAAAATGAAAAGTATAAAAGTAATGGTGACTTACTAAAAATGCAAGGAAGACAAGGGTCCATCAAAGAAACAACATCTGTGAGACACGGGCTTGGTTCCACCACCCCCGTTCCTGCTGCTTCCTTCTATTGGCTGGCTGACATCCTAGAACGCCCATCTCCCTGATGATGGACTCTTATTGGCTGGCTGCTGTCCCAACTCCTCCTCCCTGCAGGGCTTTCCTGATGACATCACTTTAGAGCTGTGAACTGATTGGATCCGAACTTCCTGGGGTCCCCCTCCACAGAGAGGGGCTAAACCAATCGGACAGCATCAGCTTGGTATGTCCCTCCCACTCATTACTGGAGGGGGACCCCAGGAAGTTCAGATCCAGTCAGTTCACAGCTCTAAACTGATGTCATCAGGGAAGTCCTGCATGGAGGAGGAGGTGGGACAGCAGCCAGCCAATGAGAGTCCATCTTCAGGGAGATGGTTGTTCTAGGATGTCAGCCAGCCAATAGAAGGAAGGAGCAGGAACAGCTGGGGGTGGAACCAAGCCGTGATGCTGCTGATTCCTCACAGAAGAGCGGAGAGCAGCAGAGAGGTTTTTCCTCACTTTTCCCCAGCAGCAGGAGGCAGGGAGCTGCAATACAGGTATGCCCATGAGTGGAGGAGTAGCCTAGTGGTTAGTGCAGTGGACTTTGATCCTAGGGAACTGAGTTCGATTCCCACTGCAGCTCCTTGTGACTCTGGGCAAGTCACTTAACCCTCCATTGCCCCTTATATAAAATAAGTGCCTGGATATATGTAAACCGCTTTGAATGTAGTTGCAAAAACCTCAGAAAGGCAGTCCCATTTCCCATTCCCATCCAAAAAAAAGCGCTTTTGTGTTTACAAAAAAAAAAAAATCTACTGCTAAGCTGCGTGTATGAGAGCCGTCTGTAGCATGCGCAGAGCAGCCACGCATAGCAATTGACTGTTCTGCGCATGCTCAGCTCACCGACTTGCTTCCCCCATATCGCATGCAAATGAGCTGGGTCGCAAAAGCAACGAGCAGCTCATTTGCATGCAATTTTCTTTTTGAATCCCTGTGTGTTTCTAAATCGGTAAATTTTTACCGATTTGGAAACGCAGACGGATCCTAAACGGGACCTTTGTGCATCTGGCTCTGAGTGAGATCATCCACTTTACAGATGACAACAAATTATTCAGAGTTGTGAAATCCCATGTGAATTGTGAGAAATTGCAGGAGGACCTTACAAAACTGGGAGACTGATCATCGTCTACTCTGTGTGTAACAGTGGCCAATGTTAGGAATTATTAGCAAAGGCAGTGGCGTTCCTAGCTTGGATTGCACCCAGGGCGGATCGCCGATGCACCCCCCCCCCCCCCCCCCCCGCCTGCGAAATTACACCCCCCCCCCCCCGGCAAAATGACACCCCCCCCCCGGGTGCACGCTGCTGGGGGGGGGGGGGTGCCACGGCACGCACCTGTGGGCTCCGACTTCGCTAACTTCCCTCGTTTGCTGCAGCTCCTTCTGCCCCGGAACAGGAAGTAACCTGTTCCGGGGCAGAGGGAGCTGTAGCGAACGAGGAAAGTTAGCAAAGTCGGAGCCCACAGGCGCGCGCCATGGCACCCCCCAGCGGCGTGCACCCGGGGCGGACCGCCCCCACTTTGGTACACCACTGAGCAAAGGAATAGAGAATAAGACAATATCATAATGCCTCTGTATTGCTCTAGGGACTACACTTTGAGAATTGTGTGTAGTTCTGGTCACCGTATGTTAAATAGACATAGGGGAAAGAAATGGTACAGAGAAAGGTGACTAAAATGATAAAAGGGATAGGACAACTCCAATGAAGAAAGGCAAAAGAAGTTAGAGCTCCTCAGCTTGGAGAAGAGAAGGAAGGTTTATTTTATTTATTTATTTTAAATATTTATGGTCTGCCTAAAACCTAGATGGTTTTACAGAAGAACATACACAATAAAAACATATTCTTCACTATAAAATCCTGAGTGAAGTGAGATGAGTAAATGCAAATCAGTTGTGCACTCTTTCAGAAAAATATAAAAACTAGGTGACATGCCATGAAGTTACAAAGTAATACATTTAAAACAGGAGAAAATTATTGTTCTCTCAATATATAGTTAAGCTTTGGAACTCATTGCTGGAGGATGTGATAAAAGCAATTAATAAAAAAAAAGGTTTGAAGAAATTCCTGGAGAAAAAGTCAACATAGACTTTTATTAAGATAGATCTGGGGGAAAGCCGTTGCTTATCTCTGGGGTTTAGTAGAATAGACTCTATCTACTTTTTGGGATCTTGCCAGGCACTTGTGAACTGGATTAGCCACTGCTTGGAAACAAGATAACTGGCCTTGATGGACCTTTGGTCTGACTCAGTAAAGGGTTGTATGTAATACAGCTGCTGGACAGATAGGTTTGTAGTTCTTATAGTATCTTTCCTTTAAAAATAATCATGTTTTTTGATGATTCAGATATTGCCATGGCTTTTTTCTAATTAGCTTTCATCAGGAACAAATGATCCTTAAGTACTTTGAAACCAGATATACTATTCAGTATTTGTTTCAGCCACATAGTGAGGCATGAGCATAAAATTTAGTTTGATTAAAGAAACAATATATTACAAAACAATTCTCAGTTCTGATTTAATCTGTTCTGGTTTTAAAACATTGAGAGGCCACTTTGAAACAGATTTCTTTGGGTAAAAAGTGTCTTATCTGCATTTTGCTGTCTGAAAATTGTCCTCATTCAGCTAAGCACATTCTTCTGTAATGCTTACAACTAGGCAAATTGAGAGGAGGCCTTCCTAGGGGAGAAAAAGTGCACATGTGGACCTCAAAATGAAACTTGCTCAAAGGGTTAGGTGCAAGTGACCATGCAAACAACATTCCACTGTAGTTTCCAAGGAAAAATAACTGTCATGATTTTGCTATAAGAATTAGTGCAAAGCCTGCACAGTAAAATTGCCTCCTGAAGCAGAAAAGAACCCAAAAAAGGCAGGCTCTAAAAGGGATGTGTTTTATTGTCATCCATTATTTTATGCGTTTTAACTTGGCTTGTTATTTTTCCATCATGTTTTCCCTTAAAAATAACTGATTGATTGCTTCTGCTTCTATTTTTACTCTGTTCAGCCTATCCGCAATGTTATTTTACTTGTCTCCTCATCTTTTCTGTTTAATTGGTTTGTTCTTGTCGCGTTCTCGAGGGCCTAGGCATTCTGTCAGGTCCTCGAGGCAGGACTGGAGTTCATGAGCCCTTGGGCCACTGCCGAGGAGCGGCAGGCAAGACCACCTTGGGACTGGAAACACAGAAGAGCAGTACTGGAACTCTGGACTGGAGTAGTACAAGGCAGGCAACTAGAACAGATGAGACAGGAACAGCTTCACCTGCACCTAGCCACCGTTCCTCCGGAGTTGAGCTCCGAAGTGCAGGCCGGCAGGACTTGCAGGATAAGGCAGGAACTGAAGATCCAGAGGACCCACCCTGGGTCTGGGATACACGAAGGCGACAGGGCATGGAACTAGACTCAGACAGTGTGCTGCTGCACAGCCACTAGCAAGACCCAGAAGACAGACCAAGGAACACAAGGCGTACAGAAGCTAGCAGGAGCAAGGACTAGGGCAGCAACACACTAGGCAGAACGGGGATCCGGGAATACCCACAGGGTAAACCCTCTAGCTAGGTGGAGACAGGATACAGGAATAATCACCCAGGAAAACACACTAGCCAGACAGATACAGGATTCAGGATATACAAGCAGGGTAGGCACACAGACTAGGCAACGCAGGGTTCAGGGTAAAGAGAGCAAACCAGGAAGAACAGGCCAAGGGTCTGAAGCCACAGCCGTTCCACACACTGACTGGGGAACCCACAAAGGCTGAGGCTTCGCATACAGAAAGAGAACAAACCCGGACAAAGGCTTCACCCCAACCCAGGGTAAGCCAGGAACAGAGGCTTCACCCCAACACAGGGTAAGCCAGGAACAGAGGCTTCACCCCAATACAGGGTAAGCCTGGAGCAGAGGCTTCACCCCAAACACAGGGTAAGCCAGGAACAGAGGCTTCACCCCAAACACAGGGTAAGCCAGGAAGGACCCGCAGTCCACAGACAGACAGTGGCAGGGAAGACCCCCCACAGAAGGACAACAGAGACACAGAAAGAAACTGGGCTGGAACCCAGAGAGAGGCTAAGCAGTAGTGCAGCAGACACTTACTAACCTGACCTGGCCTAAGAGCATAACACTTATGCAAAGGCCCTGACTGCAAGCACAGCACTTCCTTATGAAGGCTCTCACTGATGAGTCACCAGCAGTAGGACAGAAGCAGGAAGTACAGTGACCCCAAAGAGAAGCTTGACACACATAGGAAGTGAGCCCACAGGAAAGACAAGCAGGAGCCATCTTGGAAGCTGGCACAGAGCCGGTGGCAGCCATCTTAGATGCTGGCTCCCTAGAGAGGCATAGCCCACACAGGTGAGGTCTAGTGAAGCAATCAGCACAGAGACTAGAGACAAGACAAACACAAACACAGACAGAAGCCAGCAGAGCCGCTGACCCCCAGAAAGAAGGTAAGGCTGAGGGTGGTCACGGCCACAGATGTGACAGTTCTCTTATTCCATTTTACAGGAGGAGAGACATGGTTGCAATATAGGCAAAGTTTGCATATAAATGCAAAGCTTACCAGCAATATTATTTAAATTTGGATTTAAAAAATTATTCTTAGAAGTATTAGAAGTATTTTTCTACTGATTCTGAGAAATGCAGGAGTGAAAGAGTTATGTAAATAACTTAGGGGCCCTTTTACTCTTTATGTGACATTAACATGGGAAACACAAAACACATTACTGTGTTTTGTAGTATTTTGCTTGTTTTAACTATTTTTAAATAATATTTTTGTGGAGGAGTGGCTTTCCTGCGCTATCCGGCTAGTGTTTTGATTTGCATGAACTAACCGGATAAAGCAGACTTAATGGGGCAGCTCTTTCGTGCTTCCACGTTAATTTTTTTTTGCAGGCCTCGCATGACGGTGACAAGACTGGCGAACAACCTACAAATTAAAAAAAAAAAATAAGTGAAAAGCTCTAAAAGGTGGGCTTGGTGTGCAGCAAAGTCCCATGTTAGAACACAGTAAGCCCAGATTTCAGCACACTTTTGTAAAAGGGCCTCTTAGTGGGGTAGAGTCTGAATAAGAGGAATTACCACTGTTTTAACTGCCCCAAACACTTATCCAGCACTTGCTATAACATAACCCCCAAATTAAACCTTCTAGTGTCTTTCGCTGCTATCCGAGAACTCAGTAACTGGTCCTTAACAAGAAATTTCCTAATTCCTCAGCAATGAATGCAATATAACTGTGCAGTGACATGTTTGTTTATGGGGGGGGGGGGGGGGGGCTGTTTTTCACTTGTTAGAGCATATACAGTAAGTTGACCTTCCTTTATTTTAACCATGGAATTTTTCTTGTAGTACTACTCTTTAATGTGCTTTTTTTTCCCCCTAAAATGAAATACAAAGAATTTTGTGTTTTTGGTGTTCATATTTATTTTTAAATTTCCTAGGGTCCCCTGGCAAACCTACCCAGCATGGATTCAGTGTCACTGAAGGCTGCAGTGGTAGGTGCTTTCTTTTTTAAAACAAAATTTGTACAGTCAAATGAATTTGAATAGATCTTGGCATAGATAAGGACCCCTTAGACCACCCAGTTTGCCCACTTGAGCCTGCCTATTATCACAGGTTTTAACTTGATCTGTGGTTTACTCCCTTCTCACAGGAGGCAGTGTTTGCAAATCGGTTAGAGGCCCTTTTACAAAGGTATGCTGAAAAGTGGTCTGCGGTAGTGAAGACACTTGTTTTGGGCACACACAGAGTCATTTTTCAGCGCACCTGTAAAAAATGCCCTTTTTTTGTTTTTGCCGAAAATAGATGTGCGGCAAAATGAAAATTGCTGCATGTCCATTTTGTGTCTGAGACTTTACCGCCAGCCATTGACTTAGCGGTAAGGTCTCACATGGTAACTGGGTGGTAATGTTCTTCACACATAAAATGCAGATTACCTCCCGATTACTGCCCGGGTGCCAGAAAATAAAAATATTCTCTGGTGTACATAGTGGCCACGCATCAAGAATGAAATTACCGCAAGGGCCATGTGGTAGCTGAGCGGTAACTCAAAATTGACGCACATTGGGTGCATGTAGGTGCCTATGCAGTTTAGTAAAAGGGCCTCCTAGTTTTGTGCATACCTTGACAGTAATGAACCTCACTTCTAAGCCAGGATATGTGGAGTATGATCTCAGTTTCTTAAATTTGCTGCTGATGTTCACTATAGTACTTGCATTATGTCAGTGAGCTTTCTGCTGAAGTTCATAAGATGTAACATGTATAGGCAACCTATCTGTTCTCACTGCTATTGAAATCGGTGAATCTGTGGGCTATGGGAAGGCAGAGAGGTGGATTTGAGAAAGACAGGGGAAATGCTGGAGAGGAGGGAGAAAGGGAGCAATGTTGGATCTGGAAGTGAAGGGGAGGGAGAGAGAGGGAGCAATGTGGGACCTAGCTTTGACTTATACTTTGGGTCACAACGTTTTGGGTCATTTTTAGTCCTAAAACTACCCTTGACTTACATGAGTATACAGAGGTGGCCCAAGACAATCTGCTGCCTGAGGCAGAAAATGAGCTGCCACCCTGGCTCCTCTGCTGCCGCTCCCCTGCCCTTCCTTTCTGTCTCCTCCCCAACCCAAACCCTTTCCCCAAAATTACCTTTTCTATTCTTTTCTTGTTTTTCAAAAGAAGGTGACAGCTGCCCAGTTCTGGCTCCTTCTCTCTACTATTAGTCCAGTATCATATCCTATGGTATAGCCAATCATACAGTTTGCTTTGGCCCTTTGTATATATACGAAAACATATTTTGAAAATGGAATATATATCAAAAAGTTATCGGATTGCTTCTAGAGATTATAAATTGACATGCAGATGACTACGTGCGCCTAAAGACCTCCAAATGACCAGTTTCTTGATTTAGGTTCTCCAAGTTATTTTGTTATGATTATTATAATATAGCAGTTAACCTTTTAGTTTGGTACAGATTAGTCACATCAGAACCAGAAAATGATAGCAAATTCTACTTTAACACGATGAAATAATACAGGCGGAAAAAGTGCAGGTCATTGGTTGTTGGCATCGTAACCTGCTGCTAGAGAATTTGATATACCAAGCATGAATACTTAATACAATATTAAATCTCCAGCACTTGATAAACAAATTTGCCTACAAGAACAGTGCATGAATCATATGAAGGTAATGAACAATCTCTTTGAAGACCTTAATCATTGAAAATTAGTGCCATACATATAAATTGGAGGCAGTTACCATTTTTAGAGGACAGTTTTAAAAGCCATTGCTGCTCGTAAAGCAGTGCTCTGTGTGCAGAAATGGATGATTATAAAAATTGTATGTCTGATATACCAGCAAATGTATGTACATCCAGCCTGTAAATTCATAACTTTACTCAAACTGAGCAGAAATGTTCCCAGAGGTGGGGTTGGGCCATCTTGAACGTTTAGTTTATAAAGTCAGTGAAAAGTCCTCCCAGGGTTAGCTTCTTTCCTAACCCCAAACATGGGATGCAGCAGATTAGATATCTTTTTCTCTAACCCAGGCCCACTCAGGTTCAAAAACTCCAGGAAAAAGACTTCCTACCTTGGCAGTCTTTTATCCTCTCACAAGAGTAGTGGAAGCATGTGTGGAGGGCAATTTCCTTCTTCTCTCAGGCCTATCTTCAGACACTGCAGTTCTTCCTGAGAACCCCCTGGAAGATCCTTCCTCCCTGTTCTATTCCTCCTGTAGGGAACCTAACTTGCTCGCAGTCTAAGCCCTGCCCTCCTGGCTGAGCCGGCCAGTTGTACCTGCTTGAGCCATTCCCTTTCTACTATATACCAAAGTCTCTAGCTTCTTAAGGTTCCTTATTTTATGCATATAACTACGTGCATGCTATAAATTCTTTTTGCAAAACGTTTTGGCCCCCAAGCGTTATCTGCTGGATTCTATATATCGCGCTTAGCGTTCTGCGCCCAAAATCCAAGCTTATTCTATAACAATGCACGTAACTTTAATTGGTTTAATAAGCCAGTCAGCCTCACTGGCCTCCCACTGAACCACCTATCCCCCCTTCAATCCGTTCAGAACTCTGCTGCACGTCTTATATACCGCCAAAACCGGTATACTCGTATCACCCCTCTCCTCAGGTCACTTCACTGGCTTCCGATCAGATACCGCATTCAGTTCAAGCTTCTACTTCTTACCTACAAATGCACTCGGTCTGCAGCCCCTCACTACCTCTCTACCCTCATCTCCCCTTACGTTCCCACCCGTAACCTCCGCTCACAGGACAAATGCCTCCTCTCAGTACCCTTCTCCACCACCGCCAATTCCAGACTCCGCCCATTCTGCCTCGCCTCACCCTATGCCTGGAATAGACTTCCTGAGCCCCTGCGCCAAGCCCCCTCCCTACCCATCTTCAAAGCCTTACTCAAAGCCCACCTCTTCAATGTTGCTTTCGACACCTAACCTCTATACCTTCAAGTAACCTAGACTACCCCAATTTAATGACCCCTACTTAACTAACTGTATATTTGTCCTTTAGATTGTAAGCTCATTGAGCAGGGACTGTCTTTCTATGTTAAATTGTACAGCGCTGTGTAACCCTAGTAGCGCTTTAGAAATGTTAAATAGTAGTAAATAGTAGTATTTAACAAGCAATAATGAGCATTAGTTGGCAATAATTAGAATTTATGTGCATAACTCGCTAAGCGTATGCTGTAAATCACTGCGCCTAAATTCTAATGCGCACATCCAAAAAGGAGTGTGGTTATGGGTTGGGCATTTCATGGGCATGCCCAAATTCACGTGCATTGTTATAGAATATGACCCAGTCTGCATAAATCTATGAATAGGGATTTATGCCATGTTTGCGTTGGTGTAAATAAATGCGTGTAGTTTTAGGCGCTGGGATATCAACTAAGTTTATTTTATATATCGCACCTAAATCTTGTAGAATATGCTTAGGCGAAAATCATTTCTGCATGGTTGTTCCAGGCACCATATACAGTGGTGGAAATAAGTATTTGATCCCTTGCTGATTTTGTAAGTTTGCCCACTGACAAAGACATGAGCAGCCCATAATTGAAGGGTAGGTTATTAGTAACAGTGAGAGATAGCACATCACAAATTAAATCCGGAAAATCACATTGTGGAAAGTATATGAATTTATTTGCATTCTGCAGAGGGAAATAAGTATTTAATCCCTCTGGCAAACAAGACCTAATACTTGGTGGCAAAACCCTTGTTGGCAAGCACAGCGGTCAGACGTCTTCTGTAGTTGATGATGAGGTTTGCACACATGTCAGGAGGAATTTTGGTCCACTCCTCTTTGCAGATCATCTCTAAATCATTAAGAGTTCTGGGCTGTCGCTTGGCAACTCGCAGCTTCAGCTCCCTCCATAAGTTTTCAATGGGATTAAGGTCTGGTGACTGGCTAGGCCACTCCATGACCCTAATGTGCTTCTTCCTGAGCCACTCCTTTGTTGCCTTGGCTGTATGTTTTGGGTCATTGTCGTGCTGGAAGACCCAGCCACGACCCATTTTTAAGGCCCTGGCGGAGGGAAGGAGGTTGTCACTCAGAATTGTACTGTACATGGCCCCATCCATTCTCCCATTGATGCGGTGAAGTAGTCCTGTGCCCTTAGCAGAGAAACACCCCCAAAACATAACATTTCCACCTCCATGCTTGACAGTGGGGACGGTGTTCTTTGGGTCATAGGCAGCATTTCTCTTCCTCCAAACACGGCGAGTTGAGTTCATGCCAAAGAGCTCAATTTTTGTCTCATCTGACCACAGCACCTTCTCCCAATCACTCTCGGCATCATCCAGGTGTTCACTGGCAAACTTCAGACGGGCCGTCACATGTGCCTTCCGGAGCAGGGGGACCTTGCGGGCACTGCAGGATTGCAATCCGTTATGTCGTAATGTGTTACCAATGGTTTTCGTGGTGACAGTGGTCCCAGCTGCCTTGAGATCATTGACAAGTTCCCCCCTTGTAGTTGTAGGCTGATTTCTAACCTTCCTCATGATCAAGGATACCCCACGAGGTGAGATTTTGCGTGGAGCCCCAGATCTTTGTCGATTGACAGTCATTTTGTACTTCTTCCATTTTCTTACTATGGCACCAACAGTTGTCTCCTTCTCGCCCAGCGTCTTACTGATGGTTTTGTAGCCCATTCCAGCCTTGTGCAGGTGTATGATCTTGTCCCTGACATCCTTAGACAGCTCCTTGCTCTTGGCCATTTTGTAGAGGTTAGAGTCTGACTGATTCACTGAGTCTGTGGACAGGTGTCTTTCATACAGGTGACCATTGCCGACAGCTGTCTGTCATGCAGGTAACGAGTTGATTTGGAGCATCTACCTGGTCTGTAGGGGCCAGATCTCTTACTAGTTGGTGGGGGATCAAATACTTATTTCCACCACTGTATATAATTTCCCTCTGTGTGGGCGCGTTATATCTTTATTTATTTATTTATTTATTTATTTTTACTGGTTACATTCATCACTCAAAGAACAATGGAAGCAGGTTTGTTCATTATGATGACACAATTTTATTGATAAACTTTAATAATATAACAAACGTCTGCCTTATTCTATAGCTAACTAGAATTACTGGCAAGTGTTTTTTCTAATATTGAATGTTACTTGGCATAACTGCCTGCGACTAAATTTAGTCTCGTGGACGGGCGCTTGGTGTATTCTATTAATCATGCAGAAATTTAGGCTTATTCTATAAAGTACACTTGAATTTAGGCATACTTTATAGAATACACCTAGGCGTATTTCGTTTCAGCTCTGGTTTTTTTTAGGGTGATATATAGAATCTAGTCCTATATGCATGGGCTTGCTATATGTGTGCTTTTATTACTCTAATGTATCATTTCTGCATGATCTGTGTATGTGCTTGTTATGTATGTGGGCATATTATTTACATGAAAAGAAGAGAAGTAGCCTAATGGTTAGTGTAGTGGCCTGAGAACCAGGGTTCAATTCCCACTGCAACTCTTTGTGACTCTGGGCAAGTCACTTAAAACCTCCATTGTCCCAAGTATAAAATCAGTACCTGTATATAATATGTAAACCACTTTGATTGTAACCACAGAAAGTATATCAATGACTATCCCTTAGTGAATTTTAATGATACTTTTAACTATATGCCTTATTTGCATTCATTAAAATCTGTCATTAGAACATGTGATTAGCATAGCATAGTCATTTCAACAGCAGCCAATCCAGGTCACAAGTACCTGACAAGGTCCCAGAACAGTAAAACAGATTATATGCTGCTTATCATAGAAATAAGCAGCGGATTTTCCCAAGTCCATCTTAATAATGGCTTATGGACTTTCTTTTAGAAAATTATACAAACCTTTTATAAACCCTGCTAAGCTAATTGCTTTTACCACATTCTCTGGCAACAAATTCAAGAGTTTAATTACACGTTGAGTGAAGAAATATTTTCTTTGGTTTGTTTTAAATTTACTTAGTAGTTTTATTGCTTGACCCGTAGTACTAGTATTTTTGGAAAGGGTAAACAAGCAATTCATGTCTACCTATTCCACTCAATTCAATGTTTTATAGACCTCTATCATAACTTCATTCAGCCATCTCTTCTCCAAGCTGAAGAGCCCTAGCCACTTCAGCCTTTCCTCATAGGGAAGTAGTCTCATCCCCTTTATTATTTTTACCTCCCTTCTCTGTACCTTTTCTAATTCCACTATATCCTTTTTGAGGTGCAGTGACTAGAATTGCACACAGTATTCGAGGTCATACCATAGAGCAATACAAAAGCATTATAACATTCTTGTTTTTGTTTTCCATTCTTTTCCGAATAATTCCTAACATTCTATTTGCTTTCTTAGCCCCCCACTGCATACTGAGCAAAGGGTTTCAATGTATTGTCCACGATGATACCTAAAAACTTTTCATGGGCAGTGACTTCTAATGTGAAACCTTGCATACATAGATGTATTTTTGGTTCGTCTTTCCCACATCCATCACTTTGAACTTGCTCAACAATAAACGGCATCTGCCATTTGGCTGCCCAGTCTCTCAGTTTTGTAATGTCCTTGGGCAATTTTTGACAATCCTCTTCTGATCTATCAACTTTGAATAAACTTTTTGCCATGAGCAAATTTAATTACCTCACTAATTATTCCCATCTCTGGATCATATATAAATATGTTAAAAAGCCGCAGTCCCAGCACAAACCCCTGGGGAGCCCCACTATCTACCCTTCTCCATTGAGAATACTGACCATTTAACCCTATTCTCTGTTTCTATCTTTTAACCAGTTTTTAATTCACAATAGGACATTACATCCTATCCCATGACTTTCTAATTTCCTCAGGAGTCTTTCATGAGATACTTTGTCAAATGTACACAATACACAATATTGACCAGCTCACCTTTATCCACATGTTTATTCACCCCTTCAAGGAAATGTAATAGATTGGTGAGGCATTCCCTTGACTAAATCCATGTGGGTTCTCATTAGTCCATGCTTATGAATATGCTCTGTAATTTTGTTCTTTATAATAGTCTCTAACCTTTTGCCCAGCACCCTCGTCAATCTCACCGGTCTGTAATTTCCTGGATTACCTCTGGAGCCCTTTCTAAAATTAGTATTACATTAGCCACCCTCAATCTTCCGGTACTATATACTTGATTTTAAAGATAAATTACTTATTACTAACAATAGCTCTGCAATTTATTTTTCAATTCTATCAGTACTCTGGGAGGTATACCATCTAGTCCAGGTGATTTGCCACCCTTCAATTTGTCAAATTGCCCCTTTACATCTTCCAGGTTTACAGAGATTTGTTTCTGTTTCTCTGATAGCAGTTGAATATTGCTGGCTATGTATACAGTTGAGCAGAATGCCTTCACTTTGCCCCAACACAATCCAGATAGTGCCAGGCCAGTCTGTCAAGGTTTTCAGTGACACTGTCTTTATAGTGCCACTGAAAATTCACAGATAGGGATTTGCTTGTTCAACCACTCCCACAGCCACTGTACTGATATATCCTCTTGAATATCCAATCCAAATAAATGTAGGGACATGTGCAAAGTATACAGCTTATATAGAAATGTAAAGTTTTTATAGACATACACTAATAGACAGCTGTGGTTCTAGATTTTTAATTTTTGCTCTGTTCAAGGTCCAGTTTGATCGATACTTGGCTGCTCCTGACAACCTGTTGATGCCACAGTTGAATTTTTTCCTGAGTGCAACAGTAAAGTAAGTATTACAGGTTTGTCACATTGTTAATGGTACATGAAAACAAGTTGCAATGAATGATTAGGATAATTTTGATAACAGCCTTTAGTCTTGCAGGTATAATAAAAGGAAATAAAGTGAATAAAATAATTAAAAGACCCTTATCCTTTTTTCTTAATGCTTGGCTTGATCAATACCTGACAAAGTGAGTTCTCTTTTTTTTTTTTTATTACACATGAGAACAGTGGCATAGCCACAGGGGAGGCCTGGGCCCCCACCCTCCAAGTTGGGTTTGGGCCCCCCCCTAAAATTGAGGCGCTGTCTTCTGCTTTGACTGGTAGGGGTTTCAACACCCTGCTAGCAGGAGCCCTCCTCCAACCGAAGCTTGCCACTTCTCCTGGGCTGCCCCTTCCCCAGTAACCCCCACCCCTGGTCATACTTGTTTTTTATGAAACTGAGAATGCTCGAGAAAGTCCCCCCCCCCCCCCCATACATAAGCAAAATCCAAGCATGGGCAGTGGTGGGGGCCTTGTGTGGCAGTGTTCCAAGAAAAGCACCAGGCTTTGGCTGGAGGAGGGCTTCTGTTGCTGGGGCCCCCACCAGCTCAGATATATAGAGTCCCACCGTGAGAAGGGGGAGGGTGGCAAACGTTTGTGACCCCTAAAACCTGACTGTGGTTATGCTCCTGCATGTGAGTACTGTGATAAGTGGTTGTTGAGATCTAGAACCCAGAAACCTAGTACAATAAAGAGAACTTAGAACAGGAGGGAGGGTGGCAACATTTTGTGACCCTTAAAACCTGAGCTGTGGTTATGCCCCTACATGTGAGTACTGTGATAAGTGGTTATTGAGATCTAGAACCCAGAAACCTACTGCCCCCCCATACATAAGCAAAAACCAGGCATGGGCAGGGGTGGGGGCCTTGTGTGGCAATGTTCCAAGAAAAGCACCAGGCTTTGGCTGGAGGAGGGCTTCTGTTGCTGGGGCCCCCACCAGCTCAGATATATAATCACACCTTGGGAGGGGGGCAGAATTTTGTGACCCCTAAAACCTGAGCTGTGTTTATGCCCCTGCATGTGAGTACTGTGATGTGGTTATTGAGATCTAGAACCCAGAAACCTAGTGCAATAAAGAACTTAGAAGTTTTGATTAGGTGATAGATAATGGATTTCTTCAACTCATTAGCAGTCCAAAATCTGCAGAGACTGTAATAAAAAGAGAAAGGAGCTTGCTTTTCTCTTAGAAAGGTACTTGACTTTCCAAGAGTGTCATGCAGTGACCCTGATGGTGACAAAATGTTTGGCTGTTTTGAATGATAGTTACTTTATAAGTACATAAGTATTGCCATATTGGGACAGACCAAAGGTTCATCAAGCCCAGCAACCTGCTTCCAACAATGGTCAATCCGGGTCACAAGTACCTGACAAGATCCCAAAAAAATACAATACATGTTATGCTGCTTATCCTAGAAATAAGCCATGGATTTTCCCCAAGTCCATTTTAATAAAGGTCTATGGACTTTTCCTTTAGGAAGCCATCCAAACCTTTTTTAAACCCCACAAAGCTAACTGCTTTTACTACATTCTTTGGCAACGAATTCCAGAGTTTAATTACATTTTGAGTGAAGAAAAATTTCTCTGATTCGTTTTAAATTTACTATTTTGTATCTTCATTGCATGCCCCCTAGTCCTAGTATTTTTGGAAAGAGTAAACAAGCAATTGATGTCTATCTTTTAACCAGTTTTTAATCCACAATAGGAAACTACCTCCTTTCCCATGACTCCAATTTCCTCTGGAGTCTTTCATGAGGTACTTTGTGAAACGCCTTTGAAAATCCAGATACACAATATTGACCGGCTCACCTTTATCCACATGTTTGTTCACCCCTTTAAAGAAATGTAATAGATTGGTGAGGCAAGATTTTCCTTCACTAAATTCACTAAATTCATATTGGCTTTGTTTCATCCATGCTTTTGAATATGCTCTGTAATTTTGCTCTTTATAATAGTCTCTACCATTTTGCCCAGCACCGATGTCAGGCTCACCGATCTATAATTTCCCAGATCTCCTCTGGAACCTTTTTTAAAAATCGGCATTACATTGGCCACCCTCCAATCTTCCAGTACTATGCTTGATTTTAAAGATAAATTGCCTATTACTAACTATAGTTCTGCAAGTTCATTTTTCAATCCTGTCAGTACTCTGGGATGAATACCATCCAGTCCAGGTGATTTGCTACTCTTCAATTTGTCAAATTGCACCATTACATCTTCCAGCTTTATAGAGATTTCATTCGGTTTCTCTGACTCATCAGCTTTGAATTAGAGACCTGCATGGGAATGGGGTTTGCAGGAATCCCGCGGAACCTGCGGGGATGGAAGCAGTTCTGTGGGGTTCCCGTGGGAACAGAAGCAGTTCCTGCGGGGTTCCCGTGGGTACGGAAGCAGTTCCTGTGGGATTTCTGTGGGGATTGAAACTATTCATGCGGGGTTCCCATGGAAGTGTATGCTGAACCTGCGCCAGCCTTTTATCTACAGAGTACCAAGTTCTTTGAGTGCTGTCTCCTCTTCCTCCTCCTTGCTTTAACAGCACAAATGTGGAAAGTCTTCCATTAAGGAGGTGGTAGAGACACAAATGGTGATGGAATTCAAAAAGGTGTGGGATGAACACAGAAGATCTCTAATTAGAAAAATGAAGTTATAAAAAAAACCTAACCTTAAATGACTGCATGTGTGTGGATGTGTCAAGTGATGCTTAGATGGCGACTCTGGCTGTGATGAACTAGGGCTGATACCTGGCAGACTTGTATGGTCTATGTCTCATACATGGCAATCTGGTTTAGGATGTGCTGGAAAGGGCTTAGACAGCAACTTCAGTGGCTGGAACATGAGGACCGTGCTGGACAGACTTTTACGGTCTGTGTCCCACAAATGAGAAGACGAATAGACTGGAGTGGGCTTCAACGGCAACTCCAGCAGTTGGAACATAAGGGTAGGGCCAGATAGACTTCTGTGGTCTTTGTTCCAGAAACACGAAAGAAAGACCATAATCAAGTATATAATATCACACTCGTTGATTTAATGATGAATTGATAATGAGTGTGACTATTGGGCAGAGTGGATGGACCATTCAGGTCTTTATTGGCCATCACTTACTATGTTACTATTAATCCTCTTTGCTCCGGGGCTGATGTGCAGACCTCAGCTCTGACACAGGCGTGAGCATCAGATGTCACCTGACCTACTGGCACGTGCATGTGGCAATCTCTCAGCACACAGTGCCAGTGAATCAGAGACAAATCTTACATATGTGCACTAGAGTGTTCCAAGTTCCAACTTCCGTTTCTTCCTTGCCTGCAGTGCTGTGACTCAAATCCAGAGAGAGATTGAGAGAGCTGACCAGAATTTTCTTTTATGTACCATTAAATTCTTGCAGGGATGGGTGGGGACAGGTGGGAACGAGTTGCAATAGGTTAAATTCTTGCAGGGATGGGTGTGGATGGGTAAGATTTCTGTCCTCATTCAACTCTCTACTTTGAATACCATTTCTGGAACTGGTATCTCACCTAAATCTTTGTCCAGTGAAGCTTTTTTGATTATTATTTTTTCATTCCTGAATATACACTAAAAACTAAAGTCCAAAAATGAAGAAAAACTTAGAAAGACTGTTCCCTTTCACCCTAAGTAATCATTCTCTCCATTATCTGTGGCAAGATATCAGAAAGTGTTGTGCTTGTTCTCATGCTCTGTTTTCAGGATGAGCAATTATGTGTAGCTGTTCTAAAGGCTTTTTATGAAATGCTTCAATTATAGTGTGCCAAGTGTTTTGTTTAGTAAATCAATAAGAGATTTAAGAATATATTGCACTAACCACAACAGTGTGTCTAAAATATATCTCAAAGCAATTTTTTTCGCTATTTATTTGTTCAAAACCATTGTTAACACACTCTTACCATTAATATATTAAAACACTCATACATAATAAAAATTCTTAATTTTCAAGTAAAGCAAAGTTACTGTCTTGTAGCAGGTATTCTAGGACAGCAGGACGTACATTCTCACATGTGGGTGATGTCATCCAGGTGTGTTCTATTACTTCTAGAAGCTTTTGCCTTTCCACTTGCTCGACTCACACAGGACTAGCAGTTGGATAAAAAAGGATAGGGAATGCAACTCCTAGGAGAAGTGGAAGGGTATGTGAGAATGTACATCCTACTCTCCTCGGAGAACACCCACTGCAATGTAGTATCCTCACTTTCTCCAAGGTCAAAAAGGATATTACATTCTCATATGTGGGAATCCCTAGCTACCTGGCTCACCAAAAACAAATAAACAATGGTCAATAGGGACTTTCTATGGCAAGGCCAACTAGGACCAATAACCAAAAAACAGCCCTATTGTCTAGGTGCAGACAGTAACAGAAAAGATTGGGCCTAGAAGGTTGGAGTTGGCTTCTAGACTACAAACCAGGAGCGTAGCCAGACCTGCCATTTCGGGTGGGCCCTGAGTTTACCTGGGTGGGCCCTTCTCACCCCCACCCTGTACATATAGTTTTTTTAAAGCTTTCCCCATGCCCCTACTATCGTCATCTTTCTCCACCTTCCACCCAGCATTTCTGTCTCCCCTCCCCGTTATCTGCCCCTCGCTTCCCCCAGCATCTGCTCCTCTCTCCCCCCCCTCCCACTGCATCTGCTCCTCTCTCCCCCCCCCCCTCCCACAGCATCTGCTCCTCTCTCCCTCCCCATTCTGCCTCCAAGTCATCACTAGCAGCGATTCTGGTACGCAACCTACGCCAGCCCTGGAGGCTTTCCTCTACCACATCGCCGCTGCTAGTGAAGAAACAGGAAGTAACATCATCGAGGGTGGGGCGCGGTAGAGGGAAGCCTACAGGGCTGGTTCAGGTTGCATACAGGAATTGCTGCCAGCGACAGCTCAAAGGTGGGGGGGGGGGGGTTCGGAGAGAGTCAAGCAGCTGCCGTGAGAGAGAAGAGAGAGGAATGAGGCACCGCCAATGAGATACTTTGGGGGCCACTAACCTGGGTGGGTCTGAGGCGAGAATGAGTAGGCCTGTACCCACCCAGGCCCACCCGTAGCTATGCCACTGCTACAAACAAATTCTGCAGAACTGTCTAACCAGACTATCTGTCATGTCGGGTATTCTGCTCAAAGCAGTGGTGAGATGTGAATGTGTGAACTGAAGACCATTTTGCAGCTTTGCAAATCTCTTCAGTAGAGGCTGACCTCAAGTGGGCTACTGGTGCCACCATGGTCTTGACATTGTGGACCGTGACATGGCCCTCAAGAGTCAGCCCAGCCTTGTCATAAGCAAAAGAGATGCAGCCTGTCAGCCAGTTGGATAAAGTGCATTTACGGATGGCTGCTCCCATCCTGTTTTGGTCAAAAGAAACAAAAACCTAGCTGGGCTATATGTGGGCTTTAGTCTGCTCCAGATAGAAGGCTAAGGTTCGCTTGCAGTCCACGGTGTACAGTGCAATTTTGCCAGGATGGGCATGAGGCTTTGGGAAAAATGTTGCCAGGACAATTGACTGGTTAAGATGGAACTCCGAGACCACCTTAGGAATGAACTTTGGATGTGTGTGGAAAACTACTCTGTTATGACGAAACTTTGTGTAAGGTGGATCAACCACTAGGGCCTGCGGCTCGCTGACTCTACTACATCTAGTAGATCTATAGAAATGATAAGTAGTAGTAGTAGACTCTGTGAGCTGAAGTGATCGCCACCAAAAGCAATCCTTCCAGGTCAGGTACTTCAGATGACAGGAATCAAGTGCCTGAAAAGGAGCCTTCATCAGGTGGGTGAGGATGATGTTTAAGTCCCATGACTTTGTCGGATGGGGGGCTTTGTCAGAAGCAAACCTCACATAAAAAAATAACTAGAGGCTGTACAGAGATAGGCTTACCTTCTACTTGGTAATGGTAAGTACTAATTGCACTGAGGTGAACCCTTACAGAGTTGGTATTGAGACCAGATTTGGAGAGATGTAGAAGATACTCCAGCATCTTTTTGTGTAGGGCAAGTGAAAGGACCCTAGGGCCTTGCCCTTACACCAGACTGCAAATCTTCTCCATTTGAAAGTATAACACCTCCTAGTGAAGCCTTTCCTGAAAGTCAGCAGGACCTTGGAAACACACTCAGGTAGCTGAAGGGATGCCAACTCTACGCTCTCAACATCCAAGCCATGAAGGCCAGAAATTGAAGTTGGAATGCAGGAGAGATCCCTCATTCTGCGTGATGAGGGTTGGAAAATACCCCAGTTTCCAGTGTTCTTTGGGGGACAACTCCAGAAGAAGAGGGAACTAAATTTGCTGTGGCCAGTAAGTAACAATGAGGATCATGGTTCCCTGGATCTTCTTGAGTTTCAACAAAGTCTTCCATAGAGGGATGGAGGATATGTATACAGAAGGCTCTCCCCCCCCCCCCCCCCCCAATTGAGAAAGAAGGCATCTGATACTAGTCTGCCATGTGATCTGAGTCTGGAGCAGTACTGAGGGAATTTGTTGAGATGAGTGGCAGTGAGATCTACTGAGGGGGTGCCCCACTCTCAGAAGATCTTACAGGCTGAGCCCATGAGAGACCACTCATGTAGTTGTATCACCCTGCTCAGTCTGTCTGCCAAACTGTTGTCTTTTCTGTCTAGATATATGGCTCTGAGCACCATGCCATGGCTGGTGGCCCACTGCCACATTCCGACTGCTTTCTTGCACAAGGGGTAGGATTGCATACCTCCATGCTTTTTGAGATAGTACATGACAACCTGATTGTCTGTTAAAATGATCAAATTTTATTTTTTTTCTTTAAAAAATGCAGACTGTATGCTAACTGGGACTAATGTGTTGCGTGTAGCTTTCAATACGGGGTTGAATGGTAGACAAAGTCATACTAACTTACTGTCAACAACAATAAACTTTTACCAGTTCTAGAGTATAGAGTTAGGGATGTTTCCCTTACAGCTTGTCATATATTCTGGTGTCACCTCGGTAGTGGCAACACAAAAGTCCTTCCCTGCCAGAAACTGTGTCCTTCCCTGCCAGATACTGTAAAGTAACCCAAAACCCTGAAATATGCTACCCAGAACTTATGAACAGCAGATCTGCAGCATTTCTAGTTGGGGCTGGTGGCAGTAGTTATCATTGGAGGTAGTGGGGAAGTAGAAATAGGGACCAGTTAATGGGGATTTTGAGTCCCTGACTTTCCGGGTCTCTGCTCATTCCAACTTTCAGGTGCAGGTAGTTGTTAGGTAAAGTACATGCTTGCTGTCTAATTTGTCAAATTCTTGGTGACACACTGTTGTGTGCTGATACACTGGTTGAGAATCACTGGTCTAGAGAGAGACAAGGATAGCAATCTTACCTGAATCCAGGAAGCCTGTTACCTCACTCAGCATTACTAGAAGACAGTTTTCCATACTGTGAGGCTCTCAGAAACCAAATTGATGAGAATGTTGGCCTTATCTGTGTAAGTAACTGTGATAGAATGGGATTTTGTTCTATAAACTGTAGAATGAGCGCTGAGCCTTTAGAATGGCTTCCGCACTTTGTTAGTGACCAGCTCAGGTGGTCGCCATTATCATCATTTCAAAGGATGGATAGCATGGTAGTGCCTGATTTTCAGAACAGTTTCCTCCCTGTGCATATTTAAATTTGTATTTGTATTATTGCTCTTCTTTTTTTATTGTGAAAATTAATCCAATCTAAGCCATGCCAGTTTTTAGTTCATAAGTCTCTGTGCCTCATTTTATAAGGCTTAAGGTGCAGATAGCACCTTTTCAGTAACCTTTTATCAAGATTGTATTTGGAGAGCCAGCCTCCAGAATTGCTTACAGTATTCCAAAAAGAGGTCTTGCTCTTATCAATGACTTGTACAGAAGCATTATCACTCCTTTAAACAAATGGGAAATATCTCTTATGAATCCTAGCCTTCATTTGACGTATACCGCTGTTTTGCACTATTGTTTTATAGTATTGAGATCATCTGATATAAGCACCATGAGGTCTCTTTTTTGTTTGTACATCTCAGTATCTCATTCTCCCATAGTGTACTGGTCCCTTGGATTTCAGTGCCCCAAATGTCACGTGACTGCACTTTTTTTTGTATTAAATTAAACCACATAATTGTACGGTATGCTGAAGTAGGAGAAATGAGGACAAGTTCAGCCGTAGGGAAAGAAAATAGTTTGAGAGGAAATTGATTTTTGGGTTACATATGGAGAACATGTGTAGGCATTCTGTACCACAGATGTTTTACTTTTAATTCTAGTTCACCATGAGGGCAACCTTTTACCCAGGTAATTAGTGACTTACCCAGGTGAAAAGACTGTCTGAACATTTGTCACCCTTAACCTGGCTGAATATAGGTTTCCACAACTTTTAGTTGCCTTAATAGGAGGTAATCAAGTAGGCATTTTTCTTTGTGTGTGCAGGGGTGGGGGGTAGGGAAATGCAGGAAACTAATGCTCATATATCACATTTTCAAATCTAAAATGTGTTATTTTCTATGTGAAAAATATTCACAGAAAAAGCAGGTGCAAATATTTATGTGCTCCTTGTATCTGCACCAGGTTTTTAAAGTGAATGTATGGACATGCTTTTGCTTTGAAGTTTTAGAAAGGCCACAGGCTATTTTGAAAATTGCTTCCTGTATGTGAATATCCTCAAATTTATTTATTTAGGGCCTCTTTTACTAAGCCACATAGGCGCCTACACGCACCAAACGCGTGCCAGATTGGAGTTACCGCCCGGTTACCACGTAGCCCTTGCGGTAATTTCAGTTTTGGCGTGCGTCCTCTACGTGCATCTGAAAAATATATTTTATTTTCTGGCATGCATAACAGACACGAGCCAAGTGGCATTTGACACGCTGAGGTCATTACCGCCCAGATTCTTTACCGCTAGGTCTATGGCTGGCGGTAAGGTCTCAGACCCAAAATGGATGCGTGGCAATTTTCATTTTGCCGCACGTCCATTTTTGGCACCCAGAACACGCATCTACATTACCGCAAGCCATTTTTCAGCGCACCTTTGTAAAAGGACTCCTTAGTATTTAGCTCACACGTTCCCAGTGGTGGTTCAAGGCAAGTTACATTCAGGTACAGTAGGTATTTCTCTGTACTCAGATGACTCAGAATCTAAGGGCCCTGTTTAGTAAGGTGTGCACGCTAAACGCTAGAGTTGCCCATATGTTTCTGTGGGTGATTTTAGCATTTAGCGCGTGCTAAAAACACTAGGGTTCCCTAGCGCTGCTTACTAAACAGGGCCCTAAGTTTGTACCTGAGGCAATGAAAGGCAAGGGAACCCTTTATACCGCAGTGGGTAAAAAAGCCCCCAGCATACGTGGCCATGCAGTAAGAACGATAAGGGCTCCTGCGGTAACTCGGCGGTAACTGGGCAGCCTGCGGCAATGCCCGATTACTGGCGGGCAAGCCATTTCTGGGAGTTTTCTTTTTCCCCCGGAAATAGCGCGCTCGGGACAGGATTACCACTGGTGGCTGTGTTGGCCCTGTGGAAGTCCCAAAAGAGCGAGCGGTAAGCCTGTGTTGACCTTACTGCAGCTCTGTAAAAGGGACTTGCCCAAGGCCACAAGGAGTGTCAGGGGGATTCAAACAGGTGTCTCTGATTCACAGCCTGCTGCTCTGACCACCATGCTACTCCTCCACTCCAAATGATTGATTGATTTATTGGGATTTATTAACCACATTTAAATCATATAAAAAAGACAGCAGAGTATAAATGATACCTCATAATAGGCAGCATGGAAAGCAGGTTCATTTACGATCTTAGCACAATACAAATGAAACATCTCAATAGGCACACATTAAAACATTCTGATAACATAGATAGGATAAACACTATCCCTCTTATTCTATAACTTGGTGCCTATATTTATGCCACTGATTGCACATGTAAATTTATAGAAAAAGTAGCAGTCACGTGTGCAAGTGCTGTCTGAGTGCACAGCGCTGTTCTATAAAAGAAGTGCTCAACTCACTTAGCATGTAAATGCAAGGGGGCGTTTACGGGGGAAGAGCATGGGCAGGGCCAACATTTAGGCTCATAGGGCCGGATTGTGTTTAGGTCGTTTTAAATGTAGGCACGTCGGAATAATGTATGCAGCACTATTCTGTAAACTGTGTCTACAGTAAGACGAGGTTTATAGAATAGCGCATTAGCCAGGGGAATGCGCATACATTTAGGCGCAGCCATTTACACCACTGAAAACCTGGTTTGTATGCCGGCGCCTAAATGTTTGCGTTCCCCCAAATTCTTTAACAATGCACATAAATGCGATAGACACCCCCAGATGCTCCTGCTATTGCTGTGCCCCCTTTTCAGCAATGTGCATTGGAATTTATGTGTGCCTTTCTTTAGAATACGCCTAAAAAGCACGCTTAAATTCTAATTATTGCCAATTAGTGATAATTGGTTGTTATTGGCCAATTATCATGACTAATTGGCTTGTTACTCAGTTGAGTAACATGCGTAAATTGATCGTGTGCACAATTTAAGGTGTGCTACTTGCTGCGCATTATATAGAATCCAGGGGATAAGGTATGCCCATTTACACTTGCCATTGACATGTTATAAGTGGGCACATCTGAATTGTAAGCACATTGATATTGAATTACTCTGTTAACCTGTAATGGAATCTTGGCACCCAGATGCCATTATAAAATTTGCACTCAGCATGCAGCATCTAGGTGCCTAAAGTATGGCACCCCGTTACAGAATTGCCCTGCATTTCTGATGCACTGTTATATTTATTGTGTCTCATTGTTCAGCTTTTTTATATAAATTCATTTGCATTTTTTGTGTGGTTGGTTTTTTTTTTTGTTTTTTTAAATAAAAACAGTACCAGGAGGGGTTTGTTTTTTGTTTTGTTTTTTCAAGCATATTCCTAATGTAAACTTATCTGATATGATTTTATCTTTTATTTCTGTTACAAATTAAGTTATTGGTTACATTATTGGTTAAAGATTGGTTAGAATATACTAAACTGAAACAATTAGCCTTTAGCAACTGTCCTAAAAAAAGTGTCCAAATATTGGAACAGATAAAAAAGAAAGAACTTTAGGCCTATTTACTATGATGCAATAAGATTTTTGCTACTAACTGCATATAACAACAAAACGTAAGGCACATTGGGTACAAAACGTCTGCTTTAACCGTTATGTTATTTATTTATTTATTTATTCATTCATACTTGTATCCCACAATTATCCAAAAACGAGTTTCGGTTCAATGTGGCTTACATTTAACAGTTGTTAGTGATTACATTGATTCAATTACGTTTACAAGGTTGTATGATGCTGTGTTTTATAGTGGTTGGCAAGATAACTATTATTGCGTATGGAATAGTCAGGTTTCTTGAGAAGATATGTCTTAGTTAATTTCTTAAATGAAAAAGATGCATTACAGTTAGAGGTTGTGTTGTGTGTTGAGAATGTTTCTAAAATGATAGGGAAGGCAGCCATACCATTAAGATAGAGAAATGATCGCTAATGGGTTAATGGCACCACTAAGAATATGGAATGCAATTAGATACACCTCTGGAGGTACAGCTAACTACAATGCATTAACTGTAGCATTAGCAGTTAATGCACAATAATGACCTTCACATTCACTCAGAGGCACAGTCCTTGCCCATTCCGAGAATGTTATCAGTAAATATTCATGAGATAGATTTCCTTGCAAAAGAAGCAGGACATGTAAATTTAACATACGAATATTCAATGAGGGTATCCTGAACCACTGGTCTAAAATTAAGGGGGTAACAGCTTTGATCACTTAGGGTTTTTTTGTTTACTCATTGATAATATTTCATATATACTGCTTAGACCTAAGCAGTTTACAGTTTCATTTATATGTACTGGATCTGTCCCTAGTGGACTCATGGTCTAAGTAGTACATTAAGGGCCCCTTTTACCAAGCTCTGCGCCGAGACCCCCTTTTACTGCAGCGGGTAAAAGGGAAGTCTCTCTTTCCTGCAGGAAATGGCCGTGTAAAGCACTTGCCGCACGACCATTTGTGGGGGAGCCCTTATCGCCACCTATACCACCGGGTATACTCCAGTGCTACAAAAATAAATATATTTTTGTAGAATTGGATGTGATGGCATGCTAGTGGTGGGTACTTCCTGTTTAGCAAGCGGTAAGCCCGCATTAGGCTTACCGTTGCTTAGTGACTTGCCCAGGGTCACACAGAGCTGCAGAGGGAATTGAACCTTGTTTCCCAGGATCCCAGCCCACTGCTGACTATCGGGCAGCAGCAGGAATTGAACCCAATTCCCCAGGTTCACAATATGCTGCACTAACCATTAGGCCACTCCTGAACACTTTGTGATAGGTTTTGAATATTGGGGAGCAATTGTTTAAAATGACAAAAAGCTATCAAAAAATATTGTTTTATACATTTCTGTCCAACATACCTTTACAAAGTACTCACTGCCGTGTTGATATACTTTTATCCATACTAAGTTGGCAACGGCATTTTTTCATTGAAATTTATACCAAACATGTGACTAAAGATAGCCAGTCACAGAGCTACATGGGTCATCCATTCATTGTCCACATTTAAACCAAATGGAGCTTTCTACACACAAACCTCAGTTTTATTGATAGAAGTAGCTTTTAAAACTGTCCCAAAGAGACTAAACAAATGTTTATTCAGAAGAAATTTTTGGATGAACTCTGTAAGGAAAGTGATTTAAACCCCAAAACCAGAGTGTATCTGTGTGCCATATTCTAATAGAAATTTGTCATCAAAATACTGTATTTGTAATTCTGGTTCATCATTACTAGTACGTAGCAATATCGTTTGGACTCTGCTGAGCACTGATAATTTTCTCAAAGGTACTAATTATACTAATAGTGAAAATACATATGTGTGTTCTGTCAGCTTATGTAGCTGACATAGTGCAGCATTGTTCCACAAGGCAATTCTGTCTAGAAACATAGCGATATGTACAGTGGAAACACACTGGTTACTTAGAAACTCAGAAAAGAATTTACTCAGTCCGCCTCAAGATCTTACACCTGGCACTGTAGCAATTCGTAGAGTCCTTTGAGAGTTCTGTGAAATGAAAATGATTAGAATGATTGTAGATAATACATTTTGTAGATTCCAGAGTAAAATGCCTCTAATTTTGGAAAATAATAGTATATTATGAAGTTTCTCTATAATCTTGGTAATAACTGTGCTTGACTTTATCTCTGTGTCACCAAAAACGTTTATGCTATAGTGTGTTCTCTTTTCCCCAGAAGCAGTATATATTTGAAAAGAGAAAATTAATTTTTAAAATAGCTCACATTGATGCATACCATTTGTAGAAGTATTCTTTCACATGTATAGATAACTAAATATTCTTCCATCTCTAAAATGATCAGTGAAGAAGGCACCAGAAGAGAAAAACAGGTAGTTGACAAGGGATACATACAGTGTTGAGAGAGATTTTGAACCTTAAATACAATAATAATTATAGGTTTTTAGCATGATATGTTTACTGAATGGAAATCAGCATCCATGAAGTAAAAAGGGCATTAATTAAACAATTCACGATGTGTAAAATAGTAAGTGAACGCCAAGTTTTCTTAGCACAGTTAGGGCTAGGTTTACTAAGTGGCGCTGTGGGCGCGTTAGCATTTTTAACACATGTAAATGGTGTATGTGCATTAAACGTTAACGCGCCCATAGAAATGTATAGGCGCGTTAGTGTTTAGCGTGCTTTAAATTTACAGGCACGTTAAAAACGCTAACGCATCTTAGTAAACATACCCCTTAATTGGCTAATTAGAATCAAGTGCTTAAAAAATTAGATAAATTAGAGAGTAAATCTGCAGGACTAAGTTTGGGCATCCTGGCCTATATAAAGGTCTGAAAAGTTTTGAGTTTGGTCTTCACCATAAAAAAAAAATAGTAAAAACAAAAAGTAGATACTATGGTGCTGATTTTCAAAACAGATGGATGTCTCAAAATGGCCCAAAAAACATCCATCTACCAAAAATGTCCAAATTGTGATTTTTGAAAGGCAGAGTTTGGATGTTTTACAAGGGGACATATTGGAGGTGTGTTTTGGGTGAGACTAGGGCGGGCCCAAAATTAGGATATCTTTCAGTGATAATCAATAGACATCAAACAAAATAAAACATGGAAAAGAAAATAAGATGATACCTTTTTTATTGGACATAACTTAATACATTTCTTGATTAGCTTTCGAAGGTTGCCCTTCGTCAGATTGGAAATAAGCAAATGTGCTAGCTGACAGTGTATATAAGTGAAAACATTCAAGCATTACTATGACAGTCTGACAGGGTGGGAGGATGGGGGTGGGTAGGAAGTATGCATGGGGACATCAAAGCATATCATTGATATTCTAACAGGATAGGTGTGGATAGGTGAGGGGTGGGGTGATCAACAGAGACATACAGCTTTATGGTTTATAATGGGCTAGGAACCCCAGATCCTTGTTAAGTCCTTTCTGTTGGGTGTTAAAATATTCAATCATTCTGACTTCAAAGGTCTTACGTTCTTGTATGGTTTTAAAGTTACCTTTCAGGATTCTCACTGTGAAGTCACTGGTACAGTGTCCTGGTACCAGTGACTTCACAGTTCCTGGAGGATAAGTCCATAGTCTGCTGTTGACATAGACATAGAGAAGCCTTCTTGCCCCCAAATTGGTGACATAGAAGGTTGCTACTATTTATTTATTTATGAACATTTATACCCCACTTTTTTCCACTTGAAGCAGACTCAAAGTTTTTGCCAGGTTACTTGTGACCTGGTTTGGCCACTGATGGAAAGAGGATACTGGGCTAGATTGACCACTGGTTTGACCCAGTATGGCCTTTCTTATGTAACAAACAAGGATAAGTGAAAGGGATCAAAAAGACATATTTCCTCTCTTTATATATAGCAATGCATTTACACTGAAATTTCAAGTAAAACAGTGATCCTAGTTTTAAAACAGCTGGCTGTTATAGCAGGAATTGCCTTCTCCATTTCCTTAGTGACATCCAGGAACATTTTAACAGAAAAGTTCAAAAAAGACGCTTTGCAATATCTAAAATATAATCGAAGCAACCAGTCCTGGTCTGCCACTAAAGCCAGTTGAATTAACAAAGTTCCAGCTGTTATGTCCTTCATAACAGATTTTTCCAACAAAGCAGAGACAGCAAAACATCTATTAGTTGGCCTCCAGGAACTTCCTTATCAGGCTGGTTTGTATTTAAAGGATGATAGAAGTTTTAGTAATAGGTGGTAAAGATTGCTGCCATACCTTTAAGATTTCCATAAGATACCTATTAAACATTTCCTTTGGAGTTGCATTGAAAATTTAGAAAAAAATTAACAATCTTAAAGATAATCGTATGTATTGAACTAATCAGATATTCAGATTTCATTCTCAGTAGAAATAAATCTTTTATCATTACCACTTGCTGACTTTGAATGTGTTAACATCTTTTTAAAAATTTACCCACATCCTCCATATTTTTATTATATTTCTGTTCCAACTCTGTGATCCTCTGATCATTTTTATGTAGACAGAGCTTATCACTTAGTTGATTAGAAAGAGTAGTTCCTAAGGATTGGATAGCTTTCCATGTCATCTCAAGAGAAAATGTAACTGGTCTTTATAAAGGAAAGATCAATGGAGTCACAGCTGGAGAACTTCCCTCAGACTTAGCCATTGAATCCACCACCAAAGACAGAAGAGAATACTCTGATCCACTTTTGTAGATCACGACTTTTCTGCTTGTTTCCATTACACTTCCCCATGTTCCATGCCATCCAGGGGAGACCTTCTCCCACTGCCACCTCGGTTGCTCTTTTGGGTGCAGGGAAGCAGTTTCAAGTATGCCCTCTTTAGCTAAAATAGCTGGGGAGTTTGTTGCTTCAGAGCTGAATGAGGTGTCAGTCCCATAGGAAGAGGCCGAGTCACCTTGCAACAGCCTCAACTGAACCAGGAGATTTGCATCAAAGCTGTCCAAGGATTCAGGATGGGTCACATGTTGGTCCATTGGACCTTCAGGCAAAGTCTGCCAAGAGATGAAACAGCTCTGTGCCATGAACATAGGCATAATAGCAAAAAAGAGGAAAAGTGAAGCATTTCTTAAAGCGAGGTGGTCACCATTGTGGATTCCAATTTTAAAAATGTCTGTGTTTATTTAATTCTAATGTTTTTCATTACATTTACCATTATTTATTGGTTGCATTTTGTTTATGCTTACTCCTGTATTCACAGCATTCTGTATAATACAGCTGTAGCTTTTGAAATGAATATTTAAATCAGAATACATAAATATATGGTCTTTTACATTTAAATGCGATAAGTTTTAGCTCATTTTGCCTATCAAAATTAGCACACTTTTCTGGGGCTACCTAACAATATAAATCGCATAAGGTTCACTACTAGTGCTTCTTGGCACATCTACTCCATTGCGATAGGTTGGATTATGTTTTTCTGATTGAGCAAACTGTACAGTGTAAGACTAAATCAGGCTCTGTCAGGCAGAGCTCTGTAATGAAGCTCATTTTTGTTTTCTATGAAGCAAGGTCATTGTACATGACAAAGTTCTTTATTTATAGAAATTCCAACATTTTTATCATGATAAAACGTTTACTAATAGAAACAGAGAAAATAACAGCAGATCATATGGCCTACCTTGTCTGCCCTTTCTTACTCTCTGTTATGTCTTCCTCTTCCTAACAGATCCTATGTACTTGTCCTTAGCTTTCTTGAATTCAGATGCAATCTTTGTCTTCACCGCCTCTACCAGGAGGTTATGCCATGCATCCACCACCCTTTCTGTAAAGAAATATTTCCTTAGATTTCTCCTAAACCAGTTCCTTTTCACCTTCATCTTATGCCCTCTTATGCCAGAGCTTCCTTTCAGCTGAAGAGACTGTGCCATGGAGGAATTTAAATTTCACTATCATTACTCCTTTCTATTGCCTATCTTCCAAAGCATACATATTGAGATTAAGTCTGTCCCCATACACTTCATGGTGGAGAACACTCACCATTTAGTAGCTGCCTTCTAGACTGACTCCATCCTATATCTTTTTGAAGGTGCAATCTCCAGAATTATACACAAATTCTCTAAATGAGGTGTTGCCCAGAGACCTATATATAATAGAGGAGTAGCCTAGTGGTTAGTGCAGCAGGTTTTGATCCTGGTGAACTGGGTTCAATTCCCACTGCTGCTCCTTGTGACACTGGGCAAGTCACTTAACCCTCTATTGCCCCAGGTATAAAAAATAAATATCTGTATTTAATAAGTTTTAAAAAATGAAGCGTTTTGATTGTAACTACAGAAAGGCGGTGTATCAAGTCCTATCCCCACTTCACCTCCGTCCTGCTGGTCATTTTTCTCCCTATGCACTCAAACATCCTTTTTACTATTGCCATCAACTTTCCTACCTATTTGGTCACCTTAAGATCATCCAATACAATTACCCCCAAATCCCACTCTTCTTTCATGCACAGAAGTACATCACCTCAAATACTATATCGCTTCCTTGGGATTTTGCGGACCAAATGCATGATGCTGCATTTTTTACATTTAAAAATTTTAGTTTCCAAATTATACACCATTCTTCAAGCTTCGCTAGATCTCTCCTAATGCTGTTCATACATTGGGGATAATAAATACATAAGTATTGCCATACTGGGACAGACCGAAGGTCCATCAAGCCCAGCATTCTGTTTCCAACAGTGGCCAAACCAGGTCACAAGTACCTGGCAAGATCTCAAAACAGTGCAATACATTTTATTGTTGCTTATTCTAGAAATAAGCAATGGATTTTCCAAAAGTCCATTTTAATAATGGTCTATGGACTGTTCCTTTAGGAAGCCATCCAAGACTTTTTCAAACCCTGCTAAGCTAACTGCTTTTACTACATTCTCTGGCAACGAATTCCTGCGTTTAATTACACGTTGAGTGAAGAAATATTTTCTCCAATTCATTTTAAATTTACTACTTTGTAGCTTCATTGCGTGCCCCCTAGTCCTAGTATTTATGGAAAGAGTAAACAAGCGACTCATACTGTATGTGTTCCACTCCACTCATTATTTTATAGACCTCTATCATATCTCCCCTCGCCTGTCTTTTCTCCAAGCTGAAGAGCCCTAGCCACTTTAGCCTTTCCTCATAGGGAAGTCGTCCCATCCCCTTTATCATTCTCATTGCCCTTCTCTGTACCTTTTCTAATTCCCCGTTATCTTTTTTTTTGAGATGCGGTGACCAGAATTGAATGCAATAATTGAGATGCGGTCGCACCATGGAGCGATACAAAAGCATTATAATGTCCTCATTTTTGTTTTCCATTCCTTTCCTAATAATACCTAACATTCTATTTGCTGTCTTAACCACCGCCGCATACTGAGCAGAGGGTTTCAATGTATCATCAATGATGATGCCTAGATCCCTTTCCTGGTCAGTGACTCCTAATGTCGAATCTTGCATTACATAGCTATAACTTGGGTTCCTCTTTCCCACATGCATTGCTTTGCGCTTGCCCACATTAAACGTCATCCTTCATTTGGATGCCCAGTCTCTTAAGGTCCTCTTGTAAATTTTCACAATCCTTTTGCGATTTAACAACTTTGAATAACTTTGTTTCGTCAGCAAATTTAATTACCTCACTAGTTATTCCCATCTCCAGATCATTTATAAATATGTTAAAAAGCAGCAGTCTCAGCACACACCTCTGCTGTCAGACCTTTTCAATACTTCTTTAGAGTCTGGAGTGGTCCTAGAGGACTGGAGAAGGGCAGATGTGATCCCTTCCTCGGTGTGTAATTAAACTCTGGAATTCATTGCCAGAGAATGTGGTAAAATTAGTTAGCAGGTTTTAAAAAAGGTTTGGATAACCTAAAGAAAAGTCCATAAGCCATTATTAAGATGGACTTGGGGAAACTCCATTGCTTATTTGTTGTTACATTTGTACCCCGCGCTTTCCCACTCATGGCAGGCTCAATGCAGCTTACATGGGGCAATGGAGGGTTAAGTGACTTGCCCAGAGTCACAAGGAGCTGCCTGTGCCTGAAGTGGGAATCAAACTCAGTTCCTCAGTTCCCCAGGACCAAAGTCCACCACCCTAACCACTAGGCCACTCCTCCACTCCAGGATAAGCAGCATAAAATGTATTGTTTTGGGATCTTACCAGGTACTTGTACCCTGGATTGGCCACTGACAGGATGCTGGGCTTGATGGACCTTCAGTCTATCCCAGTATGGCAACGCTTATGTTCTTATGTTTGTTGCCCCTAAAATAGCTCCTTTCAGTTTTGCCCATTGTTTTTCTGTTTCCACCAGGTGTTCCCATCCAGCTAACAACTGCTGGAGGTATTCCCCCATCTTGACAAAGTTAGTTTAAAAAAAAAAATCTGGAACCCTCACTTTTGAATAAACCCTATTTACGTGTTTCTTAATATTGAACCACATGATCCAATGACCACTGGATACCAGATGATTATCCACTACAACATCAGAAACACTCGCCTCATTTATAAGCACCAGGTCCAATATGGCTCCATCTGTCATGAGTTCCATTACCAACTGCTGGAACATTTCTGCTCATGTTGTAGGAACATGCTAAAGCTATAGAATTTTCACTGCATATTCTGGTATGGGAAGGAAAAGATTTATTCTTTATATTAATTCTGTGTTCCAAATAAATTGCTAAAGTACTCTGTCTGCATATTTTACTCACTAGCGCGATATTGCTGTAATTTAATCTGCCACCTTTGTTTGAATTATTCAGTAAGCTGTGTATGGAATGATTACTACAATAGCTTTGCCCTTTTCGGGATTTTTTCACACTGTAGATATTATCTAAATGCATAATTTGAACCTATTACATTTTAGATATTTTTTACATCTAACTTGTGTTATCTGTTTCCAGAGGAAATACAGTACAGTGTGTATGTGTTGGGGCACACAGGCAGGAAGTGAACAAAAAATGATTCTAAATCTTTATTATGACTCAGGTTGCGCTATTGGTCAAGTATCCAGGAAAACACATTTCTCAATTTCATACCCTTATTGAAAGCGAGTGGAAAATGAGGCTTACGTTTATTAGAAATATTTTGATTCTTTCTCATGGTCTTTCTGCATAATTTGGAGGGAGGTGAGGTGGAGGATAGGATTTGATATACCCCATCTGTGGTTACAATCAGTGCGGTTTGCAAACATTTATTTTGTACTTGGGGTATTGGAGGGTTAAATGACTTAAGCACTGCAGCTCCTTGTGACTCTGGGCATCGGGCCACTGCATTAACTATTAGGCTACCCCACTTTGTTTACAGCTGCTTTTTCACATATATGCTTAATGGGCAAGCATAGCACAAAGAATCCTTAGTTACAAAGAAGTGAAGGGAAAGCTGGAGGCTGAGATGGTCTCTGGTATTGTAACAGTCAGGAAACTGAGTAGATGAGAGAGATATTATATTCCCTACTGTCATTTTTTTATGAGACCTTCACTACTGTGAAATGACAGCAGTGATGATAATGTTTAGTAATGCTATACAGTGCTAAATGTACATATTGGCTACTGTCCAATACACGCATCTACAACAGCACAGGCTATTTTTCGGCGCACCTTAGTAAAAGGACCCCTAAATGTATAAGCTATCCGTAAAGCAGCTGAATATCATTGCTGTATGGATAGCTTTTAGTTGTCGCACTTGCTCTATCCTTCTTCCATCCCTTCACTGTAATCATTAGAGTCAGGGCAGTTAAATGTAATTTTACCTTGGCACTATCCATATAGTTTCTGAATATGTACAGATAGCAGAGTTGTGTGTTTACAGCCTCTGATGAACATATAACTGTTCGAACATTTATCCCGTTTTGTCAGAATGACTAATTCTAGGAAACTCCTTTAACATATGTAGAGAAAATACTATGGCTGTTTGTTGAGGGTGGACAAGGGTAGGGATGGGGAACTGTTTCTTGGGGAATGTTATGTTTATTCACTGCTATATTATTTTATATCAAATAAATTGAACAAAATATTAGCTTTTTATTACTGTACTTCCCTTACAGTATACAAATTGCCGTCTTCTTTGTCGTCAGAATTGTTATTGCCTATACAATTTTCTCCTTGTTTTAAAATTTGTGTTTTCTTTATAGAGAGCACATAATTAAACAGTCTACAGAGATGGTTTGCAGAGCCTACAGTGAATTGTATGCAGCAGTGATAAATCCAGTCAATGAATATAAGGATCCAGAAACAATTCTGCACAGAACACCTCAGCAAGTTCAGACTCTCCTCTCATAGTCTTATCTAAGTGCATGTAAAAGTATCACCTGCTGTTTTCTGATATTAATATGAACTACAATTCTTTCACATTTTCCAGTGTAATTCTTTGTTTGAATCTTCATTGTTATCATGTCATTGGAGAAGAGAGACTGTTCCTTGATTGGCATATTTGTATAAATATATGCATTTCTTAATAAGCAAAAATGTTTTCTGAGAACCATTAAAATTTTTATTTTCTTTATATTCTTTTTCAAACTTTGCCTCTGGATTTTTTTTTTTTTTTTGTGCTTAAATCAAATCTGCTTCTCTATTTCAATTCTGTGTGCTCTCTCTCTTCTTTGTTTCCTCCTAAGTCTTCTAGTCTGTCTCAGTTCTCTCTCCTTTCTCTCTAGTTTTTCATTCCTCTTTCTCCCACCCTCTTTTTTTGCCTCAGTCTCTCTGTTAGCAGTGACCTTGACAAGATTCTCTACGGAGCAGCTTCTGCGTACATGGACGCCCTAGTCCACCTACCACCAAGAAACTCACTCAGAACTGCCCGTTCCTACTTCTCCATTACCCTGCATGTTCTAGGCTGAAGTATAAAACCATGTGTGCTACCACCTTTGCCTACGTTGGTACTCACTTGTGGAATGCCCTACCAAAATCAGTGAAAATGGTTCAGGATCATCTGACTTTTAGGAAGTCGCTTAAGACCAGCTTATTTGAGCAAGCATACCCCAAAGATCCAGTCCAACCCCACTAACCTCAGGACGCTGCCATTATGGACTGGCGCTGCTATTATGGACTGACCCATTTCTTTATCCTTACCTCTTTGCCCTGCTTACCCCCCTTCCATTCACTGTACCCTGTCTATTTGTTATTCAAATGTTGTAAGCCACATTGAGCCTACCAGAGGTGGGAAATTGTGGGATATAAGCACTGTAAAATAAATAAATAATAAATAAAGATTGAAAGGAAACAAGACATGAAAGGCTGACAACCGCATCAAAGATAGCACCTGGAAAGAAAGGCAATATCAATAGAAATTGCAATGGCTATGTAACCATGGTGTACTGGGATGGGGGGTTATTTTGTTTTGTAAAAACAGAATACATAGATGACAGGTTTTATCTTTTTAGTCAGTGGGCAATGTTTTCCTTTTTGGTTCCATTTTCTATTTTCACTAACAAAAACCAAGCAGGGAATAGTTAAGATTTGTATTTTATATAATCAGGTTTCTATACTGCAGATTTGTGTACTGTGTCCCACTCATGAAGCTGTAGTTTAGTAAGAACATTGAAAGGATGGAAACAGTTCAAAGAAGAGCTACCAAAATGGCATAAAGTAAGGATTGATCAAATACTTCAAGTTCACCAAGAACAATTAGTGATTTATAATATCAAGATCCAGCAAGGAATATTTTAGGGGGGATTCCCTGTCTCTGCTGTTGTTTCCTCTGGCATTGAACCACTAAGGACTCTAAGTCCTTGAGTTATGGATTTAGCCTTAACCTTAGAAAACCTAATAATCCACAGATTTGATATCTACTGTTCCCTTATCAGATGACATCAAGATGATGTTTGGCTTGGAGATTGAATCACAGAAGGGATTGATCTACAAGATCAAAACATATCAAGTAGAAAATAATGAAGATTTTGTTAAGCATACCCGCAAGTAGAGATTCTGTGCTATAGCCTTAACTGAAACCTGATTGTTTCAGGTGCAAAGCTTTCTCTCCTTTTGCAGTGCTGAAGATAGTCAACAAAGGAAGATTGGAAACGGGACAAAAGTGTAACATATGGGTTGTTTGGGTAAGTTTTTTGAGATGCAGATGAATAGCTAGTTTCCAGTAACAAGGCAGAAGCATGTCTGTGGCCAGGCTTAATCACCAGTAGAAAAAAAGGCAACAGGCTTAACTTGGAATCCATGATGAATTGTACAGGATGTTGATGGACTTCTGTCTAACTCAGTACGACTTTTCTTTTGTTGCTACCTAATGATTTATCGTATAAATATTTTTGAAAGCTGTAAATAAAAGAAAGGATCTTGTGAAGCCAACCCGTGTTGCAAAAATGGTGGAAAAAGGGAAAAATACCACAAAGTGCTTTAACTTGTTTTGCAGGAGCCCATTTTCCCATGTCAAATGCATGTAAAGAGCCTAAAAGGATCTCTAAATAAAGGATTTAATGTAAAAAAAAAATTATTAGATTTTATAAGACCATAAAAATAAAAGTAAAACCCAAAAAGAACTGTCTGAAAATAGCCCTCAATACATCAAAAAAGATCACCAATGTACAGTCATAACAGCATAAAAACCATAAAAATGCATAAGAAAACATATGAAGGGAGACAAAACAACAGCTTATTAAAACCATTAAATAATAGAAAGAGATATTGATACACTTTGAACTGGTCACCCTTCCGAGACCTGGCCAGGGCTGACCCTGTTTAGCGTCCTTCACAAATGTCCACCACACCAGGCTTCCTATAAGCAAAGGTTTTATTAGTTGCCATTTAACATCATCTTCATGGCTTATTTCTGCTTTCACTCAAACATTTCTTCTTCAACTTAAACATAGCACAAAGGCAGTTACTCAGAGTCTTCTAATTAAACCCTTTCCATACTTAAAGCAGTTCCTCAAACTTTCACAGTTCAAACAGCCAAACCAAAGCATTTTACTGTTCATTTAAAGACTTTCTCAGCTGGTAGTGCAGCTGTCATCTTTTCAGCAGATAGTTTCAAAAAGTCCACAGAGTTCAGCCAGCAACTTCAAGGGGATCTTCTTCATCAAGCTCCCAGCTTCTTCCTTCTCTTTCACTACCCAGGCAGGTATAAGGTGGTTAATTAGCTCCTCCACCCCTTCAGGCTCTTCCCCCTAATTCCATGCAGGACCCAGCCCATAACTACCTACACCTGTTTCCAGCCCAGGACTCTCCTTGGTCCTAGCAACCTCCAGCTGGACATTCCCCTACTGGCTCCCCTGGTGGACTCCTCAATAAATGACATGACCTGGACCTTTCTCCCCATTTCTATGGGAACAATGCCACCTAGTGGCCTACCCAGGACAGGACAGCCCCCTATTCTTCACAATACTGGGAGAGTAAACAAACAAATATTGGCATAGAATTGTAGAAAAGACCAGCATTGTCTTCCATTTGAACAAAAATAACTCCCTCCCCTCCCCCTCCTCCTCCCCCACCAACCCTCCCTACACCAAAGTAATTCTGAAACTGTCATCTGACTGTTGAAAAATCTTTCTAATTAAAACATTTACTGTCAATGGGTTGGGTCTAATATAATATCTAGAATCTTCTAAGATGAATCAACTGGAAAAGGAATGATAAATTATGCGATGAACCCTAACCAAAGAAGTTTCAATTTGTCTTCATTCAATTTCAAGAAATATGAAGATGCCCAATTCTACACATGTAAAAAGAACCATATATGTTTATTTTATTTTTATATGCAACTTAAACATTAATTCACAAGTAAAAATAATAAATGAAAAAATTTTAGGGCAAAACTAAAGCTTTACAAAGAAACAACTCAAATTCCATAATAAATATAAAACAAAAATTAAGCCCAAAATGCAATGTCCGATAGATTGGGGGATGGAGTGACACATATAATGGTAATCAAGTGCAAAGTGCTGCATGTGGGAAACAGGAACCCAAATTATAGCTACGTCATGCAAGGTTCCACATTAGGGGCCCCGTTTACTAAGCAGCACTAGAGGCGCGTTAGTTCTTTTAGCACGCGCTAATTGTGTAGGCGCCCACAATATTCTTATGGGCGCCTATACAGCACGCACTAATTTTGTATATGCACTAAAAACATTAGTGCACCTTAGTAAACAGAGCTCTAGGCGTCACCGACCAGGAAAGGGATCTAGGCGTCGTCATTGGCGATACATTCAAACCCTCTGCTCAGTCTGCGGCTAAGAAAACAAATAGAATGTTAGGTATTATTAGGAAAGGAATGGAAAACAAAAATTAGGACATTATAATGCCTTTGTATCATTCCATGGTGCACCCGAACTTTGAATATTGTGTTCAATTCTGGTCGCCGCAGAACTGAGCATGTATACCAGGGTGGAAAAGCAGGGCAGGCAGTGCAGCACTGAGCAGTGCCACAGGAAGGCTTTTGCGCCCACGTACAGTGGTGGAAATAAGTATTTGATCCCTTGCTGATTTTGTAAGTTTGCCCACTGACAAAGACATGAGCAGCCCATAATTGAAGGGTAGGTTATTAGTAACAGTGAGAGATAGGACATCACAAATTAAATCCGGAAAATCACATTGTGGAAAGTATATGAATTTATTTGCATTCTGCAGAGGGAAATAAGTATTTAATCCCTCTGGCAAACAAGACCTAATACTTGGTGGCAAAACCCTTGTTGGCAAGCACAGCGGTCAGACGTCTTCTGTAGTTGATGATGAGGTTTGCACACATGTCAGGAGGAATTTTGGTCCACTCCTCTTTGCAGATCATCTCTAAATCATTAAGAGTTCTGGGCTGTCGCTTGGCAACTCGCAGCTTCAGCTCCCTCCATAAGTTTTCAATGGGATTAAGGTCTGGTGACTGGCTAGGCCACTCCATGACCCTAATGTGCTTCTTCCTGAGCCACTCCTTTGTTGCCTTGGCTGTATGTTTTGGGTCATTGTCGTGCTGGAAGACCCAGCCACGACCCATTTTTAAGGCCCTGGCGGAGGGAAGGAGGTTGTCACTCAGAATTGTACGGTACATGGCCCCATCCATTCTCCCATTGATGCGGTGAAGTAGTCCTGTGCCCTTAGCAGAGAAACACCCCCAAAACATAACATTTCCACCTCCATGCTTGACAGTGGGGACGGTGTTCTTTGGGTCATAGGCAGCATTTCTCTTCCTCCAAACATGGCGAGTTGAGTTCATGCCAAAGAGCTCAATTTTTGTCTCATCTGACCACAGCACCTTCTCCCAATCACTCTCGGCATCATCCAGGTGTTCACTGGCAAACTTCAGACGGGCCGTCACATGTGCCTTCCGGAGCAGGGGGACCTTGCGGGCACTGCAGGATTGCAATCCGTTATGTCGTAATGTGTTACCAATGGTTTTCGTGGTGACAGTGGTCCCAGCTGCCTTGAGATCATTGACAAGTTCCCCCCTTGTAGTTGTAGGCTGATTTCTAACCTTCCTCATGATCAAGGATACCCCACGAGGTGAGATTTTGCGTGGAGCCCCAGATCTTTGTCGATTGACAGTCATTTTGTACTTCTTCCATTTTCTTACTATGGCACCAACAGTTGTCTCCTTCTCGCCCAGCGTCTTACTGATGGTTTTGTAGCCCATTCCAGCCTTGTGCAGGTGTATGATCTTGTCCCTGACATCCTTAGACAGCTCCTTGCTCTTGGCCATTTTGTAGAGGTTAGAGTCTGACTGATTCACTGAGTCTGTGGACAGGTGTCTTTCATACAGGTGACCATTGCCGACAGCTGTCTGTCATGCAGGTAACGAGTTGATTTGGAGCATCTACCTGGTCTGTAGGGGCCAGATCTCTTACTGGTTGGTGGGGGATCAAATACTTATTTCCCTCTGCAGAATGCAAATAAATTCATATACTTTCCACAATGTGATTTTCCGGATTTAATTTGTGATGTGCTATCTCTCACTGTTACCAATAACCTACCCTTCAATTATGGGCTGCTCATGTCTTTGTCAGTGGGCAAACTTACAAAATCAAATACTTATTTCCACCACTGTATATTGTGTTGTAGAGAGCAGTGAGGAGGCATGGCAAAATGTGTCTCCCTCCCCCCCCCCCCCCCCCCACACACACACACACTTTGGATTCAGGTCCGAGTCCTGGGGAATCGTGACTTTAACAGTTCGACCATCTTCCAGTGACCAACCTGAAGAGGCACCCTATACAAGGAGGTTTGATAACAGGAGACGGCATGAACCTATGTGGCCCATTATGTGGGCTGAAGCCAGTAGGCAAAGATTGTTGCCTTATCAATTGCATTGTTTTGGGTGTACTAATATAGTGGGAGCGGCATTGTGACATCGTGCCGTCTCTTATCAAACCTCTTTGCCCTGTGGAGCTGAAACACAACACAAATCCATCTATCAGATCCGTTGCCACAGGAGCGGCAACCCAGCTCAATGAAGGTGATGTGGATCCTTTTTTTTTATTTTCCATATTGAGCAGCTAATGAAAAAATATAGGAAACAACATCAAGACTCATAGAGACTACCTTGCAGCCACCATCTTACTCTGCCCCTATCACACCCTTATATTTCTGCTACCATATCTGTTGTGTTCTGAGAAATGGAATCAATAGTAACATAACTTATGATGGTAGATAGATAACATGATATCATCTGCATAGATGAATAATTTTATTCCTTCCAATTATAGATTTTATCCTAAAGATTGAATTAAAATATTAAAAAGAATGGGAGAAAATTGGGATCCCTGTGGGACTTCATTCACCATTTCCCATGGATTAGATAATACTCCAGATATCTTTACCCTATAATTTCTTTAAGATAAAAACATCATAAAACCAATGCAAGACTCTGCCAGCTGTATCTATTTAACTCACTATCTTAAATAGTTATTTATCATCTGTATTTGATTTGTTAGATCATAGATCAAACTATCTTAAATAGTTATTTATGATCTAACAAATCAAATACAGATGATAAATCAAACTGCATTGTTACTGCCTGATCCCCTCCACTTACTGTAGATATAATTTCTGAAACTAGAGTTCCCAATACAGTCTCCATACTTAATCCCCTTCTAAAGCTTGATTGTGACTGACTGTTTAATAATTTTATTTATTTAGATTTTGCTCACACCTCTTTCAGTAGTAGCTCAAGGTGAGTTGCATTCAGCTACACTGGGCATTTCCCTATCCTTGGAGGGCTCACAATCTTAAGTTTATACCTGAGGCAAGGGAGGGTTAAGTGACTTGCCAAAGGTTACAAGGAGCAGCAGTGGGATTTGAACCAGCTGGTGCTCTAACCACTAGGCTACTGCTTATTTATTTATTTATTGCATTTGTTCAAGAACTGTGTTTGAAACTTCTTCCTACTGCAGAGTTGACAGGTTTAATTTTTAATTAATTTGGCTCCCATTGTACCTGATGCCTAGTAGAGTCAGGGAGGGGCTGTTTCATGGAGGGTTGGGAATTCCTGAGAAGCACTACAAGCCTGAAAGCTAAGCTTTTCTGAATTTATATATTTTCAGATTTTTGGGTTTGGGTTTGATTCATAGGTTCTATACTGCTCTCTTACATGTCTGTGTCTCTAATTTTTTCCTAGACCATTGCTGACTATAACTCTATCTATTCTATATGGGAAAAAATGTTCTTTCCTGTCACTTGCAGAGTTGCTTGCTGCTATAATGTGGTATATTTCTGTCCTTCTCCTGACTTTATATAAAGTCTGTCCCTGTATAGGAAAACCAAAAGACAATTATCTTCAATAAACCCTCTCGTGGAAAACCCTGCTCATTGATATCCCTTAATACAATGCACCTTCTCACATGACTTTCATTCAATGCAGTATTGTGCCTTAGTCCTAAGGCATACCATCTGAAACCATAGAACTTGCCCCATCTGTCTCCAAATATCAGCTATGAAAGATGACATCAACAAACTAAAGAAAGAATTGGAAGCAATTAAGGAAGCATCCAGGACTACACAGTTCCCAGCCAATGTACCACCACCTCTGCCACAGAGAATAAAGCCACAGAGGAATAGATGGCTCACAGTAGGCTCTGGTACATTACAACCTGTGTCACAGAGCCATTCACCCTCCCAACCTTTGCCCCTATGTAATTCCTTTGCTGCTTTGGAGTATTAAAATGATCAGAAAAGAAGTAATGAGGTGGAGCCAGAGGCAAGGAATGTAACTCAAACAAAGGACCTCCCAAAAACATTGACAAATTGTCTCAAAGCAGAAAATTCTTACTGCTGGGAGACTCCATTATAAGAGGCATTAACTTAGGAACACAGTTTAAGGGTCCCAATCTAGTGAAATGTCTTCCAGGATCCTCTGCTACCAGATGCACCAACCAAATACTGAATTTGGTCTGAGAAGAGAATAAAGATGTTGTAATTCACCTGGGGACAAATGACCTGGCCAATAATAGCAAGTTTGGAGCACAGGGAGCGTTTCAGAAACTTGAGGGAGTCAAATCTTTGGTTCAGACTGCAGCTTTTTCTGAAGTTATTCCTACATATGGAAAGGGAGAGGAAAGACTACGTAAAACAGAGGGGTTCAATAAGTGGATTGAAGCCTGGTTTAAAGAAGATTTTAGATACATAGGAGGATGGGACAGTACATGGAAAAATAGGCAGTTCTGTAATAATAGGCTACATCTTTCTGTGAGAGGAAAAAGGATCCTTGGGAAGAAGTTCAGATAATATATTTCTAGACACTTAAACTAGAAGGTGGGGGGTGACAAAAGGAAGCAAAGGAATTTAGAAAGTCATCCCCAGGAAAAACATGGCAGTGGGGAAGGTAATAGAGAGAACCATCAAAACTCAACAACACATGGAAAACAATGAGCACAAATTCTCGTAGCCTAAGTAAAAAAGGTTCCAGATTTGTAAGTCCTAATGTTTGAAGAAGACTTGCATATTGTTGCCATTACAGAGACATGGTTCAATGATTTTCATGAGCAGAATGTGACTATAATGGCTATAATCTTTTGAGGAAAGATAGGGAGGAATGGAGAGGTACAGGAGTGGTATGTGAAAATAATAACAAAATAGCAGAAATGCATCCTGGAAAGAGAAGATGGAGCATGTATCTGCACAGGTGTTATCTATAGACCTAGCACTAATGGAGAAGCTGGACAAGGATCTGGTTGACGATATCCATAAGCTTGGAATGAAAGGGAAGGTGGTGTTGCTGGGAGATTTCAACTTGCCTGGTGTGGATTACAATGTCCATTTTGCAGAATCGGAAAGAAACAGAGATTGTGGATGCCTGTCAAAGTGCTTTGCTCAGAGAAATGGTGACAGAACCCACAAGGGAAGGGGTGACTTTGGATCTAGTGCTCACAAATGGAAGAAGTGTTTCCAATGTCCGAGAGGGAGCCCACTTAGGCAATAATGATCACCACACAATATGGTTTGATATAAAAGCAAAAGCAGAGTGCAGTCGCCCAAAACTCACAGTACTGCATTTCAGATATTCTGATTTTGGTAAAATGGGGGAATACCTGAAGAAGGAGGTGATAGCAATGGTAGATATAGGAGAAGTGGAAGGCCAGCTACTATAAATATGGCAACAGATCTTTATACAAGAAAAGTAAAGAAAAACAAGAGAAACAGGAAACCTATATGGTTCTCCAAACAAGTGACCAAAAAGGGCAAAAGAGACTGCGTTCAAAAAATGCAGAAGAACGCAACAAGAGGATCACGGAAAAGAATACCGGATTAAACTCAAAAGAAGCAAAGAGGGAAATACGGCTAGTGAAAGTACAGGTAGAAGAAAAAATGACTGAAGTTGTAAAGAGAGGCGTCAAAACCTATTTCAGATATAATGGGGAAAGGAGAAAATCTAGGAATGGACTGGTAAGACTGAAAGATGCTGAGAACAGCTATGTGGAGAGTGATGAGGATAAAGCAAATGTGCTAAACAAATACTTTCTCTTTGTTGTTCACAGAAGAAAATCCTGGAGAAGGACCGCGGTTAGCTGCCAAGAGTATGTCTGAGAATAGAGTAGATATTGCACCATTTACAGAAGAAAACATTTATAAACAACTTGAAAATCTGAAAGTGGACAACGCTACAGGACCAGATGGGATACATCCCAACATACTGAGGGAGCTCAGAGAAATCCTAGCAGGACTTCTTAAGGATTTATTTACTAGATCATTAGAGATCAGGAGAGGTTCCGCAGGGTTGGATACGAACTGATGTGGTCCCTCTTCACAAAAGCGGGGACAGGAAACTACAGGCTGGTAAGCCTCACGTTGGTGGGAGGAAAAATAAGGAAGTCAATGATGAAGGAAAAGAGAGTTAACTTTCTAGAATTCAACAGGTTGTAGGATCCGAGAAAACATGGCTTTACCAAAGGAAAATCCTGCCAAACAAATCCAATTGATTTATTTGACTGGGTGACTGAAGAACTGGCTAAAGGACATGTGCTTGATATAATCTACTTGGATTTCAGCAAAGCCTTTGATACGGTTTCTCACATAAGACTTTTGAATAAGCTGAGAGAGCTGACTTAGGATCCAAAGTGGTGAACTGGATTGGAAACTGGTTCACCGACAGGTGACAGAGGGTGGTGGTAAATGGATTTCGCTCAGAAGAAAGGAAGGTGAGTACTGGAGTGCCTCGGGGTCAGTACTAGGGCCAATTCTGTTTAAAATATTTGTGAGAGACATTGCTGAAGGGTTAGAAGGAAAAGTTAGCCTTTTTGCAGATGACCCAAATATCACCAATAGATTGGATATCCCGGAGGGAGTAGAAACCATGAGAAGAGATCTCCAAAAGTTAGAAGAATTGTCAAAGGTTAGGCATTTAAAATTTAATGCAAAGAAGTGCAGTGTGATACACTTGGGGTGCAGAATTCCAAAGGTGTATGAGATAGGAGGTGAGAGATTGATAAGCACAGCTCAGGAGAGGGACCTTGGGGTGATAGTGCCTGAGGATGTCGAGGTGACGAAACATTGTGACAAGGTGGTTGCCATGGCCATTAGGATGCTAGGCTGCATAAAGAGGGATATAACCAGCAGAATCAAGGAGGCCACATCTTGCAAAGGATGTGAAAAGATTTGAAGCAGTTCAGAGAAAAACGACGAAAATGATATGGGGTTTGCTCCACAAGACTTATGAGGAGAGACTTGATGACCTGGAGATGTACCCCTGGAGGAAAGGAGAGACACGGGTGATATGATACAGACATTCAAATAGTTGAAAGGTATTAATATACAAACAAACTTTTTCCAGAGACAGAAAGGTGGTAGAACTAGAGGACATGAATTTAGATTGCAGGGGGGGCCAACTCAGGAATAACGTCAGGTTGTACTTTTTCATGGAGATGGTGGTAGATGCCTGAAATACCCTCCCACAGGAGGTGGTGGAGATGAAAACAGTAACAGAATTCAAAAATGCAAGGGATAAACACAAAGGAATCCTGTATGGAAGGCATGGAATCAAACAAGCTTAGATGTGAATTAGATGGCAACACGAGAAATTGAGGGGCAGAGCCAGTGCTGGGCAGACTTCTACAGTCTGTGCTCTGATCATTCAGCTTCAGTAGTTGGAGAATAAGGCCAGTGCCGTACAGACTTTTACGGTCTGTTTCATGATCATGGCTGGAAAGATTTGGATGGGCTAGAGTAGGCTTAGTTGAAGAATAAAGCTAGTGCTATGCAGAATTCTGTGGCCTGTGCCCTAAAAATAGCCAGGAGAAATCAAGATCAAGTATTCATATGTAGTATCACATCCTACCTTATGCTGTGAGTTTACCTTGTTGGGTAGACTGGATGTACCGTACAGGTCTTTATCTGCCAGCATTTACTATGTGACACATGGAGGATATTGTGGTGTTCTAAGTACTCAGAAAATAATTTAGCTATCAACCCTTCCATTATTTTTACATATTGTGGTGTTCTAAGTACTCAGAGAATAATTTAGCTATCAACCCTTCCATTATTTTTACACAGTGGATATTATACTGAGTTCCACATTTGGATTTTTAGATATTGCTGTTAAAAGAATGTTTCCTAAAAAAATTTGGAACGTGTCTGATGAAAACCATCATAAAAATTATACTACCTTATTTTCCTCACTCCTATTTTTAATCCAAGCCCTTTACAGATACCAACAATGTTGTTCATGTGATGTTTTCAATAGATAAGTTGGGCAAATAGCTAAAAATGTAGCATTTTTTCTAACAAAAAAAAAAAAAGAATTGCCACTGGCTGTATTGGAGAAAAATCTTCTCATAATTTATCTGCAGGTATGATTATCATATCACTAGATGAAGACTTGACATAACCTTTTCATAGATTTAAAATAATCTGATTATGGATCTTCTCTGTTTTCTATTTATTTATTTATTTATTGTTAATTCTGTGTCACTTGGTGGACTTAGCCCACTGAGAGATGGCATCACTGTAGTCCTCTTTAAGAAATTAATGATACGAAGGTTGAATGAAATGTAATGCCTCCACCTCCATAACTTTTGTTTAAATGAAGATATTGGAATGAATAAAAAACAAAAATAATGCTTGAAACTTGTTCTTTTACTGCATGTGTTTACTTTTCTATATAGTCTCCACCATTCACCACACATTTCTGCCAATGATGGACAAGTTTTTGAAAACTGCACATTTTGTCTCTTAACCAGTTTCTGCTCACATTCCTTTCCACCTCTTCATCTGAGGTTAAACAGATGCCCCCAAAGTTATTCCTTCAATTTTGGAGAAAAATGGAAATCACATGGTGCTAAGTCTGGGCTCTATGGTGGATGGAGTAAGACTGAGACGCATCTTTGCAATTGCTCTGTGGTGTTTCTTGCTGTGTGAGGCCTACTCATTTTTCAACAAAACATCCTTTTTGTACTTCTTTCACAATCTTATGAATAGAAATTTCTCACCTTCATTCTCATATCAAGGGAATAATTACTGACAGATTTAAAGACTCAAAGCTGTCATTTCTGCAGCCAGCAGGTGAGGAGCCCATCTTGCACAAACCTTTCGATAGCCAAGAATATCAATGATATTTTCACATTCCTGTGAAATGCCAAATGTGTCAGCGGTTTCCCTTTGAGTCATCCTTCATTTGTCCTTTACAAGTTCATCAACCTTTCTCATGTGAGACTCATCCTTTGCTGCCACAGGTTATCCACTTCATTTTTGATCACACAAATCAGCCCTTCCCAGTCCACAGTTTTTACATTTTTTGGCCCAGTAATTCACAGTACTCACATCATCACATTTATCACCATAAGCAGCATGCATGCGGTGGTGATTATGGCATATTGTTTAGAACACACCAATGAGTGCTCATTGCATGCTTCCATTTCACAAGCAATAGCAAAATAGCCTCTTTACACAAACATTTCTTACCAACTGAGGCGAAGGAAGAGATTTCACAGAACATGTGAATAATGTAGAATGTCAGTACTGCTGTCTGTAGATGAACTATGGAGGTTGGAGGCATTACATTTCATTCAACCCATGCATTTTTTCTGATCCATTTGATCTTTTATTAAATTAGAGCAATATTGCATCTTAGATTTTTTTTTTTTTTAAATTAAACTCTTATAAGCAGAAACAACTTTTCTCCAGACTACCTTATTCTCCTCACTCCTATTTTTAATCCAAGCCCTTTACAGGTACCAACAATGTTTTTTCACATAATGTTGCTTATTAAATCAAAGTGAATCTTTATTACATTCACATGTTCTCTTAACCACTGGAACTGTCTCATCCAAAACTTCCCTACTAATATGATTCCAATTTTACAGCATTTTCTGCAGGTCTTTTGTTGATCTATCCAAAAGTGATTCGATCTTAGCCCAAAATTAATTTTCCTCAGTTTTACCCCCTGTAAAATAATTTTCTTAAACTGGTCTTCTAGTTTAATAAATTAGATATACCACTCTATTCAACAAAGGTCAGAGTAGTTTACAATAAAAAAAAAAAAATAGAAAAGACCACCATAAATTATAGGACTGAAAAAAAATCACACCCAAAGAAACAAACATCCTTTTTTTTCTCCACTTAAATACCAATTCTAGAGGAATATGATCCAACCAAATAACTATCAAACTCTGAAAAGACTCAAAAGTATAGACAAATCACTTTTATATGAGTACTCCTCGCTGGCCTCCCACTTAGCCATCTATCCCCCCTTCAGTCCGTTCAGAACTCTGCTGCATGTCTTATCTTCCGCCTGGACCGATATACTCATATCACCCCTCTCCTCAAGTCACTGCACTGGCTTCCAATTAGGTACCGCATACAGTTCAAGCTTCTCCTACTTACCTACAAATGCACTCGATCTGCAGCCCCTCCCTACCTCTCTACCCTCATCTCCCCCTACGTTCCTACCCGTAACCTCCGCTCTCAAGACAAATCCCTCCTTTCAGTACCCTTCTCCACCACCGCCAACTCCAGGATCCGCCCTTTCTGCCTTGCCTCACCCCATGCTTGGAATAAACTCCCTGAGCCCATTCGCCAGGCCCCCTCCCTGCCATCTTCAAATCCTTGCTCAAAGCCCACCTCTTCAATGTCGCTTTCAGCACCTAACCACCATACCTCTATTCAGGAAATCTAGACTGCCCCAACTTGACATTTCGTCCTTTAGATTGTAAGCTCCTTTGAGCAGGGACTGTCTTTCCTTGTTAAACTGTACAGCGCTGCGTAACCCTAGTAGCGCTCTAGAAATGTTAAGTAGTAGTAGTAGTAGTTTGACTAAAAAAGTTCAAAAGAGTCTAAAAAACAGAGGGACCCTTTTACCAAACCGCAGTAGCGCTACCGTGGACTTGGCATCCGGCATTTTGGCCCCACTGCTGGGCTACTGTGAGAGCCTGGCGGTACTGCTGACTCCCACCACCTGGCATTTTTGGTGCCAAAAAATTATTTTTAATTTTTTAGCACTGGGGGCTTACCATCAGGTTAGCACAGGAGCCCTTACCACCTCCTAACTAGGAATCGGTAAGCCCCCCCCCCCCCCGGAAATGGCCGCATGGCAAGTGTTTTACTTACCACACCACCATTTTTTAAAGTCCGTTTATCAGCAGTGGTAAAAGGAGGCTTTGGCGTGCAGCAAACCTGTGTGCCAATGAAGGAGTGGCCTAGTGGTTAGAGCACCAGTCTTGAAATCCAGAGGTGGCCGGTTCAAATACCACTGCTGCTCCTTGTGATCTTGAGCAAGTCACTTAACCCTCTATTGCCTCAGGTACAAACTTAGATTGTGAGCCCTCCTGGGACAGAGAAATATCCAGAGCACCTGAATGTAACTCACCTTGAGCTACTACTGAAAAAGGTGTGAGCAAAATCCAAATAAATAAATAAATGCCACTGCAGGGGTCTTTTTACCACCTCTTGGTAAAAGGACCCCATAGTAACATATTAAATGACAACAGAGAAGACCTGAATGATCCATCCAATCTGCCTAACAGTCACTCATTTTCAAGTCATGATTAAACCAACAATGAATGTGTTATAAAATACTTTGCCATTGTCTCTATTTGGCATTTCTGGAACAGAGACCATAGAAGTCCACCCAGCCCTGTCCTTATGTTCCAACTAGTGAAGTTGCTGTTGAAGCCCACTCCAGCCTATCCTAATCTGTCTTGTCATTTGTGGGACACAGACTATAAAGTCTGCCTGGCACTGTCCTCGCATTCTAAATTACTGGAGTTTCCGTTAAAGCCCTCTGTAGCCCATCCTAAACCGGATTGCCATATTCAGGACCCAAACTATACTAGCTTGCCCAGCACCGGCCTTAGTTTTTCACAGCCAGAGTCACCATCTAAGCGCCACTCGACATGCAAACACACATGCGACCATTTATGTTTTGTTTTTTATACCATTCATTTTCTAATTAGAGATCCTCTGTGTTCATCCCATGCCTGTATGTAATTGCTTTTAATTTTTAAACCAGATTCTAAAAAAGAATAAAAAAACCCAATTATAATTCTTAATATATGGATCTGAAATATCTTCCAGAGTACAATGTTTTGAACGTAAAACATGCTGCGAGAGAAAATTGTACAGAATTGATTGAGCAACTGACCATTTTCCTGGTGGCCAATAAAACAATATATAACTTATCAAATGAAGTCACCTACTATATCAAATACCAGAATTTCCAAATCTGTATTACTTAAGGAATCCCTCAAGGAAACAAATCTTTATAAATTAACACTAAACTGCCATCTCTTTTACCCAAGCATGGTAAATGCTGTATTTTATAACCTGGGGGGGGGGGGGGGGGGGGGCATAAATCGTGTATAATAGCATTCGGCTCAATGGACCAACATGCATTTATTTATTTGTTACATTTGTATCCCACATTTTCCCACCTATTTGTAGGCTCAATGTGGCTTACATAGTACCGGAGAGGTGTTTGCAGACTCCGGTGAGAACAAATACAAAGTGATGTTGTGGTAAGATGAAGTTCATGTGGCATAGCTACATTAGGGAAACGTACATCGGAAGAGTTGCGTTTTGTCCATTTCGTACTTTAGTTTTGTTGTGTTGCAGGGATCAGGTTTTAAGTTGGATCGGTGGTGTATGCCTTTTTGAACTGGTTAGTTTTTAGTGATTTCCGGAAGTTTAAGTGGTCATATGTCGATTTCAAGGCTTTTGGTAATGCGTTCCATAGTTGTGTGCTTATGTAGGAAAAGCTGGATGCATAAGTATTGACCCTACCGGAGCTTGGTTATGATGATATCCCAGGTGGAGAGTTTTTTTATTAGGATTTAATTACCGCCTTTTTGAAGGAATTCACTTAAGGCGGTGTAGATCTTCCAAAGGAAGTGAGATGTATTCTAAAAGAAATGAGTCCCAAGAAGCCAAAAGGCATTCTTGGGTTAAAACCCTAAGGGGGTCTTTTACTAAAGATTAGCTCAAGTTATCTGCAGCAGGGCCCATAGGAATAAAATGGGACCTGCTGCAGATAACTCGAGCTAACCTTTAGTAAAAGACCCCCTAAGTCTCCTGCCCAGCCTAGGGCACTAGAAGCATTCCTGGGTATAGAAACAGAGAGTGGGTAACAACATGAGAAGTGAGTGATCTGATCAGGGAATAGGGTAGAGAATGAGAACGTTCTATGGAGTGTGATTGTAATAATGAGGTGTGGAATATGGCCCTGCCCCATGAGTGGGAGAGAGTACATGCCATGTCAGTTTAGCATCAGAAAAAAACATAATCATGAAGAAGTGAGGTTGTAGGGGGGGGCAGACTCAAGAAAAATGTCAGGAAGTATTTTTTCACAGAGAGAGTGGTGGATACTTGGAATGCCCTCCCGTGAGAGGTGGTGGAGATGAAAACGGTAACGGAATTCAAAAATGCATGGTATAATCATAAAGGAAACCTGTTCAGAAGGACTGGATCCTCAGAAGCTTGGAAGAGATTGGGGTGGCAGCACCGGTGGTTGGGAGGCGGGACTAGTGGTTGGGAGGCGGGGTTAGTGCTGGGTAGACTTCTACGGTCTGTGCCCTGAAAATGACAGATACAAATCAAGGTCAGGTATACATATAAAGTAGCACATATGAGTTTATCTTGTTGGGCAGACTGGATGGACCGTACAGGTCTTTCTCTGCCATCATCTACTATGTTACTATCCTGCTTATTTTCAAAGGAGAAGGCCAGGAGAAGGCCGGCCTTCTCCTAAACCCGGCCAAATCGGTATAATCGAAAGCCAATTTTGGCTGGCTTCAACTGCTTTCCGTCGCAGGGCCGGCCAAAGTTCAAGGGGGCATGTCGGCAGGGTACTGAAGGCGGGACAGGGGCGTGGTTAAGAGATGGCCGGCTTCGGCCGATAATGGAAAAAAGAAGGCCATTTCTGACGAGCACTTGTCTGGCTTTACTTGGCCCATTTATTTTTAGGACCAAGCCTCAAAAAAGTGCCCCAACTGACCAGATGACCACCGGAGGGAATTGGGGATCACCTCCTCTTACTCCCCCAGTGGTCACCAACCCCCTCCCACCCCAAAATATATATATATTGTAAAGAGTATGTAGGACAGGTCCCAAAGGAACCCTGGGATAGGCCAGAATACCCCCGTTATAGGCAGGCATTCCCCAGGAAAAAACTAGAAATAAAGAACTACAACTCCCAGCATGCCCCAAGGGAGACCGGGGATAAGAGAAACTATGTGCATTCCCAGGGGTCTCCAGAGGAGGGCCGCAGGGGAAAGAATAAGGCTGATTCTCCAACCTGGTGGAAGAGGTGGTGGAACAGGTGGGTGGAGAAAGAAGAGCCACCAAAGAGCTTTAATGAAAGAAAGGGTGAGCAGCTGGGAGAAGGGCGGGGCGAGGAGAATATGGATTGGGCTCCTGAGGAGAGAGAGACAGAGAGTGAGCCTTGCCCTATGGAGTTGACTGAATCAGAGAACACCCTGGAAGAGCCGATGGACTTTTCGGCTCTGGCTCAGCGAAAGCCAAGGAAGTAGCGGGGCCAAGCCGGTCAAGCGGGAGGAGGTCAGGTAGGAGTATGACTGACCAAGAGGGTGGGACCCTAGGCTTTGAGCCCGCGCAAAGCCATTACTGTGTGTTTTGAAAGCCTGGCTAAATTGAGCTGTGTTTTGAAAGCTGGGCTAGAACTGAACTGTGGTTTTGAAAGCCTGGCTAAACTAAGCTGTATTTTGAAAGCTTGGCTAGAACTGAACTGTGTTTTGTTTTTGAAGCCTGGCTCAATTGAGCTGTGTTTTGGAAAGCTTGGCTAGAACTGAACTGTATTTTGAAAGCCTGGCTAAACTGAGCAGTGGAGTAAGGATTGGCTAAAAGTGAACTGTGTTTTGGAAAACCCCGCTACACCGAACCGGGTATTTTTTTTTTCTTTTATTATTTGCTGCTACTCTTCCCCAGGAGGGAGGGAGAGGAAGCAGCTGTGGAAGCCTGGACTGGGCAATTAACCGGCTTGAAAAAGGTGAATGATAACCGTGCTTTGTTTTGTGTTTTGGGGCCACAACCGAGGGAAGGAGGGAAGCCCCTCCTAGGCCATTAAAAAAAAGTCATTGTTTCTGAGGGGAAAAGGAGCAGTACTGGAAGGTGTTCTTCAGGCTGTGGAGAGCTGCAACCGCTGAGAAAAGAGGATCCACTTTACAATATAAACATTTTTGTGCCAGCCTGTATGCCAGCCTCAAATGTCATACCCAACTCCATCACAGCACTATGCAGGTCCCTGGAGCAGTTTTTAATGGGTACTGCAGTACACTTCAGGCAGGCGTACCCAGGCTCATCCCCCCTACCTGTTACACTTGTGATGGTAAATGGGAGCCCTCCAAAACCCACCACAAACCCACTGTACCCACATCTAGTTGCCCCCCGTTACCCTTTAAGGGCTATGGTAGTGTTGTACAGTTGTGGGTAGTGGGTTTGGGGAGTTTTGGGGGGGGGGCTCAGCACACAAGGTAAGGGAGCTATGCACCTGGGAGCAATTTGTGAAGTCCACTGCAGTGCCCCTTAGGGTGCCCGGTTGGTGTCCTGGCATGTGAGGGGGACCACTGCACTATAAATGCTGGCTCCTCCCATGACCAAAGGGCTTGGATTTGGCCGGGTTTGAGATGGCAACCATTAGTTTCCATTATCGGCGAAAACCAATGGCGGCCATCTCTAACGCCGGCGATTTCTAAGTGCGGCCCAAATGTTGAGATTTGGCCGGCCCCGCCGTATTATCGAAACGAAAGATGGCCAGCCATCTTGTTTCAAAAATACGGTCGGGTATGCCGCTTTATTTGGCCAGCCCCGGAGATGGCCGCCCTTATAGATGGCCAGTCCCGTTCGATTATGCCCCTGTACGTAAGTGGAACCTGCACAGAGTGCCAGATACAATTCTGGCCATGTTGTTGGGCAGACTGAATGGATGGTATAGGACTTTATCTGCTGATGTTTATCATGTTACTGTGTAATCCTGAATTTGTTTAAACTGTTGATGTATTTAAATTACAGAACAGTGACTAAATGGTTTCTCAAATAAATGTTTTTATATGCTAGTTAGAGGACTCATATCACATGCATAGCCTAATTAAAAATACAAAAACAAAAGGGACTTTTGTCTGTCAGCACTAGGAAAGTCCTAATAACCAAAACAGTGGCACGGGTGTATGAAATTTGTGGTATTCCTGCTGTAGAATAGTTGGGAAAAGACACCGTAAAGCTGTTCATACAGTATGTGTATCTAAAGCAGACAACAAAGCTTTCATTTGCAGCCCCAGTGTGCAGACATGGTAATGTCTAATTGCAGAAAAATGTCTGCCAGTCTGAATTGGTGACTATTTTTATATTCAAAGCTTGCTATTCACAGAATCCGTGCAAATAGGCATGAAGGTCAATATCTTCAAAGGTAATCTTAGTCGTGATTTATCACAGCAATCTACCCTGCCATTTCATTATTCACCTTTTTAAAATCCATACACATTTGAAAAGGGATTTTTGTTCATTTTTTATTTATAGAGACAGAGTGTGTGCAATCGCTTTTAATTGTTAAAAACCAGATTCTAAAAATATATGTAGTCACTAGGGCTTGAGGTGGTTTTATGGTATGTAAAGGACTCAAAACAAGATGCATATGTTTTTGGAACTCTGAAAGAAATAACATTCCTTAAAGCAAATGCAATAAAAGTCTGAAGATTTATTCTATCCCATGTTCAACCTCAAATGATTTTGTAGAGGAGGAGGAGGAGGAGGAGCCTAGTGATTCAAAAGCAGGGGAGCCTGGGTTCAAATCCAATTGACACTGTTGTGAACTTGGACAAATCATTTAGAACTAGATTCAGTAAATAGTACCCAAATTTTAGTGCCAAAAAAGAGCACTAAATGTTATTCTTAGAGGTGTAGCCAGACCTCGTGATGGGAGGAGGCCAGAACCCGAGGTGGGGGGCACATTTTGGTCTGCCACCCCGCCGCTATGCTCCTGCCACTACTCACCCACTGCCACAGCAAATACCTTGGCTGGTGGGGGTCCCCAACCCCCGCCAGCTGAAGTCTTGTCAAGCACCGGTCTCTGGCGCCGCTGCGTTGCGTTGCCTGCCCTGCTCTCTCTTCCCTTCATGTCCTGTACTCTCCTTTTAGTGAAATTGAGCATGCTCAGTTTCACTAAAAGGAGTGTGCCAGACTTGAGGGGAAGACAGAGCAGAGCAGGCAACGCGGCAGCGCCGGAGACTGGTGCTGGTAATGGCTTCAGCTGGCGGGGATTGGGGACCCCTGCCAGCAAAACCAGGGGCCTAGAGGAAATTTGGGGGGGCCCAGGCCCCTGTAGCCTCACATAGCTACACCACTGGCTATTCTATAAGCGGCGCTCCAAGTTGGGTGGCACTGGGATCCATGCCCAGTTTTGGGTGCAGAGAATTACGCCAACTGAAACCAAGTGTAAATCTCGGTGCACAAGTTGGGCAATGGGTCCCCTGAATTCTATACCATTGTGCGCATTTTATGGGAATGCCCCTGACCCTCCCATCATTACATCCCCTTTTCATATCCATTCTATAACAGGGCATGTAAATGTAGTTCTGCACTGATCTGCTGTTTTTGAGCCATTCCGGCACCTTGCTTCCATTATGACGCTTTTCTGTGCTGAGAAATCTGCATAGAAATAGGGCCAGATTCTATATATGATGCCTGAAAAATCTGCGTGGAAAATGTTTCCACTTAAGCATATTCTATAGGAGGAGCCTAGATTTAGGCATAGTATATAGAATACGTTTAGTTCATATTCCAGTGCATAAAACTATGCGCATCCCTTTACACCAATGAAAATGTGGTGTAAATCCTGTCACAGAGATTTAGGCATAGACGGCCGTATTCTATAACAGTGTGCATAAATTTTGGAACGCCCACCAAACACCCATTTCCCTGCCCATAACCATGTCCCTTATTGCCTGTCCGCAGTAGAATTTAGGTGCTCTGTGTTATAGAATATACTTAGCAATTTGTGTACATAAATTCTAATTATTGCCAATTAGTGCTCATTATTGCTTGTTAAGTGCTATTAACAATGCTAATTGGCTTGTTAAGCCAATTAAGTTACAAACATTGTTATAGAATATGCCTGGATTTTGGTGCGGAATCCTAGGTGCGCTGTGTAGAATCCGGGGGATAGCGCATAACCCTAAGCACCTTATGTAGAATTCCCTAGTTAATTCTCCATTATCTCGGGTACATTCAGATTGTAAGTCTTCTGGGCACCTACTGTACCTGAAAATAGCTTGCCTTGAGCTATCAGCGTAAAAGCATAAGCTACTTCTAAAACAATCTTCAACGATTTAAATAGGTTCAATCTGTAGTATAAGAAAACAATTTGAATTTCCATTTAAACCAGTGATTTTCAACCTTTTTCATCTCGTGCCATGCTGACAAGGTGCAAAAATTGTCAGGGCACACCATTAGTTTTTATAAGGATATATATTGTATCATTTAGATTGTGTTTAAAGCAGTGGCGTCCCTAGGGGGGGGCGGTGGAGGCAGTCCGCCCCGGGTGCACACTGCTGGGGGGGTGCCGCACCTGCGCGCCTGTCTGTCGTTCGTTCCATACTCCCTCTGCCCCGGAACAGGTTCCTGTTCCGGGGCAGAGGGAGCATGGAACGAACGACGGACAGGCGCATGCGGCACCCCCCAGTGGTGTGCACCCGGGCGGGGGGTTCTTTCGCCAGGGGGGGTCACGTTGCATCCGGGGGGAGTGCTGCACCCAGGGGACGGGGCACATCGGCGATCCGCCCCGGGTGTCAGCCCCCCTAGGAACGCCACTGGTTTAAAGTTCAATAATTACATTTTTAATCATTGTGTTCTTTATAGTTGGATATTTTTATTCAAGACAAGTTGGCAAAAGAACAACATTACACTTGAAAGATAATGAAATTAGCCACAAATTACGTGCATTCAAAAACATGGAAGGTGCCATTCAAAAAATATTCTGATTCTCATGTCATCTGAGCTATAGCAAATTAAGGGCCCTGTTTACTAAGGGGCTCTTTTACTAAGGTGCACTGAAAAATGGCCTGCACTGGTGTAGATGTGTGTATTTGACGCGTGCAGTCCATTTTTCAGCAAGCCTGCAAAAAAAGACATTTATTTGCTGAAAATGGACGTGCAGCAAAATAAAATCAGCGCACGTCCATTTTGGGTCTGAGACCTTACCGCCACCCATTGACTTAGAGGTAAAGTCTTATGTCTTAATCAGGCAGTAATCGTCAGCGCCCGGTTAGCGCCACGTGGTAGAAAATAGAAATTATTTTCTGCTGTGGTTTTTGGATGCACATAGAAATTAGAATTACCGACCGGGGCTCGTGGTAGCCGGGCAGTAATTCTAATTTGACGCATGTTCTACGCACTTAGGTGCCTATGCGTCTTAGTAAAAGGGTTCCTAAGCAGTGCTAGAGGCGCGCTAGCATTTTTAGCGCACTGCTCACTAACGCTAGAGACACCCATAGGAATGCATGGGTGTCTCTAGCGTTTAGCATACACTAAAACCGCTAGCACACCTTAGTAAACAGGGACCTAAAGCTTTCTACTACTAAGCACATTGTGAAATAATACAAAACCTGAAAAGAATTCTAATACACGTGTACACATTGCATTCATAGGAGCCAACTTTTGAAAATGATCGAGAGTGCTGAACTCATTACACAACAAATTTCCTCTCATCCAGTCCCTGAGCTCTGTATTAGAATAGGTTCAAGTTCCATTTTTCATCTATGCTGCTGATATTATGATCCTCCTCCTGTATCCAGAAGCTGGACCACTACATTGAATGATATTATTGACTGTGTTTCTGTGATTGAAAATTGGATCTTAGCTCATAAGCTGAAACTGAACTGCAAAAAAACCCCAAAAGTTCTTGAAATTGGGACCTATAGACTTGCCTGGGTTTCCTCAGAATTTTACCATCAGGTCTCATATTTTTAGTTTTGACCCCTGTTCTAGGATTTTGGAGGTAGAGGTGGATATTCTTTTGACCTTTATCCTCTACATAAATTTGATTATTGAAATCATTTTACATGTTGAAGAAGTTGAGAACCATTTGTAAACATTTTGAACCCCTCAAATTTAGATTATTGGTTCAGGCTCTTATTCTATCAAGAATAGACTATTGTGACATTTATCTAGGTTCTGAAAATTTGATAAAGAGATTGCAACTTGTTCAGAACACGGCAGCACATTTGATGTATTCAGCTTGCAAGTTTGATTCAATGACATCCTTTTGAGAGAACTTCACTGGCTTCCTGTAAAAGCTAGGGCTCAGTTTAAACTTTGTGTTACTAATTTTAAAATTTTGTGTGAAGATGTTCCACTGTGTATGAGTGAATGGACTATTTTGTTGCGTGGCAGCTCTGTTTACAAGCTTCAGAATCAAATGTGTCTAGCTTTTCCCGCAGTCAAAAAGACTAAGTCGAGAAGACTTCGATTCGTCTATATATTATCAGAAAATTTTAGTGTGAAACTCATTGCCTATTCATAGCAGGGTTCTCTCAGATTACTGGGCATTCTGTAAAGCACTTGAAACTTTATTATTTAACAAATATGTTACACTTGCGAATTACAGGGCAGGCAATGTGGACATGGGGAACAATGGCATAGCTACAGGTGGGCCTTGGCCCACCCAAAATAGTGGTACATTGTTAAAGCTGGTGGGGATCCCCAGGTTCTGCCAGTTGAAGGGATCCTGCTCCAACAGCCCAGAACACTCCCATAGTCGCTGCTGTCGGTGGCACTCTGCATGCTCAGCTTTTGCACATGCACAGGGGACAGGAAACTGGCTTAGCGGCGGCCCATAGAGAGTGTCGCTAGCTGCAGTGAGTACAGGAGTGTGCTGAACCACTGGAACAGGACCTTCTCAGCTGTCAGGGCTTGGGGATCTCCGTTAGCTCAGGTATTGATTCAATTTGGGGTCATTGGGGGGGGGGGCAAAATAGTGTGTGCCCACCCCAGAGGCGTAGCCAGACAACAGATTTTGGGTGGTCCTAGGCAAGAAATGGGTGGGCACCATGTTCTCCCCTCCCTCCACCACCACCAAAAAAATATCTCAGCACGCTTCTTTCCACCTTGGCAGTTTGCAGCAGGCATGCGCTGAAAACTGAGAATGCGCAGGTGCCAGTATCATGGAGAGTAATGTTTTCATTACCAATGCCATCAGGGGGGGGGTAGTATTCAGCTGGTGGAACTTGGGATCGCCACCAACTACCACTAAACATGTGCTACTGTTGGGTGGGTCTGAGCCCTAAGTGGGTGGGCCGTGGCCCACTCAGGCCCACATGTGGCTACGCCACTGGCCCACCCAGCTTTGGGCTCAGACCCACTTAAATTGGCATCTCTGGCTACACCTGTGGCCAAATCAAAGGTTAAGGTCCTGCCTATCTCTCCTCCTCCTTCCTACCCCATGCAGCTAGCCAGCATCATACTCACTCTCTGTCTTTCTCTTCACTCCTCCCCTCCCCCTCCCTGATTTAGTCCATTCAGAGCACTTTTCTTTTCCCCACAACTAGTCCCTCTCTCTCCTCAGCCCATCTACAACCACACTCTCTTTTTTCCCCCCCAATTGTTTTTTTTCACTTTCTCCTAATTTCTTCTTCCTCCTTTCTCCTCTGCCCTCTTTCCCCCCTCCCTATTTCCCCTGTACTTTTAATTTTTTCTCCTCCTCAACGGGTATAATTTGATTTTTTTATATTTGGGGACTGAGTTTAATAACTCTCTGCCTGCCCAACTCCCTACATCTTTTAAGCCTACCCTGCTTCTCTTTTCCCCTTGGCCTAACCTTCTACTTCCCTCCACTGCCCAGTAAGGTCCAATATACCTCTCCCTAGCCAGTTGCCATTCTATGTAGGTTTGGCTCAGCCCTCCTTTCACTTCTTCCCATTTCTCATTCTCCTCTACAGGTGAGACTTCCTTTCATTGGTAGGTTTAACTCATTTCTATTTGTGACTCCCCATCGTCCACAAGTTTGGATTGTTTCCCTGCTCTGCTTTTCCTTGCCCCAGTCGCATCCCTGTTTTCTAGACTGGTCCTGCTTCCCCATTCCCTGCACTGCAGTACTTCTGGTACCTGCAGATTACAGCAGGGATGTAGCCAGACCTCGAGGTGGGAGGGGGCCAGAGGCCAAGGTGGGGGCATATTTTAGTCATCTTCCCCCTCCACCACCACCCCTCTCCGTTGCCTTGCTGCCCCCCCTCCACCGCCCACTGCCGCCGCTGTACATCTTGGCTGGTGGGGGTCCCCAACCCTTGCCAGCTGAAACACCACCGCCACAAATACCTTGGTTGGCAGGGGTCCCCAACCCCCACCAGCTGAAGACTTCATCCAGCGCTGGTCTCCAGCACTGCCACATTGCCTGTCTTGCTCTCTCTTCCCTCTCTTTTGCTGCCCTTCTGATGCAACTTCCTGTTTACGCAAGGGAGGAAAAGGGAAAGAGGATCTGAGCAGGCTGCAAGCAGCCGCTGTGAATTACTGTCACTGCTAGGTAACCTCCTTGAAGGTGCGGTTTAAGGTAGACTGGGGAGGTTGGCAAGAAAGAGAGAGAGCAGTTGCACTTAGGGATGGAGGGGGAAAGAAAGAGAAAATGCTGGAACCATGAAGAGGTGGAGGGAAGAAAAAGAAAAATGTTGGACCTGTGGGAGGGGAGGGATGAAAAAGAAAAATACTGGAGCTGGGGCGTGAAGGGGAGGGAAAGAAAGAGAGAAAAGCCATGGACTGGAGGGGTGTGTGTGTGTGGGGGGGGGGGGTGGAAGTGATGACCTGAGGAGAAGGAGGGAAGAAAGATGGAGAGAGAGAGAGAAGTGATGGACTCACGGGGGTAGGAAGAAATGATGAATCCAAGGGATAGTGAGGAAGAAAGAGAGAAATGATGGACCTGAAGGGGAGAGAGGATGTTGGACCACAGAAGTAGGGAAGCAGGGGGACAGGAGAAAAATGGTACAGGGATATGCTGGGGAGGGACAAAACATGCAGATGTCGGACTACAATGGAGGAAGGGAAGGTGGGGGAGGGAAGAAACATGCAGATGGGTTACAACGGAGGAAGGGAAAGAGTTGGGGAAGAAAGGAAGGGATGCTGGTGATAGAGGGAGGGGAGAAACTGGGAATGGGGGAACCATGGAGAGGTCATGGAGGATTGTCAGGGAGATGAGTGAGAGGAGGATAATATGTACATAGGGTAAACATGTGGTAATGGGGAGTATATGAAAGGTAAACGGAATTAGGAGGCAGGGAAAGAATGAGATGGGAACTGGGAGAGCTAGAGGATGAGAGGATGAGAGAAGGAGATGAAAAGTTGATAGGTAGTTGAAAAGTAAAAAGAAGTAGCTAGTGGACTGAGGGGAGAGAAAGTGGTTGAAATCTAAGTTGACAGAGACAGAGAGGTAGAAAAAGAAAGGGAGGAAAGAGCTAAAACAGAAACATCAATATGTCAGAGAAAGACAGAGAGGAAAGCAGAAAAGAAAAATTAGGATCAATGTGATGGGGAAAATGCCCTGACAGCAATGGTAGAAAACATTTATTCATCATCTGGAGACCCCCAACTGCAGATGTATGTGTTGTTTCTCAGAGAAGTAACTTTTTTTGACATTCCTCCCCCCCCCCCCCCCCCCCCCCCACACACACACACACATCTTCCATTATTTTTTATGGTAAGAAAAATGTACAATTAATTTTCTTTTCCTTCCATGAAAACCTTTGAGAGCTGATCTGTGTTGATTTGCTTCATTGTACTCTTATCATATTCTATTGGAACAGAATATGAACACATTAGAGCATGCACCAGTTTTCCTCCCTGCATCCTCATCAGGCTCCTTATGGTCACTGCTGAAGCTCAGCCCTTGCCATTGTTATCTACGTTGTTGGTCTGCTGTATTTTGCATCGCAGATCTTCCTCTCATGTGTTTCATATCCTGGTACTGCCTGGTTTGCCTAACTAATGTATCACCTTATGTGCCATCCAACTGCTGCAGTCACCTCTGGCCTACCTTGGTTACTACCGTTGAGCAAGTTCAGGCTCCTGAATGAAATCTCTTACCAGTTTTTCTGGCTTTATTGTGAGGTAAGTGGCCTGGGTCTAACAGAGAAAGTTCAAGGTTGTCTTTATTTGTTTTTCCACCTAAAGCAAGGCCATCACTCTACGCTGGCTGCAAAGAGCAAGTACTAAAAAAAACTCCAGACAGCCCAGAACACAGCAGCCAGACTCATATTTGGAAAACCAAAATACGAAAGTGCAAAGCCCCTACGAGAGAAGCTACACTGGTTGCCACTCAAAGAACGCATCACGTTCAAAGTATGTACCCTAGTACATAAAATCATCCACGGCAAGGCCCAAGCTTACATGTCTGACCTGATTGACCTACCACCCAGGAATGCCAAAAGATCATCTTGCACATTCCTTAATCTTCATTTCCCCAACTGCAAAGGCCTAAAATATAAACTAATGCACGCATCAGCCTTTTCCTATAAGAGCACGCAATTCTGGAACGCATTGCCACGCAACCTAAAAGCGACCTATGAACTGACCAACTTCTGCAAACTGCTGAAGACCCATCTCTTCGACAAGACATACCACAAAGACAAAACCATGTGAAATCCCCACATATATCTAATAATGTTAAGAATGCCTTACATTATATCATTATCATGTTTTCCATTACCATGCAACCCAAAATACTTCTGTAACACTAAATGTCAATTCTCCTTTCATTTCCACTATCCATTGTAAGCCACATTGAGCCTGCAAAGAGGTGGGATACAAATGCAATAAATAAATAAATAAATTACAATCAATAAAATCACAAAAAAAGGAACTCAATGGAAAATAAAATAGTAAAGAAAGTAGGTAAAGGAAAGAGGAGGGGGTAGGAGAAATAGCTGCATGCTACAACCCAAAAGACAAGAGTGACAGGAAGCAGTACACTCTCTCCTCCACTCTATATTTGTATTAACATTTATAATCCACTCTTACCCAGGGCAGAGTGCAATAAAACATACACAATTGTACAAATAAATGTTACATGATCAAAGACGTTATAAAAGGTAGAATCATCCAAAGCTGTCCAACCAGGGGACAATCTAATAAACAAAGGCAAGCCTTATGATGCATGAATGTAATAAGCTAAACATAAAAAAATGTTCCTCGAGCTGCCACATGAACAGGGAAAATTGTGTCTGATTTTTCAATTGAAGGGGCAGTTTGTTCCATTTAACTGGTCCAGCCACTAAAAACACTCCTTTTTTAGTCACTCCCAAGCACAGATGCTGCAAAGAGGGAACAATAAGACCACTGACCACAATTTGATATACCACAAGTGATCCCTGAGGCAACTATGTGGTTTACAATTTCTATTAGAGGTACTTTGCACTTTCCCTAATGGGTTCACAATCTAAGTTATTGTACACCGCCTTGAGAACAGATCCCTTTGGCTTCTCAAGGACATACAAGGGCAACAACCCAGCGCATTCCCCCTTAAAACTGCCGAGGCTGCAAAATGTGGCCCTGCTGGCTGTGAAGAAAAGTACACAGCTTCTTGGTACCGATAATCAAAAGTAAACGCAGGTGCTAGAGGCCATTACTAGCACCCGCATTTACCAACACAGAATGATCAGAGAGGTCTAGCACAACAAACGAGTGCGTCAGGACTTAGAGCAGATGGTATGCAAATATAGTCAAGCTCATTTAAAGGAGATCATTTTGTATTCCTCCTCAATGGTCAGAAAAGAGCACCCGAAACGAAGGTGCCTTACTGCTGTAAAAAAAAATAACGCAGGCATTAGGGTGTTAGAAGAGAAGATTTCCCATGATTCTTTCTGCAAAATCTACCAGTTTTGATTGTTTTTGGAAGCAGAAGGGAGCCCGTGCAAGCCCTTGAGCACTGGTTGTGAGAAACAGCAGAACTGAACATGAAGCACACAGTGGCATTCTTATCCTGAATCTAAATTTAGTGGCCATGCTTAAAAAAAAACAAAGAACACATTGGCATCTGTTACCTGCATCTAAATATAAGCCTCTAGATTAAACGCTTATATTTAGGCTGCAGAAAGCAGATGCCAATTGGTGCTGAACTCTTCTGCGCATGCGCCAAACACAATCCTTCCACCAAACCCCCTAATGCTCAAAGCTATGCGCGTGTCTATATTTGCGCATTAGGGTGTTTTTCTTCTGTGCTGTTCTGGAGCTATTTAGAATAGCGCCGGAGTTTTGATCATCGGCCTACTTGTCCTCCTCTCCTTCTGAGTTTTGCAGCACCTCCTGCTGTCTTTCCAGCTCCTGTCCCCTTGCTTTGACTAAAGTGCAGCATGAGTAGCTAAATGGTGCCATATGTGCAGTCCTGGATTCTTGCTCCTTGTTACTCTGTTTTCCTCTGTCCAGAAATGCTTGGTCTCATTCTTTCTCTGCCATTCGCTCTCCATCCTATGTATTGCTCCATATTTCCAAGACTCTAATTGCATGCTTGTGGTAACATCACTGCTGATGTGCATACCAAGCACACTTTGCTCTTTTGTATGTGGTTTCACATGTTTTCCCCTGCATCTTATTCCCAGCGTGTGAGCAGTGCTCATTTTGTGTATCTGTGTTACAATTTTCATAGTTTCCTTCTCAATCACTATGGCAAGTTTGGGACCCCAGAAGATGTCAATTTTAATGTCAAATCACTTAGGGGCCCTTTTACTAATGCTTAGCACACACTATCTGCTAAGAAACCTATAGATCAGTGTTCTTCAATGCAAGGCCTGCAGGACAATGGCAGCCCACAAGGACCTCTTGGCTGCTCCTGCCATCATTCTGGGGTTTTTTTTCTTTGTGACTGCATGCATGCCGCAGGACTTACTCTTGGAGACTTCACTGATCAGGTTGCAGGCCAGGCCCCTCTTCTACTTTGCCTATAGAGACAGTTTATACAGCACAGGCACAGCCTTCTTTATTGGTTGGAGCACATGAAGTCTGAGAAGCGGTGGAAAGTGAACCCAGGCTGGAGCTGTGCGGGCTTGATTCCCTATTGCTGCCAAGTCACCTGTGGCTAGTGAAGTGCCCTCTTGCTGATGGTTCGTGCTTCCTTCCTCCCTTTCAAGTTTTTTGTCATGTGGGCACCATCAATTCCCTCTTTTAACTTTGGTTGGGGGGGGGGGGGGCTGGATTTAAAAAAAAAACCAAGCATCAGGCATTAGGCCACCTCCTTTGAAGTATTCAGCCCCTGCAACTGTCACCAACATCTCTTCCTCTCTCTATCTAACTTCCCTTTGTCATGCTGCCACCTACCTGAAAGTGTGGACTGAGTATCAATATCACTGCCCACCTGAAGGTGTGAGCTGAGTATCTGTGAAGATATGTTTTCTCCTGGGCTCAGCTCTGTCCCACAAGAACCTTCTAGTAAGTTTAATAAGCCCATGATCCTTTTGGTAATAGTCCAAGATGACTATAATAATCCAAAACAAGCACACCTGCCATTAGAATATAGAACCAACCCCAACTCTCCAGCTTATGCAGTCTTGGGGGTCTTGCAATGAGTCCCCCTTTCAGGTCAGGGTGAGTTGGGGCTATGAACACACCCCCTACAGATCTTCTAAGGACCTGTGGGAAAGAATGTTCCTCCCCCCCCCCCCCCCCCCGCTCCCAACAGGGGTCTTTCTGCCCTTACACAATCTTATTAGCAAGGATTGTCCATAGTCTAACTTGCCTATTTAAATTGTATGCAAATACAGATTTTACATTAGTCACTGGTGCTTGCCACTTGCTTCTAGCATTCAGGGAATTCCAAATCAATCCCAGAAGGGTTAGTCCTCCCCTGTCACCTCCTGCGTAGCCTATACAGACTAGCTACTACCTCCCAGGTTGTCACCCTAACTGTATGGGTGGGTTGTGGGACTAACTTCAAATCTAGATGATTAATTTATTACACCTAGCATGTTATTATTATTAACCAATGATTAATAATTGTGGACATCTTTTTATAGTTTGTTGTCACTGTCGTGATTACACAGCAAGAAAAAGACTATGGAGTGAACTGAGTATGCACAGAGTACTGATGGTGGTTGTTAGAAAGTATGCTGCTGACTTTTTTATACCAAGTGAGGTTTAGGCTTTGGAGCTATTTGGCTGGTGAGGCTTAGGTATCCCTGTTAGCCATTCAAGGTACTGCAGGTAGATAGAGGGGCCTGAGCTCAAAGTGGAGGGGTTCAGCCCCCCCCCCTATGCCACTAGGTCAGCCTGGTCCCCCTTTGAGGCTGGGCCCAGGGAATCTTGCCCCCCCCCTCTCAGCAGGCCTGCTTATGGGCTTCCTCTCATTTGCCGCAGGGGAGTCGCTAGTGAGGCTTTGTAAAAGAAGCCCATAGTTACTGACGCTATTAAATAGTTTGGGAATTTGTCCTATGCACCGCTTTGGATAGCAAGATGGAAGAAAATGTGAGCTGTCAGTATATTACAAGTAAAATATTACAGTTCAGTATACTTTTTCCTACATCTGTACTTTATTCATTCAGATCCTCGGCAAACTATGGCATTCCAGATGTGGAGGAGTGCCTTAGGTGATTAATGTAAAACACTGAGGGCAATATTATCCTTGGAAAGTACTGCTTCCTCTCTTCCTGAGTGGGCCAAAGCTTCCTACTGTGACGCAGAATCTTAGTCTATATATAATTGATGAAAACCTAACTAAATTTGTATAAAAAAGAAACAAAGAATACTCCACAAGGAAACATCTTGACTGCAAGAAGAGAATTTCCTGCTTAGAATGCTGATCTTCCACTGCTCATGTTTTTCTTTGTTCTTCAGTTCTGTATGGAATGTTATAGTTCTTTTGCAGAGTTGAAAGGAGCATGAGCCGGTTTTTCGTCCAAGAGCGCTAGGAATTCAGAATAGCATGGCATGTTTATTTGGAAGGTCAGATGAGTGGCACTATTTGCCACATGACACAGTTCCTGTGAATCAGGAACTCTTATGTGGGAGCTCATAAACATAACCTTATGTTTATGTTTATTCAAAATTTAATACTTTGCCTTAGCTCTCAAGCAGGAAAAAAGGCAGTTTACAGGTCAGAGTAAGAAAGGAATACCATCTTGTACTGACATAAGTAAACATACAAGAGTAAACACAACAAACTCACACCACAGTTTTATGATTACCAAGCACCAGGCTCTACTTTCTGGAAAATACAATCACTTTTTTTTTTCATTTCATAAAGATTCAGTTGCATTCATCAGTTCATTTTTAACCAGGCTGCAATTGTGGCTAGTTTGCATTGAGTGAAATGCGATTGATCTTGGCTCTGTACAAATATTGCCTTCTTCAGAATGTGATGTGGTGATTCACATTTCACTTGTTGAAACTGGATTTTAGTATCCACCCATCAAACTCAACTGAATATAGGTAATTGACTAGTGAAGTGCTGACTGGGATCCTGGAAGCCCTTTGTTCATTACTTCATGAAAAATGTGTCTCAGTACAGAAGAAGAGCTAGGGGGGATCCCTTAATAAGACACTGGTCATACCATATCCTCCCTCTCTCACATTTCTTCTAGAATATACATATTTTTAAGTCTGTCTCCATACATTTTATGAAGAAGACTATTGACCATTTTAGTTGCCACCCTCAGGACCCAATTCCATCCTATGTATATCTTTTTGAAAGTGTACATAAGTACATAAGTACATAAGTAGTGCCATACTGGGAAAGACCAAAGGTCCATCTAGCCCAGCATCCTGTCACCGACAGTGGCCAATCCAGGTCAAGGGCACCTGGCACGCTCCCCAAACGTAAAAACATTCCAGACAAGTTATACCTAAAAATGCGGAATTTTTCCATTTAATAGCGGTCTATGGACTTGTCCTTTAGGAATCTATCTAACCCCTTTTTAAACTCCGTCAAGCTAACCGCCCGTACCACGTTCTCCGGCAACGAATTCCAGAGTCTAATTACACGTTGGGTGAAGAAAAATTTTCTCCGATTCGTTTTAAATTTACCACACTGTAGCTTCAACTCATGCCCTCTAGTCCTAGTATTTTTGGATAGCGTGAACAGTCGCTTCACATCCACCCGATCCATTCCACTCATTATTTTATACACTTCTATCATATCTCCCCTCAGCCGTCTCTTCTCCAAGCTGAAAAGCCCTAGCCTTCTCAGCCTCTCTTCATAGGAAAGTCGTCCCATCCCCACTAACATTTTCGTCGCCCTTCGCTGTACCTTTTCCAATTCTACTATATCTTTTTTGAGATACGGAGACCAGTACTGAACACAATACTCCAGGTGCGGTCGCACCATGGAGCGATACAACGGCATTATAACATCCGCACACCTGGACTCCATACCCTTCCTAATAACACCCAACATTCTATTCGCTTTCCTAGCCGCAGCAGCACACTGAGCAGAAGGTTTCAGCGTATCATCGACGACGACACCCAGATCCCTTTCTTGATCCGTAACTCCTAACGCGGAACCTTGCAAGACGTAGCTATAATTTGGGTTCCTCTTACCCACATGCATCACTTTGCACTTGTCAACATTGAACTTCATCTGCCACTTGCACGCCCATTCTCCCAGTCTTGCAAGGTCCTCCTGTAAAACTCTGGATGGATAATGTAAGGAAAGAAAGGGGAGATGCTGGACATTGTGGGGCAGAGGGCTTTGAGCTGGAGTGTGCTTAGAGCAGAGCTTCCCAAACAGAGGGTCAAGACCCACATGGGGGCTACAAAGCCTCCCTTTGTGGGTCACGACCTAGCTGGGCTCTCCATAGGTATATCATTATTCTGCACCTTCAGGAGGTCACACAATTTTATTTGGCCGCTATCATGGGGTCACAGCCAGAAAAAGATTGGGAAGCACTGGCCTAGAGTGTCAGATACTCGAGCTGGCACTGGTCAGCTCATTAAATTTCTGTTGTGGACTAAATGGTTTCTTCATTTGCCATTCAAGATGGTTTGTTGAGCTCCTGGTTTATCAAGAGATTTCTCCATCCTAAGTCTAAACATAATATCCTGTCCGAAGCTACTTCTGCTGGGGTTATAGCCTGATGGCTGGATAAATATTGAACTTCAGCTTGAACTATTATGTTTTTAATTTTTGCCGACTGTCACAGTCTGAACTTGTGCTCTGTGATCCACAAAAATCTTGGGATTTGAAATTGATGACAACTTTGCTATTGTGATACTATTTAAGTACAGAGCAGCTAGAAACTGTGTGAGAACGACCACAAAATATTATTTACTTTTACACTTGTACAAAGCATGAACCATTATCAACACAAAGAGCCAAAATAGCATGAGGGCCATGAAAACAATCTGCCACAGCTAGTCTGGGATGGAAAACAGCTTGGCAGAAATGCCAGAAAAACATCAGCCATGCCTTCACTGGAAAGCAGAAAAAGTGTTTGTGTGCGAAACAAAAATGTCAGACAACACAAACCACAGGTCATTGGATAGAAACAAGCTTAAATATTATCTTTCCATGCTTTGCTGTTTTATGTTATGTTCACCAGCTCAGTCAAAATACAGCACCCAGCACTGGGCTCAATGCTTGTTTTCATTATCTTTCCCGGTGTCCAAAGTTCTGTTGTTGTGTTTGCAAAGCAGGCGCCTTGCTAAGCTGCTCAAAAGTCCGGTACAGCAGGGGGCAGAGTCCGGCTACAGATCAATTCCAGAGTCCCAGCAGCAAAAAGGGAGGAGGATTCATTCACCAGACACATGGGGGAAAGCAAACACACAAAATAAAATAACAGGACATGCAAATCATGAATGGAAAAAGGAATACCAAACGTGAAACATAATTATTCATTGCTAATGTTGTTTTTGATGTATAACATTTTGTGAGGTCTGAGGTGTGAAAGGACTGAGGTTAAAAGAGGTCATGACAGTTTACATGATCTGACGGCAAAATAGCTTTGCAACACAGTGTGACACACGAGTGGAGTGGGCAGGGCTGCCAGTGAATTTGTTCTAGAGCTGAAATGCCTGCATTTGCAAAATTAGCTTGAGTAGCCACATATTTGGCCCTGGAGAAAACCGGGCTCATCAGATAAAACTGAACCTGTTTGACCTTGAAAGCTCACACGTCACATGGTCTTTAAATAATCATTTCCTTATGTGGGTTGAATACAATATATCACAGCTGTCCAAACTAGCCCTGGGATTCTATTTCAGAATTACAGCATATTTTGCTACACAAAAAGAGTCTTTTGTACTAGAGTCTCTTATCTTTACTCTTCCACTTATAACCAAATTTAGCAAAGGCATACAGTATAATCAAGGACGTAGGCATCTTTATTTGTTTGGAGTTAGCTCATGTCTTTTCCAGTTGCAGCTCAAGGCAAGTTGTAGTCAGGCACAGGAGATACTTCCCTATCCCTGGAAGGCTCAGAATCTAAGGGGTCCTTTTACAAAGGTGCGCTGAAAAATGGCTTGCGGTAGTGTAGGCGCGGGTTTTGTGTGCGCGCCGATCCATTTTTCAGCACGCCTGTAAAAAAGGCCTCTTTTTTATGCTGAAAATGGATGTGCAGCAAAATCAAAATTGCTGCGCGTCCATTTTGAGCCTGAGACTTTACCGCCAGCCATTGACCTAGTGGTAAAGAATCTGGGTGGTAATGACCTACGCATGTCAAATGCCACTTGGTGCACGTCCATTATGCATGCCAGAAAATAAAAAATAGTTTGCGGACATGTGCCAAAATTGAAGTTACCGCAAAGGCCACGCGGTAACTGGGCAGTAACTCCAATTTTGCCCACGTGGCTTAATAAAAAGGCCCTTAAGTTTGTACCTGAGGCAATGGAGGGTTAAGTGACTGACCCAAGGTCACAAGAAGCTGCAGTGAGATTTCAACCAGGCTTCTTTGATTCACAGCTTGCTGCTCTAACCATTAGGCTACTCTTCCTATGGGTTGGTGGTGTACAACATTAAAGATCAGTTGGGAACAGAATTCAAATCACTGTTCTTACCAATAGAGCTGATTCTAGGAGTTGGCGAGGGTAAACATGGCAGGGGCATGAGGACTGCATAGCTTGTTTAAGGAAAAAAAGTATGAATGCTGTCAAGTCATGATGAGCACAGATGTGACTGGAAATTTCAGAAAAATGGTTGGATATCTGTATCTAGGTCTTTGTAATTAACCTTTGAGAATATGAAACACACTAAGAAACACTTGACTAACCAGAAAAATGCAATGGATGCATTGACTCCTTAAGGAAATTAAAAGGGATCAATACCATCAGTGTAAAAACAGTAGCTGGCCTTTAGCAGGGGCCTGAGAACTAGGAGAACTGGGCTCAGTTCCCACTGCAGCTCCATTTAACCCTGGGGAAGTCATACATAATCCCCCATTGCCTCAGGTACAAGACAAGTACCTGTATATAATATATTAACCACCTTGACTGTAACCATAGAAAGCATACCAAATACCACACTCTTTCCCCTTATTTCTTATAGCCCCAGCTTCCTTTGGATATTTGTACTGAACTGTCTTTTAAGCATTTTAAAATGGCAGTTAAACCTTGGTTATTCCAAGAGGCCTACAAAGTCTTTTGTTGTAGGATGTCTTCTGGGGTCACTTTTTTTCCTGATCTCAGAAGATAGTTTGTCATGCTGCTCTAGGCTTATTATTTTGCGAATGTTGTCCTTTGAGTGGATCTTTCCTATGAAGATGTAAGAGATCTGCCTATACCGGAAATGGTTGTCAAGGGTGATGATGAGAAGGAACTGAAAGAAATCTCAGTGAACCTGGAAGATATACTGAGCCAACTCGACAAATTAAAGAGTAGAAAAATCACCTGGACTGGATGGCATACATCCAAGGGTACTCAAAGAACTCAAGCATGAAATTGCTGATCTGCTGTTAGTAATATGTAACTTGTTGTTAAAATTGTCCTTAGTACCTGTAGATTGGAGGGTGGCCAATGTGACGCTGATTTTTAAAAAGGGTTCCAGGGATGATCTGGGAAATTACATATCAGTAAGCCTGACATCAGTGCCAGGCAAAAGAGTGGAAACTATTATAAAGAATAAAATTATGGAACACGTAGACAAACATGGTTTAATGGGACACAGTCAACATGGGTTCAGCCAAGGCAAGTCTTGCTTCACCAATTTGCTTCATTTCTTTGAAGGCATGAATAAACATGTGGATGAAGGTGAGCTGGTTGATTGTAGTGATCTAGATTTTCAGAAAGCTTTTGATAAAGTTCCTCATGACAGACTCCTGAGAAAATTAAAGAGTCATGGGATAAGAGGCAATGTTCTGGTGTGAATTAGGAAATAGTTATTGGACAGAAAACAGAGGGTAGGTATAAATGATCATTTCTCTCAATGGAGGAGGGTGAACAGTGGAGTGCCACAGGGATCAATACTGGGACTGGTGCTATATAGCATATTTATAAATGATTTGAAAATCAGAATGACAAGTGAGGTGATTAAATTTGCAGATGACACAAAACTATTCAAGGTTGTTAAAACACCTTCAGATTGTGAAATATTGCAGGAAGACCTTAGGAAATTGGAAGATTGGGCATCCAAATGGCAGATGAAATTTAATGTGGACACATGCAAGGTGATGCACATTGGAAAGAATAATCTGAATCATAGTTAACTGATGCTAGGGTCCACCTTGAGGGTCAGCACCCAAGAAAACGATCTGGGTGTCATTGTAGATAACACACTGAAATCTGCTCAGTGTGTGGTGGTGGCCAAAAAAGCAAACAGGATGCTAGGAATTATTAGGAAAGGGATAGTGAATAGGACTGAAAATACTATAATGCCTCGTATCACTCCATGGTGTGATCTCACCTCGAGTATTGCGTTCAGTTCTAGTCACCGTATCTCAAAAAAAATAAAGCAGAATTAGAAAAGGTTCAAAGAAGAGTGACCAAATTGATAAAGGGATAGAACTCCTCTGGTATGAGGAAAGGCTAAAGAGGTTAGGGCTCTTCAGCTTGGAAAAGAGATGAATGAGGGGAGATATGATTGAGGTCTACAAAATCCTGAGTGGTGTAGAAAAAGTAGAAGTAAATTGATTTTTTATTCGTTCCAAAAGTACAAAGACCAGGGGACACTCGAGGAAGTTACTTGGAAATACTTTTAAAACAAATAGGAGGAAATGTTTTTTTAATCAGCAAATAGTTAAGCTCTGGAACTCTTTGCCAGAGGATGTAGTAACAGCGGTTAGCGTATCTGGGTTTAAAAAAGGTTTGGACAATTTCCTGGAGGAAAAGTCCATAGTCTGCTATTGAGACAGACATGGGGAAGCATGGAATGTTGCCATGATTTGGATTTCTGCCAGGTACTTGTGACCTGGTTTGGCCACTGTTTTGAAAATAGGATACTGGGCTAGATGGACCATTGGTCTGACCCAGTATGGCTACTCTTATGTTCTTATTGTTCTAATGTTGGCATTCTTTTCCTTTTATCCTTCGTAGTTTGTTCACCACTTTGACCTGCTTGTCAGTTAATGGCAGTATAGAAAGTATAAATAAACTATAAACTATTAAAAAAAATGAAATGAGTTTTACAAAATGTATGGAGAAGAAGAGTTGAGTAAGTAAAGAGCTGTGGAGTAGCCCACAAAGATAACGCATGGGTTTTAATGTTGCAATGAACACACCAGAGGAAACAAAGCAACGTTAGATGGTCTGTTATGTCAAAGGTAGTGCTGAAGTTCAAAATTACTGTAGGAGGGACTAAGAACCATGTTCAGGGCAAAAAAGATGGTTGTTAAGTACTGCACCGGCCTTGTTTTACTTCTTATCTGTGGAAGGCTCAGTGTGTGGTGGCGGTAAAGAAAGCAAATAGAAAGTTAGGTATTATTAAGGAAAGAAATGGAAAACAAAAATGAGGATGTTATAATGCCTTTGTATCATTCCATGGTGCAACCATACCTTGAATACTGTGTGCAATTCTGCTCACCGCATCTCAAGAAAGATATACAGGAATTAGAAAAGGTACAGAGAAGGGCGACAAAAATGTGGGAGGACTTCCCTATGAGGAAAGACTGAAGCAGCTAGGGCTCTTCAGCTTGGAGAAAAGATGGCTGAGGGGACATATGATAGAGGTATATAAAATAATGAGTAGTGTAGAATGGGTAGACATGAATCGCTTGTTTACTCTTTCCCAAAATGCTAGGACTAGGGGGCACACAATGAAGCTACAAAGTAGTAAATTCTAAACAAATTTGAAAAAAAATATTTCTTCAACCAATGTGTAATTAAACTCTAGAATTCGTTGCTAGAAAATGTGGTAAAGGCAGTTAGCTTAGCGGGGTTTAAAAAAGGTTTGGATATTTTCCTAAAAGAAAAGTCCTTAAGCCATTATCAAAAAAGACATGGGAAAACCCACTGCTTATTTCTAGGATAAACAGTATAAAATGTATTGCACTGCTTTAGGATCTCGCCAGGTACTTGTGACCTGGATTGGCCATTGTTGGAAACAGGATACTGGGCTTAATGGACCTTCAGTCTGTCCAAGTATGTCAATGCTTATGTTCTTATATTCTTAATATTGGATGTGGCACAAGAAAAGATAGATGGGTAAAAACTAAAGGGTCCTTTTACTAAAGCACGCTAACAGATTTAGCATATGCTAACAGCGCACTGTAAATGCTAAGGCACCCATTATATTCCTATAGGCATCTTATCATTTAGTGTGCCCTAGTAACAGGACCCCTAAGATAGGTGAAGACTAGTATCTTCATGAGAGGGAAGGGTAGAGGTGAGATAGTAATTTCACAGACAATAAAGGCAAGAGGAAACTGATAACTATTGAGCTTATTTTCGAAAGAGACTGCCGGCCATCTTCCGACACAAATTGGGAGATGGCCGGCGATCTCCTGATCCCGGCCAAATCGGTATAATCGAAAGCTGATTTTAGCCGGCCCCAACTGCTTTTCGTCGTGAAGCCGGCCAACCTTCAAGGGAGGGTACAGAAGGCGGGACGGGGGTGGGGGCAGGACGGGGGCGTGGTTACGAGATAGCCGGCTTCACCCCATAATGGAAAAAAAGATGGCTGGATCTGATGAGCATTTCGCCGGCTGCACTTGATCCATTTATTTTTAGGTTCAAGTCACAAAAAAGTGCCCCAATTGACCAGATGACCACCGTCGGGAAACGGGGATGACTGCCCCTTACTCCCCCAGTGGTCATCAACCCCCTCCCACCCAAAAAAATTAAAAAAAAGTTTTTTTTGCCAGCCTGAAATGTCATACCCAGCTCCCTGACAGCAATATGCAGGTCTTAGTGGGTGCAGTGCACTTCAGGTAGGTGGACCCACCTGTTCCACTTGTGGTGGTTAATGTTGAGCCCTCCAAAACCCACTGTACCCACATGTAGGTGCCCCCCCTTCACCCCTTAGGTTTATGGTAATGGTGTAGAGTTGTGGGGAGTGGGGTTTGGCGGGGATTTGGGGGGCTCAGTACCCAAGGTAAGGGAGCTATGCACCTGGGAGCTTTTTTTTTTAATTTTTAGAAGTGCCCCCTAGTGTGCCCGGTTGGTGTCCTGGCATGTGAGGGGGGCCAGTGCACTACAAATGCTGGCTTCTCCCACGACCAAATGCCTTGCATTTCGCCGGGTTTGAGATGGCTGGGCCTGGTTTCCATTATGGCTGAAAAACGAAGCCAGCCATCTCCTCTAAACCTGGCGATTGATTTAGCCGGCTCCAACCATATTTCAAAAATACGGTTGGCTCCGTCCCCTTGCGGAGCCGGCCCCGAAGATGGCCGGCCATCTATTTGGCCGGCGCCATTCGATTATGCCCCTCCACGGGTAATAAAAGGAGGACAGTCTAACAATAACAGATGTACAATTGGAGAGATCAGGGAAACAGAAGAAAATCATGGTAGAAGGAAAAAGAGCCAGGAAGGAAACTGTTTCCTTAAGACCCTGAGTAATGTCTTGAAGGAGAATAATTAGTCATAGGGACTACAGAGGGATGAGAAGAGAGCAATGGGGCTAAAAAAAGAGTCTTCCAAAATTGTACTATTTGTCTTCAAAAAAGAGCTAACATTTCTTAGACTATGGAAGATCAGCAAAATTATTACACAGGACTTCATTTTAAAGTAAAAAAGCAAAATGTACCCAACCAAGAGGAAATTTTACATCCTTGGAAATTTTATTTTCCTACAATTTTCAAAAATAATGCTCTTCCAGTTTTATTTCTAAAGGTTGTACAACTGTTCCCAGGTGCTAGTCTCCTGTTTACATGTTCCGGTTGGTATTCACTCCCAGTCCTTGAGGGCTACCAATGGATCAGGTAGTTAAGATATCCCTAATGAATATGCATGAGGGAGATTTGGATGCCTACAACCTCCATTGCATATTCATTAGGGATATCCTGACCCATCTGTGGCCTTTGATGGAGTGGGAGTGAATACCACTGTTCTAATTAAAGAAATCCAGTTATATATCTCTCAGTGGACTCTGCTGTGTACTCAAGCAATGACATCAGCAAATTTCTACAAAGGAAAAAATAATAAAAATGAAAGCACACAGAAAATAAGAAAGTGATTTTAAAAAACTAGCCTTTTTAAAAAAAATCTAATTTGAAAAGGCAATAAAGGACTCCATCCTTTCCAGGAAAAAGCACTTTACTCTACTCTGACGGTCCCTTTTTTTCTTGTCTAATGCTTTTTCTGGAAAAAGTGATCGTTTTAACACAAGTTGTCTCTGATAAAAGTACTGTGACTACATTTCACCGAGTTCCACTGAAAGCTTTCAAAGCAAATATTTTGCTGAACTCTGAATGCCAACATGAAAGAAAAAAAAAGATGTTTATAAACAGAGAGTGACGCTTTTGATGACATGCTTGGCTCCGATAGGAGAAGCTTATCAGCATTCAGAGTCCTTTATAGTACTATTTGTAAATGACTAATATGTATTTGTATGCAAGCTAATTCTACTAAATCATGTACCTTACCTTAAGTTTCAGTTCAATAACAAACCTGCCCTTGAAAGCAAATGGCACAGTAATTAACTTTTGATCACGCACTAAAAGGCTATGTGCCACCCACTTTGATTTATTTAGGGTTTTTTTTTTATTTTGAATTATTTCCTTCCTGCTAGGAAGTGTATGCTTGGAAAAGAGCACCAATCAAATTAGATAAATGTATCACATAGATTAATGCATGGACAGGAGTTATACTAGATAGATGTATTACGCACGCTGGTATTGTGTACTCCAATAGCTCTGCAAACAAGAAACTTGCATGAAGAAGCAGCAACAAAAGGGTATTTGCATTTTGGTCCTTTTGAGAAGGCCTATTATAATTATGCAAGAGGGAAAAGCGGAGAAAGAGCGTAAGTGAGCAAACATCAAGCATACAAAGAGAAAGTAAATATCTGTAACCTAGAGACCTGATGTGCAGAGCTTACACTTTTGGGACTACTAAGGTCCCCTTCTCAGGTAACATAGTAACATGGAGGGACATTTTCAATAGTTAAAAACACACAAAATCATGCCATTGGGATTTGGGAGGGGCCAGCATTTTTAATAGACTGGCCCCCCAGACATCCCAGTAGAGCAGTGGGGCACCCTAGGGGGCATGCAGTGGACTTCAAATGAATGCTCCCAGGTACACATCTCCACTGTTGCTCCCTTATCTTGACTGCTGAGACCCCCAAAACCCATCCAAATCTCACTACCCTCAACTGTAGACCACTAAAATAGCCCTTATGGACGAAAGAGGCATCTATATGTGGGCATAGTAGGTCTCTGGTGAGTTTTGGAGGGCTCACAGTTTCCACCACAAGTATAATAGGTAGGAGGAGGTATGGGCCTGGGTTCACCTGTCTACAGTGCACTGCACTCACCACCACACACTACTCCAGGGACCAGCATACTGCTCTAATGGACCTGGCTATAACATTTGAGGCTGTCATAGAGGTTGGTGAGTACTATTTTTATTCACAATTTTGGGGGTAGGAGGGGGTCAGTTACCACTGGGGGAGTAAGGGCGTCATCCCTGAATTCCTCCAGTGGTCATTTAGGGTACCTTTTTGTATCTTATTCATTAGAAAAACAGGTCTAGACTAAAATGTTGAAATTTTTGCCCTAGACGTTTTGGTTTTGTTCCATTTTGGCTGTAAAATATCCAAGTGTTAGGTACACCCTAATCCCGCTTTTGAAATGTCCCCGAGATACCCTCTTGTGATTTGGACACACTGCAGATGAAATGCATAGATAGACATTTGCAAAACAGGTTTAAAAAATATTGATTTTAACGTTTTGAAAAGAAATCCGTCCAAATGGTGATTTATGGCACTTTATGGACGTTTTTCTCTTTTGAAAATGAGCCCCATAGTAACATAGTAGATGACAGTAGATAAAGACCTGTAAGGTCCATCCAGTCTGCCGAACAAGATAAACTCATCGCATGAAGTATGATGTGAACTACATATGTATAGTTGGTCATGATTTTCCTATTCAATAAAACAACTCCAACCGTTTCCACTGTGGTTGCTCCATTTATGTCACAGAAGTGGCCTTTTCATAGGGCCATAGATCAAATATAGAAAGGTTATCAAGAGACATCTAAAGTTTGGTGGAAGGGGCTGCCCCCTGACCATCCATCCTCATTCTCCCTCAATGGCTTTTGTGATAGACTGAGCACTTACTCACTATTGGTTTGTCTGGGCTGCAACTATGGGGACAATATCCAGTTTATTTTCGAAAGAGATCGCCGGCCATCTTCCAACACAAATCGGGAGATGGCCGGCGATCTCCTGAATCCGTCCAAATCGGTATAATTGAAAGCTGATTTTGGCCGGCTCCAACTGCTTTCCGTCGCGGGGCTGGCGAAAGTTCAAGAGGGCATGTCGGCATGGTAGCGAAGGCGGGACGGGGACGTTCGTTGAGATGGGCAGCTTCGCCCAATAATCAAAAAAAGAAAGCTGGCCTTGACGAGAATTTGGTCCACTTTATTTGGTCCCGTTTTTTCAGGTCCAAGTCCCAAAAAAGTGCCCCAACTGACCAGATGACCACCGGAGGGAATCGGGGATCACCTCCCCTGACGCCCCCAGTGGTCACTAACCCCCTCCCACCCTCAAAAATACAACTTTAAAAACTTTTTTTGCCAGCCTCTATGCCAGCCTCAAATGTCATACCCATCGCAGCAGTATACAGGTCCCTGGAGCAGTTTTAGTGGGTGCAGTTCACTTCAGGCAGGCGGACCCAGGCCCATCCCCCCCTACTTGTTACACTTGTGCTGGTAAATGGGAGCCCTCCAACCCCCCCCAAAACCCACTGTACCCACATGTAGGTGCCCCCCCTACACCCATAAGAGCTATGGTAATGGTGTAGAGTTGTGGGGAGTGGGTTTGGGGGGGATTTGTGGGGCTCAGCACCCAAGGTAAGGGAGCTATGCACCTGGGAGCTATTTTATTTTATTTTTTTTTACTTTTTAGAAGTGCCCCCTAGGGTGCCCGGTTGGTGTCCTGGCATGTGAGGGGGACCAGTGCGCTACAAATGCTGGCTCCTCCAACGACCAAATACCTTGCATTTGGCCGGATTTGAGATCGCCGGCATTAGTTTCCATTATCGGCAGAAATCAATGCAGGGGCAGTGACGTAAGAGACGGGAGGAGCCTGCAGAGCCAGCAACCAATGCCTCAAGGCTGCCTGTGGTGCCACGCTTTTAAAAAAAAACATTTTTTGTCATTAGCGCTCAGCTCAGTCAGCTGAGCGTGTCTTCTTTTTGTAGCGCCAGCCCTGCTGCTCAACAGGAAAAGCAGCAGTGGCCGGCAATGGGAGCTGGGGCTGGTGCGTGGGGCGGGCCTGGAGGAAAAGTGAGCACTGCTTGTGGAATGTAGCAGGGCGGAGCTGAGGTAAGCGGCGAGGGTAAGCTCCACAGGGGCGCCCTCCAGAGGTCAGTGCCCCCCTGCGGTGCTTACCCCACTTACCGTGTTGGCACGACCCTGCTCCTTGGTGCAGAAACTGCACTTGGACTTGGTCATGTGGTGCTGGGTCTACCCGACATCTTTGGCCTTCTTTAGGGCAAATGATGGGAAATTTATGGAGGGAGTCTATCCCTTCAAATTAGCTTTTACACAGATGGGAACAGAGGGTGGGTTTAGAAATTAATTGTAGATAGTATATTATTTTTGCTTCATTATCTGCTGAATTCTCATACTGGTTCGGGTGCAGCATATAAGTGCTAATAAGATAAAACTAAATTGCAATTGACGTAAAAGTAAGCATTTGGATGGTACTCAGTTTAAAAGAAAATAGCAAGTCAGAAAAAATAAGTTCAGAGCTTACGGGAAGCAATGGCGTAGCCAAGGGTGGACCCGGGTGGGCCCAGGCCCACCCACTTTGGGCTCAGGCCCACCCAGTATCAGCACAACTATGAAGTGGCTGGCAGGGATCCCCAAGCCCTACCAGCCAAAAACTCCCAACAACTGTCCCTCCTGCATACCTTGTAAATAGCAGATCTTCACCTGCAGCAAGCAGTGACTGATACATGCTGTTCGCACCGGTCCTACAGCCTTCCCTCTGATATATTCCTGCCTATTCAGAAGTTGCGTCAGTGGGAAGGCTGTGGGGCCAGCATAAGCAGTGTGTATTAGTTGCTGCTCGCTGCGGGGGAGGAGGGATGTTTAAGAGACCATATGGCATGCAGGCAAGAGAGGGAGAGACCAAATCACTTGTGGGACAGGGCGGAGTTCTTCTGCCCACCCATGTTGGGCCCAGGCCCACCCAAAATTGGGTGTCTGGCTATGCCCTGACGGGAAGAGACACCGTTAACAGTCTATTAACCTCTTCCAATTACTCATAGACCTGCTTGTGAACACTTCTTTACCCAAACACATATCTACTTTTCTTTCATCTCCTCTGCTCTCAAATGCAAAATCATTAGCTCCTGATAATTTGGTAGCATTATACCAGACCACAGTGATGCCACAATCACTCAACTCACTTATTTTCCTATGGCAGTGGGTTTGACACACAAAATATTTTGTACTACCAGAAAATAAGAAAGTTAACAGGCAGGAATTGCCTTCTGCTACTTTAAGAGATAACACTTCCATACAAATGCTTATTATTATTTTTTTTTTAATAACTAATTTTATTAGTATATCATTATAACAAAGACTCATGCACAGTAATATATGGGTGTCTCTAGCTTTGGCACACGCTAATTTTTACTTTATTTTATTTTTATTACATTTATAATATATTTCAAGTACAATTCTTGAAACAGCAAAGGTGACTATAAGTCATCATAGATTATAGGTAAATAATTGTTACATACTTAATTGAGTCATGATCTTTTGCTCATCTTTAGTCCACAATATGGAGGCAAAACTAAATATCAGGAAAAATTAAATTACTATTTAAACTAAGAAAAAGGTGGCAGAGAAGAAGAACGAGTGACTCTTAAACTTACGGCGTAGAAGTTATTACAGTCCTTGGTTGTGGTACAAGTGAGCTATCTAACTTGGATTCCAGGAAAGAATTCATTTGTTTAGAATCAAAAAATATCTGTTTAACAGAATTTAACTTTATAACACATTTGCAAGGAAAGTTTAGCCAAAATAGCACGCCCAGTTGTAAAGCTTTCGGGCGAAGTTTAAGGAATTCTTGTCTTTTCTTTTGTGTAACCTTAGATACATCAGGATACAAGCACACGCTAATTTTAAGCACATGCTAAAAGCGCTAGCGTGCTTACAGTGCGGCTTAGAAAAACATGGCCCTTACTGTTTTACATTAATGTAGCTGATACAGAGCAAGTTGGACTACTGCAACTTGCTTCTCATAGGTCTTCCACTCAGCCATCTCTCTCCTCTTCAATCTGTTCAAAATTCTGCTGCGCGATTAATATTTCGCCAAAGTCGCTATGCCCATATCAGCCCTCTTCTGAAGTCACTTCACTGGCTCCCTATCCGTTTCCGTATACAGTTCAAGCTCCTCTTATTGACCTATAAGTGAAGTGCATTCACTCTGCTGCCCCTCACTACCTCTCCACCCTCATCTCTCCATACACTCCTTCCCAAGAACTCTGTGCAAATCTCTCCTAATTGCACCCTTCTCCTCCATCGCTAACTCCGGACTCCATTCCTTTTGTCTCGCCGCACCTTATGCCTGGAATAGACTTCCTGAGCCATTACATCAAGCTCCATCCCTGGCCACCTTCAAATCCGGGCTAAAGGCCTACCTGTTTGATGCTGCTTTTAATTCCTAACTTGTCACCTGCTCGTAACCTTATCTTGTCTTCCTCTCTTCAATAGTCCTTTTTCCCTATCCAGCTTATAATCGAAAGTAATCGCTGGCTATTTCCCGACACAAATCGGGATATGGCTGGCGATTTCGCAAAAGTGGCCAAAAGCGTATAATTGAAAGCTACATTTGTGATAGCTTCGCTGCTTTCCCTTTGCCTCGCCGGCGAAAGTTCAAAGGGGCATGTTGGTGGCGAAGCAAAGGCGGGACATGGGCAGGCTTGGGCATGGCTACCAGATGGCCGGCTTTCACGGATAATGGAAAAATAAAACCCGGCGATAAGCAGTATTTCGCCGGGTTTACTTGGTCCTTTTATTTTCACGACCAAGCCTCAAAAAGGTGCCCCAACTGACCAGATGACCACCGGAGGGAATGGGGGGTGACCTCCCCTTACTCCCCCAGTGGTCGCCAACCCCCTCCCACACTAAAATTATAAAATACAAACCTTTTTTGCCAGCCTCAAATGTCATACCCAGCACCCTGACAGCAGTATGCAGGTCCCTGGAACAGTTGTTGTTGGTTGCAGTAGACTGCAGAAAGGCAGAGCCAGACCCACCCCCCCCTACCTGTTCCACTTGTGGTGGGTAATGTTGAGCCCTCCCAAACCCCCCAAAACCCACTGTACCCACATGTAGGTGCTCTCCTTCAGCCCTTAGGGCTAGGGTAATGGTGCACACTTGTGGGCAGTGGGTTTTGGGGGGGATTTGGGGGACTCAGCACACAAGGGAAGGGTGCTATGCACCTGGAAGCTAATTTGGTTGTTTATAAAAGATGCTTGAAGTGCCCCCTAGGGTGCCCGGTTGGTGTCCTGGCATGTGAGGGGGACCATTGCACTACAAATGCTGGCTCCTCCCATGGCCAAATGCCTTGGATTTCGCCGGATTTGAGATCGCCGGCAGTTTTTTCCATTATCACGGAAAAACAAAACTGGCGATCTCAAACCCGGCGAAATCCAAGGCATTTCGCCGGCCCACACCGTATTATCGAAAAAAAAGGTGGCCGGCCATCTTTTTTGAAAATACAGTTCCGGCCAGCTGTTGCGCCGCCGCCAAAATAGATCGCCGGCACCCTATTTCACCGGCGACGTTCGATTATTCCCCTCCACGTGTCCTATCTGTCTGTCCTACCCTTATCCCTTATTTGTCCTGTCTGTCTGTCCTGATTTAGATTGTAAGCTCTTTTTGAGCAGGGACTGTCTTTTCTTCATGTTCAATTGTGAAGCGCTGCGTAGGACTGATAGCGCTATAGAAATGATTTATAGTAGTAGTAGTAGTAGTACTAAACACATGGTCAGTGGTTTCTAAAATTATAATGACTATAATAAGATTAATCAAACCATTGCTGATTTCCTCCTAGATTTCATGGATAGAAACTGTTTTATCAGTCAAGGCAGTGTGTTCCTACAACAGCATTTGGTAGGCTGCATGTGTTGGAAAAAGCGTTAATTGCTAGGTAGGTGGTAATGCGTAATGTCTGGACAACCGCAGCCATCGAGCTAATAAACAACGCAAATAGTTTCTGAAAAGGATTTTCATGACTGAATGTTTCTTTATTTGGGTTATGAGCACCATGGCAAAATGCGAAATTCCAGAAAATACAGAATAATAATAATAATAAATAAAACAACCTTTATTAAGTTAGTGGCTCACAGAGGAGGTGAGTTCAACATAGATTACACAGAACAAGACATATGTGTGTCCATAACTCCCTCTAGTGAGTCACCCCCTAGTTTTGTCTTTGCCAGTGCTGATTTTGTTCTGTGACCTTCAGCACTAGCAAACACATTTCAAAACCAATGCAAAATAGGCAGGGGGGAAAACAGTCTGTAGGCATATTTCACAACACAGAAGATAAAAGTCCAGGAGTACTGTACCCCGGGTGCTTGTTTAGTTACTATGCACACTTGTTCTGAGTGTTTACATTATGAACAAGAAAACATGAGCTTCAACTTTATTTTCGGCCATCTTCCCAGGTACCTTGTCAACAAGGGAAGTGTACGTTTGCTGTAAACAGAGACCAGGAAGTGACCATGACGTTTCTAAAATAAATAAATAAAAGTTTGTGCTTCTCTGACTATTTGAGGAAAAATTAACAATTAAAATATGTTTGAAAGAAACAGAGTCTCTAATTACTAGTACCCCACAGTGTATACATATGTTTATATATTTGAATTTATTAGTATGACAATCCAATGGTCCAGGTCACAGGATACGGAACAAACCCAAAGACCCTTAAACCCATAGGGAGTTTAACTTTTGGACAAAGTCTGACAATTCCTCTGCCGTTCCCATCTTTAAAAAGAACAAAAATCAAACTTCACATCTTTATTTCCTTCCTTAAATCTTTCTCCCGAATTATTGATGTATATTTTTATTGTTATTTACAATGTTATATACTCTCCTTCCCCATATTTGGGCTAAAGATCAGGTGGACAGCATTAAACACATAATCATATCTTTCCGACAATAAATAATATACAAATATAATTAAACAAACTTAAAAGACACAGCAAACAAACATAAATAAGCACATAGACCAAAATAATTACCCTCTCGCTAAGTGTATTCTATAAAGTGATGCTCATAAATCGGACTGCACAATTCTCAAAAGGGGGCATGGCCATGGGAGGGGCATGGGTGGGTTGCAGGCATTCCTAAAATTTATGTTCGTGTTATAGAATATGCCTGATCCACGCCTAAATTAGGGGTCCCTTTACTAAGGTGCGCTGAAAAATGGCCTGTAGTAGTGTTGATGTGTATTTTGGGCACATGCAGAATCATTTTTCAGCGCACCTGCAAAAAAAATGCCTTTTTAAAATTTTTGTAGAAAATGGATGAGCGGCAAAATGAAAATTGTTCCTCATCCATTTTGGGTCTGAGACCTTACCGCCAGCCATTGACCTGGTGGTAAAGCCTAATGCGGTAACTGGGCAGTAATGGTCTACACGTGTAAAATGCGCACATAAAAGATGCATGCCAAAAATGAAATTACCATGAGCCATGCGGTAGCTGGGCAGTAACTCCATTTTGGTGCTTGTTGGGCGTGTGTAGACACTATGGCTTAGTAAAAGGGCCCCTTAGTCATGTGCTTTTACACCAGGTTTTAGTTGGTGTAAATAGCCATGGCTAAATTTAGTCACAAGAACGGGCACTACATGTATCCTATAAAGTGCACCTAACTTTAGGCAAGGTTTATGTGGAGGGGCATAATCGAACGCGAACACCTATCTCCATGGGCGTCTATGTCCAAAAATGGGTACGTGAAGAGGCGGGACAGACTGTATTTTCGAAAAAATGGACGTTTTTCAGCTGGGCGTTTGTTTTTTTTAGCGATAATAGAAACTAAAAACGCCCAGCTCAAAAACGTCCTAATCCGAGCCATTTGGTCGTGGGAGGGACCACGATTCGTAGTACACTCACCCCCCTGACATACCAGGACACCAACTGGGCACCCTAGAGGTCAGTGCGGTGGACTTCAGACAACGCTCCCACATGCATAGCTCCCTTACCACGGGTGCTGAGCACCCAACCCCCTCCCCCAAAACCCACTACCCACAAATGTACAACACTACCATAGCTCTTAGGGGTGAAGGGGGCACCTACATGTGGGTAGAGTGGGTTTTGGAGGCCTCCCATTTAGTAGTACAAGTGTTACAGGTAGGGGGGATGGACCTAGGTCCACCTGGCTGAAGTGCACTGCGGTACCCACTAAAAGTGCTCCAGGGACCTGCATACACGCAGGCCTCTAGGACTTGTTGCTGCTATATAACATTGGCACACCAGTTGACACCTGAAGATTAATCTCTCCAAAAACGTCCTTTATTGGAATAAGCACGCTTACTCACAGTTAACTGCAGATCAGAGGTTGTGCCCCACTGGCAACGAGTCTCCCTGGTACTTAGATGAGCAGTAGGTCAGAGCTGGCAGAATGGTGTACAATGCCCTCTTTCAGCCACATTCAAGGTAAGAACTAAGTTCTCTAACGTGGCTAACACGTGAAAGGGATCTAAAACTGGCTTACAAAAATGGCCACTACCTCATGGACTACCGGAAACAAAACAGGGCACACTCTGACCCAGTAAGCAGGGGGAAAAGCACTATGGGAATAGAGCCTACCAACTACCAACATCGTGAGCATTTGCCACAAACTAGTGGAATCACGGAGCCCAATACCCTACACCCACCACAATGCATTGCTGATGTGACTCTGCAGTGCGCATAACAGAAAGGGTGTCACACTCACCCGAGAGCCACATCAGAACCAGGGAAAGGCTGTCACAGGATAGAACACATTCTGCTGTCATGGAGGTGGGTACGGCATTTGAGGCTGGCATACAGGCTGGAAAAAACGTTTTAAAGTGGGGGGTTTTTGGTGGGAGGGGGTTAGTGACCACTGGGGGAGTCCGGGGAGGTCATCCCCGATTCCCTTCAGTGGTCATCTGGTCAGTTGGGGCACTTTTTTGGGACCTGTTCGTGAAAAAAAGGGTCCAAAAAAAGTGACCCAAAATCGCTGTAAAAACGCCTTTTTTCCCCAATTATCAGCTAAAGATGCCCATCTCTCCTCGACCGATAACCACGCCCCAGTTCCACCTTCACCATGCCTCCGACATGCCCCGTCAACTTTACCCGTTTCTGCGACGGATTGCAGTTGGAAACGCCCAAAATCGCCGTTCGATTATACCAATTTGGGCGCCCACGGGAGAAAGACGCCCATCTCCCGATTTGGGTTGCAATATAGGCGTTTTTCTCTTTTGATTATAAGCAGGAAAGTGTGTTTTTTTTCAGCACTGATTTTTTTAGGCACCATAAATAGAATCTAGTCTTAAGTTTACAGAATACTGTCAGTTATGCACACAACTGACAGTATTTAGGTGCGAGCAGTTGCACTAGCCTTTGACACGGCATAAATGCTCATGCCTAAAGTTAGGTGCTCAAATATCAACTTCTGCTATTATTCTATAGTGGAGTGTAAGTGTAGTTAGTGGATCGAGGGATGCCCAGTTCAAATCCCTCTCAGAACAGTGGGCTGCAAAAACTGAGGGAATGGTACAGTTTAGGGGGTGAAAAACTTTTGTGTATGAAAGAGGAGTAGGACTTGGGTGTGATCGTATGTGATGATCTTAAGCTGGCTAAACAGGTAGAAAAGGCAATGGGTGAAAGCTAGAAGGATGCTTGAGTGCATAGGGAGAGCAATGGCCAGTAGGAAAAAGGAAGTGATGACACCCCTGTATTGAGAATATTGTGCACAATTCTGGAGACCACACCTTCAAAAAGATATAAACAGGATGTGGCACCTGCTAAAATGGTCAGTGGTCTTTGTCATAAAGCATTTGGGGATAGACAAAGATCTCAATATGTGTACTTTGGAAGAAAGGCAGGAGAGGGGAGACTTTATGCGGGATGCAAAGAATAACTCATAAAGAAACTACAGACTGTTCAAAACACAGCAGCCAGGCTTATATTTGGAAAATCGCGATTCGACAGCGCCAAACCCCTACGAGAAAAACTGCACTGGCTCCCAATCAAAGAACGTATTACTTTCAAAATCTGCACCCTGGTCCACAAGATTATCTATGGCGAAGCCCTGGGTTATATGATTGACTTCATAGACCTACCAACCGGAAACACAATCGGAACATCACGAACATACCTAAATCTTCACCACCCTAGCTGCAAGGGACTCAAGTACAAATCAATTTATGGATCCAGCTTCTCCTACATAAGCACAAAACTATGGAACGCATTACCGAAAGCCATAAAGACAACGCAGGACCACCTCAACTTCTGATCTGTTCGAGAAGGCATACCCTACTGTTCCAACTTAAGTGCCTGAACTCAGCAACACAATGAAACCAAAACTTGCAATGAACATTATATAACTCTTCTTCTCTATAACATCACTCTGTATTTGTTTCATCACCGGAGGTGGCTAACGCCTCACGGTATTATGTAAGCCACATTGAGCCTGCAAATAGGTGGGAAAATGTGGGGTACAAATGCAACAAATAAATAAATAAATAAGATAGAGGTATTTAAATATCTCCATGGCATAAATGCACAGGAGGCGAATCTCTTTCAACTGAAAGGAAGCTCTGGAATGAGGGGGGCATAGGATGAAGGTGAAAGGGGATAGACTCAGGGGTTACCTGAGGAAATACTTCTTCACAGAAAGGATGGTGAATTCATGGAATGGCTCCCAGTGGAAGTGGTGGAGATGAAAACAGTATCTGAATTCAAGAGAGTGATAGGGAGAGTAGATGGCATGAATGGGCAGACTGGATAGGCCATATGGAGGGGCATTTTCGAAAGGTCATCCAAATCTGAATTTGGGCGCCCTCACAAAGTCAGCCAAAATCAGGCAGGTATAATTGAAAAATAATATGGACACCCTTAGACATTCCATTATCGCAGTTGAAAACGCCCAAATCAGGGACGCCCAAAGTATAGGAAAAAGGACACCCTTAGACATTCCATTATCACAGTTGAAAACGCCCAAACCAGGGATGCCCAAAGTATATGAAAAATACGGCAGTTATGTGAGATACGTGTCCTTGTTACTGTACTTTATACTTCTCAATGTTCCTTATATTTTCCCCGTATCTGGATGTCCACAACTACATGCACTGTACTTGCGGAACATGCAGCTATGGGAAATATAAGGAACATATATATTTTATTATGTATATATGAAGTTCGCACATTTGATAATGATCCATATAAGGAAAACTCCGCACGTAGGCCCTGCACGCGTGACGACAGTTCATGAACGTCCATGCATCACGGCCATCCATGTGTGGAGCCATTATAGATGCCAAAACGTGCACGTACTGACCTGTCCATATATGGGATGGTCATTCATATATGGAGCTGTGCATGTAAGGATGCCCATCACGCATGGGCGTCCATATAAAGCGATGCACGCTTTCCAACGGTTATTCATTGAGAAACATGGCACTCCATAGAGAACCAAATTTTAGCGAGCAGGAGACTCTGTGCCTAGTGCACCTGTGCTTAAAGCACAGAAGAATTCTGTTTCGCCACCACCTGCCCCCCCGGACTCTCTCCATTGAAGCCTGGGGTGAGATAAGGGACAGGTTGGAGAGGTAAGTGTTTGCTTCCCCCCCCCCCCCCTTCCTGGCCTATCAGGGACCCCTCCTGTAGCTACACATATAAGAGCTCCCTCAACAATGTAAGCACAAACTGTAGTCTGCATTCAAGGGTAATTAGTGATATGTGCACATGCACATTCATTAATAGAATCTATGTACTAGAAAGGAAAAACATTCCCACATCCCTACAATACTGCACACAAATGGTACTCTCTGTCCTCATGTCCATCTCAATGACATCATCTGTACCAATGTAATGCCCCCCCCCCCCCCCCAATCAGTGTTGTGAGTCTCTCCTATTTGATTTACAAATGAATTTGTGTGCTGAAGGCAAGAAAGGCCATCCCCTGACTCCTGGTGTACAAACTTATATCTTACAGAAGATTTGGCATTCGGAGGGACCTTGATTCCCTCCGGCGGAGGTTCCATCGAATCAAGAGGCAGAGCCCTGACATGAGGGCAGTGAGAGGGCGCCTCAGGGCTCAACGTAAGTATTATAAACAGGGCATCTGTACTCATTTGTAAATGTATTTATTTAATAATGCAAATGTTGTGTACAATATCAGTTTCCATGTGGCTAATAGGCAACTAGTAAGTCATAACACCTCTGTCTCAGATCAAGGCCTGAGGTTGCAGCTACCCTCCCATGAGTGTGGCTGCAACTTCCAACTAACCTCCTCTGAGATGAATGAGATGACATGCCTCACTTCTGTATCCCCCTTTCTGGGGTGGATACTGTTTCATGGTATTCCTGCCTGAGGTCCTACTCTTAGTGGATGTCATTGCCTCATATTAAAGTTATGTGCTTCCCCCCCAAAAAACCAAAAACCCAAAATGGTCAGCCAACCATAGTCACAAATCATAATGCAAACATGCTGCTGACCAATGAGTGTGGTCTGCCTGTGTACTCTGTGTCACACCAGCATCCAGGGTCACCACACCTTTCCCCATCCCCCATCTCAGGCCAGCCAGCTCCTGCACTATGCAAGCCACGTTGGATATGCTGATCTCAAAGACAATCCTGTTACATACACAGGGCGGCAGAGGCGGCAGGTGGAGGCCGAGGAGGTGGAGGCTGAGGAGGAGGTCGAGGCGGTGGAGGCCGAGGAGGAGGAGGCCAAGATGGTGGAGGCTGAGGGAGGCTGAGGAGGAGGAGGCCAAGATGGTGGAGGCTGAGGAGGAGGAGGCCGAGGCGGTGGAGGCCGAGGAGGAGGAGGCCGAGGTGGTGGAGGCCGAGGAGGAGGAGGCCAAGGTGGTGGTGGAGGAGAAGGAGGAGGATCCATGGCAAGACATGCCTCCCCTTGAGGGGGATGATGAGGGCCCAACACCGCCCGCCCTCTCCACCCCAGCCCCAGCCCCACCCCAGCCCCAGCCCCATCCCCACCCCCAGCCCCAGCACTGCGCCTCCTGCAGCAACTGGTGAATAGCCAAAACCAGTTGTTGCAGGAGGTGTCAGCGATGTGGCAGGCTAACGAGCAACACTTCAGGGTGCAGAGGCTGCTTCTGTTGCTGCTCGTTAGCCTGCTGCAGAGGGCCATTCAGGGGGGAGAATAACGCCTTCCTTGAGAGACTTTAAAAACAAAACCAAAATTGACTGCACACATGTCGCACTCAGACCCCCCCCCCCCCCCCCCGGGCATGAGTGCATGAGTGGTCATAGGAATAGTTTATTGTCCAATCAGTGTATAACATGTGCAATGCAGGTTGTGTTTTTGCACTCTAGCCTTCGTCAGGAGTCTTATTGATCAACTGTGGGTTGGTGTGTTCAGTTCTACTGGGAGTTTTCAGTCTGTGAAAGTAATGCAGGAGCTAATTATTAAATGTTCTTCTGAGTAAGGAAATATGGACCTTCACCATCCGAGCTGCTAGTGTTATATCTGTTATATATGCTGTGAGAACAATCCATGACCACTTAAACTTCAGGAAATCACTCAAAACTCACCTCTTCAAAAAGACCTATCCCACCGATCCAACATAGATCCCTGCACCAAGCAACACAGCATAACTACTGATCATACTGGACAACCTATAATCTTCACTTCTTTGACCCCACCTCATCTGACCACAATATAACTTTGTATCTGCTAACAACCGTATTGGCAAACGCCTCTACGGCACTATGTAAGCCACATTGAGCCTGCAAATAGGTGGGAAAATGTGGGATACAAATGCAACAAATAAATAAATAAATAAATAAATAAATAGATATCTGCGTCTTCATCAATTATGGAGAAGACAGAGTATAGACATACCAGTCAATATTCAAAGAGAGTTATAGATTGGCTGCTGGGGGGCCAATGCAACACTCCTCTCTCCAGACATTTTGAAATTATTAGGATAATATCTGCCAGCTTAAATCTTGAAATGGCTGGTTCTTATTTGAATTGGAAGGAGTGATGTCAGTACCTGAATTTATCTGGACAGTGGCAATATTCAACCGTTATTCAGAAAACGTTTCCATATTTATGAGGCCTTAATCTATCTCGGTAGTGCCAGTGCTGTCACTGCTCAGTATGTATATTCAACACCATTAATTATCCAGATAACGGCGATGAATAAACAGAATAAGTTAAGCATTGGTGCCGTCACTTAACTCATTTCACTGAGTGTGTTGGCTGATTGGTTGGGGGAGGGGAGGGAGGATTGGATCTATATTTTATATATCAAGACTGTAGTTCCTCATGCTTTCCACCTTCTTAAGCTGCTGCCATTTTTGTTGTTGTTGTTACATTTGTACCCCGCACTTTCAGACTCATGGCAGGCTCAATGCGGCTTACATGGGGCAATGGAGGGTTAAGTGACTGGCCCAAAGTCACAAGGAGCTGCCTGTGCCTGAAGTGGGAATCGAACTCAGTTCCTCAGGACCAAAGTCCAGCACCCTAACCACTAGGCCACTCCTCCTGTCTACTAACAGGTATTTTATTATATTGCTGCTGCTTTTTATCTTCTTGTTTCCTCTGAAGCCAGCCTGCATGTGTTTGGAGAGAAATAGAGAATATTTAAATAAGGCAATCAGCCAGCTGGAGTATGGGCAAGCATTTCTGGCATCTTGCCCTTAGAGCATTACAATATCATGCCATGTGCGTGCTCCAGGAGTTTCCTCCACCCAATTCATGATGATGTAAGGCCCAGTTTCTGAGGGTGGTGAATTTGCATTGGAATCTGTAGTCAAATCTATAGGGTGGACTTTTATTAGTGGGAAAATATCAGAGCAAATCAACTGCAATTATGGAAGGCAAGGTCTAGTGTACCCATTACTGTTTTTGCAGTATCACATCACTGGCATGCACAATAGGCACACTCTGATCCTGGTACCCTCCACCTGGAGAAGACACACAAGAACTGTGACAGTTATGGAATTTGTTGAAGAACAAGAGAAAGGTAAGGAAGGGGCAGGTTAGAAACTGAAAGTGGGAAGGGCCATTTTTAAAGCCCTCCTACCTCCCTGATGGTAAATATACAAGGCGCTGTTCACAGCATCTTTACTTTTTCCCAAGGCAAAAAATGAGTGAATTTAGGTTGGGGGAGGGAGCAAACATATAGGAATTTCATTTTAAAAATCTTGCATGTCCTACCTATGGATATATGAGGAATGAACATTTATGCTCTGGTTATACAGTATGTGGTGAGGAACCATTGTAGAACAATCGATGAGACCAAAACAGGCACACAAACTTGTATGTGATGGAACATATATGTTTATGTCTGCCATGTTAGAAACATACATGTGTATTTTTCCCAGTACTGTCACAGAAGCTAGTTTACCTTTCCAGTAAGTCTAAGTGCTTTGAAAATGAGCCCCTTAGCCACCTCAAAACCCCCCACATATTCAATGCTGAAGCCCAGACAGACCCCGGCATTGAATATCCAGAAATAACACCGGTGGCAGGCAGCAAAATGCTCACCTGCCGCTAGCTGAATATTGGGGGTGGGATTGTTTATACGGTCTCTGATTGGTGGCTTGCCTTTTCATTTTCAGATAAATACATTTTTACTGTATTATATAAACAAAACAAAAAATGTATGGATAGGTTTGAGAGGTAAATAATTATGAGGTCCTTTACTAAGCTGCGATATGAACTAGCACGTACTTACTGCAACTTAAAAGGGCTTACTATCCACCTTATAATCGAAAGAGAAAAACGCCTAGATTTCGACCCAAATCGGGAGATAGACGTTTATCTCACAAAACGAATAAATCGGTATAATCGAAAGCCGATTTTGGACGTTTTCAACTGCACTCCGTCGCGGATGCGGACAAAGTTGAAGGGGGCGTGTCAGAGGTGTGGTGAAGGTGGAACTGGGGCGTGGTTATCAGCCAAGGAGAGATGTACGCGTTAGGGCGATAATCGAAAAAATAAAGGCGTTTTTAGCGAACATTTAGGACACTTTTGTTGGACCCTTTTTTCACACGAACAGGTCCCAAAAAAGTGCTCTAAATGACCAGATGACCATCAGAGGGAATCGGGGATGACCTCCCCTGACTTCCCCAGTGGTCACTAACCCCCTCCCACCACAAAAAAAATGTTTCACAACTTTTTATTTTCACCCTCAAATGTCATACCCACCTCCCTGGCAGCAGTATGCAGGTCCCTGGAGCAGTTGTTAGGGGGTGCAGTGGACTTCAGGCAGGTGGACCCAGGCCCATCCCCCCACCTACCTGTTACAATTGTGCTGCTTAATGCTTATTAGTCATCCAACCCCCCCAAACCCACTGTACCCACATGTAGGTGCCCCCCTTCACCCCTTAGGGCTATAGTAATGGTGTAGACTTGTGGGCAGTGGGTTTTGAGGGGGATTTGGGGGGCTCAACACACAAGGGAAGGGTGCTATGCACCTGGGAGCTCTTTTACCTTTTTTTTTGTTTTTGTAAAAGTGCCCCTTAGGGTGCCCGGTTGGTGTCCTGGCATGTGAGGGGGACCAGTGCACTACGACTCCTGGCCCCTCCCACGAACAAATGCCTTGGATTTATTCGTTTTTGAGCTGGGCGCTTTCATTTTCCATTATCACTGAAAAACAAAAACGCCCAGCTCACAAATTGTCGAATAAAACATGGACGTCTATTTTTTTCGAAAATACGGTTCGGTCCGCCCCTTCACGGACCCGTTCTCGGAGATAAACGCCCATGGAGATAGACATTTTCGTTCAATTATGCCCCTCTATGGGTCTCACTCAGGCATCCTGTGGAATGTTCCAAAATTTGCACGCGCTACCTGTGTGCTATAAGATATTTTATATTTTTTGGTTGAGGGGCAAATCTGGGGGCAGGGATGTGTCTATCTGCAGTAATCAGTTAGCACATCTACATTAGCATGTGCTAACTGATTAGCACAGGATTACTGCGTGAGCCCTTAATCCTTACAAAATGAGTGGCAGTAAGTCCTCACGTGGTAATTGTCTTTAATGAATAATGAAGAAACAGTCCTCGCACTCCAGCTCAAACAGCAAGCAAAACACAGCGAAGATGACAACAAATTCACTCAGTAAGCAAATGGTTCTATAAAACTTTAATCAAAGTCATACACGACTTGACACGACTGAAAGTGGCCTAGCATCGGTGTGATACACTCAGAAGCCTGACAAGTGGTAAACGAGATAAGTGACCCCTTAATAGGATCACCAACTTTCTTTAAGGTCAGTGTCTATGGTGCATAGAATATTAATTTTGATATCATCAGTAACATTAGACTCCTGATGCAGGCCAGGTGGCCGAAACACAGGTCCGTGTCGAGTCGTGTATGACTTTGATTAAAGTTTTATAGCACCATTTACTGACCCGAGTGGATTTGTTGTCATGTTTGCTGTTTTTTTGGTTGCTTCTTAATTGTCTTTAATGGCCATGTGCTAATGGCAACATTAGCACTTGGCTATTAATACAAAAAAATAGAAAAGCGTCCAGTTTACTGCTGCAGTAAAAATGGCCTTAGCGAACGGGAAAGAGCTGCGTAAGGGAGCGCTAAGACCACTTTGTACTGTAGCTTGGTTAAAGGACCCCTTTGTTTGCCTTTAACAATGGGGGTAAGTGCTAGTATTCTGGATATGTATAGAACTGCCCCTCACCTGCTTAACACACTTTACTAAAAGGGCGATGTCTATCATTACATAAGTACATAAGTAATGCCACACTGGGAAAAGACCAAGGGTCCATCGAGCCCAGCATCCTGTCCACGACAGCGGCCAATCCAGGCCAAGGGCACCTGGCAAGCTTCCCAAACGTACAAGCTTTCAGACATCTGATATCAGTTGATAAATATGTAAGACCTTTAAAAATATCTGTGATGCAAAAATTCTTATGGAGAAAAACAAATATAGTGTATTACATATCAAACAGAATTTTGAGCCTGAAACCAGACAACATGATTGGCTGAAATGGGGTGGGGGTGGCATTAATGTCTCAGAAAAGCCCTTTTCCTCATTTTATTGTTCAGAAGCTTAGTCTTCTGCTTCTTTTTAAGCAATATAATGAGGAACAAACCACAAACCAAAAGAGAGAACTAATATAGTGTTGACCTTTATAAATATGTCTCCAACTATAGCTGATCTTTGGGTTTGTTGCGGACAGCCACAGGAAACCACAGCCATCTCCACTGCTTTTTATGGAACCAGCCATGGTTTTCCATGGCCAGCTGCGTCAGATGCTAGGATTTCTGCAATTATTCACATTTCAAACATCTTACAAGCTACAATGCTGCTGTATGAGTCCTAGCCATTAGACCAGATGGTAACCTAGAGCAAGTTTGTATATATCGGAATTAAGACTTCTAGGTTGGCATGCCTCGAGTACTGCTAATATTTTAGAACAGGATCTGCCAGTGTAAAATACATTGAGGAATGAACATTTATGCTCTGGTTATATGCAGTGGGCAACCATTTTAGAGTCTGACTTGTACTACTTTTTCAGCAGGAAGTATATTGGTATTCTAGGGTGCTGCCTTTTTATAGGTAGGGTTGTTACTATTTCATTTTTTTCAAGTCCCTGCTGCCCACAAGGAGAAAGCTATGAAATGTTTATGAGACCACTGCAAGTGTGATGGTCAATGGCAGACCCTGAATGGGGTAAGGTCGCCTGTATCACCCCTAGTCATTCCAAGGCAATGGAGGATTTGGTGGCTTGTCTAAGGCCGTAAGGGGCTATGGTGGGGTTTGAATTTGAGCCCTCTGAGTCCCAGTCTGCTGCTCTAACCATTAGGCTAATCCTCTGTCCTGCCCTGGACATTAGTACTGCTTTATTATCACAGGTTTTCTACACTATATAAGTCCAGAATCTGTTTGTTTGTTTATTTTGCAGAGTTTGGTTACTGGAACTCTGTTTCTGTTATGTAAAGTTTGTGAAATAATCATAGAACATATGTATATGTGGCAGTTTTTTCTTCTGAGATGGGAATCCTAGTGTGGACAGTTAGTTGTAGAGAGGTAGGAGGGTACAACACTAGGCATGGCAAGGGACTTGGGGCATACCATGAGGATAGGACAAGGGAGGGGTATGGGGCATGGAGTGGGGAAAGTGTCGGGTTTTTCTTCGGCAAAAAGTTGGCAATCCTAATCCCAAATAGTTGTAAGATTCCATGCTGCTGATCCTAGGGACAAACAGTAGCTTTCCCCATGTCTATCTCAATAGCAGACTATGAACTTTTCCTTCAGGAACTTATCCAAACCTTTTTTAAACCCAGATAAGTTAACCACTGTTATTATATCCTTTGGCAGTGAGTTCCAGAGCTTAACTATTTGTTGAATGAAAAAAATATTTCTTCCTATTCATTTAAAAAATATTGCCATATAACTTCCTTGAGTGTCCCCTAATCTTTGCACTTTTTGAAATGGTAAAAAAATCGATAAATGTTTAACCATTCCATTCAGAATTTTGTAGACCTCAATCATATCCCCCCTCAGCCACAGCTTCCAAGAGACAGAGCTGGGCCTGGGGCAGGGCCCTTGCAGCTGCTGCCCCGCGAATCGGGCCCCAATCGTTGCCTCCCACATGAGCCACAGGCGTGGCCGACACCTCCACACTTGGGCCTCCACCGCCTCTTGCCCCCTACCTTCCTGTGTCTGCTCCTTTCTCGGTCTGTCACTCTCCTGCTCCTGTGTGCCGACACACAGGAGCAGGAGAGAGACAAACACCAGCACCAGGCCCCCACTGGAGGCTGGGCCCGGGGAATCTTGCCACCCCCTCTCAGCGGCCTTATGCTCAGCTATCTCTTCTCCAAGCTGAAAGGCCATAACCAGGGCCTCCGAGAGACTGAGCTGAGCCCGGACAGGGCCCTTGCCACCGAGCCCGGGGCAGGGCTGCACCCCCCCCCCCCATGTTCGTCACCGCTGCCATCCCCCAGATCATTGCTGCTGTTGTCCCCCCAAGATCGCCGCTACTGCCGCCCCCCCCCCCAGATTGCCGCTACTGCAGTGTAAATACCTTGGCTGACAGGGATCTCAAGGCCCCGCCAGCAGAAGAGGTCTTCCTCCAGCGCTGCTCTTCACTCTGCCCATTGCCTGCCCCTGTGGCTGCTTTTTCACTCAGCGCAAGCTTGGTTTCAAAACTGAGCATGCACGACCTGAGAGGAAAAGCAACTGCTTAACAAGCAATGAGCAGGGTGAAGAGCAGTGTTGGAAGAAGACCTGCAGTATCTGCTCCTCTGGGTCCTCCCTAGCCTCGAAGGGGGGCCCGGTGTTGGAGTTTTCTCTCTCCTGCTCCTGTTAGGACGTCATCACCCGGGTCCCGTCAGGAGCAGGAGAGAGAGAGAGACCCTGGCCCCGGGCCCCCCTTGGAGGCCTGGGCCTGGGGAATTTTGCCCCTCCTGCCCTTCCTTTCTGCAGCCCTGGCCCTAACCTCTTAAATCTTCCCTCATATGAGAGAAGATCCATCCCCTTAATCTTTCTGATCATCCTTTACTGAACCTTTTCTAATTCTATATATCTATATCTATATATAATACTATATCTTTTTAGAGATACAGTAATCAGAATTGCACATAATGTAATATATGGTAACATATATTAAATGTTTTTTTCCTGGGGCTCAGTGGGGGGGCTTGTTCCAGGGTTTTGGTGGAGGCTGCTGGCTGGAAAAGGTTTAAAGTTGGTTTGGAAATTGTTAATGGAGTTAGCTGAAGAAAGTGTGAGATGTTTCTTAAATGTGGTTTTATTTTTCAAGAAATAAACCATGATTAAGTGGGGATTGTACTTTAAAATGTTCCTTTCTGTTTTGGGTACAAGTCAGGTTAAAATTGACTTTGAAATTCTCTGTATAGGAAGTTTTGCATTTACTTCTATGGGGGAGGGAGATTCTAAACAGATCAGAAAAAAAAAACTGTCTTTCTCTGACAAGCTGATTGGTTGAGTGATGTCAGATCCTCTAGGGGGGGGTGAGTTGCCAGGGAGACTGGAGTCAGTGTTGCCAGGTGGGCGGTTTTACCGCCCAATTGGGCGGTTTTCCGCGACCCGCCGCGGGTAATTTTTGCCTGCGGCGGGTTGCAGTTTTTTGGGCTTGTTTTGGGTCTTTCGGGCGGTTTTTTAAGCGGTTTTTTTTGGCCGCGAGGGGCGGGGTTAGTGATGTTCTGGGCGGGGCCGATGACGGGGAGGCGGGGCCGATGATGGCAGGGGCGGGGTTGATGACGGCGGGGGCGGGGGTGATGGTGCGGGGGTGGGGGTGTCAGGGGCGGGGTTTGACTTTGGGCAGGTTTTGGGCTGGATTTGGGCTCGTTTGGGTGGGAAAAAAATTTTCCACCTGGCAACCCTGACTGGAGTGAGCAGAGAGACCAGGGCTGTGAACATGGATTGAGAAAGAAAAAATGTATAGTGTGTGTCTGTGTAAAAGTAAGAATAAAAGTATGGATTTTGTGAGTTTAAAGTGAAATGTGATATTGAAAAAGGGTACTTTAATATTGAAAGTGAGTGAAGGTGAGCTTTGGTGCTGAGAATGAGATGATTTGAGCTTAAAAGTGAGTACTTCAATAAACAGACTGCCTGTTTCATGATTGTGTTGCTGAATACATGTGGGGTAAAACTGATGTATTTTGAGTGGGAGAGAGCTGTACTAATAGAAAGCTGTGAGAAGTTTTAATCCAAATTTAGTTTGGTTTGGAGTGAAACAGAGGTATGTATGTCCCAGCATGCAGTGAATGAAATGGTTAAGTTCTAAGGGAATTTAAGGTCATGGAAGGTGGAATGAGAGTCTGTAGGCTCAGGTATTAAGTGGACACATGGCTGCCTACTCTTTTTAGAATAGGGGAAAACAGTTGAGACTCAGGTTCTGAGAGACTGTGATTTCTGCTGGTAGTTATACTAAGTGAAAGAAACTATAAGGGTGTCAGGAAAAAGTGTGTAAGGATTTTAACTCTGACACAAGGGAAGGACTGAGAGGTGAATCTGTGATTTGAAGAAAGAAGCCATTAAGCTGTGTCTGGGGGGGGGGGGGGGGGGGGGGGGGGGGGGGAATGTGTGTTGTTTGTGAGAGTTCTGAGTTCAGTGCAAGCAAGGTTTGGAATCTGACTTCAGAATAAAGAAAATCCAGCACTGCTGTTTGAGTGTGCTGTATTCTCCAGATTGATCTGATAGCTGTGAAGGGAAAAGTTATGCTTTTATGTGAAGTCTGTGAGATGGAATGTTGAAGCCTGCTGGATCATTTTAGACTAGGGAAACAACAGTGAGAAATAGGTTTTGTAGTGAGAAAACCTTTAACTTATTTTATTTCAATTAGAGAGTTTGGTCACAGTATTGAGAATTGGTTAATAGTCACCAGAGCCTGAACAAGAACAGAGGGAGTTCAAGGGTCTTGCCTCCATTTATTTTCTTTATAAGTGAGGTTTAGGGAGAAGAAATCTGGGGGAGTCATCCTCTGAAGGGTTCCAGATGAGCTCCAACGCAAGAAAGACATCACCTAAATAAATTCAACCACAGCTAAGTGACATTGCCAAGGGTGTTGAAAGAAATATATTATTTTTTCACAACATTTTAAGGGAAAACAAGAACAGACCATCAGATATTAAAAATCCATGAGATCCCTGCAAAAACACCAATAGTGCACACAAAGAGACCAATTTCTACATCAGGAAAGAGAATAACCACAAATATCTGATTTTGATAAAAGACAATTTAAATACTTATCTGAAAAGGTTCTTGTCCGCCTTTTTAGGTGAAACAGACAAAGTTAAGGGTATACATGTAGTTCTACATTTGAATGTTGAATATGTTATTGCAGTTCTATTAAGCTTCACACTAATTGTGAATTTGAGTTTATTTGAATGAAAATTTGCTTGCATTTGGAAGAAAATGAGTTGCAAGATCCGAGACAACATGGTTTTACCAAAGGGAAATCGTGCCAAACGAATCTCATTGAATTCTTTGATTGGGTGACCGGAGAATTGAACCGTGGACGTGCTATAGACGTAATCTACTTAGATTTCAGCAAGGCTTTTGACACAGTTCCCCACAGGAGGCTCTTAAATAAACTGGATGGGCTGAAGATAGGACCCAAAGTGGTGAACTGGATTAGGAGCTGGTTGACAGACAGGCGCCAGAGGGTGGTGGTGAATGGAGTTCGCTCGGAGGAGGGAAAGGTGAGTAGTGGAGTGCCTCAGGGATCGGTGCTGGGGCCGATTCTGTTCAATATATTTGTGAGTGACATTGCCGAAGGGTTAGAAGGTAAAGTTTGCCTATTTGCGGATGATACTAAGATTTGTAACACAGTGGACACCCCAGAGGGAGTGGAAAACATGAAAAAGGATCTGAAAAAGCTAGAAGAATAGTCTAAGGTTTGGCAATTAAAATTCAATGCGAAGAAATGCAAAGTGATGCACTTAGGGAGTAGAAATCCAAGAGAGGCGTATGTGTTAGGCGGTGAGAGTCTGCTAGGTACGGATGGGGAGAGGGATCTTGGGGTGATAGTATCTGAGGATCTGAAGGCGATGAAACAGTGTGACAAGGTGGTGGCCGTAGCTAGAAGGTTACTAGGCTGTATAGAGAGAGGTGTGACCAGCAGAAGAAAAGAGGTGTTGATGCCCCTGTACAAGTCGTTGGTGAGGCCCCACCTGGAGTATTGTGTTCAGTTTTGGAGGCCGTATCTTGCTAAGGATGTAAAAAGAATTGAAGCGGTGCAAAGAAAAGCTACGAGGATGGTATGGGATTTGCGTTACAAGACGTATGAGGAGAGACTTGTGGACCTGAACATGTATACCCTGGAGGAAAGGAGGAACAGGGGTGATATGATACAGACGTTCAAATATTTGAAAGGTATTAATCCGCAAACTAACCTTTTCCGGAGATGGGAAGGCGGTAGAACGAGAGGGCATGAAATGAGATTGAAGGGGGGCAGACTCAAGAAGAATGTCAGGAAGTATTTTTTCAAGGAGAGGGTGGTGGATGCTTGGAATGCCCTCCCGCGGGAGGTGGTGGAGATGAAAACGGTAACGGAATTCAAACATGCGTGGGATAAACATAAAGGAATCCTGTGCAGAAGAAAGGGATCCTCAGGAGCTTAGCCTAGAATGGGTGGCAGAGCTGGTGGTTGGGAGGTGGGACTAGTGCTGGGCAGACTTATACGGTCTGTGCCAGAGCCGGTGGTGGGTGGCAGGGATAGTGCTGGGCAGACTTATACGGTCTGTGCCAGAGCTGGTGGTTGGGAGGCGGGGATAGTGCTGGGCAGACTTATACGGTCTGTGCCAGAGCCGGTGGTGGGTGGCAGGGATAGTGCTGGGCAGACTTATACGGTCTGTGCCAGAGCTGGTGGTTGGGAGGCGGGGTTGGTGGTTGGGAGGCGGGGATAGGGCTGGCCAGACTTATACGGTCTGTGCACTGAAGAGGACAGTCCAAATAAAAAAAGTAGCACATATGAATTTATCTTCTTGGGCAGACTGGATGGACCGTGCAGGTCTTTTCCTGCCGTCATCTACTATGTTACTATGTTACTATTTGTATTCAATAAAGAAAGAGATAATTTGCAAATCTGAAAGTCTGGTCCTTCCATTTCAGGAACAAATCCTAAATTTAGATTCTTTTCCTCCTTTATTCTTTGAGAGTAAAGGACGAGGTTAGTTTATTTGTTCCACTCCCTTGGCTGTGAGTGTGTGTTCCCTGGATATTCGCCACGACTACAACCATCAGGTATCTGGGAGCACATCACTACAGTCCAGCCGAGAGGGGTGGCAACAATAATGCTCAAGAGGAGGTCACACCATAGAGTGATACAGAGGCATTATAATATTCTTTGTCTTATTTTCTATCCCTTTTGTAGCATTCTGTTTGCTTTTTTTTTTTGGCCATTGCTACACACTGGGCAGAAAAGTTCGGCCTATTGTAAATGATGACACCCAGACAGTGGCGTAGCAAGGGCGGGGCGGTGGGGGCAGTCCGCCCCAGGTGTCCGCGGGTGGGGGGGTGCTCCGTCGCGTCTCTTTTCCTGCCACCGCCTGCCTTTTTCTTTTTTTTTTAAATCCATGCAGCCATGCAGGCAGCGCTTTGCGTCTGCCCTGCATGTGCTGTGAAAGAAGTAAATCGCCAGCGCTGGTGTCGGGCCTTCCCTCGATGTCCCGCCCCCTTGTGAGGTAACTTCCTATTTCCTCGAGGGCGGGACATCGAGGGAAGGCCCGACACCAGCGCTGGCGATTTACTTCTTTCACAGCACACGCAGGGCAGACGCGAAGCGCTGCCTGCGTGGCTGCACGGATTTAAAAAAAAAAAGAAAAAGGCAGGCGGTGGCAGGAGAAGAGGGCTCTCTGGCTCTCAATGGAGGGGGGACGGGACTGGGTCGGGGGGAGTCAGAGGGGAGAAGGGGATTGGAGAGGGGTGGGGGAGTTCAGAGGAGGGGTGCTCAGAGGGGAGAATGGGGATTGGGGAGGGTGGGGGAGCTCAGAAGGGTACTCAGAGGGGAGAAGGGGATTGGGGAGGGGTGCTCAGAGGTGAGAAGGGGATTGGGGAGGGTGGGGGTGCTCAGAGGGGAGAATGGGGATTGGGGAGGGATGGGGGTGCTCAGAGGGGATTGGGGAGGGTGGGGGAGCTCAGAAGGGTACTCAGAGGTGAGAAGGGGATTGGGGAGGGGTGGGGGAGTTCAGAGGAGGGATGCTCAGAGGTGAGAAGGGGATTGGGGAGGGTGGGGGTGCTCAGAGGGGAGAATGGGGATTGGGGAGGGGTGGGGGTGCTCAGAGGGGATAAGGGGACTGGGGAGGGAAGTGCTCATGGGAGAAGGGGTCTGAAACTGGACCTGGGGGCTGAAAAGGGGCAGGGGCTGAAACTGTGGGGTCTGGGGGCTTTAAAGGGGACAGGGAGAACTGGCTGGGGCTGAAGCTCGGCACTGGTGAGAGAAAAGGGCTGGGGTTGAAACCAGGGGCTGAAAAGGGGACAGGGAGAAGTGGCTGGGGGCTGAAGCCCAGGACTGATGGGAGAAAAGGGCTGGGGACTGGTGGGATAGTGGGGCTGAAAAGGGTGGCAGGTGGGAGATGTGGGCTGGAACTGGAACTAGGTGCAGGTGGAAAGAGGGGGCAGAGAGAGGGGACAGACCCTGGATGGAAGGGGGGGGAGCGTGAGGGAGGGCAGACCCTGGATGGATGGGAGAGGGAGAGCAGACGGATCGAAGGGGCAGAGAGAAAGGGCAGATGGTGGGTGGAAGGGGGAGAGAGAAAGAGGGCAGATGGTGGATGGAAGGGGCAGAGAGAGAGGGCAGACACTGGATTTCAGAGAAAGAGCGAAGACAGATGCTGGATGGAAGGAAGACAGTGAAAAGAAGATGAGGAAAGCAGAAACCAGAGACAACAAACTGTAAATAAAATATATTTTTTTTATTTTTTTGCTTTAGGGTATAGTATTGTATCTGTGTTTATGTGTTAATAAATGTTTATGAATAGAACATATAAATAAAGTAATCATTTTATTGGACTAATTTTTAATACATTTTGACTTAACTTTCAGAGAACAAAACCCCCATCCTCAGGATACTATAACAGCACTATACTGTATTGACCTGAGGAAGGAGGTTTTGGCCTCTGAAAGCTAAATGTATTAGTCCAATAAAATGGTATTTTATTTACTATATTTGTTTTATTTCTATTTGTTAATTTGTAAAGTGGTGATCGGATTTGTTAGTTTTTTCAAATTTACATCCACTGTCTTTATATTTTGCACAGTACTAGGGGACATTTTCTGTTTCTGTGGTGTTGCATTGTATGCAGAGTCTGGCATCGGGGGTTCAGTTTAATTTTTGTCTAAATAGAAAGTTTATGATTACTTATTCTATAGTGGATTAGGGTGTATCTGTGTTTGTGAAAAAGACATGGCTTTCGGTTGGCATTGACTGTGCAGGATCGACGATCTGTACTAATCTGTCTGTTTTTGTTTTACAATAGGTGAATTGATGTTCTAGTGCTCACTGTAGCATTTACGATGCTTGTGTGACATGTAGAAATGACTGCTTATGGTATTGTAGAATTGCGCTATAGGTCCTGAGTGTTTTGTATTCTCGGTATGCCTAGTACTGGATTTGGGGGGGGGTATTAAAAAATGACCGGCCCCGGGTGTCAACTAGCCTAGCTACGCCACTGCACCCAGATCTCTTTCTTGGGTGCTGACTCCTAAAATGAAACCTGCATCAAGTATCTATAATTTGGATTGTTCTTCCCAATATGCATCACTTTGCATATGTCCACACTAAATTTCATTAGCCATTTGGATGTCGTCTTCCACTTTCCTAAGGTCTTCCTGAAAATGGTGACAGCTGACCCTTAGCACTATTAAAAATACTGTAAGTCTTGTGAAACAACAGAGGAGTTCACTGATCACATGAATATACTAGAAACCTTTTTATAGTCACAATTCAAAACAATAGTGGTGCAAATAAACATGAAAATATAAATATGTAAACATATAATCCAGGTGAGCCATCAATATAACAAGCAAATGCTCTGATTCAATGGACTGCTGATATGAAAGTGCCATAAATTAGGTTGATTGTTAATGTCCTATATGTACCATCGCAGGCTGCCCCAATTCAATTGTTCAATCCCAGTTAAAACAACATAAACATAAAGGAATCCTGTTCAGAAGAAATGGATCCTCAGATGTTTAGCAGAGATTAGGTGGCAGAACCGGTAGTTAGGAGGCGGGGCTAGTGGTTGGGAGGGGGGGCTATTGCTGGGCAGACTTCTACGGTCTGTGCCCTGAAAATGGTAGATACAAATCAAGGTCAGGTATACATATAAAGTAGCACATATGAGTTTATCTTGTTGGGCAGATTGGATGGACCGTACAGGTCTTTTTCTGCCGTCACCTACTATGTTACTGTTACAACAATAAATTAATAAAGCATCTCTTTGCAGAAATGCTAAGTATTCCTGTGCTTTAAAGTTTTGGTATAGATAGTCTCACTATCAGTCCTAGTATTATACACAAAACATTAAGAATATGCTGAAACATATCTTGTGCAAAGTGACGTTAATGGTTCACAGAGCACTCAATTTTAGAACTCCTTCCTCAGGAACAGTCATTGGCATATATCTCATAAAGAAATATTAACTTTTTCTCCAGATCAGCATGTTCTATTTCTAAGATGGTGACCACTGAACCTTGGGGAGTGTCAGAAACAAGATGTTTAGGAGCAGAGGAACAAGAAGAGCAGTGTACCAGAAAAGACCTGCAAGAAACCTAAGATTGAAATTAAGCAAGTGCGGTGTCACAGACACGTAAATCAGCTCACGGGGAAGAAGAACAGAATGATTTACCTTGTCAAAGGCTGCTAGACAGAGAAACAAGCAGAGCTTCCCCACCACCATTCAGGTGTAGTGCGGGCACCCTGAGGTAGTTTTGAAGTTGGTGCGTGCTGTTTCTAATTTCTACCATGGGGGCCGTTTCCAGCGGTAATCAGCAGTGCAGCCACATTGGCACATGTTGCCTGATTACTGCACGAGTAACATGTGAGCTCTTACTGCTAGGTCAGTGGGTGATGGTAAGGGGTCAGGCAGTAAATAGTTGATTGCTATTTGTAACGCACGACTGTTTACTGACTCCATTAAAAAAGTCCTTTTGCCCAGCTGCGGTAAAAAACTGGCCCATTGTGTGTCAATTTCACACATCCACATTACCATAGGCCACTTTTTACCGCTGCTTAGTACAAGGACCTCTTAATGAAGCAAAGGAGAGGGCACTCAGTAGAGTGATATGGTCAAAAACCAGTTTGATAAAAATGGAGTATGTTAGTTTTTTCGAGATAACTAACTAGTTGTTCTGCTACTATCTTTTCAACAATCTTGTACACAAAAGGAAGATCTGAAATACGCCGGAAATTATATGCTGAAGAAAGGTGGCCTTTAGGGTCTTTCCAGAGTGGTCAGACAACAGCCTGTTTCCAGACTTCAGGGAAAACACCATTTAAGGAATTTAGCTGGCATAGGATCAGTGTAGGGCATAGCAGAGTTTAGAGCTGATATGAAGAGAACGGAGGGACAGTATGTGAGAGGGATGAGAGAAGGGGAGGATTAGGGTCTAAAGGTAACTCATAGGAAAGAGATGGGGTAATTGAGGGAAGACATCCAGAGAAGTCTGAACTTTATTGAAAAACAATCAGCAAAATCATCTGATGTCAAAACAGGAACAGAAGGGGCCATAGATCTCTTGTTGAGCTTCCTTGAGAGTCTAAAAATAAAAGATGGATTTACATCCTGTGCTATCAAAGAAGAATAATACTTTTTCTTAGCGAGTTGAATCTTGGTTCTATAGAATTGTGACTGTTACAGAAAAAAGAATGTGAAATGGGTAAAGAGGGAGATGGAGAAGTCTTCCATAGGTATTCAGCCCTCCTGATCTGTCTTGATATTAATAAAAGCCCTGATACCATGGTTGAAATTTCTTTCCTTGATTGAGGCAGACATATTTGCATTGGTGCAGCTTTGTCAAGTGTGACCCGAAGAGAGACATTCCAACAGGTTATCTTCTCTTTAAGAGGTAATAAAAGGAAATCACGAGGAAAGCAGTTTCTACGTATTGCAAAATGGTCAAATTTCTAAAAGGTGCCAGGTGAAAGGAAGTTAGGGACAGTAAAGGGGCATGACCAGCAGAAAGAAATTAGAGAATGATTGGACCAGGGGAGAGAGAGAGAGAGAGAGAGAGAGAGAGAGAGAGAGAGAGAGAGGATAAGGTACTAATGTTTGGCAAGTAAATAGAAGGCAAGATGAAAGTATCCGAGGTGTGACCCCTGCTGTGAGTTGGAAAACAGGAGCTTCTTGAGCTCTAGATCAGAAAGAAAGGCAGTGCAACCCTGATTTACAGAATTGGATGGGGGTTTGGCAAAATGAATATCCAGATCACCTAAAATGAGAAAAAGCTGAGAGGAGAGATCTTGAGATGAGAAAAAAAAATCATATATATATATATATCATGGAGAGAAGTGGAGGTAACAGGTGGTGGTTGATACAGAAGAAAGATATCCAAAGGAGAAGAGCCGGAAAATCTTATTGATAATAGCTCATATGTTGCATGTTGGGAAGAGCTATGAGCACTGACTGTCAAATGAGCAGCATATATGAGGGCTAACCTCTACCCAAACTCCCTGAATGGTTAAGGAAATGAAAAAGGGTATGTGTGTGCCACATTGTCAACATTTTGTGTGTACATGGTCATCTCCAAAGGGCATGGGTATTTATGCCAGCAATTGGTTTGGATTAGTGTTAGCTTACATTTTCTTTTTTATTTTGATGGCTGGATTGTAGTGTTTGGTGCTTTCTTTGTTTCCGCAATTAATTCTTTTCATGTGTAGGTTGTGACTAGGGATGGGCTGTCACTTACAATGGCATAAGAAATGTCAGTGATATATCCTATGTCACTGCATGTTGTTACCAAACAAAAATGAGTAGAAAAAAACACATTTCAATAAACTAAAGCTGAATTTTGTCATTCACCGATGATAGTGCACACCCTTTGGAAAGAGTGCGCACTGTGGACTAGATTTCAGGAAATGGAGCCCAAAGCTGGGAGCTAAAAAAAATACATGCTGAGTGTTATTCTATAAATGGCACTCTGAGTTGGGCACTGTTAATAGAATAACATGTAGCACCGGGATTTGCAGCAAAGGATTTGCACCAACTGAAACCTGGTGCTCACATCTTTAGTGAACGCCCTTGACCGACCCATACCCCTCCCATGGCCACGTTCCCTTTTCTATTGCACACTAAAAGAATAGCATGTAGCATGATGTGCGTGCAAATCCAAATTGTTGCCAATTACAGCCAATTATTGATTGTTAGTACCCAATTACTGTGATAATTGGCTTGTTACAGAATTAAATTGCACATGCAAATTGGGCACACCCTAAATTTGCATGCGCAATTTTGAGTGCCATATATAGAATCCAGAAGTATGTGGAAAAAGGGTGCACTCTTTTCCAAATATGGAACCACCATGCATGTGCAAATTATGTACAAACTATGCACACTCTTTCTGAACTAGTGCATCCTCTTTTCTAACACACTAATGGCCTAAAGGAAATAAAATTATCAGGTAAGATCTAATTTCTCTGTTAACACAATATTGAAATGTTTTATTGTGTATTGTGTTGGCGTTATAACATAGCATACTATGCCATACTTTGTATTGTTTGAATATTTTTACTGCTGTATTTGTCCATTGCTTATGTTTGACTTATTCTTGCTGTATACCATCTTGAGTGACTTCCTTCAAAAAGGCGGGTAAATAAATCCTAATAAATAAATAAATAAATAAATAATTCCAAAGAACGTGCACTATTATCAGCAATGGACAAAATGGACATAAATGACATGGGAAATGACAGAACATGAAAATGTTCTGGTTGCTCATCCCTAATTGTGACTCATGTTTGTGGGAGAAGGCAGAGGCAACAACAGAAGAAGAAATACCTTCTGCAAAGGATTTATAGATCCAGGATCAGTGTTTTGATTTATCTGATAAGCAAGTGTTTGATAGATATAGATTTGGGAAACTATTTTGCATCTCTGTCAAGAGTTAAAGGGAGATCTAGATAGTCCAATGTGTTGCTTATGAATTTGCATAGTAACATAGTAGATGACAATGGAGAAAGGGCAATTGCTCAGCTATTCTGTACACAATATGAGGAAAATTCTATAAATGGGCACTTACATTTAGGTGTCTATTGGAGCCTATTCTAAAACAACAAGTAGGCACCTACTTTCCTGCGCAGAATACTAGCATAACCAGGCAAATCACTTGTATATGTTTAGGTATGAGTACTTATGCCAGTGATAGAGCTGGTATAAATGTGTGCAATTAGATTCAGGAGGTATGCATGTAACTTATAGTATTCTATAATGCCCCAATGATAAAATTCCCCGTGCTGTTCCGAACAGCGCTGAAAAATTAGAGCTGGAACAGTGCAAGGAATTAAAGCCCTCATGATCAAAACTAATAGCATGCAAATTTATGTGCACTAGTAGCTTTGATCATCCTGCAGAAGGAAACCACCTGCAGGAATTATTTGACAGGTCCTGGCTGTAAAAAAAAAAGCCTGGAGCTGTCAAACAGGGCTGGATGCCCCCCATCCCACCCCGGATATGACGGGCTGGGACCACCAGCCCCCCAACCCCCCTGACAGATCAACCCCCAACCCCCAACCCTCCGACCCCGCCCCTGACAGAGGCAAACCTGACCTCCCCTGGACAGAGGGGGCTCAAGGGCTGTAGGTCCAGTGGGCATCCAGCCCTCCAGAGTCCCCTGGGGGTGTCAGGTCCTCTGTCGGGGGGGGGGGGGGGTCAGGTCCTGTGTTGGGGAGGGTGGTCGGGTCCTCTGTCCAGGTTGGGAGGGGAGGCCTACTAGCATACAGATGCATGTTGGATAGGGCTCTCCATTCCTCCCCAATTCTCTGCAAACCCTAACGCCAGCTCTAAGCTGAGCATTGGGGAGAAATAGCTAATGCCCTGTTCAGCATGTATCTGCATGCTCGTTGCATTGAGAGCTTGCCAGCTCTGATCATCGGGTGGGAGCAAATACCGGCGCTAGTATGGCGCTATTGGCCTCCAGTGCTCACGTTTGATTTTGATCATCTGCCCATAAGTTACACGCTTAAGTGTGCACTCCATCAACATTCTGCCCAGACTTCACCCATTTGACACCCACCTGCAAAGTGTGCACTAAGCTATGCATGCACCTACAGAATAGCACATAGTAGGGATATACTGTCATTTGCAACAACGTAGGACATGTCAATGGCATATCTTATGTCATTGCATGTCAGTACTAAACAAAAACAAGTAGGAAAAACATGGCATTCATTGAAATAATGCGCACTATGTGGAAGAGGGCAAACTATTTCAGAAAGAGTGCACACTTTTCCCCAATAGTGGAACCACCGTGCGTCCGTGATCCATTACACATGTGCAAACTAGTGCGCAAGTCCACTCTATTGGGGAAAGAGGTGTCCTCTTCTTAAAGAGTGTGTATTGTGTGCACATATGCACCCTCTTTCCTTATAGGGTGCACATGTGCAATGGTTCATACATGTGCGATAGCACATGTAACTTAGAGGGAAAATAGAGCACACTGTATGAAAAGAGTGCACACACTGGCCAATATTCAAAGTGAATTAACAGCCATAAATGGCCGCCAACTGCTTAACTCATTTGATCACAGCTCTCCAGTCATTTTCAGTGGCACATAACTGGTCATCGTCACTGAAAATGACCAGTTTGCACAGAACGTAAAGCAGGCTATGTAGGGGCATTCTGGGGGCGTGTCAGGGGCGGAGTCTGGTTAGGTACTGATATTTTCACCTAACCGGCTAGGTTTAGAGCATTAATGGGGCTGCATAAATAGCTGCCCTATCTTTATTCACTGACCCATGGCTGGTTAAGTCTGAATATTAACTTAACAGGTCTCGCGCTAGCCAGCTTTAAAAAAAAACGGAAGTTCAATCCTGAAGCCTGCACAGGTCCTGGCATTGAATTTCCGGTTCTAGCGCCAGCCTATATTCAATCACAAATGCAAGTGTACTGTGCTGATTATCTAAATCGATGATTCATTCTCTTCAAATTGTGCAAAATTCTGTTGCTAGGCTTCTGACAGGATTATTGAAATGTGATCACATTACATCAGCTTTGAAGGATTTGCTTTGGCTTTCTGTGCTTTGGCAGATTTGGTTTAAGGTGTTGACCTTGATTTTTAAGGCCTTGAGCAATGATCTATCCTTGGGATTAGCTTCATCTTTAAGATTTGTATCAGCCGTCACGTTCTGTGGATAAACTTTTATTGGATATTCCTTCTGTTAAGTGTGGAGGAGTGGCCTAGTGGTTAGGGTGGTGGACTTTGGTCCTGAGGAACTGAGTTCAATTCCTGCTTCAGGCACAGGCAGCTCCTTGTGACTCTGGGCAAATCACTTAACCCTCCATTGCCCCATGTAAGCTGCATTGAGCCTGCCATGAGTGGGAAAGCATGGGGTACAAATGTAACAAAAAAAAGAAGCTAACCGTTCAGCAATCCTTCAGATTGCAGCACATCTTTTTGGAATTCCTTGCCTATGAACTTACTTATTATAACTTCAATCCATCAGTTTAGGAAACAGTTAAAATCATTTCTTTTTGCCCAATCCTTTTCAGTTTAGCTTGAGTATTAGGCTTGCAGCCATACGTTTCTAGTAATGGTAAGGGGAATTTGTTTGGTGATTCTTTGTTGTAGTTTTTGTGTATTCTGCTATGCTTTTTGTGTCTTTTATTTTGTATGTTGCTGATGTACACTGCCTAGAAGTAATGGGTAGTGCGGTTTAGAAATGTTTCAACTAAACAAACAAACAAACAAATAAATAAATAAATAAAATCTGAATTCTGCAAACTGAAAAATTCACCAGTACTTTTGCTGTTATATACCCTAGTCAAAGTTTACCCTTTACTATGTTTTGAGATTTTTTTAATATTACATTTTTGGATTTTTTTGTGGGGGCCGGGGTGGCATAATTGTTCTTTTCTCTATAAAATGTGATCTCTCTTTATACACTCTTTGTTGAGAAACCTATGAGATGACGATACAGAGAACCCTGGATGAGTAATGGTTCAGTAACTTTTATAAAGATAATATGCGAAAACACTCACGTGTAAAATTCATGACCCATAATCACATGCAAAACCATGAAACCATAGTATGTCAACGTTTTTTTAGGCATAATTTTAGTAAAACTATACTCACGGGACTTTGTACAGACAGGTGGTATTTGTAGCTCTTCCTCTTTTCTAAAATGATTACAAAATCCCATGCACGTGTTATTTAGTAACATTGGAAGAGTTTCACTTAACTGAAACATGCAATTTTAACATGGTTTTATTTAATTACGTGCAGTCGCACTCACCAAACCACTCTGAAAGTTTCACGCTTACTCTAAAAATTCTCTTACAACAAGAACCGTTCTGCCATACTAAATGGTATGTTTTTATTATTCTAGTGGAAGAGGGCTATCTCATTTCTAATTTTCCATTTCTGGTATCATAAAAGCAATAAAAACAAGTCTGAATCTAGTCACTGGCACCATCCCATTACTATGGGATACCGACTGTAAACTGTCTGTCATCTTATCAGCAGCTGCCAGACACATATAAGAGCACACCCAACGATTTGGACAAACCCATCTGTTACTAGATGAAACAGAAACCAAGTCATCTGTAAAATCTCTGGAGATCTATTGTTATTACAGTAGTGCTATTGTTAAAAATACCAGGGTATAAAGAGATTAAGGTTCTAAATAGTTGTGGCTTTGTTTCAGATAACATTTCTATCCTGATGGTAATTAATGGCAGCCCTGTGAATAGTTGTCCTGAACTGAACTGTGTTTGATCTAATTGTTGATAGAGGGCATCTATAGCTGTTATTATTGAAATAAATTTGCTGATGACACAAAGTTATTCAAAGTTGTTAAATTGCAAGAGGTTTGTGAAAAATTGCAAGAGGACCTTACGAGACTGGGAGACTGGGCATCCAAATGGCAGGTGATGTTTAATGTGAGCAAGTGCAATTGTAACCCACATGGGAAACAAATATGTTTAACTGAAGGTCTCAATCCTCTTTGGGCCATTTTGGCCCATATTATTTTCATTATTGGCCAGTGCTGTACTTGTCCCAGGGGTCTGGGGGTGTCTGGAGTCCCGGGGCTGGAGCCGTGGTGACCAAAACCTACCGCGATGTGGCTCCAGTGAGGAATGAAGCTTCTGGGGCGGAGGCAGGCAGGAAAATGGCCTGCTTGAGGCCTCCATGCTGGATCCAGCAGCGCATGTGCAATTGAGATTCAGAGCCAGGACTAGGCTACAATTGAAACTGGGACATAGATTTTTAAATCTACCCAGTGAGTTTCTGATAACATTGATAACAGTTTAAATGGTTACCAAATACAACCAAGATTAAAAGACAAATTACATTTTATGAACAACAATTTGTTTTTGGTCTGTGCTACTTCGAAATTCTTGAAAATTAGCAACATTTTTCCTTCACCTAGTTTTGGGCCTGGTGATTGGGGTTAATTTAATTGTGTAACCTTGACCAGTTCTGGGTTTGACTTCTGGGGTTGGCCACGACTACTAACATCTGGCATAGCAGACTGAATCGTCTAGGATAGGGATACAAAGTGATGCATATGGGAAAGAGGAACCCAAACTATAGCTACGTGATGCAAGGTTTCACATTAGGAGTCACCACCCAGGAAAAGAATCTAGGTGTCATCGTGGATGATACCTTGAAACCCTCTGCTCAGTGTGTAGAGACAACTAAGAAATCAAATAGAATGTTAAGAATTATTAGGAAAGGAATGAAAAACAAAAATTAGAATGTGGTAATACCTTTGTATCGCTCCATGGTGCGAGCGGACCTTGAATACTGTGTGCAATTCTGGTCACCGCATCTCAAAAAAGACATAGCGGAATTAGAAAAGGTACAGAGAAGGGCAACAAAAATGATATAGTGGATGGGACGACTTCCTCATGAGGAAAGGCTAAAGGGCCAGATTCTATATATGACGCCTAAAAAAAAAAAATCCATGTGGAACTAAGTGTATTCTATAAAATTTAGGTTTGGTGTATAGAATACGCTTAGTCGATACTGTAGCGCCAAAATCTATGTGTGTAGATTTTGGCACACTGACCCGTATTTTGTAACTATGCATGGAAATTTTGGAACGCCCACAAAATGCCTATAAATATGTCTATAAACATGCCCCTTTTAAACTACACACATTTATTTTGAACTGCGCGTGTTTCCCTACTCCTCCCCCTGCCTGGGAATCAGCTGTGAGTGACGTCAGCCTGGCTACGGAGCCTAGCTCAGCAACTGCAGGAGCCATGGACACAGGCAGCTACTTTAGAACGTTGGTGGTGAGAATTATTATATAGGATAAGAAATATATACATAAAATTACATAGAAATACAATCTGTGACCTATGACGAGAAGGGTATGAACTCCGTCACCATATATAAAACAATGGTATGGTGATTTTCTAATGGTTTGGGGTCTACCTCTGAGGTCTGAAGAAAAAGACTATACAGTAATCATCTATTGAGTTGTGTATTTTTCACGAATATTGTATTACTGGGGCAGGGGAGAGGGAGGGGGAGAGGGTGGTCCTGAGACCAGTCACTCACTCACTCTCTGTCTCTCACATACACTCTCTCTGACACACTCTCTGTCTATCACACTCTATCTCTCTGTCACACACACACAGTCTCTGTCTGTCTCTCTCACACAGTCTCACACACATAGACACTCTGTCTCACACACTCTCTCTCTCACACACACACACACACACACACTCTGTCTCTCTCTCTTATTCTCTCTCTGACACACACACTCCATCTCTCACACACACTCTTTCTCAAACATACACTCCGAGGAAAACCTTGCTAGCGCCTGTTTCATTTCTGAGAGAAACGGGCCTTTTTTAAACTAGTTTTTAAATAAAATCTTTTCAAATATTGAGGTGGATGTAATTTTGAGTAATTCAGCAAACATATATATTTCAATATAATCTGTAACTATGCAAATACTAAGAACATTGCCTTATGATGTTACCCTTGGTAATGATAGTTTTCCATACACAAACCAATCAAAATGAAAGCCACTGAGGCAACTTCATGTGACTAAAAAGCACTCATGATGCTGGTATATTTTTTGTATTAGTTTCCAAAATGGCAATCATTGTATTTCATTGAAGATTTGTGACCATAAACTTTGAAACCTGGGTTAAGTTATCATTTTTTAAAGATTTTACATCCCCATCAGATAACCTTAATTTTAAGGTTCCAATTCCTGGAATGCTCATTTGGCCTAATAAGGCTCTGGACAGTGTGTACTTTTCTTTTGAATTACATTGCATAGAGGTCCTGTAAGAAAATGTGTTTCTGATTGTGTAATTTGCCTTGTACAGAATCCTTAGAAGGGATTGCTTGGCAGAACTCCAAGATCATTGCTCACTTCATTTGTCAAGAACCAACAGTGAATTTAACACGAATCCTCAGAGTTTCACCAGAACTACAGTTTCATCTTCCACGTTATTCATAGCTCTCTTATACTGATCTATTGAAGCCCACTACCTCACTATCAGGTGCTCCCGAATTTTGATAAGAATGAATTGTAGGGGCCCACGAACTAAAACTTACTGATTTCTTTTAGCATCTACTGGCTAAAAATTGTAATTTCTATGCCAAAATGTCACTTATCATGTGATTCCCAAAATGTTTGACTCATGCTGATGCACTACAAAAGAGGGTCATGCTAACCCAATAAAGTAGATGCTTCCCAAATTAGCAGATGAGCTAAACTGAGCGTGTGCAGCCTTCTTACTGGTAACTGAATGTTTCCTATAGTGTGCATGCAAAAAAGTTCATACTTGGTCTGAGATAGGTGTTAAATTATGTGATTTTGCATGTGCTGGCTAAATTCTTATTTGCATCTATCTTTCCTTCATTTAGAAGTGCATACCCATAAATTTTAAGACATATATGGTAACAATTTCAGGAATCAATTTAATATGTATATTACGACCTTAGTACATATACGCCACAAGAGATATCAATCAGAAAATCAAACCATGAACAAAGAAAAAAGCTCCTTTAGAATCCAATAAAGTGGGGGAAGGAGAAGAAAATAAGGAAATCATGAAGGAAACAAATAAATACGTTCTAAGCTCATGCAGCAGCAGATGCATGAGCTGGAGTGAAGTTACTGGAATTAAGTAATTTTTTGCATCAAGGAAAAATAATATGTTTCCTGGACATATAAAGTTCAAAGACCAGCATTACCAACAAAGTGATTTCCCACACACAATAGGGTCTTAGGACACTAAAAAGCTGTCAAATTGATTTTCAAAGATATAGTTCTTCCTCCCCTTCTACCTTGTTGCCCACAAGTTCACCACTTGGGAGACAGTAAGCCTTTGCAATGGGGGGAAGGGAATGTGATGATACTTTTAGCACTTCAGCCATATAGGACTAGATTCTATGTACAGGGGGAGATTCTATATATGCTGCCTGGAAAATCTGTGTGGAAATCATTTTCTCCTAAGTGTATTCTATAAGATTTAGGCGTGGTACACAGAATATGCTTAGTTGATATCCCAGCACCTAAATCTACATGCATCCATTTACACCAATGAAAATGTGGCGTAAATCCCTGTGCGTAGATTTACACAGACTGGGCCATATTCTGTAACAACGCATGCAAATTTGGAAACACCCATGAAATGCCCATTTCCCCACCTATAGAACTGCATGCTTTAGATTTTAGGCACAGTTCATTACAGCATACACTTAGGGAGTTATGCACGTAAATTCTAATTATTGCCAATTAGTGCTCATTATTGCTTGTTAAGTGCTCTTAATGCTGATTGACTTGTTAAGCCAATTAAGTTACGCACATTGTTATGGAATATGTTTAGATTTAAGCGTGGAACGCAAGGTATGATCTATAGAATCCACCAGATAACGCCTAAAATTTTGATGCTCAAAAAAATACATCTAGGCTTATTCTATAAAGTACACCTACATTTACTTTATAAAATATGCCTAAATTTCCATATGGTTTATAGAATACGCTGAGCGTCTGTCTGCATGACTAAATATAGTTGTGGGCAGTTACGCCAAACTTGGTGTAAATGCTGATGCCTAAATTAGGCATGGACCAGGTGTATTCTATAACAACACACATAGATTTTAGGAATGCCCATGAACCGCCCATTCCATACCCCCTTTTCAACTATGCGATTTAGAATTCATGCGCATCACATTACAGAATAAGCTTAGACAGTTATGCATGTAAATTCTAATTAGTGCCAATTAGTGTCAATAATTACTTGTTAATTAGCAATTATTGGTGCTGATTGGCTTGTTAGCAATTAAGTTGTGCATGCAAATCCAGAATATGGCCAGATTTGCATGTGAAACTTAAGTTGAGCTATATAGATTTTTGGGGGGCTCACTGCTTTTACTAAAGCTTAGCATGCACTAATGCACATTAGCATATGCTAAATGCTAAGAAGCCAGGGGCATAGCCAGACCTCAAACTGAGAGGGGGGGGGGGTTCTAGAGCCCAAATTGAGGGAGCACATTTTGTCCCGCCTCCCTGCTGCTCCCCCCGCTGCAATGCCACATACCTTGGCTGGCAGGAGTCCCCGAACCCCACCAGTTGAATTGTTTCCCCTCACATTGTGCATGTTTGATTTTAATGAAATTGAGCATTCACGAAGTGTCGCACATGCTCAGTTTCACTAAAACCGAACATGCACGCAACAAGAAGGAAGCAGGGCAGGCAATGTAAGGAGAGCAGCGCTGGAGAAACACTTCAGCTTGCGAGGACTGGGGACCCCCAGCAGCCAAACCAGGGGCTCTGGATCCATTTTGGGGGGCCCAGACCCCCATGGCCCCTCGGGGCTATGCCACTGTAAGAAGCCCATTATATACCTATGGGCTTCTTAGAATTTAGCACGCACTAAGCTTTAGTAAAAGGTCCCCAAAATATCTCCTGAGTTGCCATCTCCTGGACTTTCAGGAAATTTAATTCTGTAAGGTTCAGCCTTCTGGAGAAGTTCTTCAATTGCTCTAACCTTCTGTTACTGCAAGTTTACCTTTAATTAAAGTGTCATTAATGTTCTTCACCTCTTCTACCTCTTTCTCTGTGGCCTCCACCTTACCCCTCTGGGCTTCCAAGTTGATTTCTGTTATGTTTACTTTACTTCAAGGTTCTGAAAATAAGGCCTTAAGCTCAGTTGAACACACTGACATAGAAGTATCTGATTTTTCTAGACCATCCACAAAAAGTCAAGTGTAATCACTAGCAGCTTGAACAAGGGAGCATGAAGAGTACCAGATGGTGCAGAAACCTGCAAAGAGGTCTATTGCTTCTGTGATGAACTTTCCTGCTGATTCAGGGCCTCCTTTCCAATGCATGTAACTGTCCCATTATTTCTTTCCTTGCACCTAAAGTTATGATGTCTTAATTGCACTAAAATGTGATTGATTTTGTCAAAAAGTATTTTCATGAGATTTTTAACATGCCAGCTGATTCTATTTCTCCTATTTCTAAGGGTTTCCACTTTTGCTTTGGGATACAGAGGAACGCTCAAGAAATAGCTGTGGGAGAAGACCGGCTTGTTATGGGTTGCTTAGACTAGAGGTATCCAAACTATAGCCTGCAAATCAAATATGGCCTTAAGGCACTCTTCATCTGTCCTGCTCATCTGGTCAAAGTTCTTCTTATGTTCCAATCCAGAGTGGAATACTAGCAAGTGGAAGTGAGCTCAGTTACATGTGCAGACCCCCTACAAACCACCAATTAGCAAGACGTTAGTTCAACCTCATTGTACTTCTGTTCTCAAGAACTAGTGTGTGGCTGGAGCCTTATCTTTGATCCACCACACACTATGCCTAAGGCTAGGAGTTCTTTGGAAACCTCATCATGGTGGATGATATCCCATCCTGCTGTGTTGTGATAGGAAATAAATACTCAGCATATATGGTCAAGGGTGCCCTTGAGTTCGTTCAATTTGGAGCCATCTTCCTACCATCCTCATAGAGATTCTATCAATTTCTTACTGGTGCCCAATTCTTAATTTTATACATACACAATCACATATATACTTTTCTCTTCTTCCCCTGTAAATTGTGATATAAATCTGTGTAACACCTTCAGCAATGTCTGACTGTCAGGAGTATACTGTCAAGTGAGGGCAGTCTTCTGTTCCTTCCTGTGCGAAAGGATCGATAACAAAGATACATATGCCCATCTATTCAAGCAAGCATACCCAAATGATCTAACCTAATTTTGTGAACGCTTTACCCAACACCTAATCACTCGACAACGACTGTGACTTAGACCACATCTTCCATCAACTCCCCCTATGCTATCCCTCAAACTATTCCCTCCTCCGGCCACTCCCACCCCCTTATCCCTTGCTCATTTCAACCTTTCCCCTCCTGCCTCTCCTACCCCCTTCTTACTTGCCCATCCCACCTATCTGCATATCTCCATCATTATTCTATTATACCACAGCTTGTAATCTCTCTGCAATACCTTGTAACCCCTATTACTATGTAAACTGCACTGAACCTGTCTTGGGTGGGAAAGCGCGGGGTACAAATGTAACAAATAAATAAATATGCGTGGGTAATGTGTTGGATGGGGTGCTCTCTCTGGATGGAGGGTGAGCTCAAAGTTTTTCACTTCTGCCTTCTATTTCTAGTGTGAGAAAATCCTTTCCGCTAGAGGATTTTCTTATAAGATGAACATACTAAAAGCTATGGGGTAGGAATCACCTGTCCGTAGTGTGTGGATGCTTGCTGCCTGCCAAGGAAAGGGTGAAACAGTTCCTTGAATGAGAAGCAGACTCCCTATAATGAGTGCCATCAATCTCTCACAATTTGCAGCAGCAGGAAGAGCCAAAAAAGCCAGCCCCTTCCATGGAATTGCTTGGCTCATGCAAAACCACCACAGGGGACAGGGGACCCAGTAGATAAGGCAGACAGAGGCTGGCAGTTTGTCTATCCCCTCACCACCACCACCACCACCATGCACACACTTCCTGCATTGACTGGTGTGGAAGGAGAAGGAAAGTTGTGCAGTGTTGAGCTGTGTCCATCTACGTTGATGTGTCCTCTCACGTTACCACCTCAGGCCCACCTAATCTAAACTATGCACTTCCTTAACGTGGCCACTGAAATCTAGCCAATATTCAAAATGACTTAACTGATTGGAAACAGCTGCCGACTGTTAAATTGCTTGCTTGCAGCTATCCGGTCATTTTCAGCAGCACTTAACTGGTTATCTTTGCTGAAAATAACCAGTTAGCACCGAATTAAAAAGCGGTTAACTTGTGGGCGCTCAAAGGGTGGAGTCAGGTTAAGTGATGATATTTAGCTCCTCACCTGAAAAGTTAGCTGCTTAAATTGTTCTGCATACATAACAGTCCTATCTTTAAGTGGTTTGGCTTATGCGGGCAAGGGTTGAATATTGACTTTAGCCAGTTCAAAAATCCCCCTGGATAGTCAATGCTGAAGTCAGGACAGGGCCCGGCATTGAATATCAAAATACTTAATGCCATCGGATGAATATTTAGGGTGTAGGTCTTTATCTTTTTAAACAGGAGGGAGGGAGGGGAGGGAGACTGAATCTCAAATCTGCTCTTCACATATTTAGGGACAGCAGGAAAAAGATCCATGGTCAGCACTTATTTTGAGAAGAGTAAAGTTAATGGAGAGAGGACAGATTGGCTGCTAGGAAGAAGCTGAAACTGATAACAGGGAAGAAGGGGGAACTGATTACAGGCTTTTGTGTTTTTTTATATTGGATCATTGACAAGAAGAGAGCAGATCAACCACAGGGACTTTGTTTTTCTTAATTACTAAGGAGGGAAGGAAGGAGGGAGGGGGATTCATTGACTTGATGGGTGATTTTTGTATAGAACTGAGCTAGCTAGTTTTGATTTCCATAACTACTTGGATGAATTTAGGAAGTCAGTCTGAGCTCACTAATTACAGCTGCCCATGTTTTAGCCAGTTGAGTTTAGGATGATTTTCAGTCAAAAATCTAGTTGGATAGAGTCAATTGAAAATCAGGGTCCCAAATATTTAGAAATTGCTGAGCTCCTACTGTGCTCCTAAGTTAGGCTCATAAATTTGTGCATGATTTTCAGCCAAATTTAGGAGCATACATTTTCAGCTGAAAATTAAATTGAGGAGCTTAACAGTTACTGCTATTCATTAGCCTAGAGTTACGAGCCTAGTGCTGAAAATCAGTTCTATGCTCATAACTTCTTTTCTTGTCTTAAATCTGCCCCTGCTACAACCCCCTTTTTTACTTCTAAATTTAAGAGCTTAGTACAACTTTGAGTAGAAATGTATACACTGAGCCCTGGTAAATTTTCAGAGACCAAATAATGAGCATAATTCTCAAAGGGCTCCTTTTTCAAAGTTGTGCTAGCGATTCCAGCATGGCAAATGCACTAAAGCCTATAGGAATTGAATGGGCTTCGTTGCATTTGCTATGCCAGAATTGCTAACATGGCTTTATAAAAGGAGCCAAATTTAGGAGCATAAATCTTTTGCATATTGGGCTCCAGCTTAATTTAGCCAGTCCAAATGTGGTGCTCAGTTCTGTTTTGAAAATTGATCCCCTATGCTATGAATGCTGAATTACTTTAATTTGCCGATAACCGTTAGTGCATAGATCGCTTTGTTGGGTACAGTCTCAGTTTCTCAAATGTATATAGGGCATGTTCTTCTTAATGCATCCACTGTGCTTATCTTCAGAAAAACCTGATTTGATAGCACAAAACCCCTCCGCGAAAAACTACACTGGCTCCGAATCAAAGAATGAATTGCTTTCAAAATCTGCACACTGGTTCACAAAATTATCTACGGTGAAGCCCCGGGATACATGACAGACCTGATCGACCTACCAACTAGAAACACATCCGAATCAACACGAACGTACTTAAACCTGCATTACCCAAGCTGCAAAGGACTCAAATACAAATCAACTTACGCATCCAGTTTTTCCTACATAAGCACACAATTGTAGAACGCATTACCAAAAGCCTTGAAAACTACGTAAGACCACCTTCACTTCCGGAGAACACTGAAAACCTATCTGTTTAAAAAGGCATACCCTAACAATCCACCATAAATGCCTGATCTCTGCAACACAACAAAACCAAAATACGTAATGAACATAACACAACTCTTCCGTTGTATGATTCCCTTATGTGGCTGTACCACAAGAACTTTATCTTATCTCAACATCACTTTGTATTTGTTTACACTGGAGTCTGCAAACGCATCCCTGGAACTATGTAAGCCACATCGAGCTTGCAAATAGGTGGGAAAATGTGGGATACAAATGTAACAAATAAATAAATAAATAATGCATCCTTCAGTAAGGGGATATAACCAGGTACATTTTAAAGTTCATTTTCATCAGGCATCTAAGACAACTAAACTATTTCTGTAATTTTCTCCACATTTTCCTGGTTTCCAATTATGATTCTTGCTATTTGATGACTTTCTGTCCATATACAGTAGAGCAGGGGTGTCCAGCCTCAGTCCTCGAGGACCATAATCCAGTTGAGTTTTCAGGATTTCCCCAATGAATATGCATGAGATCTATTTGCATGCATTGCCTCTGGTCTATGCAAATTGATCTCATTCATATTCATTGTAGAAATCCTAAAAAACCCAACCTGGCGAGGGCCAAGGTTGGACACCCCTGCAGTAGAGAATAGTCATCATTAAGGCATAGGCAAATTAGGAGTATGTGCCTAGGGCTGAAAGATGTAGGAGGGGTCCTCTCAGCTGTATAGTTTCAATGTTTCTGCAAGCAAATTTTTGCCCTGGTAAATCAACTGTTGGTAGAAAAGAAAGGGAGGGAGGGAGATTAAAAACAGCCACAACTGCCCACAGAAGTCTGTCTATTCTACCTCTCCCCTGAGCATTGCCTCCCAGTTGGCAAGAATCAGTAAAAGCACTTCTTACCTGCTGCTTCCTCCTCTGCTGGTTTTCCTCTGTAGTCAACACCAGGCAGGGTCCCATTTATGAGGGGTTTTAAAATGTATTGGGATAATGTTAGATGGGCCTGATGTGCTTGTTCACCTAAGACCCACCAAAGGGTTAATCCTAAGAATAGTTGCCAGGCTTCACTTTTAGCAACTAGTCAAAATGCCCATCACAAAATGACATATTTGGAGGCAAGTCACAATATACTTTACACAAGTGGCATCTGATTGATTGGTATGGGAATAATTTTAATATATGGTTTCCATATGTAAGTGCTATTGTATGCTTGTAAAAGACCTCTTATAATATTACCCCACTGGAAAAGTGTGTGCAATGCAAAAACAGTATGTACTTTTATGAGATTTGGGTGGAGACATATCCAGAGGCAGAGTCATGAATTTATAAACTATGGGGGAAATTCTATATATGGCACCATAAAAATCAGCGCTGTAAAACCACGATTAGCATGATTCTATAAACTACACCTAAAGGTAGGCGTAGTTTATAGAATATGCTCACGTACCATTCTTATGCCTAAAATTTAGGCACACCCATTTAGGCCACCTATAACCAAACCTAAATACCTGTGCCTAAGTTAGGCGTAGATCGAGTGTATTTTATAATACTGCGCATAGTTTTTTGAAAAGCCCACAACCTGCCCATTCCACGCCCTTAGCCATGCCCACCTTTCGACTGTGTGCATTAGAATTTATGTGCACCATGTTATAGAATATGCTTAGAAAGTAGTGCGCGTAAATTCTAATTAAAGCAAATTAGTGCTGCTAATTGGTTGTTAAGTAACAATTATCGGTGCTGATTGGCTTGTTAATTAAGTTGTGGAGGCAATTTGGCCATGCAATGAAATTAGTGCGCACAACTTAAGGCGCCATATATAGAATTTGGGGGTATGTGCATATATTTATTTATTTATTAGGATTTATTTATCACTTAAAATAAATCACTCAAGATAATGTACAACAAGAATAAGTTGATAGCAGTAAAAATATTCAAATAACGGTACATAGTATGGCATAGTATGCTACTTAAAAGTGTCAACAGAATACGCAATAGATCATCTTAATAGACAACACAGGGTGTGACCAAAGGTGGAACTTATAGGGGTCCTTTTACTAAGCTGTGTAAACATCTATGCGTGCCCAACGTGCAGCAAAATGGAGTTACTGCCCGGCTACCGCGTGGCTGTTGCAGTAATTTCATTTTTGACGTGCGTCCAATATGCGCGGCCGAAAAATAATTTTTATTTTTGGATGTGCATATCGGACACACGCCAAGTGGCATATTACGCACATAGGTCATTACTGTCCGGTTGCCGCGTGAGACTTTACCACTGGCTGGCGGTAAGGTCGCAGACAATTTTGATTTTGACGGATGTCCATTTTGGGCAAAAATTTTAAAAAGGCCTTTTTTACAGGCGCGCCGAAAGATGGATTGGCCTGCGCCCAAAACCCATGCCTACACTACCGCAAGCCATTTTTCAGTGCACCTTAGTAAAAGGACCCCATAGACAGATAAGATAATACAAAAGGAGTTAGAAAATAAGGGGAATAATTGAAAGAAAGTTGCATGTGAAGTCAGAAGGGTGTATGAATATAATCTCAACTGGGGTAGGAGTGGATGGATAAGACTTGCTACAGTATGTGCAGTTGGTGTTAGTCCTCCTGTGTGTGCAACCAGCAAGTTAATTCCTTCTTTTATTAAAGGCTTGGGAGAAAGTACACCAGCTCCTGAGCAGGTGCAAATGTACTCAGCTGCTTTTCTTGTGCTGCTGCTTTAGAAAGAGATATAGGTACATGCATGTCTTTATAAAATTGCTTCAGTATGAGGTGCCTAGAAGGCCTTCCAACCTAATATAAAATTACTCTTTACATCTGATGTCATCTGTGATAGTGCGGCCAACGTGAGTTGGCACAGATAGGCTTAAGCAGAGTCCAAAATACATATGGCAAGTATTTATCCCAGCTCAATTAGGGTCCATTTCTAATCTGGATCAACTCACAGCTGCTTCCGGAATGAAAGATATGCACTAGGTTCTGTCCTTGGGGTTAGATTTATAATACACATTCTTCCTTTCTTTTGTGTTTACTTTTAGCCCTTCTCCCCAAATCAGCGTCCTAGATATAGGAAAACACGCTTTTCCTCATACCTCTAACTCCGTTTCCCCTCCACTAGACTAATGCCTTGCTTTGAAAATTCCCTTCCCTACTGATAACTACATTTCCCTACTGCAGTCTTTCAGAGCCGGGAGGCACTGTTTCCTGACCTCTTTAACCCATCTCTGTCCCTTTTGTAAGCATGAAGTGCATGAATAACACCATTATTTTCTTTCAGTAGTTAAGACTGAAGCCATAATGCTTAGTATACTGCTCCCAGTGAAATCTAACTTGTAACTAAACTGTTATCAGCTTAGGCAATACAGTTGCACAAGTTGAAGGTAATTCTATAACAGGGGCGGGGCATCTACTAAAGGCACTGGTTATTGCTCCTATTTCAAACCTACTTTTGTTTATAGACTACTAATGCAAATGGCTGAAAATGCACTTACTTTCAAGGCGAGCACTTATACTAGCATAAGTATGTAAATACATAAGCATCTTCATACTGGGACAGACCTAAAGTCCATCAAGCCCAGTATCCTGTTTCCACCAGTGGCCAATCCAGGTCACAAGTACCCTGCAAGATCCCAAAAGAGCAAACAGATTTTATGCTGCTTATCCCAGGAATTTGCAGTGGATTTTCCATCTTAATAAACGTTTATGGGCTTTTCTTTTAAGAACCTGTCTAAACCTTTTTTGAAGCCTGCTAAGCTAACTGCCTTTACTACACTCTCTGGCAATAAACTCCAGAGTTTAGTTACACATTGAGTGAAAAAATACTTTGTCCGATTTGTTCTAAATTTACTACTTAGTAGCTTCACTGCGTGCCGCCTAGTACTTGAGTAAACAAGCAAGTCACTCCTCTTTAGCCTTTCCCCATAGGAAGTCATCCCATTCCTTTTGTCATTTTGGCTGCCTTTCTCTGTACTTTTTCTAATTCCGCGATATCTTTTTTGAGAGGTGGTGACCAGAATTGCACACAGTATTCCAGCTGTGGTCGCACCGTGGAGCAATACAAAGACATTGTAATGTTCTTAGTTTTGTTCTCCATTCCTTTCCTAAACTTTCTTAACATTCTATTTGCTAGTGTAAATGTCTGTGTCTTGTTTGAGCTGGAACATTCATAATTTACATGATTCTTTAATTTATGTACATACATCTGTGCCCCTAGTGCAGCAGTTCCCAAACTGTGCAGGGTGGCACCCCAGGGAGCCACAGAGAACTCTCAGGGGTGCCGTGGCATATTTTCCCCACCTCCCTCCCACCACCACCCAAGCCACTACTGCTGCTTCTCCAGATGAACAGCATCAGCTGCAAAACAAGCTGCAGCCACCATGAGGCCGAACTCTCCATACACGCAGCTGATGGCCCTGCCCCTTCAGACATCACTTCCTGTTCTGAGGCACAACTGGTAGCCATGTGAATGAAGAGTCCTGCCTTGTGGTGGTGGCTGTAGCTTGCTTTGCTGCTGCTGCTGATCTAGAGAAGCAGCAGTGGCAGGAATGTGTGTATGTGAGAGAAGGAGGGACAGTGAAGAGGCAGATGTTGGATGGGGGAGAAACAGAGAGGGGGCTTAGGCTGGATGGAAGGGGAGAGAGAGAGAGGGCAGAAGCTGGATGAAAGTGGGAAGAGAGGGAGGGCAGAGGCTAGATGAAAGTGGGGAGAGAAGGAAGGCAGAGGCTGGATGGAAGGAGGGAATAGAAGGGGGGCAGACTGGATGGAAAGGGGAAGAGAAGGCGGGCATGCATAGGGAATGCAGGTGTCGGTGGCTGAAGCATGCCACTGATGGAGCTCGGGCCTTGAGCAGTGGACCTCTTCGACTGGCGGGGCTTGGGCAACCCCACCAGCAAAGGTAGGACTCAACATTATTGGGGAGAGGAGGAGACCTGAGAGGAAATGTGTAGCCTAGGGGCACGGTGACCTGACAAAGTTTGGGAGCCACTGTCCTATTCTATAGACCCCCCCCCCCTCAGTTTAGATAGTGCCATGGATGATGCCCTATTTTAGTAATTAATATGGAAGAACTATCTAATTACTGCTTTGATAAGCTAAAAACTGACATCCACATGTCATTTTAACACTATTATGTCAGCAAGTAGTTAATATCTGATGTACTGCAAGCTATTGGCTGGATACCAGCAAGTGAGTGTTAAGGTCTAGCAAAAGGTCCTGAGCTCTGTTTCATAAAAACAAGACCTTTGAGAACGGTCCTTCTTCCTCTGGAGGCTTACCATAGTTGGTAATGGAGTTCTTACACGGAATCAGGTGATTGGAAAGAGCCTCTTAGAATGTTTGGAAGTACAATGGTCACAGGAACAGAAGAACTTAAGAGAATTCTGAAGCGACTCCCACAGGAAGCTGTGGGCTCAGCATAGTTTACACACAACCTTTTCCTGCTCAGAGTAAATTGGCCCAGTGTGCACAAAACATTTTTATCTGATGGAGAGCCTGATGCCCTGATTATTTGTTACAATGCGTGAAAATAGCAACCTTGCTATGCTCCTTTTTTATCTGCTTCTACAGTTTTCCCCTCTCTTGCTTCGTCAGTGACCTTGTAAGTTCAGTTCACGAATCACACGTTTTGGCATGGGGAGATCAATTTTGAAAAGCCATTTACCCAGATAAATAGGTTTGCTGAATACTGTCCACTATTTCTGCAGGTAAAAGTACTCACAGGGAATCAACAGCATAAGTGATTTTACCCAGAGGAAAGGTAGGTGGTCAGGGGAAGGCTAGGCCAGGAAGGCACCAGTCTCCCTGTAGTTTCCCATTGCAAAAATATGCATGATATTTTGACGGAGAAAAGTATCGGAAAAAAACAGGTGCAAACCTCTGCACAATTTTTCCCTACACATTTTTGGAAGGGAAAGTACACATTTCTTTTGAGAACTGATACAAAGTCCACAGCTAAACGTATTTGCAGACTTTTAAGTTACCCACAAAAATTTGAAAATTAGCCCCCTAATGAGCCACATGGGACCCATTCTTATGAACACAAAAATATCATGTTAGTACTTCACAAGGAAGTTAAATCAGGAGAAAACACTAAGGAGAGTTTATAGAGAATTTACACAAGACATGCAGGCAATAAGCCACTTCTCACAGCTGCGATGGTGGAAATCTCATGTGCCAAAGTTGCGTGAGACTAGTCCATTACAGTTACATCAAAGAACGGACTCTCAAGCATACCCTGAAAACTAGGAACATATCAGCATAGCTCATAGCTCCCTTCATCCATGAAGCCTTATATTGCAAGAATACACTCAGGACCTAACTGCTTCTAAGTAACAGTTGTTTACTCCTTTGTCCCTCTACAAAAGCAAATAAGGATTTCATGTTTTGACCACACAAGTAGTTTCTGTGAACCCCAGAGGGACAATGACAGTTGTAGTAAATGCTTAAAATGAAAAGTGTCATATCACCAGTTGGCATGAATACAGATAAAAAAATACTCTCGTTCAGTGAACTGTGCACATATTTCTGCATATTTTCCTTTGTCTCTCCCAAACAACAACTCATTTTAAATTCCTAAGCGAAGAAGCCTTTATTTTGAATGAATAAAGTGTAGGAGGTGTGGACAGGCATCTTTTCTGTTTTATTTCATATTTTCTTTTCCAAATACAGATAAAACAAATAAAAAGTGAAATGAAATATGAAATAAATGAAACAGAACAAAAAGATGGATGATTCCTGCCCCAAAACAAAACTATTTTCCAGTTCCACCCCAACCCCCCCCCCCCCCCCCCCCCCCCCACCGCTCCTGTTGCCACAGTGATACCCACTTACTTACTCCTGTCCTGCAGGTGCAGCAATTACAAATTACTCCAGTCGATAGTGGCCAGCACCAGTAATTTCTACCACACAAAATGGAATCTTTTAAATCTGAGAGATGTACTCTCCTTTGGGGCAGTATTTCCCAATGGGTCAGTTTTGTGCATCCAATGACAGGAATCTGGGTGTTTTGTCACTTTACAGGCCTGGCTCAGTGGCAGCTGAAATACAGGAAGTTCTTATTCATGTCAAAGGAGAGATCATTATTTCAGGGGACTTTAACTGGCATTTTAGTAAAATAAACCATAAAGCAGCCATGCATTTTTTTTAGAAACCTTGAATTCCTTTGTGATACTAAGAAGAACTTTGAGACAACATCCTCTGCTGGCTATGTTATTGATTTAGGGAACAATTTTGTAAAATATTTTATGCCTGAAAAGTATGTTATAATTGTGGAAAAGAGCTATTCTAAGAGTGTAATCAGACATACATGTATAAAGATTAGGAGTTACAGGGGCACAGCCAGACCCGGAGACCCCAACATTTGGGGGTGTCTGGAACTCAAAGTGTGTGTGTGTGGGGGGGGGGGGGGGGCACAGTTTGGCCTACCTCCCTGCCGCAACCCCTGCCCTGCTCCAACCCCACGTACCTTGGCTGGCGATGGTCCCAACCCTCGCCAGAGTAAGCCTTTCTCCAGCGCTGTTCTCTGCACATTGCCTGCCCTGCTTCCCTTCATGCCACATTAATGCTCAGTTTTAGCGAAACTGAGCATGCATGTGTCGCAGGGCAGGCAATGCACAGAGAACAGCGCTGGAGAAAGGCTTCAGCTTCAGCTAAACCAGGGACCCCAGATCCAATTTTGGGGAGCCCAGGCTCCCTGTAGCTATTCCACTGGTACTGTAAAATTGGTCCTACTTTTATGATGCCCAGCCAAGTCTCCTGCATTCAGTGGGAGACTTCTGCTTTTGCGGGTCATCTTCTGCACTCCCACCGGGGAGCCAGAGTCTCCCGCTTAGCAGCTTCCCCTCCCAGCAGCAGCAGCAGCAGCAGCAGCAGGAGATGCCTTAACAAAACATCATTTCCTGCTGCTGTGGGACCAGTCTCACAATAAGGGCTGTGGGACTGGTCCCGTGGCTGTATGAGATCACATTTTATTAAGGCATCTCCTGCTGCCACGAAGGGGAGATGGCTGCTGTTGCCGTGGGCTATAAATTGGGGTGTACCAGGGGCGGGGCTGGGCACAGCTGTGGGTGGAGTGAGGTTGGTTGGGAATGTTCCCTAAATCTCCCACTGAAAATGTTGGCTCCCTTGGCAGCTCTGTTTTACATGATTAATTGATGAATTCCTGGGGTTGTAGTTTGAATAGAACCGAGGTGAAACTGTCATACACTTGAGTATTTTTATAAAATACATGTGCATATGCATAAAGAGAGTAATTCTCAAATGATCACCTAAAAGTTAGGTGTCAGGATGATGCTAAGCACAAATTCTGTAATGGCAATTACGCGTGTAACTTTAATTATAGAATACAGGCATAAGCCATAGTTACACACCTAACTTTAGGTGTCAAATGCTTGCACCTAACTGCCAAAGGCCTAGTCAGACCTTGATTGGGAGGCCCAGGACCCCCGTGGCTACGCCACTGCTAACTGCTGTCAGGTGTATAACAGATAGTATTCTATAAGTCACATGTGTAAGTACTAGGCATGCCCTGATTCACTCATGCCTCCCCCCCCCCAGGTCCACGCCCCTCTTACATAAGTACATAAGTATTGCCACACTGGGACAGACAAAAGGTCCATCAAGCCCAGCATCCTGTTTCCAACAGTGGCCAATCCAGGTCACAAATGCCTGGCAAGATCCCAAAAAAGTTCAATACATTTTAAGCTGCTTATCCCAGAAATAAGCAGTGGATTTTCCCCAAGTCAATTTAATAATGGTCTATGGACTTTTCCTTTAGGAAGCCGTACATACCTTTCTTAAACCCCGCTAAGCTAACTGCCTTTACCACATTCTCTGGCAACAAATTCCAGAGTTTAATTACACATTGAGTGAAGAAAAATTTTCTCCAATTCATATTACATTTACTACTTTGTAGCTTCATCCCATGCCCCCTAGTCCTAGTATTTTTGGAAAGAGTAAACAAACAATTCATGTCTACCTGTTCCACTTCACTCATTATTTTATAGACCTCTATCATATCTCCCCTCAGCCATCTTTTCTCCAAGCTGAAGAGTCCTAGATGCTTCAGCCTTTCCTCATAGGGAAGTCATCCCATCCCCTTTATCATTTTTGTCGCCCTTCTCTGTACCTTTTCTAATTCTTTTTTTGAGATGCGACGACCAGAATTGAACACAATATTCAAGGACCAATACAAAGGCATTATAATGTCCTCACTTTTGTTTTCCATTCCTTTCCTAATAATACCTAACTTTCTATTTGCTTTCTTAACCGCCGCAACACACTGAGCAGAGGGTTTCAACGTATCATCAACAACGACGCCAAGATCCCTTTCTTGGCCGGTGACTCCTAATGTGGAACTTTGCATTACGTAGTTGTAGTTCGGATTCCTCTTTCCCACATGTATCACTTTGCACTTGCTCACATTAAATGTCATCTGCCATTTAGACGCCAAGTCTCCCAGTCTCGTAAGGTCCTCTTGTAATTTTTCACAATCCTCTTGCAATTTAATGACTTTGAATAACTTTGTGTCGTCAGCAAATTTAATCACCTCACTAGCTACTCCCATTTCTAGGTCATTTATAAAAATGTTAAAAAGCAGCGGTTCCAGCACAGACCCCTGGGGCACCCCACTATCTACCCTTCTCCATTGAGAATACTGACCATTTAACCTTACTCTCTGTTTTCTATCCTTTAACCAGTTTTTAATCCACAATAGGAGGAATCTTGTGCACTTATAGAATACTAGCTTAAACCCAGCATCAGTGTGCCTACATTTAGGTGCAACCAATTTGCGACAGGTCTATGACTTTCCTAAATGTGACTTGTATGTGTGCAGCTTACAGTATTCTGTAAATTGCCCACATAATGTCAGCCCCGCCTATGGTACTACCCATGTGACTGCACCTCTAACAATTACATGCTATGCCATTTAAGCACACAATTATAGAATAGCACTTATGCGCACTACTGCCATTTACGTGTTTTTAAGTCCTTACCCACATGGATGGCAGTATTGTATAAAGTTAAGCACACAAAAGGTGTGTATGTTTAGGTAACTTGTTATAGAATAAGGGGATATGTATTCTGAGCACCTACTTGTATATATCTTTGCGCACAGAGGCTGTTATAGAATCGACACCCAAGGTCTCGGCATCGGCACACCAAAATGGAGGCGCCAATTTATAGAATTGTCTCCATAATGCTATTCCACATACTCAAGTTAATCATAAAGTTTATCCCCTTAACGCATATAGAATGTAAGATGTGCTAAACTGTGCGAGACCACAGCTCACTGAGGACAACATTCTGTCTCTCTCAGTGGCCAATTCAAGTTACAAGTAGCTGGCAGGATCCCAAAGAATAGATCCATTCCTTGTTGCTCACTCTTGAGGATAAGCTAGACTACATGACTAATAACAGTTTATGGCCTTTTCCTCTAGGGACTCATCTAAATCCCTGTTAAACTGAACTATGTTAGATGTTTTGACCACATCCTCTGCCAACAAATTCACAACTTAATTGTCCCTTCATTGAAATACTTTCTTGTTTGTTTTGAATGTGCTACCTATTAGTTTCACGGTATGCCCTTCATCTTAGTACTTTCTGAAAGGGTAAACAACTGTTCCCTGTTTGTTTCAGCCAACTTGTGCTATATGATGACATTTATAGTAGGGGATTCAATGTTTATTTACTTATTGTGATTTATTAACTATGCCAAACAACAGGGGATTGCTGGCTACAATATCACACCCCCAATCCAACAAAAACAAGAGGGGCTCAGCAGCCCCCAAATTATAGTTCCCCCCCCCCCCCCCCCGAGGCAAGAGGGCCTTGCCAGCCCTAACATGGCACTTTCCTCCCAACAAAAACAATATGAGGAGGGCCAAGTGGCCATAATACCACACCTCCCACTCCAACTAAAACAAAAAAGGATTTTGGTGGATCAACAAGAGGGGTTCATCAGACCCAACATGACACCCCTGTGCAAACAAAAAACACCACACATATCATTTGCCAATCCTCTTGCCTCCCTGCATACAGTGCCTAACCACTTTCTCATCTTTCTCTCATCCTTTGCACGCCCTCCCCCAATTCTTATCTCCCATCCTTTCACCCCACATTTGCCTTCCTCTTATCCTGCCTTCCCTTTACCTCAGTGATCTTCACTATTTTTGAAGCAGGGGCCACACTGACAAAAAGACTTAAATGTGAGAGCCAGAACCAATTCTGGATAAAGCAGATGGTGCCCAGAGCCTTGGGCAGTAAAAGAGGTTAGTCCCTTACTAATGATGTAGCCAATCCAGCTGCTTAATCGCACTCAGAGCAGTAAATGTATATGAAATGAAGTTTGATTCTCCAGTCAGACTCACGTCTCTCAGCCCATCTTGTTTTTCCCAACCCACATATCTCCTAAAACTCTCTTTCCTCAATATACATCCCCAACCCTATCCCAATCAGTCTCAATTTCCAACAGCCTCTCCTCCTAATCAGCCACCATCATCCTGTCCCCAAACCCTCCAAGCTGGGTCTCTCCCCAGTTTGTTAATGCCTTTTGACCTTTCCCAGTGTCTTGCTGCAGGCACTGCCTCTGGGACTCCATTTTGTTTCTTTCCTGCATTATGTGGCTCCCAATCATGTGACAAGTCCCCTCTAAGCCGTCTCTCCTACATGCTGAAAAGCTCTATCTTGCCTAGTTTTTCTCCACACAAAATCTATTCAAGCCACTTTATCATATTTATTTCCTTTCTCTCTGATTTTTGTTTTTGGCTCCACTATCTTGTGACTGTCCTTTAAGCCTATTCTCCTGTTAGAGGTAGACACCTTAGTCACCTATAGAAACCGGCCTATCTTTGGACAGCTCAAAGAGCAAATGAATGAAGTGGAAGCCAACACTTCCATGAGAGACAGAAGAAAAATGTCTTCTTTTTTTGTAAATAGCAAAAAAAAAAAATGAAGAAATGAATTAGGAATGACAAATAAAAATAAATGTAAATAGCTGTTAAGTTGCAGGGTCAAGAGAGGTATCTAAAATAAACCCATTTGGCAGAGAGGAAAAAAGATCACTGAAATGCTTGTGGGAGTTGTGGATGTATTGCACGGAAAGCTACTTGCATGCTCAAAAACATTTTCAAATTGTTTCTAAGCTCTGAAAGAGCTACACTGTCCTTGGCGCTATCAAGTGATGTCACCTACTTGTTTGGTAGATTCATCCTCTTTAACTACAGCAATCCCTATGAAAATTGCCCTAAAATATTTAGATTACATATGCACTTTCCATTCACTTTCAAAGTGAAAGAAGGTCCATGTTTTTACTTTATGGTTATCAGATTCTTGATCTATCACCTTTCTGTGATACAACCAAAGTGGTTTACATATTACATGCAGGTAATTTCTCTGCCCCTAGTGGGCTCACAATCTAAGGGGTCCTTTTATGAAGCTATGGCAAAAGGGGGCCTGCGCAACGGTGTTGGCGCATGTTTTTGACAAGCGCTGAGACCCCCTTTTACCGCAGCGGGTAAAAGGCAGGCTGTTTTTTAAAAAAGAAATAGATGTGCGGCAAGTGAAGAATTTGTCATGTGTCCATTTCGGGTGGGAGCACCCATTGAGGTGGCAGTAAGGGCTCCTGCGCTACCCTGGTGGTAACTGGGCAGTACACAGCACTGCTCGATTCAGTAGCATAGCCAGACCTCAATTTTTGGGTGGGCCTGGGGGTGGACTGGGTGGGCATAACTCACATATTTCCTCTCTGTCCATCCCCCTCCTGTAAAGATAATACCTGGGCTGGCGGGGATCTCCGGGCCCTGCCAGCTGAAGAATCTTCTGGAGGCCCCCAAGGCTTGAGAAGTCTCATCCCTGCGCCAGTCACCAGCGTGGCGTTCAGCAGCATTGCCTACGTGCCTGCCTGCCTTTTAAAATAATTCGTCTCCCCAGGCTCCGCTGCATTTACTTCTTTGCCCGTTGCAAAGTGCTGCCATTCGCACAGGCAGCTCCACTCCCCTTTGCCGCGTCCATCTGGCCCTCTCTGATCCACTTCCTGTAGTGGATACGTAGAGCCAGATGGATGCGGCAAAGGGGAGCGGAGCTGCCTGTGCGAATGGCAGCGTTTTGCGACGGGCGAAGAAGTAAATGCAGCAGAGCCTGGGGAGACGAATTATTTTAAAAGGCAGGCAGGCAATGCTGCTGAAAGCTGCTTCCCGGACCCGGTGCAGCCGCGGAAGAAAAGGCAGCGACAGCAGCAGGATGTTGGGTGTGCGGGCCTGGAGGGAAAGTGGCTGGGCCTGGGCCAGTCCAGGCCCGCCCGTGGCTTCGCACCTGGCTCGATTACCACTGGGTACACACCGGTGCTACAAAAATAAAAATATTTTGTAGCACCAGAAATGGCGCATGCTGCAGTAGCCCGGCAGTACTTCCCTTTTAGCCAAATGTAAGCCTGCATTGGGCTTACTGCTGCTTTGTAAAAGGGCCCCTACGTTTTGAACCCAGGGCAATGGGGGATTAAGTGACTTGCTTGGGGGTCACAAGGAGCTGCAGTGGGAATTGACCTAGGTTCCCCTGGTTTTCAGTCCATTGCGCTCCTCCACTCCTTTGAAAATTGTGTACGAAAAAGTACCCACACCCACTTCCTTTCTATGCATGTAATGTTTTTCAACTGGTGCTACATGGGCCCAAATTCAAACTTTTGATGGCTGAAATGTATTGTGTATTGTTTTGGTTCCCACGCATCCCCCAAGAATGCTCCTTCCCCTAGATGGGGGTATATGTATGCATACAGTGGCACCGTGTGAGCACTTTTACCTATCTAGAGGGTGAGCAATTTAATTTTCAGACACCCAATCAAGGCAGAAATTGCTTTGAAAGACTGAGTTCTTACAATTCCTTTTGTGTTCCATTTTAGATAGGGTTACCATATGTCCGGATTTACCTGGACATGTCCTCTTTTTGAGGGCATGTCCGGGCAACCGGGCGGGTTTTGCCAATTTGCCCATTTGTCCGGATTTCTGGACAAATGGGCAGATTACTAGCCTCCCCTCCCCTTACTTACTAGTGCCCTGGTTACTAGCCTCCCCTCCCCTTACTTACTAGTGCCCTGGTTGTCTAGTGACCTCTTCTGCCTTTGGGGCAGGAAAGAGCCCCCTCTTTGCTGCCTGGAGCGCTGCCCTGCATTCATCCTTCCTGTTCCTGATCCTTGGCACCAATTCAAAATGGCCACCAAGAGTTGAAGTGACCTTGCGAGACTTCAACTCTCGGCGGCCATTTTGAATCGGCACCGAGGATCAAGAACAGGAAGGATGCATGCAGGGCAGCGCTCCGGGCAGGAAAGAGGGGGCTCTTTCCTGCCCCGAATAGGTCACTAGACCACCAGGGCAGTAGTAAGGTAAGGGGAGAGGGGGGGGCGATGGGGTGTGTGACAGGAGGGGAAGGGGAAATCGTAACAGGGGGCGGAGTGATGATCTGAAAGGGGGTGGGGCGGGTGTGAAAGGGGGTGGGTGGGTGTGTGGTGGGGCGGGGCATGTGTCCTCCTTTTTGGGGGACAAAAAATGGTAACCCTAATTTTAGAGTATCAGGCATTGGAGCAACAGATCAGAATGCAAAACCTGTACTCAATGCATACAGGAGTGGATGAATATTTAAATACTCTTTTTTTGCTCATCGACAACTTAGGGTTCTATTATGACCAGTTTTATTTGTACGCATGCCTTTCTAATAGAGGGAATTTGGACAATCAATTCCACTTCCTGTTGCTTAATCTTAAACATTTATGGCAGCATGACTATTTAAACTCACATAGATTTGTTTAACGTTAAGTCTGTGATGGATAGTTATATTTTCATTTTAGGTTTTGAAATGTATAGACCACTTTAACTTCATCAGGCCATAATTTGAAATTAATTCAACAGGCCAAAAAAATGAATCACTCATAGAATGTTTAACTGCCATACACTGAATATAGATGGAGCCCTGTACGCAGTTAAATCCCTAAATGTAAAAAAAAAAAAAAGCAAAATTGAACATAAATGCATATAAGAATGGGTCATGTCAGAACAAACTGCTACTTTTTTATTGTTTTGGAACTAAAGAAACTATGGAAGCATTCCAGGGCTTTTGAGCATTTTTGCTGTGGTCTCAGATTTTTGTTACTTCCATGCCTGGCTCTCTTACAGTATAAATTGTAAATATGAGGATTTCAGCTGCCCTCACAGAACTTACTTGTGAACACTTACTTAGGGCCCTGTTTACTAAGCAGCATTGTAGGCGTGTTAATATTTTTTACAGGCATTAACCATGTACATGCGTTAACCATGTACGTGCCTACAAAATCCCTATAGGCGCCTACATAGTTAGCGGAGTGGAGGAGTAGCCTAGTGGTTAGTGCAGTGGACTTTGATCCTGGGGAGCTGAGTTCGATTCCCACTGCAGTTCCTTGGGACTCTGGACAAGTCACTTAACCCTCCATTGCCCCTGGTACAAAAATAAGTACCTGAATATATGTAAACTTCTTTGATTGTAGTTGCAAAAACCTCAGAAAGGTGGTATATCACGTCCCATTTCCCTTCCCTAAGTGTAAGTGCACTAAAAACACTAATGCACCTTAGTAAACATAGCCCTAAGGGTGTATGATTCTGTTTCAATGTGAAAGAGCCAGCTGTATTTTTTTTTTTAAAGATTATGATTGGCTATCCTAGCCATTTTCATGTCAGTTCTTGGACATATTTGAGCAAAATTGATGATAAGAGCAAATAACTTGCTTTGGACATTCAAACACTGCTAGAAGTATGCTTTAACATGCTTTTCTTAAGTGGACATGGTAAATTCATTAATCATCTGCATTAGAAATAGTGCTGTCTAATTCATCATTTGCATCTTCATCTGTATCATTGTCATGCTGTCCAATTACAGGGAAAGCTTTCACAATGTTGAAATCATTGTCTATTGTTCTAACAAATTTTCATCTGATGGCAAACTCTGCTTCAATATTTTCAAGAAATGAAGCAAGAATGTTAAATGTGTGAAAATCCTTAAGGCTAGACAGACTTCTTCTCTAAAGTCTATCAATCCAATGGACAGTCACCCCAATGTTAAATTTCTCATGGGATAACCAGCAGTCTGTTGTGATAGAGACATGTCTGTTCACCATGAATTGCAACTAGCTTCAGTTTTAACTCTGCTTCAAAGTGACCAAGCTCATCACTGATCTGGTTGGCCAATTCAACAACTCCACTGTTCTCATAGGTTGTGTTCCCTGAACAGTAAAATTTAAGATGATATGATCCACTGTATGTTAGATGAGGTTTGCAATAGTAAAATCCTGTTCCAAGTTTTGCTGTTTCATTTGATTTATTGAGGAATCATCATAGGTCTTTCTTCCACTTCCATTTTTGCATTTTACTTTAACTGCAAGCACCAGAAGTAACTAGGTAAAAGTAATAAAAATTGGTAAAATTATTACTTTGGTAAAAGTAAAAGTAACAAATGTTTCCTGTACTTCTTTACAAGTAAAAGTGACAAAACTTTTACTTAAGTACAGTAAAAAGTTATATTTACTTAGGGGTCCTTTTACAAAGGCGCGCTGAAAAATGGCTTGCAGTAGTGTAGGCGCGGGTTTTGGGCACACGCCAATCCATTTTTTAGTGCACCTATGAAAAAGGCCTTTTTTGACGAAAATGGATGCGTGGCAAAATCAAAATTACTGCACATCCATTTTGGGTCTGAGACCTTACCACCAGCCATTGACCTAGCGGTAAGGAATCTGAGCTGTAATGACTTACACACATCAAATGCCACTTGGTGCGCGTCCGTTACGCGCATCTGAAAATAAAAAATATTTTTCACATGCTTATTGGACATATGCCAAAAATAAAAATTACCGCAAGAGCCATGCGGTAGTCGGACGGTAACTCCATTTTGGTGTGCATTGGGCAGGCGTAGGTGCTTATGCGGCTTAGTAAAAGGACCCCTTAACACAACACTGATCATAGATAATCAGACAATGCTGCTAAAGTGCTATCTACATAGCTCCCAGACTGTATACCTAACCTATCCTCATACCACTGTAGACGGGGGTGGGGGGGACTGGGACACATCATTATGCATATTGACTGAATCTTCACGTTCTTCCACTTTACAACCTTCTATGTGAATTTATGCAAAACATAAGAGGCTGAAATAAGTTTCATGACTAATCCAGAGTGCTCTATGGAACAGAATAATACTGCCTGAGTCAGAAATAATTGGAGATGTTTTCTTATTACTATTATTTTAAGAAAATATAACGAACAGGCAGAGGAAACGACATTTCATTTTTCCTCACTTCTAGCTTTCATTGATTTTTTTTTACATTTGTTGTTGTTTTTTTCTCATATCTTTTTTGGAAGCGCAGACAGATTTTTAAAAATGTGTTATCACTGCAGAGCAGAATGTCTTGCATTTTCTGGGTCGCAGTCACAGCATTTATCTTATGTTTGCTATTGCTGCACCTCCTAGTGTTAAATAAATTCCAGTCACTATCTTTGGAAGGGTTTCTTTTTGTAGTTTGTATGTAGTGCAAAACTCTCCAAGAAAGATCCTTGCACCTAGTTTTTGTGTGTGTGTGTTTATGACAGATATACAAAACAATATGCAGGGCCGCCGAGAGGAGGGGCAGAGGGGGCAAAATTCCCCAGGCTCGGGACTCCAAGGGGGCCTGGCGCCGGGGTCTCTCTCTCTCTCTCCTGCTCCTGACGGGACCTGGATGATCGTGTCCCGACAGGAGCAGGTGAGAGAAAACTCCGGTGCCAGGTCCCCCTTGGTGGCTGGGGAGGACCTGGAGGAACACACACAGCAGGCTGCTCTTCTTCACAGTCTGCCGCATTGCCTTTCCCTGCACCTGCTTTTCCCCTCAGGCTGCGCATGCGTGATCTGAGAGAAAAACAGCCGCAGGGGAAGGCCACGCGGCAGAAGGAAGAAGAGCAGCGCTTGAGGACGAACATTTCTACTGGCGGGGCCTTGGGATCCCCGCCAGCCAAGGCACCTAACAGTTACGGCAGGCGGACGGCAGCTGCGATCAGAGAGTGTGGGGCAGCAGATCCTGTGGGAGCCTGGCGGCGATGGTGACGATCTTGGGGGGACCCTGCAGTGGCCTTGCCCCGGACCCGGCTGAGTCTCTCGGCGGACATGACAGTATGTTATGTTGCCAGGTCCTCCATATGAATAACAAGAGTGAATATTCTAGGTAGGTTCACAGAATTTGTCCTGAGTTCTCATAATTATATAAGAATTGTATGAGCGGAAAGAATGCATTCAACTGAAACATTCTTCCCTAGTAAGATAGCCTTGATGCTGTTGAGCTGTGGTTGAACATAAACATTCTATGCTGGCAATATTGCACAAAACAGCCATTTTAGACTATTGGGTGACCTTCACAATAGAAATACAACCAAAATGATTACTCATTATCTCCATCCTACTCACTGTAATTTAAAAAGCACAAGCCAAATGAAAGAAATTACTCCTCATCCAGCTGATTTTTAATGTCTTTATTTATCAGATAATAGAGTGGCTCCAAGCATACATGTTTCTCATTCGCATACACCAGAGCTAATTATAGGAGAATATTTAGAGAAGCTATTCTTCAGGTTCTTAATATTCATGATTAGTGTGAACAATTTCCCAGCTTGCATTGATTGAAGGTAATTAACATCTGGGTAGCATATTCAACGATGCACTATAGCAAAGTCATTGAATCTGTTCAGAGCTCAGATGGAGAAAATCTGCTAATCCATGAAACCGACCATTAGTTATCAGTTTATTGTGTGTATTAAGAAGACCAAACTTTGCCTTTAATGAGTTGATTCAGAAAGGGAGAAAGCAGAGGTGAGGCATAGCACAGAACACTATGTGAGTTCATGAATTTAATTTAGGATTGTAACTCGCATGGAGTTTGGATTTGGAATAGGCAAATAATTACCATAAATCTGAAATTCAAAAACAAATCAAGGATTTTATAAAGATGTTTAAAACTGTAGCATTCTGTATTCTTATACAAAGACATCATGCTGTAGTTAACAAATGACTCCCCCTCAGGGGCGTAGCCAGACAGCAGATTTTGGGTGGGCCTAGGCAAGAAGTGGGTGGGCACCAAGTGTTCTCTTCACCCCCTCACCAAAAAATATCTCAGCTGGCGGGACAATGCTTCTCTCCACCTTGGTAGCCTGCAGCAGGCATGCGCTGAAAAATGAGAATGTGCAGGTGCCAGTATCGTGGAGAGCAGCGTTTTTGTTACCATCAGGATGAAGTCTTCAGCTGGCGGAGCTTGGGATCCCCAACAGCTACCGCTAAACGTGTGCTACTGTTGGTTGGGCCTGAGCCCTAACTGGATGGGCCTTGACCCACCCAGGCCCACCTGTGGCTACGCCACTGCTCCCCCTCCTGACTAAAATTGTCAGCTTTATAAGATCAATGTAATTCGTAAAGCTTCCTAAAAACTCAATAACTGGTCCTCTTAAAAGGCCTATCCAGTCTGTCCATCCATAGCAACCCCTAAACTCTGCAGTCTCTTCCTTCCCTTAGATATCCTGTGTGCTTGCTCAGCTCTTTCATGAGTTCAGATACAGTCCTCATTTCCACCATTTCGGCTAGGAGGCTATTCAGGCATCCACCACCCTTCTGTAAATAAATATTTTCCTAGATTACTCCTGCGCCTGTCCTCATTCACTATCCTAGGTCCAGTCGTTCTAGATCTTTCTTGCAATTGAATGAGGACTGCCTTCTGTGCAGTTATGGAGGTATTTATCATATCTCTCCTCTCCCGTCTTTCATCCAAAGTATACATTTGAGGTTGTTAAGTCTGTCCCCGTACACTTTATGATGAAAATCACTGACTAATTTTAGTAGGTGCCCTCTGGGCCGACTCAATCCTGTTTATTTCTTTTTGAAGATGCGGTCTTCAGAAACGTACACAGTATTCCAAATGAAGTCTCACCAGAAACTTGGGTGGAGGCGCTATCACCTCTTCTTTCCTGCTGGCCATTCCTCTCCCTATGCATCCAAGCATCCTTCTGGCTTTTACCACCTGTTTGGCCACCTTAAGTTCATCAGATACGATCAACCCCAGGTCCCGCTCTTATTTCATGCACAGAAGTACTTCACGGAATTGAGGAGTGGCCTAGTGGTTAGTACATAAGTAATGCCACACTGGGAAAAGACCAAGGGTCCATCGAGCCCAGCATCCTGTCCACGACAGCAGCCAATCCAGGCCAAGGGCACCTGGCAAGCTTCCCAAACGTACAAACATTCTATACATGTTATTCCTGGAATTGTGGATTTTTCCCCAGTCCATTTAGTAGCAGTTTATGGACTTGTCCTTTAGGAAACCGTCCAACCCCTTTTTAAACTCTGCTAAGCTAACCGCCTTCACCACTTTCTCCGGCAACGAATTCCAGAGTTTAATTATACGTTGGGTGAAGAAAAAGTTTCTACGATTTGTTTTAAATTTACTACACTGTAGTTTCATCGCATGCCCCCTAGTCCTAGTATTTTTGGAAAGCATGAACAGACTCTTCACATCCACCTGTTCCACTCCACTCATTATTTTATATACCTCTATCATGTCTCCCCTCAGCCGTCTCTTCTCCAAGCTGAATAGCCTTAGCCTCCTTAATCATTCTTCATAGAAGTCGTCCCATCCCCACTATCATTTTAGTCACCCTTCGCTGCACCTTTTCCAATTCTACTATATCTTTCTTGAGATGCGGTTAGGGTGGTGGACTTTGGTCCTGGGGAACTGAGGACCTGAGTTCAATTCCCACTTCAGGCACAGGCAGCTCCTTGTGACTCTGGGCAAGTCACTTAACCCTCCATTGCCCCAGGTACAAATAAGTACCTGTATATAATATGTAAGCCGCATTGAACCTGCTATGAGTGGGAAAGCGCAGGGTACAAATGTAACAAAAAAAAACAAAATAACCCTGTATATTGTGCTGCTCCCTTGGGTTTTTGCAGCCTAGATGCATGACCTTGTATTTTTTAGCACTAAATCATAGCCGTCGTTATATATTTTTAAAATTGAATCTTAGCTGCGATTATATTTTGTGGGGAAGTGTGATGTAAAATATACCAATTGCCATCTTTTTCTTTCTTTCTCTTCCCTTCTCTCTATCTAAATGATTGAGTCTAAAGCAGGGGCGTATCTGGAATCCGGCGGTAGGGGGGGCCAGAGCCAGAGAGGGGGGGCACATTTTTGCCTCCCCCCCCCCCCGCCGCCGCCGCCGCCGCCTCTCTCCACCCCCTCCCCGCCGTCAACCCTCCCCCGCTGCTTACTTTTGCTGGCGGGGTCCGTCCGACCCGCAATCTCCATATTTCGGCTTCCTCCGTGGCCATGTGCTTCCAGGAAGTAACGCTGCAGCGCTGATTCGTTGAATCTAGTTCGGCGTCTGACGTCAGACGCCGAACTGGATTCAACGAATCAGCACTGCAGCGTTACTTCCTGGAAGCACATGGCCACGGAGGAAGCCGAAATATGGAGATTGCGGGTCGGACCCCGCCAGCAAAAGTAAGCAGCGGGGGAGGGTTGACGGCGGGGAGGGGGGCCAGGGCGAAATCTGCGTGGGCCCAGGCCCCTGTGGCCCCACGCAGATACGCCCCTGGTCTAAAGTATTCTGCCACATTCAAATAGCCGCTTATTTAGGCATGTGCATTCATTAGTGTGCATATGAAATTGATTTAATGTGTGTTAATCCTATGAATAATCGAAAATAATGAAAAGATTTGCCCTGTGTATATCCCTAGCTTCTTTCTTTTTTGAGCTTTACCACTGCCAGCTCTTCCTTCAATTACTTGATTCCAGACTGCCTCAGCTCAGCTCTCTTAATATATCAGTATCTCTTTGTTACTGATCTTACTCTGAAAAGACTTCTATATAAAAGGTAAAACAGCTTTTACCTTGCCTAAAATTTCTTTTTAGAATCATTGTCCAAAGACCTAAGTGTTCAATCCCTTTGTCTGGATATGCAGGTTGTAGAGATCAGATAATCAAGAAACTTCAGACCGCCCAGAACACAGCAGCGAGACTGATTTTTGGTAAATCAAAATTCGAATCTGCCATATCCCTTCGTGAAAAACTACATTGGCTCCCCATTAAGGAACGTATTGCCTTCAAGGTCTGCACCTTGATTCACAGGATTATTTATGGAGAAGTTCCTGGATACATGCTAAATCTAATTGACTTACCACCTCGAAACAGTTCCAGTCATCCAGCTTCTCCTTCATAGGAACACAGCTATGGAATGCACTACCCAAAATATTAAAACCAACTCAGAACCATCTAAATTTCAGGAAATTACTGAAGACCACCCTGTTCAAGAAGGCCTACTTTCCTGACTCAACCTAATTTACCTCTATTTTGCTATTTGTTTTATTTTTGTTACACTTGTACCCCGTGCTTTCCCACTCATGTCAGGCTCAATGCGGCTTACATATTGTATACAGGTACTTATTTGTATCTATGGGCAATGGAGGGTTAAGTGACTTGCCCAGAGTCACAAGGAGCTGCCTGTGCCTCAAGTGGGAATCGAACTCAGTTCCTCAGGACCAAAGTCCACCACCCTAACCACTAGGCCACTCCTCCACTATAGCAAAATCCATGGACCTTATCGTTTTTTACTCACTCTTATTATTTCTGTTTTTCTACCCGTGACCTATACGTTTACTATTTTACTATTACACTGTTTAATTGTATTTTAATGAACTGTAGTTTGCCCTACGGTCTTGTGTAAGTCACATTGAGCCTACTACTAGTGGGAAATTGTGGGGTATAAATGTGTTAAAATAAATAAATAAAATTTACATATAAAAATGTAAATAAGTTGCATGTTATTTATCTTAGTGTACAAGCCAGATACAGACCATGTATTTCGATTATCTATTTGCATCAGGGGTTGTGTTTTGATGATTTATCTCCATCAGGGTCGTTAGGTCATTTTCTAATTAGCTAGCTCTCCCAGTCCACTGCTATTTTTGCAGAGAATACACCAGCAGATGATATGTTTATTCCACTAAGATTCATTTTTCTTCAAACACCTTCAGCCACTAGTGAGAAAATTCAAGTTTAAACCAAACGTGGTTCTAGTCATAAGCCCCCAGATTCTGTATAGCGCGCCTAGAGATCTGTGCCAAAAGCCAAGCAGATTCTATAAGAGCACGTGTAACTTAATTGGCTTAACAAGCTAATTAGCATTGATAACAGCACTTAACAAGCAATAATGAGCACTAATTGGCAATAATTCGAATTTACACACACACAACTCCCTAAGTGTATTCTGTAATGCACTACGCCTAACTTCTAACGTGAGCAGACAAAAAGGGGAGTGGTTATGGGCAGGGAAATGGGTGTTTCGTGGGCATTCCAAAATTTACACGTGTAGCTATAGAATATGCCCTCTGCGCCTAAATATACATGCCGGGATTTAAGCCATATTTTTGTTGGTGTAAATGGATGAATGTAGAGTTAGGCACTATGATTGCCGCCTAAGTGTTTTCTGTATATTGCGCCTAAATCTAGGCACAGTTTATAGAATACACATAGGTGGAAATGTTTTCCATGCGGATTTTTTGGGCACCATATATAGAATCCCCCTTGGTGTCCAAATTTGGATGTCCTAATATGGGTACAGATCTCAGATCCTTGCCACTAACTAAATAGTAAACAAGCTGTCAACATTCAATTATTGACATTAATTGGCACTAATTAGGATTTGTGTGCTTATCTGCTTGCATGATATTTTATAACACAGAGCTCCTACATCTTATTTATTTATTGGGATTTCTTAACCGTCTTTATGAAGAGATACACTCAAGGCAGTGTACAGAAGGTACAGTTTAATATCAAACTTACAATTTTGTTAACAGCATAACAATAGTAAAATGAACAAGTAAAGACAGAGGCAGAATGAAAGAGAAAAACTTGAAAGCAGCAAATTGAGACCTAATAATAGGACTACTATGAAACAGGATCAAAAATTTGCACATTTAACAGCACTGAAATTCAAATAACAGAGATATAATATGATGTCAGCATAATAGCGATGGAATATCTAATAAGCACACAATTAGAACATTCAAATAACATTGCTATGATACGAATGCTTTTTTACAATACAGCTTACCATATAGCTGAGGGGCCGAGTGCAGATATATAGATGGGGACAAGATATGTGGTACAACTGGTGGAATTGAAAAGGGGGTGTGGCCATGGGATGGGCATGGGCAGGTCAGGGGCGTTCCAAAAATGTAGGCACAGTTTCATAGAAGAGGGTCATGCCTAACTGAGGATTTATACCAAGTTTCATCAGTCAAGTGCTGGAATTAGAACCAATTGCTGTTCTATAAAGGGCTCTTGGCACGGATCACTCTTTATAGAATACGAGTTTAGAGCGGATCTTTCCAGTGCCTAACTTTGGGCGCCATTTGGACCTTTGCCATCTTTACAGTGAAGATATTATAATACCACTAACGTTGCATAACATCAAAAAACATGCTGGCTGATATTCAAAACGATTTAACCAGCCAGAAATGGCTGCTGACCAGTTAGATCGCTTGCACGAGGATATCCGCTAATTTTCAGTAGCACTTAACCGGTTATCATCGATGAAAATTAGAAGTTAGTATCTAAATGAAAACTACCTATTTGGGGGGGCATTCTAGGGGCGGAGTCAGCATTTGGCTGGTTAAATGTCAATACTTAGCACTTAATCGGCCAGGGTAACCGCATAAAACACAGTCCTATATTTATGCAGCAATCCATGGCTGGTTACATTCTGAATATTGTCTTAACCAGCCATGTTGTAGCCAGCACCACATAAACCAGATATTTAGTGCCGAAGCCCGGATATGGCTCAGCATTGAATATCCGGGAATAACGCCGGTAGCGGTCAGCAAAGAGCTTACCGCTGTTGGCTGAATATTTACCCCATGGTAATTTGGTCATTATGCTTGTGGTGAATACACATCTAAGTGCCATTATAGAACTGGTGCTAAGTGCCCCCTCTCCCCCCCCCCCCCCATTGTGGTGCCTACTTCATAGTACCAAAATGAAGGGCTTATTTCCAAAACCTGCAAAGTCCATCTTATGGTAGTTGCATTGGACTTAAATTATAGAATTGCCCTCTATGTGTTTTGTTTGAACTCAGTACTGGGAGGGGAAAGTGATTTCTAGAACATAAATATATATGGAGAAACTCCTTTATATGGTGCGAAGCCCCACCCAGCGCATCGCAGGATGCACTGGGTAGGGCTGGGCGCCACCATTTTCCAGGTGACACCGATGGAAGAGGAGAGAGGCCACCTCCCTCCTCCAACTGAAGGTAGGGGGGTGGGGAAGGGCTGCTAGACCACCAGGTAGGGGGATAGACCCGTGGCCCACTGGGCCACCAGGGACATCGGAGGGATGCTGGAGGGGGGTTGGAGACCCACCAGATCTCCAGCTCTCCCTGAACCTGTCGGGGGGGGGGGGGTTGGGGGGACTGGAGGTCCGCCGGATCTCCAGCCCCCTGCCTCTGGGGAGGGGGGTCAGGTCGGGGTTCCTGTGGAGGGCTGCTGCATTGGGAGGAATGGGGGCCTGGTAGCCTGCAAATGCACGCTGGATAGGGCTCACCATTTCTCCCCAATGGTCTGCAAACCCTAATGCCAGCTCCGAGCTGGTGTAGGGTTTGCCGTGGCCAGCGTGCCAATCTTTGGCACGCTGGTCGCTGATCATTGGGGATGAATAGGTTTAGCTCTGTTTTGCATGCATTTACATTCTAGTTGTATTCAGATCTCTGATCATGGGGAGGTAGCAAAGGCAGGCGCTAGTATTTGCTTCTGATTATCAGTCCATCAGTTTTTTCCTGATTGTTGATGAATGAGGTGTCGTATTACCCACAGTGAAGGAGGCTTACAGATCTTTAGATGTTGGTCTGTGATTCTTTGGGACTTGATTTTTCAATTTGCTGTCGGAGTGTTCTTGTCAGGATAACCACCCCTGGGTAGAGTCACCGTAACCTTTGTTTTTCTTCCATTTGTAGTCTAATGGATGGATGGAGGTTCATATGTTTAGAAATGGTCTTGTAAACCTGTCTAGACAGATGAACATCAGCTCCTCTCCTTCTTTGGTTCTTGGAATCTTGGTGGTGAACAAGCAATATTTATAAATTAAAATTACACATAAAACATAAACACAGACACTACATAACAAAACAAAAGATAGAATTCTAATTGCACTCACTTAGCTTTTCCTACTAACCCTTCTGCTAAATGCTTGAAAAAACAAATGCATTTTCAATATATTGTGAAATGACAACAAATTTTGCTCCTTACACAATACCAATGACAAATCATTCCTCAACTCAGCCCGGTAACTGAAAAAGCCTAACATAGGTCTCAGTCAATCAGAACAGCTGGTGATGGAACAGGTAGCACCTCTCACCATCAAAGCACTTAACACACCTCATCTAGCTAATATTCTATACAGGACGTTCAGCACAGAGCACCCTTTATAGAATACTAGTTTAGTGGGGATCTTTCCAGTGCCTGACTTTGGGCAGCTTTTTGCTGAATCTGGCCAATAACTTTTAAGATCCTAAAGTAGGACAAATTTTTAGTTAATAATTTGGGGGGAAGTTCTATAACTTGGTGCCTCCAGTTATGTGTGCTGATGCCATGCACTGAGCACCAATTCTGCAAAGGCATCTGTGCACCACGGTGCTGTTATAGAATCCCAGCATAAACCTGAATTGGCGTTCCTGAATTTATGTGTGGCCATTTAGGCCAGCTCAATGCCAGTCATAAATGAGCAGGTCTAACTGTGTCATAACTTCTAGTATTTGATGTATTACATCCGTAAGTTGGAGAAGCCCAAATCTCTTCCATGTACCACCCACACATATGCCCTGTTTGCAGTTAAGCAGTAATGGGCCCTTTGACTAAAGGACATTGACCCTGAAATTCTATAAATGGCGCTTAAAATTGTGTAAGCAAATTTGGACATGCATCTAATTTGCACATGTAACTGAATTGAATAATGAGCCAATTAGCGCCAATAATTGGGTGCTATGAATCAATTATTGGTGCTAATTGGCGTTAATTGAAATTTACATGCGCATTTTTAGTTGTGGGGATCTGAGAATACATTTTACTCAGAGCTCCAAAAAGGGGGCATGGCTGTGGGAGGGCCATGGGTGGATCAGGGAATTTCCTATGCTTTATGAGCGCTGTTATAGTGTAAGGGGGATCTGCACTCAATTTAGATGCAAGGATTTATACCACGGTTTAGTTGGTGTGAATCCTTGTGTCTAAAGTTAGGCACTAAGGGGTGGATTCTATAAGTAGTACCTAAAAATCAGCGCCGATGTAATGCACTTAGAACGATTCTATAACGAGTGTGCTCCCTTTATAGATTTGCGCTTAGCACTAAGGTGCGCCTAATTGTAGATGGCTGCAATCAGGCCTAAATACTGGTGCCTAAGTTAGGTGCACTTAGGTGTGATTCTGTATAAAATCCGGAAAGACCCCCTGGAATGCCCCTAACCACACCCCCAAATTGTTATGTGTGATAGGATTTCGGCACCATCCATTATAGAGTCAGATATGCACCTAAATCCTAATTATTGTTGATAATTAATTGTTATCTCCCAATTATCAGTGCTGATTAGCTCATTGTTCAGTTAAGTTGTGTGCTCTCTTTAAAGAATCATGCTGTGTCTCTTTAATCAGCACTGATTTTTCAGGCGCACTATATAGAATTTGGCCTAGAGTATATTCTATAAACAGTGTCTAACTTTCCATGCCCTTTATAGAATAGTGCGTAGTGCATTTTATTCGGCGTGATTTATAGAATTTGGTCCTAAGCCCTTAATGCATGGTTAGCATTAATGCATTTTGTGGAATTTTGCCTGTTTGCACTTGCTAACTTGTGTGTTACTAATTTTTCAGAAACATTTTTGGAGGTGATATGGCAGAGAGTGGGCCCAGAAACGTTAACCAGCTAGTGTGTTAAATTTAATGCACACCAGCTGGCTAACACAGAGTTAAATGCTCCCACATTAACTCTAGGCAGGTACCGGGCACTAATGAAAACATTAGTGCATGATCTGCAGTGAAATATATTTTTAAAAATCTCCCCAAAGTGCTGCATTAAAGCTGGGCTTAGCTTGCGGTAAAATCCTGCCTTAGCACGTGCCAAGCCCCTAAAGCACTTACATGCTACTTTATAGTGCACTTATGCATCTAACTGCCAGTTTTAGCACCTCAGAGACGTGTAAGTGGTGAATAACAGGAGGTGACAATTATATGCCCAGATTGATATGTCTTCACTTTCTCCATCTTTGTTTACTGTTCCATCAGACCTTTCGTCTAAATCGCTCAATGATCAGGCTGAATCCTGGCATACTATCCTGGCTCAAGGCCTTGACAAAGTTGCTCCAAAAACTTTTCATCGACGCTGCTCCTCTAAAAGAAATATCTGGTACTCATCAATCCTGCGGCATCTTAAGCATCACTATCGTCAAGCCAAATGGAAAAAGTCTAAAACTTCTGCCACTCTCTAGAAATGCCGCCAGTTGCATCGTGACTTCAACAATCATTTACAGAAGGAAAAAAATGAATTTATTGCCAAGAAATTCTTAACATCCTCTAATCTGTCTAAAGATCTTTTTTCTATCTACAAACAGTTTTTATCCTGCTTAGCAATGAATACTATGCATGCCGTCCCTCACGCCATTTCATGCTTGCCTCTAGTCAGTTGCTGCCTGGATTAGGGAACATCAATTAATACATAATACTGATACAACTATTGCATGTTGGTTTTCTGGCACACCACTACCCCCTCAGTCTCTGATTATTCTTTTGGTACATAATTGATTCTAGTATCTAGTTTTCGATGCTTAGGCATAATTCTTGAGTTCTTTTTTTCTTTCCTGCCACAAGTCTTGCACTTAACTAAGGTTAGCTTTCTGGTTTTCTTATCTAGTCTTTGTTTTAGCCTGTATACTGCTCTGTTCTGCTAGTCAGTTAGGGGCCCTTTTACTGAGCTGAATAAGTGCCTATGCATACCCAATGCGTGCCAGTTCCGAGTTACCGCCCGGCTACCGTGTGGTCCTTGCAGTAATTTCATTTTTGGGCGCCTCCGCTATGCGCATCTGAAAAATATTTTTTACTTTCTGGTGTGCATCAGCTATGCGCATCAAGTGGCATTTGACGTGCGTAGGTCATTACCGCCCGGTTACCGTGTGAGACTTTACCACTAGGTCAATGGCTGGTGGTAAGGTCTCAGACCCAAAATAGACATGTGGTAATTTTCATTTTGCCACATGTACATTTTCGGCAAAAATAAAGGTTTTTTTTCACAGGTATGCTAAAAAAATGGATTGGCGCGTGCCCAAAACCCACAAGCCATTTTCAGCGCGCCTTTGTAAAAGGACCCCTTAGAGCAGTATACAACGTTCTGGAAATAAATAGATAAATGGAATTGCCATGTTAGATTCCTAAAAATGAAACAATATGATAAAGTGGAAAAACAATGGTATGGTCTCAAAACTTTCTAAACAAGTCAATAAAAAGTTTTATAGAGAGAGGAAAATGTCATCAGGAATAATTTTAAAAAGTTACAGGACTTTGTACAGGAGCTCCAAGAACCAGGGCCGTAGCCAGACTTCGGCGGGAGTGGGGGTCCAGAGCCCGAGGTGAGGGGGGTACATTTTAGCCCCCCCTGGTGCCGCCGACCCCCTCCGCCATTTTGACCCCCCCACCACCGCCACCACCAACACTTTGCCCCCCCCCCCCACCGACAACCCTCTCGACCCCCCTCCTGCCACGAACCCTCCCCGGCCACTGCCTTCGGCTACCTTTGCTGGCAGGAGACCCCAACCCCAACCACCGAGGTCCTCTTCTTCTGGCGCAAGGCTTTGTTCTGTTTCTGTGAGTCTGACGTCCTGCCTGCTACCTTTGCTGGCGGGGGGCCCCAACCCCCACCAGCTGAGGTCCTCTTCTTCTGGCGCAAGGCTTGGTTCTGTTTCTGTGAGTCTGACGTCCTGCACTGCTACCTTTGCTGGCGGGGGACCCCAACCCCGCCAGCCGAGGTCCTCTTCTTCTGGCGCAAGGCTTTGTTCTGTTTCTGTGAGTCTGACGTCCTGCACTGCTACCTTTGCTGGCGGGGGACCCCAACCCCCGCCAGCCGAGGTCCTCTTCTTCTGGCGCAAGGCTTTGTTCTGTTTCTGTGAGTCTGACGTCCTGCACTGCTACCTTTGCTGGCGGGGGACCCCAACCCCCGCCAGCCGAGGTCCTCTTCTTCTGGCGCAAGGCTTTGTTCTGTTTCTGTGAGTCTGACGTCCTGCACTGCTACCTTTGCTGGCGGGGGACCCCAACCCCCGCCAGCCGAGGTCCTCTTCTTCTGGCGCAAGGCTTTGTTCTGTTTCTGTGAGTCTGACGTCCTGCACTGCTACCTTTGCTGGCGGGGGACCCCAACCCCCGCCAGCCGAGGTCCTCTTCTTCTGGCGCAAGGCTTTGTTCTGTTTCTGTGAGTCTGACGTCCTGCACTGCTACCTTTGCTGGCGGGGGACCCCAACCCCCACCAGCCGAGGTCCTCTTCTTCTGGCGCAAGGCTTTGTTCTGTTTCTGTGAGTCTGACGTCCTGCACTGCTACCTTTGCTGGCGGGGGACCCCAACCCCCACCAGCTGAGGTCCTCTTCTTCTGGCGCAAGGCTTTGTTCTGTTTCTGTGAGTCTGACGTCCTGCACTGCTACCTTTGCTGGCGGGGGACCCCAACCCCCGCCAGCTGAGGTCCTCTTCTTCTGGCGCAAGGCTTTGTTCTGTTTCTGTGAGTCTGACGTCCTGCACTGCTACCTTTGCTGGCGGGGGACCCCAACCCCCGCCAGCCGAGGTCCTCTTCTTCTGGCGCAAGGCTTTGTTCTGTTTCTGTGAGTCTGACGTCCTGCACTGCTACCTTTGCTGGCGGGGGACCCCAACCCCCACCAGCTGAGGTCCTCTTCTTCTGGCGCAAGGCTTTGTTCTGTTTCTGTGAGTCTGACGTCCTGCACTGCTACCTTTGCTGGCGGGGGACCCCAACCCCCACCAGCTGAGGTCCTCTTCTTCCGGTGCAAGGCGGAAGAAGAGGACCTCGGCTTGTGGGGGTTGGGTCCCCCGCCAGCAAAGGTAGCCGACGGCAGCGGCGGGGGAGGGTTGGCAGCGGGAGGGGGGTCGAAAGGGTCGTCGGCAGGGGGGTCCAGGGCCAAATCTGTGGGGGCCCAGGCCCCCATGGCCCCAAGTAGCTACGCCACTGCCAAGAATCCTCTGCACTGTATTCAGACCTATTTCATTGTACTTCCATTTCCAACATACCTCTATCATGTGCCATCTTTCTTCTTTTGCTATATGTAACATTCATTCTATGTCCGCAAAATGAACACACAAAAGTGAAAATAGCTCATATATCTTAAACAATGACAACTTATCTAAAGTGGTATTGCAGTCATAGTCCAGGTTTACACACCCGACACTATCAAAACAGTGTTTCAGTGGTTTCCCACCTGCATCTGGGGTAGTTTCCTCCTCACAATTGTCCAATTTCTGAACTGTGACACACTAACATCTGGATTCTATATATGGCACCCAATTTGCACATACAATTTAATTGAGTAACGAACCAATTAATGCCAGAAAAATTTGTAAAGATTTTTCTGCATGTGATTTGCACGCAACGATCCCAAACTTAACACATAACACAACTCTTCCGTTGTACGATTCCCTAATATGGCTGTGCCACATGAACTTTATGTTACCACAATATCACTTTGTATTTGTTCTCACCGGAGTCTGCAAACGCCTCTCTGGTACTATGTAAGCCACATTGAGCCTACAAATAGGTGGGAAAATGTGGGATACAAATGTAACAAACAAATAAACTTACCGCAGGATGCCTGAGCACATCTCGCAGTAAGCCATTTAAAGCTTACTCTGTCTGTGGCTTTAGTACGACCCTGTGCTGGTCTTTCCCATGTGCTAAGGCCATTTTACTGCAGCCAGACCATGGTCGATTTTCCAATTTTTTTCAATTAATGGCCATGTGCTAATTTTGCTAGGGGTGTTCCCAGCGGCTGTTAACAAAGTTTAGCATATGAGTACTTACTGACACCTATTTTCTAGGCGGTAAGGCCTCACGTGCTAATCCTGCACTAAATTGCACACGATAATATAGATGCCCTATCTGATTAGCACTGAAACGCTCACTCCCCACACTATCTTACCAGACTCCAGAGGAAGCTGTGGGTCCACACTCCAGCCAGCTAACACTATCACTACCAGCCTTTCTGCCCCTCCTTGGGATCCACCTGCTGCTGGACTCTCTGCCTCTCACAGCTCCTTGGAGAAATTCCTTTTCCTTTGGGCAGGTTGTGGGTTGTGGCTTCCTCCCAGGAAAACTCTTTCTTCCCTCTATACCTCTGGGAACTGGCCCTTGCATCCAATGGGCTACTTCCTCCTTATGGGCTATAAGGAAACCAACCCTTCCTTTGTGGGCCTCTTTTTTGTTTATGTTTTTAGTTATTAGGATTTATTTACCACCTTTTTGAAGGAATTCACTCAAGGCGGTGTACAGCTAGAATAAATCAAACATAAGCAATAGACAACTACAGTAATAAAAATAGTCAAGTAACAATACAAAGTATGGCGTGAGTGTACTACTTACAATGTCAATACAATACATAATAAAACATTTTAATAGATAATGTAGGGTGTGATGTAATAGTGGGTTTTAAGCCTGTAAATTGTGTTAATTATTTCCTGAAGTGTATTTCTCTAGTTTGGCCATCAGGTGGTGCATGTTTTTGTTTTGAAGCTGTTGCAGAACCAAGGCTGTTTTCTTTGTTTAAGCCTTTTGGGAAGGCAATCTGCAGTATACTTTCAAACTTCTTGTTCTGGGCTCTGATTGGCCCAGGAGTAGAGAATGACACGGGGATGGGAATCATCAGTAACCTTGGGGATGGGGATGGGGACAGAATCCCCGTGTCACTTTCTACTTTGAAGCTTGTTAATGAACTGGACTGTTTATGTTTGATTGATGCAGATGACAATATTTCTATTTTTTGGAAAAACAAGCAAACATGGCCACAGCTAGCAAAATTTGCATGTGGGATCCTGTACATCCTGCTACCAGCACATCTTCTAAGAAGACATCTTCTATTTCTGCCTTATATGGTGTGAAGCCCCACCCAGCGCATCCCAGGATGCACTGGGCAGGGCTGGGCGCCACCATTTTCAAGGCAGTGCCGATGGAAGAGGAGGGAGACCACCTCCCTCCTTCAATGAAGGTAGGGGATAGGGAAGGGCTGCTAGACCACCAGGTGGGAGGGGGGCAGGATTGACTCGCAGCCCACTGATCCACCAGAGCTCCAATGTGAGGGGATGCCGGGGGGGTTGGGGGGCTGGAGACCCACCGGATCTCCAGCCCCCCCTGAACCTGTCTTGGGGGAGGGGGTCGGGGGGACTGGTGTTGCTGGGGGGGGGGGGGTGGGGTCAGGTCAGGGTTCCTACTCCTGTGGGGGGGCATGGGCTGCTGCATTGGGCGAATGGGGGGGGGCCTGCTAGCATACAAATGCATGCTGGACAGGACTCACCATTCCTCCCCAATGGTCTGCAAACCCTAATGCCAGCTCCGAACTGGCGTAGGGTTTGCCGCAGACAGCGTCAATGTTTGGCGTGCTGCTCGCTGATCATTGGGGAGGAATAGGTTTAGCATGCCTTTGCATGCTACTTGCGCTAAGAGCCCTGTTTTGCATGCATTTGCCTGCTAGTTGCATTCAGAGCCTGCGAGCGCTTTATTTCACGCTCTCGGGGGCTCTGATCATGGGGTGGTAGCAAACGCAGGTGCTAGTATGGCAATAGTAAGGCGCTAATAGCCTCTAGTGCCTGCGTTTGCTTCTGATCATCGGCCCATGAGGTACCCTGGGGAATTCCCCTCCCCCTACTCAGCTTGCACTTGAGTTTATTCTGCCCATTTCATACAAGGTATGTACTGGGGATTTCTTTCTTTCTCCCTTCTCCCAGCGGGTAACAGTGGTGTAGCTAAGGGGGGCCCACGGGGGCCTGGGCCTTCCCAAATGATCCAGGGCCCCTGGTTTAGCTGGTGGGGGCCCCAACCCCCACCAGCTGAAGCATTTCTCCAGCGCTGCTCTCCTTACATTGCTTGCCCTGCTTCCCTCTAATCGTGTGTATATTTGGGTTTAGTGAAATTGAGCATGCATGACATTTCACGCATGCTCAATTTCATTAAAATCAAGCATGCCCAATGTGAGGGGCAACAGGAAAGGCAAGGAAGGAAGGAAGGAAGGAAGGAAGGAGAGCATCACTGGAGAAACACTTCAGCTGGAAGGGGTTGGGGACACCCCCCCCCCCCCAGCCAAAGTATGTGATGTTGTGGCGGGGTGGGGGGAGTGGCGGAGAGGCAGACCAAAATGTGCCCCCTCACTTCGGGCTCTGGATCCCCCCACTTCAAGGTCTGGCTATGCCCCTGGCGGGTACAATCACTAACATTGTCTGGTTTTCAGTGGGGAAGGCATGTAGGGTTCCTGCCTCCAAGTTTTGCTCTGTTCCCAGTCATACTGTCTCTTCTAAGACCATGTTTAAAATGGAACCTTGTGGCACCCTCAATTTTTCTCCCTGTCCCAGGGAGCTGACCGCTTCAGCCAGTCACAAAGTACACTGATTGGATTGGATTCACCGGATATGATGCATAATAAATGGTATTTGGCTGGGCCTCAGAGTAGTTAGTAAGAAGATTTCCTCTGATTTTTCCCTGCCTGAAACATCCTGTTTGCTTTTTTCACTCCAGCACAGAGGGAAATTTTAAGAATTTTCTTCCCTGCCTCTCTAATCTCTTGGATTTCCTGCTTACTGCGCTCCAGCAGCCTTGTAAGTAAAAGCGTGTATTCTTACCTTGATCATATAGAGTCTTGCATTGGTCTCCATTAAATTAGATTTGCAATCATTTTAAGCAGGCATCTGAACAGTTATGACTTTTCTATATAAACAAATATCCTTTTTCCTTATGTAACCCGGGTCTCACCCAGTTCTAGCTTTAGACCCGGGCCACAAAAGAAGTACACTAGCTTTCTCACTTCAAAACTCAACCTCCTTTCCAGTCCACTTACAGTTGAGCAGGGATGGGTCAATGGCAGGAGCGTAGCCAGACTTCGGTGGGAGGGGGGTCCAGAGCCCGAGGTGAGGTGGCACATTTTAGCCCTCCCGCCACTTTTGACCCCCCCCCCCCCCAGCGCTGCCACCCCTCCCCTGTCCCTTTTGACCCCCTCCTGCTGCCGCCAACCCTCCCCCGCCACCGCCAGGTACCTTTGCTGGCAGGGGCCCCCAACCCCCGCCAGCCGAAGTCCCCTTCAGCGCCGGTCTCCAAGTCCAGCGCATTCGCCGATCTGGATTCTGTTTCTGTGAGTCCTGACTTGAGAAAACCACCGAAGAAGAGCACCTTCTACATCCTCAGTTTTTCTCGTCCGTTTATGTTTCCTGTGTGGATTTGTATTGTTTTGCCAGTCTTCCAGAAGCTGGTCTTTCTGCTTCAAGATACGTGAAATTTGACTGGGATTGACACCATATTCTTTAGCAATAGATGCTTGACTTTGTTTGTTTTCTAATTTTTTAAGAACTTCTATTCATTCAGCCAGTGTTAAAGTCTTACAGTTGCGTGATGACGACGGCGACTCCAGTGTACACTCTAACAACTTTCTTTCGCTTATTCTGCCTGTGGTAGTTAACCAATGAGATTTCAAATTTATCGCCCCTTTGTCACGTGCCAATCGGCTTCCATATTCCGTGCGTGCGCTTATGCGGAGTCTTTCCGGCAGAGGAGCAGTCTTAAACCATGCATATAAGCGAATCTTGCACTTATCAGTGGTGCGCTAAACCGAAGTTTGTCCCTATAGAAATTGATGGCGCCAAAAACGGGACCGAAGTACGGCATGCAGTTAAACAGAGCATGCACTTATCCGACATGCACTTAAATGGAGTGCACTGTAATTTTATAACAATGTAGCTATTTTTAAAAGAAAAGTAGGCACCTATTTTCCCTTATCGAATACTAGCACAATGGGGTAGATATACGCACGTATGCAGTTAGGTGCAAGCATTTATGCCAGTCATAGAGGTGGTGTAATTGTTTGTGCCTAAATGTTGGAGATATCTGCATAACCTATAGAGGCCCTTTACTAAGATGCGGTAAAAAGTGGGCTTAGCGCGTGCTTACGTGGGTCATTCCCGTGCGCTAAGGCCATTTTTACCACGTGGGTAAAATGGCTGATTTTCCTATTTCCAGCGTTAATGGCCATGTGCTAATTTCCCCATTTGCACGTGAGCCCTTAACTACACCTATTTTGTAGGCGGTAAGGGTTCACTTGCTAACCAGATGCTTATTGGTTAGCATCTGACAATGTAGCTGTGCTAACTGATTAGCACAGAGCACGCCTACTCTCCACCCGACCTGCTCCCTGCACTAAAAGACAAAACCTATTTTTTAGCACATGCTTTGCATGTATGCATGGAAAAATCACCATGAGTCACCATTTAATGCTACGGTATGTACATGTTAGTGTGTATCGCACCTTAGTAAAAAGACCCCATAGTACTATATTCCATAAGTTATGTGTGTATGAGTCCTGCCCAGACTCCACCTATAAGTATACTGCATAGGAAAAAGGAAAAGGGGATTGGATTTATTTATTTGGATTTTGCTTACACCTTTTTCAGTAGTAGCTCAAGGTGAGTTACATTCAGGTACACTAGCAGCCTTATTTTCGAAAGTGATGGGCGCCCAGATTTCGACCCAAATCGGGAGATGGGTGCCCATCTCGCAAAGGTGCCCAAATCGGTATAAATGAAAGCCGATTTTAGGCGCCTGCAACTGCACTCCGTCGCGGGAACAAAGTTGATGGGGGCGTGTCGGAGGTGTGGTGAAGGCGGGACTGGGGCGTGTTTATCGGCCGAACAGAGATGGGCGCCTTCGGCCGATAATAACAAAAAATTGGCCGTTTTTAGCGTGAATTTAGGTCACTTTTTTTGGACCCTTTTTTTTCATGAACAAGTCCCAAAAAAAGTGCCCTAAATGACCAGATGACCACTGGAGGGAATCAGGGATGACCACCCCTCACTCCCCCAGTGGTCACTAACCCCTCCCACCAAAACCCCCCACAACTTTAACAACTTTTTTTCCAGCCTGTATGCCAGCCTCAAATGCCATACCCAACTCCATCACAGCAGTATGCAGGTCCCTGGAGCAGTTGTTAGTGGGTGCAGTGGACTTCAGGCAGGTGGACCCAGGCCCATCCCCCTACCTGTTACACTTGTGGTGGTTAATGTTGAGCCCTCCAAAACCCACTGTACCCACATCTAGGTGCCCCCCTTCAGCCATAAGTTGTATGGTAATGGTGTAGAGTTGTGGGCAGTGGGTTTGGGGGGGGGATTTGGGGGGCTCAGCACCCAAGGGAAGGGAGCTATGGACTTGGGAGGTATTTAACTGTGTTTTTTTACTTTTTACAAGTGCCCCCTAGGGTGCCCGGTTGGTGTCCTGGAATGTGAGGGGGACCAGTGCACTACGAATCCTGGCCCCTCCCACAACCCAATTCCTTGAATTTGTTCGTTTTTGAGCTGGACGCCTTCGGTTTCCATTATCGCTGAAAAACGAAACCGCCCAGCTCAAATCCGCACATATCCGATGCATTTGCCGGGCACAAACCATATTATCGAAAAAAAAAGATGGGCGGCCATTTTTTTTCGAAAATACAATCTGTCCCGCCCCCGTTCTCTGACATAGACGTCCATGGAGATGGGCGTTCGTGTTCGATTATGCCCCTCCACGTATTTCTCTGTCCCTATGTACCTGAGGCAATAGAGAGTTAAGTGACTTGCCCAAGATCACAAGGAGCAACAGTGGGAATTAAACCAGGCACCTCTGGATATCAAGACTGGTGCTCTAACCACTAAGCCACTCCTTCACTTGATATACCACCTTTCTGTGGTTACAATCAAAGCAGTTTATATATTCTGTACAGGTACATATTACTCTGTAAGCCACATTGAGCCTGCAAATAGGTGGGAAAATGTGGGATACAAATGCAATAAAATAAATAAATAAATAAATAATCAGTGTGTAAATTTTAGCACTAACTATATAGAATTAGCTCCTCATGTATAACATCTTTTTTATTTTGAAATCTTTACTGTTGACCAACCATAGCAGCTTCTTTTCAAAATCTGGTGACATCCTGTAACTGGTTTGCTGTGTATAAATTCAAATCTGTTTTTCTGCTGAACATGATTATCTTGTCATTAAGGGGTGTAGGGATCAATGTGGGCTACCGTTAAGATGTGTCAGTTTTATCACTAATTTGGCTATTTTACCACAGGTCCCATTTTATCCAATAAGACCTAGTTACTAATAATGTAAAATAACACATCTTAACGGTAGCTCACATTGATAACTACACCCCTAAATAAAGTCTTCAAAAGTTGTATTGACATAACCATCAGTAAAACTTATATTCGTTATTTTAAAAATTTCTCTTGAAAAAGAAAAAAATCGTCCTCCCAGGCTTCCATTCACTAACACATTAATGTTAAGAGTACCTCTGCTGTACACACTCAATGAATTATCAGAATTGCTCAGGCATGACTTTAACTTCCTTCCTGGTCATTCTTGAACAGGCTTTACTGAATCAACTCTTACGTCAATAGTTTGAAAAATTAACCCCACAGCTCTTGTTATGTGCTCTATCCACAGCAGCCAGAGCTCCCCAAATCATTTTCTTAATTTTGTTGTTTACATTCAACCCTTCTACAAGATAGTTGAAAAATATCGGGCTCTGTTCAAGAAAGATATTTTTCCATAGATACCAAATGGGGAAAAGTCCTTTTTGAATACGGCCCATTGAGCCCTGAATGATGAGGGATTTGGCTAATATTCCTTAGCATTGGGCCAGCTCTGTGGCTCAGTGGCAAGTACACCTTATACATCTGATTGTACTGCTGCGGTACAAATGGCCTGATTGTGTTCCACAGTGTTTGTGACCCCTGAGGCAGGCTGTTACCCTGCCAAAACATGGTCCTGTGTCAGGTCCTAGCCTATGAAATGCTTTGGTTAATAAATATTTATATACCCACTTCTGGCGCCTGGAAGTCTTTGGTCTGGCCCTACTTTCTTGTGACTGTTGGACTATATGTAGGTGTTTCTTGTTCCTGTTTTCTGTGCTGGATCAGTGGGCAAGTGCTACATACTGTTATGCAAAAGACCAAGGTTTCATTCCTAAGACTGGTCCTTGCTCCCCATGTCTATCCAAGATTAAATCATGCTGTGGAGGTAGCGCTCATAACCCTTAGAAACAGGGGTTCTCAGTCATTGGGCAACGGTGACACCAATTGGTCAGACTTAGGATCCGCATTAATCATGTTCTGGAGGAAACTGTGGTTATTGGCCCCTGGTGCAGTGGCAGGGCTAAGTTTTAAAAAGGGAGGACCCCTCCCCCCCACCACCAACACAAGATAGCTACAGATAAAGGGATCATGATGCTGTGGCCCAATGCAGTCTGGTCTCATTTGAGCTGAAATCTGCTGTCCAAACTATTTTCTCATGTCATGATTAAATACATTTCAGTCTCTTTTGCTAATTTTGTTTGGATGATGAATTTTATTTTATTGTTTTTCACATATTTGGCTAAAAGATGTGCTTTTAATGGAATAAAATGAAAAAACGATGAGGATATTCAAAGATTTGTCCCGTTAACATTGGATGTTACCTGGACCAAATCTGCAAGGTTGAAATTTCCTTCCCAGATCTCCCATTTGGCCAACTTGCCAGCCAGACAAAATTTAACCAGATAAGAAATGGTTGTGCTAGGGGTGTTCCCAGCAGACCACGACACTGTTCACACGGCACTGATCCGGCACCACTCAAACAAAAGGGTCCTTTTACAAAGCTGAGGTAGAAAGTGGCCTTAGCGAAACCCTTGCACAGGTTTTTTTTGTGTGCGCTAAGGCCATTTGTATCGCAGCAGTAAAAATGTCTATTTTTGATATTTATGGCCATGTCACCATTAGCGAGTGGCGATTAAAAGCAATTACCGCGTGAGCACTTACCTCCACCATTTTGAAGGTGGTAAGGACCCATGCAACAATCCTGCACTAATCAGTTAGAACACAGTAATGTAGATGCGCTGATTAGCACAGACATACCTACTCTCCATCCCCCAGACATGCCCTCTTAACCAAAAGCTAAAAAATAGTTCTTAGCAAGCGGGTAGTGTAAGCACATTTGGGACTTACCACAGGATGTCTGAGTGTGTCCCATGGCACTCCCTTTTAAGCTGTGGTAAACACATGCTAGCACTTACTGCAGCTTTGTAAAATGACCCTAAAGATATCTGGCTAAGTCAGGCTGTGCAAAGAGCAGGCCTAAAGTTATCTGGATAAACTTATCCATGGATATTGAGTGCACCTTTATCTGGATTAGTTCTGCTTAAATGCCCACCCTGTCCCTGCTCCACGCCCATTCTTCATCCCTGGGGAATGCTTATGCATATAGGACCTTCATTCTATATACAGCGCCTGAAAATCGTGGCTGAAAATATTTTCACCTAGGTGTATTCTATAAACCGCGCCTAGATTAATACACCTAGCAGGTTTATAGAACATGCCTAGCGGCCATGCCTGTGCCTAACTCTAGGTGTGTCCATTTCTACTAAGTAAAACTTGGTGTAAATACTGGCGCAAAGTTAGATGCAAAGCAGGTGTATTCTATATCCCTGCGTATAGATTTTTGGAACACCCACAGCCCACCCCATTCCACGCCCATGGCCATGCCCACTTTTTGGCAGTGCGCATTAGAATTTACGCGCACCACTTTACAGAATAAGCCTAGCAAGTTGTGCGTGTAAATTCTAATTAATGCCAGTGTGAATAATTGCTTGTTAAGTGGCAATTATCAGCAGTGATTGGCTTGTTAACTAATTAAATTGTGTGTGCAAACTCAGAATTTGACCGGATTTGTGCGTGCAATTTCGGTCGTGCTATATAGAATCCAGGGAATATTCCATAAAGGGAAGCACAGTCCCTCTAATTCTGTAAACTTGCATATTCAAATTTCTGACTAGTGCGCAAATTTGCATGCGTAAGTTATAGAATCAAATCCGTTAAGTGCATAGCTTAATTCAATAATTGGCTGTCAATTGGAGTTAACAGCCAATTACTGGCTATTATTGACCTTAATTGGCACCAGCTAGCAGTTAAGCACATAACTGGCCTTAGTTGCTATTCAATAAATTGCATGATCAAGTTCCAGAGTGCACAACTTCAAGGACGGCATGCCAGGCAGTTACACACGTGGGTTGTAGAATATTATCATTTACGTGTGTAACTGCCTACAGTTCAGTGCAAGCATTTACTCCAGTCATTGAGTGAGTGTTAAGTGCTCACCATAAAGTTAGACGTGTAAATGCAGACTTACCTTAGTATTCCATAATGGCATTTAGGCACATAACTGCTACAATAGAATTTGTGCTTATTTGGTTTATTTAACATTTTATATACCACCCTTCCTTTGTGCATCATTCCAGTACCTATATTTAGGTGAGCTTTCGAGAATTTACTTCTGTAAGATCAGTTCAATAACTTCTGCGCTACTCAGGGTAAGTCTACCAGATGCATGTGCACAAGGATCTGTACCAAGGCCAATGGCCAATCTAGGTTGCAAGTACCTGACAGAATGTCAAAGAGTGGCAAGATTCCATGTCAAGGCTTTCTGATGGTTTGCCAGAAAAGTTCCATACCTACAGGGAAGCTTCTAATTGTGATTTCTTGCAAATGCTGTGCTAGGTATTTGGATCATAATTTTTACTTTGCTCTTTTTCAGAAGTTTTGGGGTTCTATGTAGGGCTGAACCGAATATTCGTATTCGATTTGATTTGTCCCCGAATACATTATTTGTATGCGGCTGAATAGTGATTTAAATTTAAATATGAATAATTTGGGGCTCTACTGTGCTAAATCCAACTGAAATAAACACTCGATCTCTGATTTCACGTTGCTTCTTTTATTATTTATGTTAAAGCTCAATGCCCATTATTCATTCAGCATTCATATTTGGCCGAATAGTAAAATATAGTATTCAGTACAGCTCTAGTTCTAGGCCTAACCTGGGTAGATGGATGATATATTACTACCTCATAATGGAAGATTCTTTGGTGTAGTTCTAGGTCTAAACTGGGTAGAATGATGATGAGTATTACTACCTCATAATGGAACTTTGTTTAGTCTAGTTCTAGGCTAACCTGGGTAGATTGATGATGAGTATTACTACCTCATAATGGAAGCTTCTTTGGTGTTAGCCTTGGCAATGTTCATCATTTATTTCTTACAATGCTTATATTAGTCTTTTTATCTAGCAGATAGTTTACTCCAATTGTCCTGCTTTTACTCCTTGGTTCCTCTTAATTATTTGGCAGCAGCCTTATTTTCCCTGTTTTAAGGGGTAATTTATTTCCTTAGGGATCCTTTTACAAAGCTGGGGTAGAAAGTGGCCTTAGCACGCCCTTATGCGGGTTTTCCCGCACACTAAGGCTGTTTTTACCTCCGCTGGAAAATGGCCAATTTTCTATTTTCTAAATTAATGGCTATGTGCTAATGTTGCCATTAGCGTGTGAGCCCTTTCTGACAATTATTGTGTAGGCAGTAAGGGCTCACGCACTAATCATGTGATAATCAGTTATCATGCAGCAATGTAGATGTGCTAACTCATTAACGCAGAAACGCATACTCTCCACCCTTAGACATCTCCACACACCGCCAAGGACTTTCACTAATCACACCCTCTCCAAAAGACATTTTATGATGTGATACCCACAAGCGAGCCTTCTCTGGAGTAACCCCCATACTCTGGAATGCACTGCTTGAAAACCCCCACTTAACACAAGACTATCTCTATTTCAGGAAGCAGATGAAAACTTGACTCTTCAACCAGGCCTTTAATGGAAGATGTAACTAACTTGTTAGTCTTACTCACACACACACACACACACACACACACACAGAGTACAGACCTGTGGTGAAGAGGTGCTGAAAGGAGAGCTGCTGTACCCTGTGGCTGCTGAACAATGCAGAGGGGAGGGGGCCCCCCTGCAGGAGGGCCCCAGGCTGAAAGGCCTAGCACACTTGGAGCTGAGAAATACTATGAAGGGGAGGCTTCCTCCACCCAAGCCCCAAGCATGCAACCAGGAGAACCAGGAGAGCCCAGGCCTGTGGACGGAGGAAGGACCAGAGCCCAGCAGCGCTTGCTGAGGAGCCAGCTCACCCTGACTGTAAGTCCTGGCCATAACATTCCTAAGCTGGGTGAAGAACAGGGGGCAAGAAGGCAGGGCCCGGGTTCCAGAGCAGGGTTCTCTGCATCCAGTATCAGAGGAGAGGTGGTGGAAGAGAATAGCGGAGAGTCTGAAGAGGACGTTAGTGAGGAAGAAGAGGAGGAGAAGGAATCCAGGCCTAGGGCCTGGCAGAAGAAAGAGGCCCAGCATATGACTCCTGAAGAGGTAATTAGATCAGTGAAGAAAATGAATCGAGTAGAAGGTGAAATAGAGGTACTGAGGAAGCGGCTGAAGCTAGCAAAAACTATGTGTAACCTGGCTTCCACTGGCCCACGAGACAAGTATGTTAAGGGAGTTGAAGCACTCCAGAAGCGGCTTACAGCAAAACAAAGGCAGCTGCAAAAACTAAAGAACTGCAGAGATAATCCCCTTCGTGAGGTTTTCCTGAACAGGGAACGCATGCAGCAGACCCAGACGCAGTCCCAGATCCAGCAGGAAGCAGAACCCAGAGACACACAGGACTCCGTGGTTCCAGACACCCCAGAGGCTATGCTGGAAGGGACAGCAGGGGAAGAGAAACAGCAGCAGCCAGAAGGAGGGAAAGACAAGACTGACACAAATAATTCCCAGTTATCACCAGTATTTTATTTCCTACAGGATTCCCAAGAGCTAGGTGCTCCATCCACTTACCAGCCTTGTAGAACAGAGGCTCCTAATCCAGTTGTGGCAGGTACTGTGGATAAGGAGGGGCTCCAGCACTGCATGCAGCAAGAGAGCCTGGCAAGTTTGGAACACAAAAGAGCTATGAAACTGAAAAAAATTCAAAAACGTCCCTTATACTTAGAGAGCTGGCAGGGCATAGCCGAACCCACAGAGAAGAGCTCAGGTTTGCTGGGAGAGACAGAGAAGAAAGACAGCCTGGAGAATCAGAACAGTTTGAATGCTGAGGAGAATCAGAACAGTTTGAATGCTGAGGTAGGAGAAGAATCACTACACACTGAGCAAGTACAGAAGTTACCAGGAACAACGGGAGGGAAAGTAGAGCAAAAACAAGGGGTTTTGCAGATGGAGACAGAGACTAAAGAGGATGGGAAAGTACAGGAATGGAGTAGTGGAGTACTACAAGAGATGGAAGAAGCTGAGAGCAAATATGGTGGACAGAGGGCGGGAACATCGTGGGAACACCACAGTCACTCATGGACAGAATTGATAGGGCAGACCTCTGAGCAGGGCTGTCCAAGAGCTGCCATCCAATCTCAATCAGAAGTGCTGATGACATCATGGGGGAAGCTCAGTGACAGGCAGGGGCTCCCAATAGATTCTGCCACTCAGAAACAAGAAGAAAGAGCAGAAGGGAGCTTCTCAGAAACTCATGCCCATCAAAGCAGGAGTCCCAGAAAGGAGAGAGAGAATTGTGGAGAGTGTCAGCTGCACCAGGAGGCGGAGCCAAGACCCAGATCGAGTGAGACAGGGCATGGAGGAGAGTGTCAGCTGCACCAGGAGGTGGAGCCAAGACCCAGACTGAGTAAGACATTGCCAGATACAGAGAGAGTACATGAAGGAGAGTGTCAGTTGCACCAGGGGGCGGAGCCAAGTCCCAGACCCAGTAAGACAGAGCATGGAGGAGAGTGTCAGCTGCACCAGGAGGCAGAGCCAAGACCCAGACTGAGTAAGACAGTGCCAGATACAGAGAGAGTACATGAAGGAGAGTGTCAGCTGCACCAGGAGGCGGAGCCAAGACTCAGACTGAGTATGACAGTGTCAGAAACAGAGAAAGTGCATGGAGGAGAGTGTCAGCTACAAGAGGAGACAGATCCCAGACCTGGTCTGAGTGGGACAGTTGCAGAGCAAGGGAACGAGTGCTGGTTGGGAACAGCAGCAACTGGCAAAGGACTGGAAGTAGAATATTGCAGAGGGGGAAGAGACAGAAACAGCACAAGTGAACTGAACATAGTGGGGTTAGTGGACATGGGAGAGGAGGGAGGGGAAGAGAGGGGGAGGGGAGGAAGGCAGGAAGGGAGTGGGGAAGGGGGGAGCATACTGGTATCAGCCCCTTTATCCTTTGCAGCAGTAGTACGGGGAGGAGGGGCAGAGACAGGGAAGGAGGAGGGGAGGCAGGAGTCAGACATGGAGACAAGGGGAAATCCATTTTCTGGTCCGTTGCGGGGTCCCGGGAGCGGTGTTACCCCAAAACGTCGAAATGTTGTCCAGCTGCGTTGGGTGGGCACAGGGGTAGCACCACCTAGAGAGGTTGTTTTAAGAATGGTATTCTCCCTTGGCTTTATCCCTGAAGATTTGTATGCATGCATACACCCTGTGGGAATCCCTGAATATGATATTAGTTTCTTAACAGGGCGAGGTTTGGACCTGTTTTGGGGAAAGTACACAGAGGTGCAGCATCAGGGTAGATGGGTGGATTTTAAGGCTGTCCCCATCAGTAGACAGGACGCAGTCCAGATTACCATTTTGGTACGTAATGAATCTCTTATGGCTGCAGACCTGTCATACTGGTTGGGACGGTATGCCGAAATTAGGACCCCATTAAGCAAAATACCAGACCAGAGTCGTGTGTGGGCGGGGGGGTGGAGTGCCCTTGTAAAATTAAAACAGGCAGGCTATGTCACCCAACATATACCTTCAGCCGCATACATTGGAAGGGATCGAATTCAATGCTTTTATGCAGGACAACCCAGACAGTGCTACAGGTGCGGATCTTTCCGTCACTTAAGCATGTCATGTACAGTGTTAAAGTGCTCGCGATGTGGTAGTACAGATCATGACACCAGCGACTGCACTACCATACGCTGTAACCTGTGTGGAGGCTTGGGGCACCCTTTTAGCAAGTGCCCACAAGCATCGCACAATCAGGTAGAGGAAGAGAGGAGGGGGGAGGAAGGGGCACAAGCAGAAACTACAAGGATACAAGGACAGAAGCGGGAAGCATTAAAGGGATTAATGGATAAATCAAATACCACTATTCATACAGAGGCAGGCACTAAGGGAAAGGGAAAGGGGGAGAAAAGGGCATCAGGTTTGGATCACATTCAAAGAAGGGGTATTTGTGAAAGGATGGAAGAAGGAGGTGGGGAGAAGGGGGGAGAAGAAGGGGAAGCATGGACCCTGGTAGGGAAACATGGAGGGAAGGGGGGTCGGAGGAAGGAGGGGAGGGGGCTAGCCCGAGCGGGGAGAACAGATATTCTGGAGAAGAGCCAGAGTAATCGATATGCAGTGTTTCAGGTTTCAGGTGAAGGAGAGGGTGATCTTGAGATGAATCCACCCCAAAGGGAGGTTTTGGAGGAGAAGAGGAGGGAGGGGAGGGGAGCAAGGAATGAATCATCTGAAAGACTTAACAGAGAGGAGCCAGCAGTGTTACCCCCAAGTCTAACATCACATCCTACTAGTTTAATGAAGGGCCTCATGCAGGAAATAGAGGAGGGTAAGGAAGGGATGAAAGGGGAAAGGGCTGGTCCAGAGGAAACCAAGAAAAAAAGGGTAGAAAGAAAGCCGGGGAAGATGACTCAGAGTGGGAGGATTTGGAATTAGAAGAAATTATAGAGGATCCTGAAGAAATGATGGGGGCAGGAATATCTGTGAAGAGGGATTGCGGTGAAGAGATGAGGAGGGGTAAGAAATTTAAGAAATAAACCATGGCTGCCTTGTCCTTAATCTTTGCAACTCTGAATGTAGCCAGCATAAAGGCAGAGAGAACTAGATTTGTCGCCTTTAGCGATTTGACCCAGTGCAAGGTAGACTGCATCCTGTTGCAGGAGACTCATTTGGATTCTTTGCAGCTCCTGCACCGGACCAAGAGAGATTGGAAAGGGGGGCCCTCATTCTGGTCTCTGGCCAAAGAAAGATGCGCAGGGGTGGCTATTCTTTTTGCCACCCGAGAAGTGGAGATTACGAGGGAAATAGAGGTGGAGATAGGGAGGTGTGTTGTCTTAGACGTTTTCATTAGAGGGGTAGCAGTGCGAATCATTAACTTTTATGGGCCCCAGATTAGTTGGGAACGCAAGCAGCTGTTGCTCCGGGTGAAACCGTATTTATATACAAGCAAATTGGTGGTATTTGGAGGAGACTTTAATATGGTCTTACAGCAAGCAGATAGAAAGGGGTCCAGGCGTCAGGTGGGTTATGACAGCCTCCAGCTGGCAGCAATTGTAAAACAGGCAAGACTGGAGGTGGCGGGAGGGAAGGGGTTCACTTTTAGAAGGGGAGACACGGAGAGCCGTATTGACTGGCTCTTTGTAGGCGGGTTGGCTAAGTTTCAGGGGCAGCCGAATAGATGGACGGAATATTCAGATCATGCCTTAGTTTCCACAGTCTTAACAATATGCGAAGGGGCGCAGAAAGGCCCAGGATTTTGGAAACTGAGTGCAAAGTTATTAGAAGTAGAGGAAAACAGACAAATATTTGAGGGTTTTTTAGCAGACCAAGAAACACTATGGGAGGTGATGGATGATAAGGGAGCCTGGTGGGACATGGTAAAGGGGCGAGTCAAGGCCCTTTTCCGGTCCCTAGCCAGGAAGCAGAGTCTGGGGTTACAGGCACAGTGCTGTCGTCTTCGTAAGCAATTGGACCACGCGGTCTCCAACCATCTAGAGAAGGGAGAGATAGAAGCTTTGCAGGCCCAGTTGAGGCTGTTGCAATATGATCGATACGCTGCTTTGCTTCTGGAAAGGGAATATGGGCATCGGTATTCCCCGGATCCTTTCCAGAATTGCAAGGTAGCAGTAGGACAGAAGGTCATTTATGCTATGAGAGATGAAGCAGGGCAGCGATTGACGAACCAACGTTCAATCGAGGCCAGGGTCATTCGGTTTTACACCAAATTGTGGGGGAAAGAGAGCTTGGTTTCTAACTTCATGCTATCATACGTGCAGAGTGCCCCAGGCTTGGAAAAGGTTTCGGAGGGGGAGATGGAACAACTGCTTAGGCCCATTACCACAGGAGAGGTAGATGATACGCTATCAGCACGTACAACTCCGGGTCCCGATGGGCTGACCCCAGAGTTCTACAAAAAATTCCGTGTGGTCCTGATTCCAGTGTTAGCTGCAATTTTTAATAATTGTTTGCAGAACGGGCGTTTGGCCCCTTCACAGCAGTGTTCTATTTTGGTTCTCCTCGCAAAGAAGGGAAATCTGGAACTTATCGAGAACTGGAGACCCATAAGTCTTCTGAATGTAGATAGGAAAATAATGGCCAGGATTATTTACAACCGCCTGGCTGGGGCAGTGGGTGGTCTCTTGTCCTCAGCACAGTTTTGCTCGGTGAAGGGGAAAGGGGCAGTGGAAGCAGTTTGTACCATCCGTGAAATAGTGGAAAGGAGTCAAGGTGGGACAAAGGGAAAGTATTTGCTGACCCTTGATCAGTCTAAGGCTTTTGACAGGGTGTCCCAGGAGTACCTATGGCTAGTGCTTCGGTGCTATGGGATACCCGACCAGTTTATAGGGTGGATCCAGACTTTGTATCGCAATGCAAGGAGTAGCACTCTAATAAATGGTTGGGTGGGCAAGAGCTTTGCAGTGAGGTCAGGGGTACGGCAGGGGTGTCCCCTCAGCCCCTTGCTGTACGTCCTTTCCTTAGATCCTTTCCTCAGAAGGTTGAGTGGAGGGTTTAGCGGTCAACTAGAGGGCATCTCTTTGGGTTCACACACATGGCGATGTGTCGCCTACGCAGATGATGTCACAGTAGTAATCAGTAGCAAGGAGGAAGCCGAGCGAGTTCAGACCTGGATGGCAGAATACACACAGGCTGCGGGGGCCCAGATAAACCAGGATAAGAGCTCCGCAATTTGGGTAGGACAGGGCAGACCAGCTTTCAAACTTCCCAGTCAGTACCCAGTAGCAAGGGATGAAGTACGGATCCTGGGTCTCTGGGTAGGCAGACAGGACTATGATACGATCAACTGGGAGAAGGGGCTGGGGAGAGTCGAGGAAAGGGTGGCCCAGTGGAAATCATATAAGTTGCGGTTTGTGGAAAAACTGCATGTCATTAAGACCTATCTGATACCCCTTCTCCTGTTCATATCCAAGGTCTGTTTACTGCCTATATCGTTACATGCCAGAGTATACAGCTTGTTTTTCCAACAGCTATGGGGGAACAGGATGAATATTATCCGGAGGGAGGTGACCTATTTGCCCAAAAGGGAGGGGGGGTTGGGAATGGTCAACCCTGTGGTACATTTTAGTTGTTTCTTTTTCCAACAAAATCTGGGAGGGGTCTTGCGGGAAGGGAGGCCGGCTTGGGCAGACTGCATGGCCTCCTGGCTTCAGCGGTACTTGAGGGATTGGGTGAGGGGAGGTCAGGCAATGCCCCTGCGAGGGAAGGCGGGATACTTGCCACAGTACATCTCACCTCTGTTGAGATTGGTGAAGAGATGGGGTATCACAGTACAGGAAATCCAGAAGGAGGACAGGAGGCAGCTACAACACCGCATTATTCAGACACACTTTTCAACACGTCTAGCCTTGAGGGACTGCCCAGGTCCACTACAGGAGGAAGGTCTGGCTTTCCTCAATTCATCACGCCTCCCCCGGAAGATTGCGGACATGGCCTGGCTGACTTTCCACAGCCGGCTTTATGTTCGAGCTAACATGAAAAATAGAAACAGCAATGATCGTAAGTGCCCGAGGGGGGAGTGCGTGACGGAGGATGAAACAATGGACCACTTCCTCCTCAAGTGCCCGTTCAATCAACAAGTCTGTCAGGCAGTAGCCCGCCAATTAGGGATTCCTTTCTTCCACCAGCTATCTTATGCAGAATGGGCCTATGGAGGGTTTCCAAAAGGAAAGGGGTGGTGTAGGGAGACACTGTATATCATCGCTGCAGCCCTTTGTTACTTCCTGTGGCAGGCACGCTGCCAAGCTTCATTATATCGGAAGTGGCTGTCTGTACAGGAGGTGGCAGGGGATGTGGTACATTTTGTCCAGCAGCTGGCAGTGAGGGAGAAGGAGCATTGTTCTGGACTACAGTGGGCAAGGCATTGGAGGGGTTTTTCGTTTCAGCCTCCCTGAGTGGGAGGGTTTGTTGAGGGGCGGGGGTATTGGCCAGTAAGGTTTTATTTATGTATTAGTTAGCGGGTTTTATTGCTTGTTTTATCGCTTGTTTGTATGCTTGGTTTGTCTTGTTGCAAGTTTCAATAAAGACAATATGACACACACACACACACACACACACACACACACACACACACAAGGAGTGACTTGGGCTGCACATACTGCAGCAGGACATGTTGATCCACTCCTACCCTAGCTGAGATAATATTTAATCATCTCTCTGACCTCATGTGCAACTTTCTTGAAATCAGTCACCTTACTTTCTTATTCTTCCTACTTTCTTACCTGTCTATCCAGCTTATAATCGAAAGACAAAAACGCCTATATTGCGACCTAAATTGGGAGATAGGCATTTATCTCCCAAAAACGAATAACGCGGTATAATCGAAAGCCGAACTTGGACGTTTTCAACTGCACTCCATCGCGGAAGCATACAAAGTTGACAGGGGCGTGTCGGAGGCATGGTGAAGGCGGGACTGGGGCGTGGTTATCACCCGAACAGAGATGGGCGCCTTTCGCCGATAATGGAAAAAAAGTATGCGTTTGTAGCTAGAATTTAGGGCACTTTTCCTGGACCCTGTTTTTTCACGAATAAGGCCCCAAAAAGAGCCCTAAATGACCAGAATACCACCAGAGGGAATCGGGGATGACCTCCCCTGACTCCCCCAGTGGTCACTAACCCCCTCCCACCACAAAAAATGATGTTTCACAACTTTTTATTTTCACTCTCAAATGTCATACCCACCTCCCTGGCAGCAGTATGCAGGTCCCTGGAGCAGTTGTTAGGGGGTGCAGTAGACTTCAGGCAGGTGGACCCAGGCCCATCCCCCCCTACCTGTTACAATTGTGCTGCTTAATGCTTATTAGTCGTCCAACCCCCCCAAACCCACTGTACCCACATGTAGGTGCCCCCTTCACCCCTTAGGGCTATAGTAATGGTGTAGACTTGTGGGCAGTGGGTTTTGAGGGGGTTTGGGGGGCTCAACACACAAGGGAAGGGTGCTATGCACCTGGGAGCTCTTTTACCTTTTTTTTTGTTTTTGTAAAAGTGTCCCCTAGGGTGCCCGGTTGGTGTCCTGGCATGTGAGGGGGACCAGTGCACTACGACTCCTGGCCCCTCCCACGAACAAATGCCTTGTATTTATTCGTTTTTGAGCTGGGCGCTTTCATTTTCCATTATCATTGAAAATCAAAAACGCCCAGCTCACAAATTGTCGAATAAAACATGGACGTCTATTTTTTTCAAAAATACGGTTCGGTCCGCCCCTTCACGGACCCGTTCTCAGAGATAAACGCCCATGGAGATAGACGTTTTCGTTCAATTATGCCCCTCCACATGTTACAACTTTGCTTTACCCTTCACTATCAATTATAATGTTTTATTACGTATTGTGTTGACATTGTAAGTAGTATACCAAGCCATACTTTGTATTGCTATTTGAATATTTTTACTGCTGTAATTGTCTATTGCTTATGTCTGACTTCTTCTTACTGTACACCGCCTTGAGTGAATGTCCCCTCCCCCAAAAATGAGGGGGTAAGCAAACATGTGGACAATGGGGAGCCGGTTGATATTGTATATCTGGATTTTCAGAAGGCGTTTGACAAAGTGCCGCACGAAAGACTCCTGAAGAAATTGCAGAGTCATGGAATCGGAGGTAGGGTATTATTATGGATTAAGAACTGGTTGAAAGATAGGAAGCAGAGAGTAGGATTGCGTGGCCAGTATTCTCAGTGGAGGAGGGTAGTTAGTGGGGTCCCGCAGGGGTCTGTGCTGGGTCCGTTGCTTTTTAATGTATTTATAAATGACCTAGAGATGGGAATAACTAGTGAGGTAATTAAATTCGCCGATGACACAAAATTATTCAGGGTCGTCAAGTCGCAGGAGGAATGTGAACGATTACAGGAGGACCTTGCGAGACTGGGAGAATGGGCGTGCAAGTGGCAGATGAAGTTCAATGTTGACAAGTGCAAAGTGATACATGTGGGTAAGAGGAACCCGAATTATAGCTACGTCTTGCAAGGTTCCGCGTTAGGAGTTACGGATCAAGAAAGGGATCTGGGTGTCGTCGTCGATGATACGCTGAAACCTTCTGCTCAGTGTGCTGCTGCGGCTAGGAAAGCGAATAGAATGTTGGGTGTTATTAGGAAGGGTATGGAGTCCAGGTGTGCGGATGTTATAATGCCGTTGTATCGCTCCATGGTGCGACCGTAACCTGGAGTATTGTGTTCAGTACTGGTCTCCGTATCTCAAAAAAGATATAGTAGAATTAGAAAAGGTACAGCGAAGGGCGATGAAAATGATAGTGGGGATGGGACGACTTTCCTATGAAGAGAGGCTGAGAAGGCTAGGGCTTTTCAGCTTGGAGAAGAGACAGCTGAGGGGAGATATGATAGAAGTGTATAAAATAATGAGTGGAATGGATCGGGTGGATGTGAAGCGACTGTTCACGCTATCCAAAAATACTAGGACTAGAGGGCATGAGTTGAAGCTACAGTGTGGTAAATTTAAAACGAATCGGAGAAAATTTTTCTTCACCCAACGTGTAATTAGACTCTGGAATTCGTTGCCGGAGAACGTGGTACGGGCGGTTAGCTTGACGGAGTTTAAAAAGGGGTTAGATAGATTCCTAAAGGACAAGTCCATAGACCGCTATTAAATGGACTTGGAAAAATTCCGCATTTTTAGGTATAACTTGTCTGGAATGTTTTTACGTTTGGGGAGCGTGCCAGGTGCCCTTGACCTGGATTGGCCACTGTCGGTGACAGGATGCTGGGCTAGATGGACCTTTGGTCTTTCCCAGTATGGCACTACTTATGTACTTATGTACTTATGTACTGTGTGGTGTGTGGTTTGTGCGTGCACATTCAAAATTTACCACGGGATTCCTCAATGTGTGCCGTAGTAAGAGGTCCTTTTACTGCTGCTTGGCAACCCAGAACTACCACCGGTCTAACGTGGGTGCTGGCGGTAGTTCCACTCCCAGTGCGTGCCATTTCCAGTGCTACAGTACATCAGGTCTGATTTTCAGAGGGTGGCAGTATGTGCCCCCCCCTCAAACGGCCATGTGGCAAACGTGAACTTACTGCATGGCCATTTCTTTTACTGGCTTTTTCACCCACTGCATTAAAAGGGGCCCTGGCACGTGGCAAAAACATCCACCACCACTAGCGTAGGTCCCCTTTTCCCACAGCTTAGTAAAAGGGCCCCTAAGCCCTTTTAAGGTGTAGAAAGTATATTCTAGTGTGTTAATATTTTTCTGGGTAATCCGTGCCTCTTTTTTCATATTTCAAGTTGTCTTGAAATGTATTTGTTAAAATGTATAGAAATAAAAAGTTTTTAAAATACCCCCAATACGACCATTTGTGTGCACTGTAAAAGATTAATCTGTCTCAAATGCTGCTGTAGTAATAATGACAGCTTCTGGCAGCTGCTTTGCTTCAAATCTCCAGCTGTGTGAGAGGGGATAGTTCTGGTGACAAACTGTAAAATATAAACAACCTTCCACAGGAAGCAAGAACGGGCACTGCTTTAAATAAACTCCTAAAAAAGAAATAAAAGTTATCAGGTGCTTCCTCTACCCTTATCTCTGCAATGGAAAAGGGACCCTAGTAGTGGAGAGTGAGGCTTTGTATCAAACCACAGTAACCAGAAGAAAATGATAATGTAAAATACAAAATAAGAAAAGGTTCAAATCTGGCCACAAACCAGGGGCGTATCTGAACTGCGGCGGTAGGGGGGGCCAGGGCCAGAGTGAGGGGGCACATTATAGCCCCCCCCCCCCCGCCGCCGCCGCCGCCATTGCCGATCCCCCTCCCCCCAGCCGCTACCATTGCCAACCCTCCCCCTCCGTTGCTCGCTTACCTTCGCTGGCGGGGGACCCCAACCCCCGCCAGCCGAGGTCCGCGTCCTCCTGCCGCTGCCGCTGCCGGCTGCCTTTGGTGCTTTCATTTGTCCATTGAAGCTGGCGCCAACTAAAGTTTCTTTTGACTCTGACGTCGCTGCACGTTGTACGTGCAGGACGTCAGACTCAGAAAATGTTTCTGAGTCTGACGTCCTGCACGTACAACGTGCAGCGACGTCAGACTCAAAAGAAACTTTCATCGGCGCCAGCTTCAATGGACAAATGAAAGCACCAGAGGCAGCCGGCAGCGGCAGGAGGACGCGGACCTCGGCTGGCGGGGGTTGGGGTCCCCCGCCAGCGAAGGTAGGCGAGCAACGGAGGGGGAGGGTTGGCAGCGGTAGGGGGGTCCAGGGCGAAATCTGCGGGGGCCCAGGCCCCTGAGGCCCCACGCAGATACGCCCCTGCCACAAACTGAGGAAAATGAATGGTTCCACAAATAAAGGCTTGTTGAAATAGAATAATAATTCTGATTTCAATCAAAAAACTCAATCAAGAAAAAACACAGAAGCAAACAGAACTAAGTGAGACTTATACAGGGAAAGTCTATTTATGCTGCCAAATGCTAGGTGCAGAAAAGCGTTTTAATGGATGCAAGGTGACAAAACGAGGCACAAACGGCAGATCCATGTGAAAGCACACTTACACACCCATTTATAGAATAGCACCTAATTGTTTCCATGTGGCTCTGCAAAAGGGGTGTGGCCCAGGAGCGTAGTCAGACAACAGATTTTGGGTGGGCCTAGGCAAGAAGTGGGTGGGCACCAAGTGTTCTCCCCCCACCACCACCACTACCAAAAAAAATATCTCAGCTGGTGAGAAAACACTTCTTTCCAACTTGGCAGTCTGCAGCAGGCATGCGCTGAAAACAGAGCATGCGCAGGTGCCGGTATCATGGAGAGTAGTGTTTTCGTTACCATCAGGGGGAAGTCTTCAGCTGGTGGAGCTTGGGATCTCCACCAGCTACCACTAAACGTGTGCTACTGTTTGGTGGGCTGAGCCCTAAGTGGGTGGGCCCTTGCCCACCCAGGCCCACCTGTGGCTACGTCACTGGTGTGGCCATGGGAGGGGCAGGTCAGGGGCATTCCCTTAAAATGCGAGCAGTGTTATTGAATAGTGCGGATCCATGCCCATCTTGCGTACCAGGATTTATACCTGGTTTCAGTTGGTGTAAGTCCTCGCACCCAAAGTTGAGAAAAAATCCTGGCATTACACGCTATTCTATAAAGGACACCAATCCCGTAAAACTTGTTACAGAATACCATTCAGTGCTGAATTTTGAGTGCCATTTACTGAATCCAGCCCATAGTGTTAAGTAATGAAGGAGGAATGTTGGGATTTAGAGAACCTTGAACATATTTCAGTGGAAAAGTTTAAAGTAAAGTGACCACTAGACCTGCCTGTCTCTCACAATTGAAAACACGGTACTTCAGTGCCACCATTCACTAGCAGGATCACCAGCAGAGGACTCCTGTGCTGCTTTGACATTAGGGGGAATGCTACACACAACATACAGTTGCAAGAGTATGTATGCGAGAGGACAAGAACCTTAGCCAGCATTATTTGCAGACGGGGAAAATAAATAAGCCATTGTTTTTCAATGCGGCAGAAATGTGAGTGCTGAAAGATTGAGAGGAACCAGTGAAAACACCACAGTTGTATGCATAGATATAAGCAGAAAAACATCAGGAAAAAGAAACCAATATAATACAAACTAAGAGGCCCTTTTACAAAGGCATGTAAGGGCCTAGCATGCACCAAATCGGCATTACCTCCGGCTATCGTGTGCCCCGGATGGTAATTTCAAATTTGACTTGCGCCGAAAATACGTGGTAGAAAATATGTTCTATTTTCTACATGAGGTGCCTATCTGGCGGTAAATGGCAGTTGGCATGCGCTGTATGCTTACCACCCAGGTAGCGCATGAGACCTTACCACTAAGCCAATGGGTGGCGGTAAGGTTCTAGGCTGAAAATAGACGTGCGGGCTATGGTAGTGGTGTACAGTTGTGGGGAGTGGGTTTTGGGGGGGGGGTTGGGGGGCTCAGCACCCAAGGTAAGGGAGCTATGCACCTGGGAGCAATTTCTAAAGTCCACTGCAGTGCCCCCTAGGGTGCCCAGTTGGTGTCCTGGCATGTGAGGGGGACCAGTGCACTACAAATGCTGGCTCCTCCCATGACCAAATGGCTTGCATTTGGTCATTTCTGATATGGGCGTACTCGATTTTCATTATGGCCGAAAATCGGGGACGACCATCTCTAAGGACGACTATCTCTAAGGTCGACCTAAATTTTGCGATTTGGGCGTCCCCGACCATATTATCGAAACGAAAGATGGACGCCCATCTTGTTTCGATAATACGGGTTTCCTTGCCCCTTCGCCGGGACGTCCTTCGCCTTCGGCACCTAACCACTACACCTCTATTCAGGAAATCTTGACTGCCCCAACTTGACATTTCGTCCTTTAGATTGTAAGCTCCTTCGAGCAGGGACTGTCCTTCTTTGTTAAACTGTACAGCGCTGCGTAACCCTAGTAGCGCTCTAGAAATGTTAAGTAGTAGTAGTAGTAGTCCTGCAAGGACGTCCTCAGGAAAACTTGGACGCCCCTTTCGATTATGCCCCTCCACGTCTCTCTCATGGTGGGGCTGCCTGGAAGCTATTAAAACATCAATTACGCCCATTGTTAATTACTATTTAGGTATACTTCCTAGGTTGGCCCGGCATTCTTTTTATAAGAACATTGAAAATAAAATATCTAGATATTTATGGTGAGAAAAATTACCAAGAATTGCATTAAACACCTTAAAAGCTGCCAAATCTAATTGCAGTGTTTGTTTCCCTGAATTTTTCCAGTATCATATCGCTGCCATTCTTAGGGGTCCTTTTACTAAGGTGCACCGAAAAATGGGCTGTGCTAGTGTAGAAGCGTGTTTTGGGTGCGCGCAGAATTATTTTTCAGCGCACCTACAAAAAATGGCTTTTTAAAATTTTTGCTGAAAATGGATATGCGACAAAATGAAAATTGCCGCACATCCATTTTGGGTCTGAGACCTTACCGCAAGTCATTGACCTAATGGTAAGGTCTCACGCGGTAACCAGGCGGTGATGGTCTACGCGTGTCAAATGCCACTTGATGCGCACAGCTGCTGCACGTCAGAAACTAAAAAATATTTTTCAGACGCACATAGTGGACGCGCACCAAAATTGAAATTACTGCAAGGGCCACACGGTAACCAGGCGGTAACTCCAACTTGGTGTGTATAGGCACCTACGCGGCTTAGTAAAAGGGCCCCTTAGATATGGCATCTTTTGGTTGACTACGCATTCAAGGGCATTTTACTACTATAGATGGAAAATTATGCATCAATTTTGATAAACATATCAAAGTGTAAGGCTATCATTAAACATCAATCAGCACAATTATAATGGTAGAGAATTGTAATTAATGATATCACCCCATTTTAATTTGTTGTACCCAGGCACCGATATAGGAATCGGTTTTGTTATGATAGGTGACTCTCATTTTCACTGGGTTTAATAATCCAAATTAAGCCCCAAGGTCTTTCAAATCCTGCAGTAGTGATAGAAAAACTTTTCTTCTCATAGTGTTGGTGGCAGCGAGATCAGGGACAATTAAGATCTTCCGTCCCTGATGTAGGAGAGAGGATCTGCTTTTGGCTGCCATTAAGATTTATAATCTGTTCTCAATATACTCAACTTCACAACATATACATCCTTATTATATCACAAAGGTCCAAGTGATCAGAGAGCTATAATAGGATCCATCATATCAGCGTACCTGCCTCCATATTGGCTGAATGATTTTTATGAGCCAAGCATACTAGAGGCAGTACCGCAATCCTCATCAATACAGTTTTATGCTTTTTACTTATTTTTTCATTAGAGTAGTCAATTATATTATTTATATTATTTTTTGCTTTTTCACAAACATTCTTATCCTTAATCTTCAAGTTAGTACTTAGCTTTTCAGCTACAGTTGACGATACATGGTGGAGACCAGTTGTCACCGACATAGATCCATGTTTTGCTTTCAAGCTGTTTCAAGATAGTCTCCAATACTACTTACTGGCGGCTTCTAAGATTTATAAAGCATGTGGACAACTTAGGAGTTTGGCCACAGTAGGCCTTGGGTATTTGGCACCAGACTGTGTGTGCGAGAGAGTATGGAGAGCACACTCGATTTCCATTTTATTATCAAAATTAATGTCAAGAAACTTGGGGAGCCATGATTCTAAAAATAGAGAAACATCAGATCACTCTGCGCCTTCGGGAAGACATAGGGTTTGAATGTTGTTCCCTCTGCTTCGGTTAGCAAGATCTTCTAGGTCCACTTGAAGTTTAAAGATGGCGGATGAGTTTTTAGAATGTGTGGAAGAAAAGACTCAATCCATGTGGTGCGCGAGGTAAGATCTTCAATAAGTTGTTGTGAGGTTGCAATCTGTGCATGTATAGATTCAAGCTCTTGCCTCATATTCTTGGAAATATCCAGGTGATTGTGCATTAAGGATTTGATATTTCAGAGTTCTTTAAGAATAAGACCTTCTGAGAAGGAATCAGTAATACTGCCGTTGTTTTTGTCAGGAGACAGAGGGTTAGATTTAAGGCGTATCAGGTTGAAGTTCTCTCTGATTTGTTCTTCTTCATGTTGATGACAGATAATAACAAACAATTCTGTTTGAGATTTGTGAACTTGCAGTGGGAGCGTGTTGCTCAGGTAGCCATACGCCTCGGATCTAAACTGGAGGTCCCACATAGTGCATCATTTAATAAAGTGAAAGGAAGACAAGAAAGGTGAGAAAAGGGAAAGCCAAGAATCTGAAGTCATCAGCAAAAATGGTATGACACTGAAGCTGAAACAGCGGTAACACAGAAACACATAAGGGAAGAAAGGATATTCCTGTCGAAGAACAGAGAAAGTGATGAGCCTCATCAGAGACAACAAGATGGTGACTTGTATGATTGTAAAATTTTATTGCTTTAAAGTGTGTTGGTATTTGTAAGGATAAATGACTTTTTCTACATATAATGAAACTTCAATTAGCTTTTCACCCACCGAAAGATAAAAAAATTATAGAATACTAGTAAAAAAGGCCCATTTCTGACACAAATGAAACGGGCGCTAGCAAAGTTTTCCTCGGAGTGTGTATGTTTGAGAGACTGTATGTGAGAGTGACTGTGTGTGAGAGAGAGAGTGAATGTGCGAGTGTGTGTGTGTGAGAGACAGAGAGTGACTGTGCGAGTGTGTGTGTGTGAGAGAGAGAGTGAGTCTGGGTACGAGTGTGTCTGTGAGAGAGAGTGTATGTGTTAGAATGAGAGTGTGTGCAAGTGCTTATGTGAGACAGTGTGTGAGAGAGAGAGAGAGTGTGTTTCACACAGATACAGTGTGTGCGAGAGAGAGAGTGTGTGTGAGACACAGACTCTCTGTGAGACTGAGTGTATGAAACCAAGAGAGTGTGTGAGTGACTGTGTGACACATAGAGTGATTGTGATACAGTGTGAGACATAGAGTGTGTGAGAGACAGTGTGTGAGAGTGTGAGAGAGAGAAAGACATTGACTGTGAGAGAGAGAGCGAGTGTGTGAGAGAGAGAGTGTGTGTGTGACAGAGATACCTCCCCCCTCCCCTCTCTGGTGTCAGCCCCCCCCTCCCTCTCTCTGGTGTCAGGCCCCCCTCTCTCTCTCTGGTGTCTGAGCGTTACTGTGCAGAACGCTGAGCTCTGGCTATGCTTCAAAGAACTGACCGATCCTATTTAATAGAATGCACCTCCAACATTCTGAAGCCAAGAAACCTCGTGTGGTTGGTGGTGTGCTTGTGACGAACGCAGAAGTACGTGATGTCAATTCAGGAGATGGATACAGAGAGCAGGAATGCCTCAGCCATGCAGTCAGCTTCAGAATGTTGGAGATCCGTTTTAGTATATAGGATATTCACCTTTCACTGACACCCCCCTCAAAAAATGTCCAACAGTTGTCAAATACAACTGTGAAAAATGTTTCACGGAAATGTGTTTATGTTGTCTCTTCTTATGTGGAGGTACATAAGAACATAAGAGTAGCCATACCGGGTCAGACCAATGGTCCATCTAGCCCAGTATCCTGGTCAAGCCAGGTCACAAGTATCTAGCAGAAACCCAAGTCGTGGCAACACTCCATACTAGAAATCCCAGGGCATGCAGTAGATTTTAGATTCAATACAATTAGAAAGTGTATCATTTTGCCTATTTACTCCCATTTAAAAGATTTACTACCCATGATTTAAACCAATGTGAGGAATGAACCCATCTGAAAGTGGTATATAAATTGAAGGATATACAGTAATAGCTGAGCCATCATACATTGAGAAGGCACATTTTAGCCCCCCCCTGCCATTGCTGACCCCCCCCCCCTGCCGCCACCACCATCAACAACAATGCTCCATCCTGCCGATGACCCACTCGACCCCCCCTCCCCCGCCGTCGCCTACCTTTGCTGGCGGGGAACCTCATCCCTCGCCAGCCAAGGTCCTCTTCTTCTGGTGCAAGGCTTTGTTCTGTTTCTGTGAGTCTGACGTCCTGCATGTTGTACGTGCAGGCAGTGGCGTACCAAGGGGGGGGGATGGTGGGGGCAGTCCGTCCCGGGTGTCAGTGGATGGGGGGTGCTCCGCAAGAGCCAACAGCTTTTTTTTTTTAATCCATGCATCGATCGCCGATGCAGGCAGCGCCTCGCGTCTGCCCTGCATGAACTGAAAAGAGGAAATCGCTTTGCTGACGTCGGGCCTTCCCTCGCTTGTTGTCCCGCCCTCGAGGAAATAGGAAGTTACCTCAAAAGAGGGCGGGACAACAAGCGAGGGAAGGCCCGACGTCAGCAAAGCGATTTCCTCTTTTCAATTCATACAGGGCAGACGCGAGGCGCTGCCTGTATCGCTGCACGGATTAAAAAAAAAAAGCAGGGTGGTGGCTTTAGGGTGAAGAGGGCTCAGGCCTCTCGACGGAGGGGGGCTCAGATGGGAGAGGGGGGGCTCAGAGGGGAGAAAGGGATTGGGGAGGGTGGGGGAGCTCAGAGGGGAGAAGGGGATTGGGGAGGGTGCTCAGAGGGGAGAAGGGGATTGGAGAGGGTGGGGGTGCTCATAGGGGAGAAGGGGATTGGGGAGGGTGGTCATAGGGGAGAAGGAGATTGGGGAGGGTGGGGGTGCTCATAGGGGAGAAGGGGATTGGGGAGGGTGCTTAGAGGGAAGAAGGGGATTGGGGAGCTCAGAGGGGAGAAGGGGATTGGGGAGGGGGAGGGTGCTCAAAGGGAAGAAGGGGATTGGTGAGGGTGGGGGTGGTCATAGAGGAGAAGGGGATTGGGGAGGGGAGTGCTCAGATGGGAGAAGGGGTCTGGGGGTCTGACAAGGGGGCAGGAGGGAAAATGTGTCCATGCCTGGGGCAGGTGGGAGAATGGGTCTGGGGCTGAAAAGGGGGGATGCAAGGCATGTGGTGGATGAAGGGGGCTGGAACTTGGGGCTGAAAAGGAGGGTATTTGGGATAAGGGGGCTAGTACTGGAACTGGGGGCTGAAATGGGCAGGGGCTGAAACTGGGGGCTTTAAAGGGGACAGGGAGAACTGGCTGGGGCTGAAGCTCAGGACTGATGGGAGAAAAGGGCTGGGGACTGGTGGGATAGTGGGGCTGAAAAGGGGGGCAGGTGGGAGATGTGGGCTGGGGCTGGAACTAGGGGCAGGTGGAATAAGGGGGCTGAAAAGAGGGGGCATAGAGAGAGGGGACAGACCATGGATGGAAGTGGGGAGCGTGAGGGAGGGCAGACCTTGGATGGATGGGAGAGGGAGGGCAGACGGATTGAAGGGGCAGAGAGAAAGGGCAGATGGTGGGTGGAAGGGGGAGAGAGAAAGAGGGCAGACTGGGGCAGATGGTGGATGGAAGGGGCAGAAATAGAGGGCAGATGTGGATGGAAGGAAGAGAGAGGGCAGACAGTGGATGGAAGGGGCAGAGAGAGAGGGCAGACACTGGATGGAAGGGACATTAGAGAGGGCAGACACTGGATGGCAGAGAATGAGCGAAGACATGCTGGATGGAAGGAAGACAGTGAAAAGAAGATGAGGAAAGCAGAAACCAGAGACAACAAACTGTAAATATATATTTTAATTATTATGCTTTAGGATATAGTATTTTAGCTGTGTTAATAAATGTTTATAAGTAGAACATGTAAATAAGGTCATCTTTTTATTGGACTAATTTTAATACATTTTGACTTAACTTTCAGAGAACAAAACCCCCTTCCTCAGGTCAGGATAGGATAATGTAACAGCACTATACTGTATTGACCTGAGGAAGGAGATTTTGGCCTCTGAAAGCTAAATGTATTAGTCCAATAAAATGATATTATTTGTTTTATTTCTATTTGTTAATTTGTAAAGTGGTGATTGGTATTTGTTAGTTTTTTCAAATTTACATCTGCTGTCTTTATATTTTGCACAGTACTAGGGAACGTTTTCTGTTTCTGTGGTGTTGCATTGTATGCAGAGTCTGGCATCTTGGGGGTTCAGTTTAATTTTTGTCTAAATAGAAAGTTTAAATATTACTACTTATTCTATAGTGGATTAGGGTGTATCTGTGTTTGTGAAAAAGACATGGCTTTCAGTTGGCATTGACTGTGCAGGATCGACGATCTGTATTATTCTGTCTGGTTTCATTTTACAATAGGTGAATTGATGTTCTAGTGCTCACTGTAGTGTTTAAGATGCTTTCCTTTTCCTTGTGTGACTCGTAGAAATTACTGCTTATGGTATGGTAGAATCGCTCTATAGGTCCTGATGTTTTGTATTCTCGGTATGCCTAGTACTGGATTTGGGGGGGGGGGGGGGGGGGTGTTAAAAAATGACCGGCCCCGGGTGTCAACTACCCAAGGTACGCCACTGCATGCAGGACGTCAGACTCACAGAAACAGAACGAAGCCTTGCGCCGGAAGAAGAGGACCTCAGCTGGCGGGGGTTGGGGTCCCCCACCAGCAAAGGTAGACGACGGCGGGGGGAGGTTTGGTGGCGGGAGGGGGGGTCGAGAGGGTCGTCGGCAGGAGGGTCCAGGGCCAAATCTACGGGGGCCCAGGCCCCTGTGGCCCCACGTAACTATGCCACTGCTAAAAACTACATTCTGGTAAATATCTTGTATGTGAATAGTGTAGCTTATATGCATTACCAGCCATTTAGCTGTGGTAGGTTCTTACGGAAAAGCCTGCAGCTATAACAGTTATATTCATCATGACTGCCCACCTCTGATGAGCAGCTGGTGGTACAGTAATTTTTGACTGGTGGGTGAAATTGTGTGTTACATATGTAAATTCAACTGAGTTTATTATTGCTTTAATTAATGTTCTAAACTGGTGTGTGGTTTGCCTACTGGATGTACCATGTAAGGTTCTTTTTCTGCTTGCCTGTGCATGTTGGAACAAAGGAAAATTCCAACCCTTGATCATATCTTTTTCTACTTTCTAAAAAGTCACATTAAGGGCTAGTGGAGGAGTGGCCTAGTGGTTAGGGTGGTGGACTTTGGTTGTGAGGAACTGAGTTCAATTCCCACTTCAGGCACAGGCAGCTCCTTATGACTCCAGGCAAGTCACTTAACCCTCCATTGCCCCATGTAAGTCACATTGAGCCTGCCATGAGTGGGAAAGCATAGGGTACAAATGTAACAAAAAAAAAAAAAGACATGATTTAGGTTAAAAAAAAACACAAAACATTGTTAAACAAAGATACACAAATTTTGGTCTTTGCAGTACTACTAAGACCTCAACATATTCTTTGATTACTAATTCCTTTGGAAACTACTGGGAAGGTAGCCATGTTATTCTGAAGTATCATGCATGACAGAGGCTGGTGGCACCTTATAGACTAGGCACAAAAGGGAGTAGGGATGGACAATGGTCCTTCACAAATCAGGATACCAAGGGCAAGATCTGTATGAAATGTTTATCGTAAAACCACCATTTGTGTTCTCAGAAGACCCGACATGGAACCGTTTTTCGGCGGAATGACCACCTGCCTCAGGGATTGCAAAATCTTATCACGCTGAAAACGGACCCTCTGACTTCTTCCCTGACTCCTTTCCTTCTGAAACTAGTTCACATCTAGCCTGCTTGCAGCATGGTACAGTGCTTTCCTTTGTAACGTTTACAAGATTGTAGAGGACTAAAAGGCTGGGATCGATCATGGGAGGAAAGGATGTGGCCTTGCAGTGAAAGATACAGAGCGGCCTGTGTTAGTGGAAAAGGAAAGGAGTTAGGGAAGAAACCAGGGGATCAGTTTTCAGTGTGAAAAGATTTTGCGACCTCTGAGGCAGGTGGTCATTCCGCCAAAACACGGTTCTGTGTCAGGTCTTCACATAACACAAATGGTGGCTTTACAATAAACATTTTATATGGATCATACCCTTGGCATCCTGACTGATTTGTGAAGGATCATTGTCCATCCCTACTCCTTTTTGTGCTTTGGCTGTTTGCATAGGTGGGGGTTTTTTTTCATTTTTGGGGGGGGGGGGGCCTGGACCTTATAGACTAGCCAATTTATTGAGGCATGAGCTTTTGAGGACAATAGTCCATTTCATCAGATGCATAAATTTCAGGAGATAAGAGTAAACATGGAGATGGAGTAGATATGAATGGGGGTGGGAGAATATAGAGTACAGAGAAGAACAGATGATGTGTCTCCTCTCAGATTCCTTTAAATACTTGACAATTGTTCATCATATCTTGCACTCTGGTCTTTCATCATTTCTGTCAAACCTTCTTGTGCCTTATTCACCTCAGCAGACCCTTTGTTCCTCCCAATAGCACTTACTCACTGTCCCCTCTTTTCACCATATATGGCTTGACTCTTTAATAAATAAATGCTGTAGAGTTGTTGCACCCACAGTATGGAATGCCCTCCCTCTTTCGATCAAGCCTGAGTTTTCCCATAAAACCTTTAAGGGCTACCTTAAAGTACATTTATTTTCTCAAGCTGTTTTCTGCAACCCTGAGCCTCTCTTCAAAAGAATGTAGCTTACTCTACAACGCTTTCTCCTTTTGTCCTACCTGTCTCCCATTTCCCCTGATTTCTCTTAAGAGATTGTAATGCTCTCCTTCCCCCTTGTGTTTACCTTCATGCATCTCCCTTTTCCTTTCAATTACCTCTGAGTTTTTGTCTGATTTTTCCCTGTTTCCTCCCCTAATTATTACTTTTTGAAATTGTAAACCACTTAGATGTCTTTGTATGTATATCAAATAAAGTTGAGCTTGAACTAGTCAAAACCATGAAGCCACTGTCCCTATTCAGGCTTGGGATGATGGTGTCAAGGCATTTGATGATTCCAATTAGGGCCTGCATTAGGTGGTAGCAACCAGATCAGCTGGCCTGGGTCTGTAGGCCAGAGGGACCTCCAAGCCTGCCCAAAAGCTAAAGTAGTCACAACCTAATACTGGACTTTAGAGGGTCCCTTCCAAGTTTCTGCCCTGGGTCCTGGCATATCTAACACTGGCCTTGATTCCAATTCCTCAGTCTCATACTGTAGTGTCAGATATAACATGTCTTGAAAGGCTGAAATGCTCTTCTGCTGTTTTTTTTTTTGAATGTTACTATTTCTGATATCTGACTTTTCTTTTTCTTACAGGTGGCTCGTTTGTCCTATGTAAACAGCAGAAGGACATTGATCAGAAGGTAAGCTCACAGCTGAGGGAATTAACGCTAGAGTGTCTTATACAAGGAGGAGTAGGCTTAAATAGGGTCTGGCATCTGACATCATCTGCCTCAGACGTCAGCCCAATCCATGATGTAGCCAATCAGGACTGAGACCCTGTTGCTCCCATGCTTGTCCCAGTAGGATCATAACAAAAGGGAACAATGGTTTCATGGCCCACTACAGTTCTCAAATACGTCTTTTCCAAAAAGCTTTTATCAGCTGTGGGGTCTGGGTTTGGGGTCTTGGCTTGAAATGAGTAAGCGATTAGTAGAAAGCACATCCAGTTCTTTATGATCAAATACATAATGATGATGTAACCTCAGTTTTCTTATTTATAATTGATAATAGCATGTAAACCTCTCACATGGTATGCTATAGGTGGTATACCAGACATGAATAAACTTGAAACTTGGATAGACTTAACTGTTCTTAGATCATCTTATCAATAATTTCTCTCTTTCTCATGCCAGTTGTCAGTTAGCTCAATTATGCTGTGCTAATACTGCACTCCTTCCATACCATGGCTCTGTATTTCTCAATGCCTTCTCTGTATTCTTTCCCTCTTACACCCCCATTTTCCCCATCTTCATGTATATTTACTCATCTCCTGGACTGATGACATGGACTCTTGTCCGGAAAAGCTTATGCCTCAATAAAGTTGTTAGTCTATAAGATGTCACAAGTTGCAGATTCAAACTGAAGCGGATGTAAATGCCAGTTGCATGAACTGAGATCGGCTAACATACTGACAGAAAGGGAGATATAAAAAAAAAAGCCCAGACTCTCTGACCCTGGCCCCTACCCCACTCTGCAAAAATTCCTTGGTAGTCCAATATACCCTAGACCACCAACCCCAACCCACACAATTTTCATGGTGGGTCAGTAGAACCTGGACCCCCCCCCCCCCCCCCCCCCCCCCCAGCTCTCCCTCTGAGGAGTTATCTGGTTTGGGGCACCTGACTGGACTATTTGAGACTTGGCTTCCCTGATGCTGAAACATAGACATGATGGGATTTTAGAATATTGTGCCTTTTAAATATTTGGCTTACCTGGGTGTCAGCCCAGGGCTGTAACCACTAGGCTACTCCTCCACTCCACACTTTGTATGTGAGCAGTTCAGGAGAAATTTCCTTTTGTGGACACAGTGCATGCTTAAGTTCAAAGAGTCAGTGGACAGTTTTTTCACCAATTTTCTTACATACTGGAAAGGACAAACAGTGTGCCATGAGGTCTGACCTACTTGCTTGCAAAACTCAACATTTTTTTTTAAATTTGGATTTTGCTCACACGTCGTTCAGTAGTAGCTCCAGGTGAGTTACATTCAGGTACAGTTGCATCCAATCAGCCTCTGCTGTAAGTAGTCTTTAGTTAACTCCAGGTAGACAGAAACAACTGACGGCTGAAGCAAACTCAGAGGGAGGAAATGCTTATAGACTTCAAAACCCTTTGTAAAAGGATTATTGATATTTATATTATGTTAAATGTACTTCACAGTGTGTTCATTCAAGTTTGTTTGTTCATCCACACTGCTGAGTGTGAAAGAAATGTTAGTTAAGGGCTTTAGTTCGCAGTGTGAAGGACCCGATGAATGAAAAGACGTGTCCACCCTCTTTAGCCACCATATTTCTGGTTAGCTGCATGTGTGAGTTCTGTTTCTGAGGGTCTTGATGCTTAGTCTTGGGTGGCTACAATGTGTATGAACATTATTGAAGAATTTTTGTGATTGACTTTGTTCCCTTTGGTTTGTGGAGATTGCAAATACAGTCATAACATCGCAAACAATGCGGTACTAGATGTGTACACATCTTGCTGTGGAATTTGTGCTGAAGATCACACTTTTTTTTTTATTTTTTATTTTTTTTTTTATTTGCTTTTTAAAACTTACATTTCAAGTGATAACACTTGTAAAGAAATACAGATAGGCATGAGTATTGCAGATAAATAACAACCAAAAATTTTGTATATAATCTTCTTTAGACCACAATATAAAGAGGGGGGTAGTTTAAGCAATTCTTCTAGGAGAAGGAAAACCACATAACACTAATTAAACATATATATAGCTTAACACGCCTATCCAGACATCAATTTAAATCAGCCCAATATCTGATACCAAGTTACTGACTTATTTTTTTAAAATCTATAAATGCTTTCAAATGTTCAGGATTGAAGAAGATATATTTAAGCCCTAAATATTTTATCACACATCTACAGGGATAGTTCAGATAAAAGGAGGCTCCTATTTCTAGGGCCTCCTTTCTAATTGCTAAAAATGCCCTTCTTCTTTCCTGTGTATGCTTGGCAACATCGGAGTACATCCATATTTTCGCCCCACAAAATAGGGACTGTATATGTCTAAAGAATAGTCTTTTGACTGCTTCCAAATCCTGTTCAAAGATAAAGGATACAATTAAAGTATTTCTTTCAGAATCCTCATTTAATGAGGACTCTAAAAGTTCCGTTAGGTTCAAGTTTTGTCCGTTTTTTTTCTTTTGTGACTCTATGTCCATTCCTGGTTCACTTTTCTTCTTTTGTGGAATATAATAAATTCGATTAATTGGAGGAATATGTTCTGGGGAATATTTCAAGACCTCTATCAAATATTTTTTAAAAGCTTCTAAAGGAGAAATCCCAACAGCTTGTGGAAAATTTAGGAATCGCAAGTTTAATCTACGATTATAATTCTCCAGTTGTTCAAGCTTCCTATGTATAGCTGCATTATCCTTTATTAACATGGTAGAAGTTCCTTGAATCTTTTCCACTTCAGTTTTAAACTGAACCATTTGGGTTTTAGAGTCAGTTTTAATTGTTTCTATAGATTTAGAAAGATTGTCAACAGTACTCACAAGTGCTGCCATACTTTCCGTTGAGTCAGTAAGTTTGGTATCAAGTTGTTGGAGAGCATCCCATATGCTCTCTAAAGTTACCGTCTGAGGTTTAATCAGAGAAACTCTGTAAGTTTGATAGCCTACCGGCTTCAAACCTCCGTCGGTTGAACTCCCTTCCTGACCTCTTGCTTGGGAAACCCCTTCGACGACTTCCGTTTCTGGGATCCCAATAGGAGAGGGAGGACCTTCGGGCACAGGCGGTATGTTGGGCTCCCGGGGCGAAAGAGTAACATCAAGCCCCAGGTCTCGTAGCTCTCCCAGCAACGAGACAGCAGGGCGGCTCCCGGTAAAAACTTCTGGAGTCCTCACGGTGAACCTTTCGATTGACGGCTGCGAAGGAGAGGAGGTCCTGACCGCCGAGGCTCCGGTCTTAACCGCTCCTTTGCGCTTCGTGTGCGGCATAATGGTAAAGTAGAAAAAGATTTATTTCGCTACCGTCATCTAGAGGTCTCATCCGAGTTTGCGGCGTGCCGCCATCTTGAAACGCCCCCGGGAAATCCTGAAGATCACACTTCTCAAGAATAATGATAATATTTATTGATCCTACAGAACAAAGAGGATGCAGTGTACAAGATAATTCACATGCTTACATTATCCCTGCACAGAGGAACATAAATGGTAAAGTTTCATGCTAAAATCCGAATTGGAATCCCCCTAAATCAGAGGCAGTATTAGCCAGCTCTGTGCTTGCCTGAGTATATGTGTATTTTGGTATGTCTTAGCTGGGGAGTAAGGAGACTTCTAGATCAGGGCTCGACAAATCTTAGGCACCAGGTTACCATGGAGTCTAGATGTTTCCTATTGGTAGCCAGGATTTTTAGGCCCTGGTTTTTTTTTTTTTTTTTATGTCCATTGGAACAGGAGCTTCCATCTAGCAGCAGCATGCAGTTCTATACGAGTTTGAACCAGGTGGTGCAGGAATGCCCACACTGGTTTTGAGGCCTGAAGCCTTGTGAGACCAGTATGATAGTTCAAACTCAAACTCGCTAACAGCTGTGAGTTACAGAGAGACAGAAGCTCCTGTTCCAATCGTGGCCACAGATCACAAGATGTGGATCGAGCTCAGTGCAGCTAATGTAATGAGAAGTCTGGGGTCGGATGGTTATGGCTAGTTGAAAGGAATATAGTTGGCTAAATGCATGGATTAGAGACTGAGAGGCAAGTAGCTAACTGGCATCCTGGGCGGCGAGAGCTAATTGGGGGGTGACTCATTGAAGAGGAAGGAGATGGTTGGATAGGGGATGGAGACTGGTGTGGAAGAGAGAGATAAGACAAGCTAAACGATTACAAGGTGGAGGAATGAGAGAGAGCACGAGACTGAGTGACAGGTTGGAGGATGAGAGAGCGAGATACTGGGCAGGTGGAGGGGAGCTGCTAGCTGTGTACTTCTGCTAGTGGCTTTCAGTGGTGCCTTATGGACCTGGTTTCCTACTACTGATAAACAATATTTTTATATACTATTTTGACCCTTAGCTGTAGATGGTTTACAAAACAGACCCTAAGTTGTATGTCCCTCAGACCTAAAATAGAAAAACAGACTTAGTAAATTAGGGCTCCTAGACCTCAGGTAGGCTGGGGGGGGGGGGGGGGGGGGGGGGGGTCACGACACTACAGGAAGGTGAGGAATTGTTGGAAAGAGGGGCTTTTCAGGAGGGGTTGTGATGGGGGTGCTCTTCGGGGGGAAGAAGAGATTATGCATTATTGCTTGGCCCCTTTAAATATGGCCCAGGAGAATCTGACAACATCTAAGCAGCCTGATGCTTCTGGTCATCACAAGCTGCATTATTCATGTACTGCAGAGTCACTAACCTGAGATAAGACAGGTTAGCCACTCCTGTAGTCAATTAAGATGCGGTAAAATACCAACTTTTACTGCAGCTTAATAACTATCCCCCGTAATGGAGAAGTTATCCAGATAGATTTAAACTTGGTCAATATTTAGTGCCACTACTTGAAATTCCACCATTTAGCGTTAGGAGACTACCTTGATACAGCGCTAGTCGCGAAACATGGCACCATGTCGGATTAACTGTGTCTCTGCAGTATATACTGAAGTAACTGAGTAACTGGGTTACACCGAAAAAGCTAAGTGTTAGCTAAATGTTTAAATTATGGTATAAATTTGATGATATTTTGATAAAAGTATATAAAAATAGAAAACAGGGATCAATGAGGATTACGTCACCACCTCCGAGATATGCCTGGCTCATTTAGCCTTAACAGAGGTGGATGTGCGGTTCTGATGACCCTTTAAAAAAAGGTCGATTTTACTAGACCATTAAAAAAGTGATCTGTAAAGTTATATTGGAAACTGAGCATTATGTGATTACTACTTATATAAATAGCAGTGTCGAATATACATATTGTTAAGTGCTGGGGCTGACACAATACAGTTACCATTCCAGCTGAAAGCTGACACTCCCCCCCCCCAACCCTGAAATAATAATGAAATAGAATACTATCTTCAAAATCAAAAACCTCTTCAGCTAACAAATCGACTACACCCTGATGTTACCAAGGGACTCTACTGAGTAGCAAAACCCCATTAACAGCCTTTGAAGTTGCAAATAGGTTTGCATTGTACAGAGTTCCTCAGTCATAATATTCCAGGGAGTGGGACTGTGCAGAGCACATGAAAAAACTAGATTGTGAGTACAGGAGGTATAAACAGGCAAGCGTATTTGTTGATCTTTAGTGCTTTTACCTTTCATGGCCTTAAAAGTAAGACTCACAGCTTTAAATTCAGTTCAGACGACAACTAGTAGCCAATGAAGGCTTTTGAACCTCATTTACTCATGTGTTCCCTTAGCCACACCCATGTGATCATCCATGCTGTATCATTTCGAGCCAATTGCATCGCGTGCATGGTGTTCCATGGTAGTATAACTTACAGATCATTACAGTAATCAATTCAGGAGACTTCAAGGGGGCAATTCTATAAGGAGTCACCTAGATTGAAGTGAAAAGAATGCACATAAATGTTGATATTCTAGTCATTTACATGCTTATTTGAACACATATGCACATAAATGACCATTTTCTGGCTATGTGCTATTCTGCAAGTATGCGCCCATATTTGATGGCACATATTTTGCAGGTGGGTAATCACATGTGCAGAGTTTAGGTAGAAGGTGGTACGGCGTCGGCACATATTAAACATCCGAGTGGAGGAATAGCCTACTGGTTAGTGCAATGGACTGAGAACCAGGGGATCTAGGTTTGATTCTCACTGTGGCTTTGTGAGCCTGGGCAAGTCACTTTTAATCCTCTATTTCCTCAGGTACAAAAAAGTCTTAGGGTCTGATATTCAAAGGATTCATGCATCCAATATTGAGAGTTATGCTCATAAATTGGCCTCTTTGAAAATTTACTAGGACTGAGTTCAAACATTTCACCAAACTCTTAAATTCAGGAGCATAACAAATGGGTGGTAATGGGTGGATTTAAGGTGGGAAAAAAAATTAGGAGCTTAGCACAGATTTTCAGCAGTAGGCTCATATGTTAGGCTCTTAAATCTAGGCAAACGAATGGCTGGCCCGATATTCAGCTGGCAGCAATCAACGTTTTGCTGACCATCACTGACATTATACCTGGAAATTTAATGCCAGCCCACGTCCATGCTCCAGCATTGAATTTCCAGGTATACAGAACCAGCCAAACGATTGCCAGTTAAGTGCATTTGTCACTTAACTGGCTATAAAGAACCATATAAAGATAGGGCTGCCTTTTATGCAGTCCTATTTATGTGGTGTTTGGATAGTGAATGACACGGAATATCCAGGTAGAGTGTTGAGTGCTACCTCTATCTGGATACAGGCGATATTCAAATTCGGATTAACTGGAAAAAGCTAGGACAGCAGCTTTCCTGTCCTAACAGTATCCTGCTGGTTATCTGGATATCGCTGCTCTCTCAACACACTGCGTTCAAACTACTGTATCTGGAGAGTGCTGAATTGCTCTGTAATGATATTTAGCAGCATTATCCAGATGCTACCATGGAATACTAAGGGCCACCGCAGGCTGAGGTTTTTATCTGGATAATGGCAGCTGTTTTCTGGATAAGTACCTTTGAATATCAAGCCAAGGCTTTTTAAAAATTAGAGGCCTGATATTCAGACCAGAGGCGTAGCCAGAATCGGTATTTTGAATGGGCCCAGAGGTAAATAGAGAGGGCCCTTCCACGTGCACATGCCGTCTCCCCACCACACCACATCACACCACACAACAAATATCTTCCCAGAGATAATTTTTAAGAATACAGATTTTTTTTTCACCTACCCCACATCTCCTCCCTCTCCTCCGTGGCATCCCAGCATCTGCGCTCCTGTCTCTGAACTCCGTCTCTTCCCGGTTTCGGTACAGGTATCCTCTGCACCTACAACGATTCATTCTCGCTGCTTGCGCCGGCCCCGCAGGCTTCCATCTGCCATGTCCTGTCCTTGCTGATGTCATTGCCTGTTTCCTGTCTGGTGGAACGTGGCAGATGGAAGCCTGCGGGGCCAGTGCAAGCAGCGAGAATGAATTGCTGCAGGCGCCGAGGTTGCCTGCAACGACACTGGGGAGGGAAGGGGTTCAGAGACTGGAGCACAGATGCTAGGAAGCCGCGGAAGAGAATGGGGAAGAGAGCAGTATGGCACTGCCGCTGGGTGGGCCTGAGCCAAGAATGGTGGGCCTGTGCCTACCCAGACCCACCCATATCTCTGTCACTGATTCAGACAACAGGAGGTAGCTGGGCTACCTCCTGCGGTCAGTGCTGAGCCCAGATATTCAATGCCAGGCTGTTTCCTGTGATGGCCATTGAATATCTGGTTTATCTTTGGCCTCTAAGAACATAGCCGGCCAAGTCCATATTCAGCGCTTGCCGGCTAAGTTCATAGTGGCCAAAGATAAACCTGCTATTGATATTGCCAGATTTGGCCGCAAAACTTAGCTGGCAATGTGCTGAAAATTAGCAGGTAGACGGTTGTATCATACAATATAACCAGCTATCCACTAAGCGCTAGCCAGCGATATTCAGCGGGAGATAGCTAGCTATCTCCCGCTGAATATCACCGGATAGCCGGCTATGTATCATTTAACCAGCCAGGTTCTGTTTCTGGCTGGTTAAACAGTTTTGAATATTGGCCAGATTGTCTATGCCTGGTATTACCTATGTCATTGCTGGGCTGCTGTAGAACCATCCATATCTTTCTGCCCTTTCTATTTTGAATGCCTGGACCAGACTTAAACCCTACATTCAAGTATTTATGGATGGGGTAAAGATGCCAACCCCCTTTTTTTCTCCAGGGTGGCACTTCAAAAATGAAATAACTGTGGATGCATTTTTCTAGTTTGTTTTGTTTTGTGTTTTTTTTTTTTTTGTAAGACCTGCCTTTGTCTGCTTCCCTTACCTTTGCCACATAAAAAGCACTACAGAAATTCAACTAAAAAGGAGCATTCAGACATCATGCTGTCAAAGTAGAGCACTTCTACCTGATTACATTGCACTAGAATATAATCTGGCTGTAAACGCTTCTGATTTTTCACGTTTCAATTTTCAGATTCATACCAAAATCACCAAGTGAGGTAAATGGCTCTCAAAGCACTTGAAAATGCAAACTCAGGTTCCATAAAATGTCTTAATCAATTACCGTATTAAAACTCTTCACTCTTCAAAAAATATTAGCCCACATGCTTTTCACTTTCCAGCAATATTATTGTCCAAAAATTGCAACAGGATTTTCAGTCAAAGGTGCTGCACAATTGTTGAAAAAGCACATGCTGTTTTAAACATGTTTTTATAAGACACGCACTGTATTAGATACATGAATTTTTAAAGACATCTTCATTTTGTAATCATATCCAAAATTTCTTCTATTGTAGCTGCATCCACAACCTGACTCTGCTAGGTTTCTGCATGGTACCTGCACTGGGAAAAATCTCCTACAAATGCAATCACTGGGCTTTACTCTCTTTATTTACGCTGACAATATTTAGCTACTTCTTCTAATAACTTCCCGTCCAGTTTTTTTTATGCTAGATGTCTCTACCCATCTTGACAAGATTGCAGATTGGTTAGCCACAAATGAATTAAAACAGAACCTTCTATAACAGAGCTGTTGCGAATAGCATATTTTACTATTTGAGCGAATATGAATAATGAAAAATATTATTCAGCTGAATACAAATAATGGCTGTTGAGCTTTAACATAACAAATAATAAAAGAAGCAACATGAAATCAGAGATCAAGGGCCTGATATTCAGACCAGGGGAGTTAGCCGGGCTGACTCTCACAGTCGGAACTGAGTCCGGTTATTCAATGCCGGGCTGTTTCTGGTGACCGGCTTTGAGTATTTGGGTGTTTTTTGGCTATTTTCAACTTAACTGGCCAAGCCGATATTCAGTGCTGGCTGGTTAACTTAAAACTGGTCAAAGATAGGCCTGATATTTTGCAGCCAAATTTGGCCACTAAATTTTAGCCAGCAATGCGCTGAATATTAGCGGATAGCCAGTTATATTGGGTGATGTGGAGGGGCATAATTGAACGAAAACGTCTATCTCCATGGGCGTTTATCTCCGAGAACGGGTCCGTGAAGGGGCGGACCGAACCGTATTTTCAAAAAAAATAGACGTCCATGTTTTATTCGACAATTTGTGAGCTGGGCGTTTTTGTTTTTCAGTGATAATGGAAAATGAAAGCTCCCAGCTCAAAAACGAATAAATCCAAGGCATTTGTTCATGGGAGGGGCCAGGATTCGTAGTGCACTGGTCCCCCTCACATGCCAGGACACCAACCGGGCACCCTAGGGGGCACTTTTACAAAAACAAAAAAAAAGGTAAAAGAGCTCCCAGGTGCATAGCACCCTTCCCTTGTGTGTTGAGCCCCCCAAATCCCCTCAAAACCCACTGCCAACAAGTCTACACCATTACTATAGCCCCAAGGGGTGAAGGGGGGCACCTACATGTGGGTACAGTGGGTTTGGGGGGGTTGGACGACTAAGCATTAAGCAGCACAATTGTAACAGGTAGGGGGAGGGGATGGGCCTGGGTCCACCTGCCTGAAGTCCACTGCACCCCCTAACAACTGCTCCAGGGACCTGCATACTGCTGCCAGGGAGGTGGGTATGACATTTAAGGGTGAAAATAAAAAGTTGTGAAACATCTTTTTTTGTGGTGGGAGGGGGTTAGTGACCACTGGAGGAGTCAGGGGAGGTCATCCCCGATTCCCTCTGGGGGTAATCTGGTCATTTAGGGCACTTTTTGGGGCCTTATTCGTGAAAAAACAGGGTCCAGGAAAAGTGCCCTAAATTCTAGCTACAAACGCATACCATCTATCCTCGGCCGATAACTACGCCCCAGTTCCACCTTCACCACGCCTCCGACACGCCCCCGTCAACTTTGTACGCTTCCGCGATGGAGTGCAGTTGAAAATCCAAAATCGGCTTTCCGTTATACTGATTTATTCGTTTTTGTGAGATAAACGTCTATCTCCCGATTTGGGGTCGAAATCTAGGCGTTTTTTCTCTTTCAATTATAAGGTGGATAATCAGTTATCCGCTAAACACTAACCGGAAATATTCAGCAGAAGATAACCGATGATCTTTCGCTGAATATTGCTGGATAGCCGGTAAGTGCCATTTAACCTGCCAAGAGCCAACTGACCTGTTAATTGGTTTTAAATATCAGGCAGCAAGTGTTTATTTCAGTAGAATTTAGCACAGTAGAGCCCCAGATTATTCGTATTCGAATTTAAATCACTGTTTTACTGAATATGAATAGGAAAAAGGAAAGGGAATGGGACTTGATATACCACTTTTCTGTGGTTACAATCAAAGCAGTTTACATACTATATACAGGTACTTATTTTGTACTTGGGGCAGTGGAGGGTTAAGTGACTTGTCCAGAGTCACAAGGTATTTGGGGCAACATTAGGGGCTGAATCAAATCAAATATGAATATTTGGTACAGCCCTACACTACAGTGTCAGTATATGATCTTCTCAACTAATCATCTTTCGTCTTTCATACATCATCCTTGCATTCATGGCAAACCAATCCCATTGAAGGACTCTCGAAATTTTGAGTGTCATTTTTGACAATTGCCCACCCTTTTTTCTGCAGATCTCTGAGGAGCTTTCCTTCCATTGATAGATAGGAAGGCACTTTGTCTTTTACTTCACTCATTGGTACTGGCTGTCACATCTGTGGCCGTGACCACCCTCAGACTTACCTTATTTCTGGGGGTCAGCTTCTAAGCTGGCTTCTGCCTATCCTTTCTGGAATAGTTTTCCTTCTGTGTGCTGGCTGCTTCCAGCATGGCTCTAATTACTCTACTCTACTGCACCTGGGGGTGCTGCCTGAGTTAGCTTTACCTCTGTCTCCAGCCTGGCTCTGTTTGCTCCTCTGTTTGCTCCTCTGTGCTGCTCCTAGGTATTCTAAGTCTCTCTGTGTTCTGTGTGCACTCTGCCTGCTCCTTGGTTTGTGCTCCTCTCACCCGCTGGTGGCCAGAGCCAGTGGCTGCCATAGTTTGTCTTCCTGTTCCTACCCGTTCCAGACTATAGCCCAGTCCGGTCCGGTTCTTCCAGGCTGCCGGACTTGTCTCTCTTGTTTGTGCCTGGACAGCCTCCGTAGTTGCTTACTGATGGCTGCAGCTGCTCCTCAGGGGTTGAAGGGCTTTATTAATCACTTAGAGACTGCAGCCTTTGCATCGTCTAAGGTCCCTGGTATGTTAGAGTGCTCTGTGCACTACTACCTTGTCTAGTTCAGTGTGAGTTTCTAGCTTGTTACTAGTAGCTTGGGCATAGCTTTTCTTGTTGGCTTGTGTACAGCTTTACTAGTTCTCCTGTGTGTTGTGTCGTGTGAGTTCCTAGCGTGTGACTAGTTAGCTTGGGCATAGCTTTCTTGTTAGCTTGTGTACAGCTTTACTAGTTTTCTTGTGTTTAGCTTTCTGGTTTTCCCATGTGTGTTTTTCCTTTGCTTCTGGAGCTTCAGCCCTAGTCCTGTCCGCTGCCAGTATTCCTTGCTACTGGAGCTTCAGCCATAGTCTTGCTACTTGACCTGACCATTGCCTGAATCTGACTACTCTCTATCTGAACCTCGATACTTGCTGCCTGAATCGTCTACTGCCTGAACCCCGATACTTGCTGCCTACTGCCTGACCCGACTACTGCCTGAACCCGGATATTCTCTGCCTGTGGCCAGACCTGACTATTGCCGGAACCCGGACATTCCCTGCCTGTCTGCCTTGCTTTCGCCTAGGTGCCTGGGGGCACTTCTGTATCCTGATTCCTGTTGTTCCTGCTTGCTAGTTCCAGTTCTGGTTTTCCTGTAAGCCCTGCCAGCTGCCCGAAACTGAGGGCCCAACCCTCGGGGAACGGTGGCTAAGCGTAGGTGAAGCCTAGGTCTAGTGTGTTCCTGTCCAGCGGGTTCCGGTCCCGTGTGTTCCAGTCCAGTGGGCTCCACTCCAGTGTGTACCAGTCCAGTGGGTTCCAGTCCAGTGCGCACCCCTCTGGTGCGTTCCAGTCCTGTGTATTCCAGTGCAGAACTCCAGACCAGGGTTCCAGTCCAGCCTTGCCTCGTCTCTGCTTTGAAGGTGACTTTGCCTGCCACTGCCGCTCCACGGTAGTGGTCCAAGGGCTCACAAACCCAGTGCTTCCAGGGAAGAAGCCTGACACTGGCGCACGCAGATTATTGTAACTCTATTTTGATTGGCCTACCTCAGAGCCAACTTCATAGACTTTAACTGGTCTAGAGTACTTCAATTAAGTTGCTCTATGGAGCAGGGAAGTATGAGAGTGTTTCTTGGTTACTATACAAGGAGCACTGGCTGCCTATTAGATTTTGAGTTCTGTTTAAAACGCTTATGCTAAAAATAGGGCCATTCATAGAATATTCCTTCCTTCCTTTTTTTCCTGCTTTCTAGTTTCCTACGTTCCATCACGATGCCTTCATTCTTCCCAGAAGCCTTTGCTGGAGGTTGCCTCCTACAGGCAGGTTCATTTGAAAGCTACTCAACGTTCTTGCTTTCAAGTTGTGACTCCAACACTGTGGAATGGACTGCCATTATCTCTTCATGTAGAGCTTTCTTTTCAAGCCTTCTGTCTACATAAGAAAATGTGTGAGAAAAGAGCCTCCCTTAAGGCCATAACGTACCATATTAAAGATCTGTATGGTAAGTGGAAAGAGAGCTTCTTTTTTCATGTGATCTACAGATGTACTGTAAGAAGTCAATATCTAGCACCGCACCATCCTTTCTATAATGAACAATGTTATTAAATACACTGGGTGAGTTGTGAGCTCATTAAAGAAATGAAGCAACAGTGAAGACTGATATGAAAAGGTTTCAGTCTATCCACTTTACACATCTGGAAGGATCAGCAACACTGAGAGGAAGTTGTGGAGAATATGATGGTTAATTAATACTTGTTGGCGTGAGAAGAATAATATGGAGAAACAGTTGATTTTGTTATACAGTGAGGATCCATTGGCTCACTTTTGGGCTCATTTTCGAAAGAGAAAGACATCCATCTTTTGACATAAATTGGAAGATGGACATCCTTCTCCCAGGGACGTCCAAATCGATATAATTGAAAGCCGATTTTGGACGTCCCCAACTGCACTCTATCACAGGGACGGCCAAAGTTCAAAGGGGCATGTCAGAGGTGTAGCGAAGGCAGGACTTGGGCATGCCTAACACTTGGATATCCTTGACCCATAATGGAAAAAAAGAAGGACATCCCTGACGAACACTTGGACGTTTTCACATGGGCCTGTTTTTCTTACGAATAAGGCACAAAAAGGTGCCCGAACTGACCAGATGACCACCAGAGAGAATCGGGAATGACCTCCCATTACTCCTCCACTGGTCACTAACCCCCTCCCACCCTCAAAAAAATCTTTAAAAATATGTCATGCCAGCCTCAGATGTCATACTCAGGTCCATCACAGCAGTATGCAGGTCACTGGAGCAGTTTTAGTGGGTGAGTGCACTTCAGACAGGCAGACCCAGCATCCCCCCCCCCCCCACCTGTTATGTTTGTGGAGGAAACAGCAAGCCCTCCAAAACCCACCAGAAACCCACTTTACCCACATCTAGGTGCCCCCTTCACCCGTTAAGGTCTATGGTAGTGGTGTACAATTGTGGGTAGTGGGTTTAGGGGGGGGTTGGGGGGCTCAGCACACAAGGTAAGGGAGTTATGTATCTGGAAGCAATTTATGAATTCCACTGCAGTGCCCCCTAGGGTGCCCGGTTGATGTCCTGGCATGTCAGGGGGACCAGTGCTCTACAAATGCTGGCTCCTCCCACGGCCTAATGGCTTGCATTTGGTTGTTTCTGACATGGACGTCTTTGGTTTTGAAAATCGCTGAAAATCAGAAACGTCCATGTCTAGGGACGTCCATCTCTAAGGATGACCAAATTTAAGGATTTGGATGTCCCTGATGGTACTTTTGAAATGAAAGATGTGTGTCCTTCTTGTTTTGAAAATACAGGTTTCCCCGCCCCTGGATCGGGATGTTTTGCAAGGATGTCCAAATCGAAACGTGGACATCCCTTTCGAAATGCCCCTCTTTGCCGCTCAGGTTTTGATGCTGACTCTGGTTTAGGTCATTGCAGTGGCAACTAATCATTTTCTCAGTGGTTGCATGACATTTTTTTTTTCATAGTGCTAATTTCATTTTTGAGAATCTTGAAGTGTTGGGAGGGTCAAAATTAAAGTTTCTATTTACTTCAACAAGCATCTTTCTAGGGCAGAGAAAAACTGGTGTCCCATTCTATTAGTCAGATAGTGAACAAAGCAAGTTCTGATGCCATGCACGCTACCATTCATTGTCTGGTAAGTGGAGTGCCATTTGGGGTCTGGCAATAACAGGAAACATGAATAATCAGAATTGTACAGCATCACCAGTCTCGGTTTTGCAGTGTCCTAGTGGGGTGAGAATATTGAATGAAAAAAGCATGTCACAATTAGACCCACATGAATTCACCAAGTCCTAATAACTTCAAGAGTCAGTGTATACTTAGAAAAGTTCTGACATAATGCTGCTTTCCCTTGGAAAATAGTGGAATATTTGCACAGTCCAATCGGGAGCAATTTTTGTTCCGCAGTGAAACCTTCATATACATCTTCTTGCATCTGACCAGAACTGATTACATTTCGAACTTTGAAGGTAGACAGCCATCATTTTGCACCAAATCTACCTTGAAATCACACAAAATCACGTGACAGGTGCCCTTTTATTTTTAAAAATATTTTTTTATTTTCTAGCGTAGGAGGCGTGCCCATGGGCAGTGAGTAGGTATTGGGTAGCATGGGTACATTACCATACACTACCTGATTAGTGTGGGAGTAGCGCAGGATCCCTTACTGTCTCCTAAATAGGTGGCAATAAAGGCTTCTGTGGTAATGGCCATGTGCTAATGGGAAAATTAGCGCATGGCCATTACAAACAAAATTTTGAAAGGTGGCCATTTTACCACCACAGTAAAAGTGTCTGCAGAGCGCAGAAAACCCATACGCTGACAACAGCGCTGGCCAGTTTTTAGTGTGGCTTGATGAAAGGACCCCTTACTTTTTTACAAATGCCACGTGAATGTTGACCAGTAAAACTTGTACCCTATTGCCTGGGTTTTGTTGTATATAGTTGTAGATGAATTGTAAAAATATTAGGCTGTATTTGTAAAAAAGGTTTCTTTTGTGATGCTTTTATTGGCAAAAACATTTTGGAAAGTCAGTCTCATTTCCAAGCATAACTTTTCTAATTACTAATTTAAAAAAAAAAGTTTTGGACTCAGTTTGCTGCTGAAGGATCTGAGTTTCTGGCACATTGTTTGGAAGGATGTATATGTTTGCCCTGAATTGTTTGAAAGATGGCTTTCAGTAAAAGAAAGGTGCAAGATTCACTGATTTCAAGCTCTTGACTGCCGCCAGAGGGCTCCTGTATCTCACAAACAAGCTTCTGTAGTTAACTTCCTCAGTACTTTTCACTTGGCATAAAAGCACTGAAGGTGTGGATTCTTGCAGCATTCATCAGTGTGCTCTACTAGACTGGTCCATGTTTCCACAGTTTTTTCCCCTTTGAAGTGCTGTAGCATTGTAAGTTCCTTGCTGGCCTCAGTATATTTCCACTGGAAGAATTCCTCATAGTGCACTTTAGTGAAGAATGTAGTTAACAAGTTCCCTTAGCAGAGGTTGCACTGAGAAACAGTGATGCAAAGGGTGCCTATGTTCATGTGCCATTTCCTTGCATAACAGTCGACAGCAGAACCAGCTGGCTTATGCAGTATGATTACTCCCTATTGTCCCTCACAATTTCTTCGCTCAGCTTTTGATTCTCACTTTACTGTCCCTCCTATCTATTGTGCGAGAGTAGACTATACCCGACACTCAGCCTTCTTCTGCCTTGCCCTTTTCCTGTGGAACTCTCTTCCGACTGATCTAAGATTGGAACTCTCATATCCTTGCTTTCGCTGTCTACTCAAGACCCATTTATTTTCCTCTGCATTTCATTGACCCCATTTAGTTATTCACCTACTCAATGAGTTACCCGGGTCCAAGGCTCAGCAGGTTCTCAACTGTTGTCCTGTTCCTCTCTGTCTAGCTTCCGTTTCCCCTCTGCCTCCTCTCTTTAGTTTGTCCTATTTTGTTATGGTGTTCCTTTCTATTCTCCGCTTAACATTATACACCACTTTGATTTTTGAACTGAAAGGTGGTATATTAAGTGCCTCAAAAAACATAAACCTAAACATAGTGGACTAGATTATATACAGTGGTGGAAATAAGTATTTGATCCCTTGCTGATTTTGTAAGTTTGCCCACTGACAAAGACATGAGCAGCCCATAATTGAAGGGTAGGTTATTGGTAACAGTGAGAGATAGCACATCACAAATTAAATCCGGAAAATCACATTGTGGAAAGTATATGAATTTATTTGCATTCTGCAGAGGGAAATAAGTATTTGATCCCCCACCAACCAGTAAGAGATCTGGCCCCTACAGACCAGGTAGATGCTCCAAATCACTCGTTACCTGCATGACAGACAGCTGTCGGCAATGGTCACCTGTATGAAAGACACCTGTCCACAGACTCAGTGAATCAGTCAGACTCTAACCTCTACAAAATGGCCAAGAGCAAGGAGCTGTCTAAGGATGTCAGGACAAGATCATACACCTGCACAAGGCTGGAATGGGCTACAAAACCATCAGTAAGACGCTGGGCGAGAAGGAGACAACTGTTGGTGCCATAGTAAGAAAATGGAAGAAGTACAAAATGACTGTCAATCGACAAAGATCTGGGGCTCCACGCAAAATCTCACCTCGTGGGGTATCCTTGATCATGAGGAAGGTTAGAAATCAGCCTACAACTACAAGGGGGGAACTTGTCAATGATCTCAAGGCAGCTGGGACCACTGTCACCACGAAAACCATTGGTAACACATTACGACATAACGGATTGCAATCCTGCAGTGCCTGCAAGGTCCCCCTGCTCCGGAAGGCACATGTGACGGCCCGTCTGAAGTTTGCCAGTGAACACCTGGATGATGCCGAGAGTGATTGGGAGAAGGTGCTGTGGTCAGATGAGACAAAAATTGAGCTCTTTGGCATGAACTCAACTCGCCGTGTTTGGAGGAAGAGAAATGCTGCCTATGACCCAAAGAACACCGTCCCCACTGTCAAGCATGGAGGTGGAAATGTTATGTTTTGGGGGTGTTTCTCTGCTAAGGGCACAGGACTACTTCACCGCATCAATGGGAGAATGGATGGGGCCATGTACCGTACAATTCTGAGTGACAACCTCCTTCCCTCCGCCAGGGCCTTAAAAATGGGTCGTGGCTGGGTCTTCCAGCACGACAATGACCCAAAACATACAGCCAAGGCAACAAAGGAGTGGTTCAGGAAGAAGCACATTAGGGTCATGGAGTGGCCTAGCCAGTCACCAGACCTTAATCCCATTGAAAACTTATGGAGGGAGCTGAAGATGCGAGTTGCCAAGCGACAGCCCAGAACTCTTAATGATTTAGAGATGATCTGCAAAGAGGAGTGGACCAAAATTCCTCCTGACATGTGTGCAAACCTCATCATCAACTACAGAAGACGTCTGACCGCTGTGCTTGCCAACAAGGGTTTTGCCACCAGTATTAGGTCTTGTTTGCCAGAGGGATTAAATACTTATTTCCCTCTGCAGAATGCAAATAAATTCATATACTTTCCACAATGTGATTTTCCGGATTTAATTTGTGATGTGCTATCTCTCACTGTTACCAATAACCTACCCTTCAATTATGGGCTGCTCATGTCTTTGTCAGTGGGCAAACTTACAAAATCAGCAAGGGATCAAATACTTATTTCCACCACTGTATATCACACCTCGATTTCTGCATACATCTAAATTAAAGTGTATGTTATAAAACACACCAAGTGTTGCTCTGCGTGACTAAATTTAGTCATGGTCAATTACGCCAACTAAAACCTGGTGTAAATCCCAACACGTAAATTAGGTGCAGAGCGGGTGTATTCTATAACAACACGCATAGATATTAGAAACGCCCATGACCTATCCATTCTATGCAATGTAGAATTTACATGAACCACATTACAGAATATGCTTAGCGAATTGTGCGTGCAAATCTTAATGCCAATTAGTGCTGATAATTGCTTGTTGACATCCAATTAACAGCACTGATTAGCTAGTTAAACAATTAAGTTACACACATTGTTATACAATATGCTTTGATTTCTGCGCGGAAATTAAGGTGCCACCGATAGAATACTGGGGAGTGTGAATGTGTTGTGCACAAGGAGGAAGAAGGGATAAGCAAGTTGAACAGGTATAATGGAATATGCAAAACGATTTATGAACTAGCAAAAGGATTTTACATTGAATGCGATGAGAACACAGGCAACCAATGCAACGTTTGAATACATGGTGATGAAAATATTCAGAGCTAAGCACTATTTTATGAAGGTTGCATGCCTTATATAGAGCATGTAGCACGGGACACAAGCCTAACTTTTGGTCACTGGCAGAGGCGTGGCTAGGTGGGGCCATGGGAGCCTAGGCCCCTGCAAATTTTGGCTGGGCCCCTAATCCCACCAGCCGAAGCCTTTTTCAGCACCAGTCTGCAGTGCTCCACGTTTCCTGCACTGTGCTCTTTCTTCCTCCTGACGTCCTGCACATTCCTTTAAGTGAAACTGAGCATGCTCAGTTTCACGTAAAGGAGCATGCACAGGACATCAGCAAGAAGAAAAAGCAAGGCAGCAAACGGGACTGTGCTGGAGACCGATGCTGAAAAAGGCTTCGGCTGGTGGGGGTTGGGGACCCCCGGCAGCAAAGGTATTTGCTTTTTTGGGGAGGAGCGATGAGAAGGTGAGGGGGAGCGACAAGGTGAGGGGGGGGGGGGAGGCGGGGGGGGGGGGGGGGGTAGGCGGCAGACTAAAATGTGCCCCCCCACCTCGGGCTCTGGTCCCCTCCCACCATGAGGTCTGGCTACGCCCCTGCTTGGAGTAGTTTTAGATTCCTCTTTATCATTTGAGCTGCAAATTAACAGCTTTTTTTGTAACTTAGAACTATTTGGTTATATTTTTCTGAGGGTCATTTCAAATTAATGGTTCAAAGCCTGATATTGTCCCAATTGGATTATGGCAGCATATTGTATCTTGGTGATGCTGAGAAATCACAGAATCAACTCCAATTATGGCAAAACACGGCAGCACACTTTGCCACTGCTGTTAAAATTGCATTGGCTTCTGCTACATGCTCATTTTATCTCCTATATAATAATTTGTCAATCTGCGTTCCTGGATGGCTGGCTGGGTTTGTAACCGTATTCAAATGAGGTACTACGTAATTGGCTCGCCTCCAGCCTTCCCTTCCCTCTCAGTGTCATGCCTTCACAGAAAGAGGAAATTACATCAGAGGAGGGCGGGACACTGAGAGAGAAGGAAAGGGAAGGCTGTAGCCAAGCCTCGCCTGCCGCTTTCACTGATGCTGCTGCGACTTCAGGTAAAATAAAAGTTTTAAAGGAAGGGCGGCAGGAAGGAAAGGAGGGCTGTTGTGAGAGAAGAGGGCATGCCGGTGAGGGCTGGGGTTGAACTGGAACTCGGGTGCTTAAAAGGGGGACAGGTGGGGGCTGGGGCGAGTTGCTGGACATGGAGGGGAGAACCGCTGGACATAGATGTGATAGGAGGGCAGGGGAGAATCGCTGGTCATGGAGGGGAGGGCAGGGGAGAGATGAGAAATCTCTTAGACGATAGCCTTCCCAGGGCCCGTTTCATTTTTGGAGAAACAGGCTTTTTTTTGTTTGTTTTTAAATATTCCTGTCTTATTTTAAGATCCAATATGGTCTGAGCACTCTACATATAACATACTTTGTCTATATCAAACAGAGCTGGAGGTGGGACTGGTTGGGAGACGGGGATAGTGCTGGGCAGACTTATACGGTCTGTGCCAGAGCTGGTGGTGGGAGGCGGGACTGGTAGTTGGGAGGTGGGGATAGTGCTGGGCAGACTTATACGGTCTGTGCCAGAGCTGGTGGTGAGAGGCGGGACTGGTGGTTGGGAGGCGGGGATACTGCTGGCCAGACTTATATGGTCTGTGCCCTGAAGAGGACAGGTACAAATAAAAAGTAGCACATATGAATTTATCTTGTTGGGCAGACTGGATGGACCGTGCAGGTCTTTTTCTGCCGTCATCTACTATGTTACTATGTTATGGTCACCGGACTTATGTCTCCTAAAACTTGGTGTAAATGCCAGCGCCCAAGTTAGATGCCGTAAAGCAGTATTCTGTAATTCTGTTTGCAACTTTTTGGAATGCTCCTGGCCATGCCCTCTTTTCATATACTTGTTGTAACAGTTAGGTGCTGAGCCTTATAGAAGAGTGCACAGCCAGTTGCCAATTAACTGCAATAATTGGTTATTAGCACCCAGTTATTGCTAGTTAAGGGCTCATTAATCGATTAAGTTGCATGCGCAAATTTGGCGTGCACCTAAATTTCAGCACACAAATTTAGGTGTTATATATAGAATCCGGGGTTATGTGCATATCTCTGAAATCTGAGCACAAGCATTTACACCAGTTCTATTAATGGTGTAAGGGCTCCCGCCTAAATGCATGTGTCTGTATACACCCAGTTATGCCAGTATTCTATGAAGGAAAGAAGGCACCTACCTTTCCTTATAGAATAGATACCAAATAGGTGCCCTTTAGGTGCCAGAATGTCAGTGCATGTTTATAGAATTGCCCTTCAGTTGTCTATAGAGTAACAGGTACCAAGGGCCATCAAGATGGGATAGTCAAGAGTCCATTATTGATGAAGGAGAAATGGGAAAGGGAAATGGGACTTGATATACCGCCTTTCTAAGGGTTTTGCAACTACATTCAAAGCAGTTTACATATATTCAGGTACTTATTTTGTACCAGGGGCAATGGAGGGTTAAGTGACTTGCCCAGAGTCAGAAGGAGCTGCAGTGGGAATCAAACTCAGTTCCCCAGGATCAAAGTCCACTGCACTAACCACTAGGCTACTCCTCCACCCAACACTTGTTTTGGCATCAAGCACCTGCGTCGGCGGTCAAGCAAATTAATTGAGGCTTTTTTTGGGGGGGAAGGCTCCATTCTGAGGATGCTGGTTTGAACAACGCATTTACAATTTTTAGAAGGATCTCCCAGATAAGCTCTGGTTCTTTAGTCTATTGATGTGGCATATAGTCAAGAGCCTGGATTAACTTGCTTGACCCCTGATCCAGGTGCTTGACGCTGAAACATGGCCCATATCAGGTTCATCAATAAAGGACTCATGACCAACTTGATGGCCCTTGGTATGTTTTTGTGTTTGCCTTTGTGTTGTTTACTTTGACCCTCTCTTTTGCCATTGCATAGAGTAACAGGTGCAATTTCAAGTTCTGGCTATGTGCTCTAGATGACTGTGTGACAGTGTGACTGGGGGATACACTTTGTGCACATCTCTGGCTGAGTTGCCATACAATGGTATGAACTGTCCTTCCATTTGCCATCTGGTTTTGCATGAACTTAAGGGTCTATGTTGGTCATTTGGTATATTTATGCTATGTGTCACTGTGGAAATATCCTTCTGCCATTCAGTTCTATGCATGCAAGCTATATAGGGATTTGTGGTATCCTTCAGGTTATTGAGCCTGCGGTGCTCAGCAGGGCTGCCGAGGGGGCATAATTCCCCAGGCCTGGCCTCCAAGGGATGGGGTGGGGGGGGCCTGGGCCTGGCAAGCATCTTCCTGCCTGCTTGTTTCCAGGTCTGCCCTCTCCTGATCCTGCATCCCGCCCAGGACCTGGATGATAGCATTAATGTGATATCGTGTTAATGCAATCATCCAGGTCCTGGCTCCTGATACACAGGAGCAGGAGAGGCCAGACCAAGGGAGCATCAGTCAGAGACGGAAAGGTAAGGGGGCAGGAGGGGGCGGCAGTCTGAGTGGAGGGGGGGGGGGGGCTGTGGCGCGGCGATCTGTTCCTACCCCGCCCCGGGCCCAACTGTGTCTCTTGGCAGCCCTGGTGGTCAGCACTTTTTAAAACACTGACTGCCATGGTTAAACTGTAACCAGATATTCAATGACGGTACCTGGATATTCAAATAACAAACCAGATAAAGTTAGGACTGCCTTTTTGCTGTATGAATATGGACACCAGCCAGGTTAACTCCGACTCTGCCGAACTTCTACCCATGGGCCTCCCCGGCGCTCTCTGGATACTGCCAATGGCAGTCAGAGAGGATATTCAGCAGCACTATCCAGTTACTGCTACAGAGTATTCTATTTGCCAGCATGTATCCAGTTAGCTGAGTCTACTAACTACAGAACTGCCCTTGAATATTGGTCCCTAAATTTTCTTTTGTTTTCTTTCAGGGTATTTTTGTTTTTATTTATTTATTAGTGGAGGAGTAGTCTAGTGGTTAGTGCAGTGGACTTTGATCCTGGGGAACTGAGTTCAAGTCCCACTACAGCTCCTTGTGACTCTGGGCAAGTCAATTAACCCTCCATTGCTCCTGGTACAAAAATAAGTACCTGAATATATGTAAACCACTTTGAATGTAGTTGCAAAAACCTCAGAAAAGCAGTATATCAAGGTCCCATTTCCCTTTATTACTGTTTTCTGTCCTGACCACTCTCATCACCTGTGAACCGCCCTTCTTTGTTTGCAAGCTGCCCATGGCAGTTTATTAGGTTCACATGGTCCAAAAAGGTATCTCTATGTGGTGTTTTTCTTATATTTCTTTTCTTTTGCAGCCTCTGAACAGCATGCTGCTTCTACTGCCACAAGTTCAACCTCAAGAAGAACAGAGACCACAAAACCCACAGCAGCTTCAGATGCAGAGAGGGACCAGGTCACACCCCATCCCTCTCACCCTGCCTTCAACCAGCAGAAAAGCAGTTGAGAGTTTGGGGAGGAGGGGGGGGGGGGGATCTTTGAACAGATATTGCTTTTGTAATACAGCTGTGTTTGGTATAACTTCCTGTATGAAATCTTTTATGTTGTAATGTAGAAGATGTGACTAGCTGGTGAAGATAGACTCATTTAGTGCTTGGTTTCAACATTATTGGTTTTCTGTTCCTACCTGGCACCCCTATTTTTTCAGCCTTGGAACACCCCACATCATTCAAAAGGCTGCACTTGACTTTAGCAATGTTTTATTTTTTTGGGATCAGACGAAGAGAAAAAGACATTAGCTTACACTCAGGACTATACCAAGCTATAGCCTTTCCTGAGTGATTCACCCAAAGGTACTCCACCACCCTGCCCACTTCACCACCACCAATGAGAAGAGATGGTGGAGTGGGGATAATTTTTGACCCCTCCATATTTGTGCTTTGTGTCGCACAATCCTTGATGTGGCACTGCATACAGACCATATTTCTCTGCATATACACAGAGGACATTCAGCTGTCAGTCAAACTGGAATGTACTGTAGGTTATATCTTGTAGGCAGATCAAGATGTTGACTGTGGCACAAGTTACAGTGCAACGAAGAATGATCAAGGAGAGGAGAAGAAGGGTAGGGGAAGTGGAACACCATTTTGATTGGAGGGTTCAAACAATCCAATATATGGCCCTACCCCAACTTCCCTAGTTGCTGATGTTCTGCTAGGCAAAACAGTGGTTGGACTATAACCTCTGTGGCCTACCCCATTCCACTGCCTGTGGAAGGGAGAAGAGACTACAGGTTGCACAGGGCTAGAGTAAAGAGATGGCAGCAATGGACTATGTATGAGGGGAGCTTATAGTCTGCTTGGGGTTCAGCTGGTTGCAACAGGATGGGAGAAAGGTTAGGATGAGGTATGCATGATTTGGGAGCCGAATGGTGGTCATGAGGTGGATACAGTCTACTATGTGTATGTGTGTGCATATATATATGTAGTTGTACACATATGCAGTTGCATATGTATATTATTATTATTATAGGTTTTGTGTACTGTGTGAATATCATTCTATTTTCTAAACCACTCTGGTCTGAGTGTCAATGAAGAGTGGTATATCAAATAAAATTAACCTAATTTGGAGGAGTAGTCTAGTGGTTAGTGCAGTGGACTTTGATCCTGGGGACCTGGGTTCGATTCCCACTGCAGCTCCTTGTGACTCTGGGCAAGCCACTTAACCCTCCATTGCCCCAGGTACAAATAAGAATATACTATGTAAACTGCTCTGAATGTAGTTGCAAAAACCACAGGTGGTATATCAAGTCCCATTCCTTAACCTAACCTATTGAGAGGTTCAAGGAGTCAGAAGGGACCGAGATGGGAGGAGAGGGCTAGAACTCACAAGAGACCACAGCAAATGCTACTGGTTACGCCAATATTCAGCGCTAACTGGTTAAATGCAAGATTTCCCATTTTCCCTGTTCTAGAAACATCTGATATTTTTTTAACAACATCAAAACTAAGCCCATTGATATTTATGAGAGCTACTCAGTGGTAGCAATGCCCCAATCCAGAATACTTTGAGTAAATATCTTCAGGTACTGATTTTGATAAGAGTTAAAACAAAAGTCGAAGGTGTTTGTGGATTGTCTACGGAAGCCCCTATGGCTGTACTCTCCCTAAATATCCTTGTAGGGGGGAATTCTGTACATAGTGCCAAAATTTAGGTGCCAAAAAGATCCGTGCTGCAGCCTGTTCTATAGAGGGTGCTCTACCTTTATATAATATTGGCACAGTGCGCAGGTCATGCCCAACTTTGGGCACTGGACTTATGCCTGATAGAAACAGGTATAAGTCTGGCACCCAAAGTTAGGTGCAGATCGGCACTATTCTATAACTTGGCACCTACCGTTTGGGAACACCCATGACCTGCCTATGCCACTCCCATGGCCATGTCCCGTTTTCAATTGCATGCAAGAAAATTAGATGACAAATTACAAAATAGTACACAAAGGAGATCCATGTGCAACTCCAATCAAGCACCAATTAAGTGACCAGTTAGTGCCCATTTCATCATTAAATTGTGCAAGTTCTAGTGCCCAACTTTGGGTGATTTATATAGAATCTGGGGGTAGTCTGGACTGTATTGGATATCTGCAGAACAGTTGTTATCTTTCAATTTTTCAGTAATCTTTTCTTATAAAACACTTAAGAATAATGTGGTAAATTTTCAGCCAGCGGCAGTCAGAGTTTTCTTGGCCAGCAGCGACATTATGTCCTGATATTCAATGCCAGGCCATGTCCAGGCACCGACATTGAATATCCGGGTTTGGGCAGCCGGCTATCCCTTATCCAGTTAAGTATGATATTTGGCACTCAACCGCTTAAGTGAAACTGGATAAAGTTTTATGATCCAATTTGTCCAGTTAACTTAGGTGGTTAAGTGCTGAATAAGTACCAACTCCGCCCTAGACTACCCACAAAATAGCCAGAACATAAACCAAGAATAGCCATACTAGGTTAGACCAATGGTCCATCTAGCCCAGTATCCTGTTCCAACAGTGGCCAATCTAGGTCAGAAGTACCTGGCAGAATCCCAATTAGTATCAACATTCCAGAATCCCAAAGTGTAACAAGATTCCGGAATCCTAAATAGTAGCAACATTCCATGCTACCAATCCCAGGGCAAGCAGTGGCTTCACCTATGTCTATCTCAGTAGTAGACTATGGACTTTTTCTACTTCATGTTTGGTGGTTAGTGCTGATGTAACCAGTCAGGAGCCTCTACTGCCCGGTTAAATCACCTTGAATATCGACCTCAATGATTCTATGATGTTAAAAGTACCCAGGTTCTTTTTTGAAGGGAGGAGGGGGTCTTTCTAGTGCATAGAGATTCTCTCTGCTCACCTGGCACTGCAAACAACTCTGGTTTTTAGGATATCCACCATAAACATTTAGTAAGAAGATTTGCACTTGTTAGTTATCCTTACAACCAGGATAACTGGCAGTTCCTGAGGACCAGAGAAAACTCCTTTTATAAGGCTATTGTTAATCTTAATAGTACTCTGGTTTCCTTTTATGAATCAGCTATATTCTTTATCACTTCTATTTGCAGCCTGCTGCTCCCTTTTCTCAGTAATTCTCCTTTATTCTCTACCTATGAAGAAAACCCGACAGCAAACAAGAGCAAAGTCCAGAGGTTAATGGCAAGGTGCAAACATACAGCCAGAGTTCAGTTTGGATGATGACTCTTTCAGCTAACATTTAAATGTCTGAATGTGACTAGGCTCCAGTGGTGTGAATGCAGTTCCTGACTGGACCAAAATGTGTACTTATTTGATTTTGGACAAGGCTATGAAATGAATGATTTTTTTATCAAGATATGGTATTATTATTATTATTAGCATTTGTATAGAGCTACCAGACGCACGCAGTGCTGAACACCTGACACAAAGAGACAGTCCCTGCTCAAAAGAGTTTACAATCTAAATATGGTTTTCTATTACCTGTCTGGGTACTGCTCTGAATATCTCCAGCTACCAAGTTACACCTTGCAGTGCTGGCTGGAATCTGAATATCCTGGTATAAAAAACAAAACAAAACATGGTGGTCAGAATTCAGTAAAAAAAAAAAAAAAAAGCAGATTGCCATGGGTTGAATACAGGCGATGGGGGATGGGGGAGGGTAAGAGTTTTCTGCTTTAATTTATACTTTTTTGGAGTTTTCAATGTCTCTTACAGTTCTCACAATTACTCTTTGCCAAATGTAATTGTGATATCTGCTACCTCAGCAACAACCGTCTCCCTTATACCCAGGTGAGAGTGGTAGTTTGGTATTAGAAAGATTTTAAAAATCCATTTGCATCCTCTGATGCTCAGTTTGCTTCAATGTTTATCATGTAAATGGAAAGACATCTGAACACAGGCACACACACTAAGGTGGGCAGATGGAGACACGTGGTCTCACCATAATATGTTATTTTACTTGTATAAAAAAAACTGAAAGAGCTGGCAGAAGGCAATTTGCACTTAATACAATTCTAATTGCTTTTTCTTTGACCCTAATGTATGGAGTACTGGAGCACACTGCCATGCTTCAAGCTCTTTGTTCTGCTGTAGAAAAACACAGCATAACAATGACATAGTAAATGACAGCATGTTCCAGTTGGTCCATCCAGTCTGTCCAACTTTCTTTCTCTCTGGTTCTCTACCACTTTGGGTAGATGAGCATATAAATACCCATGACTAAACCAATATCAGCCTCCTCCATGACTTTTATTCAACTTATCAACATTGTTCCTACCACGGTCCTCTGTATCTATTCTAAACATGTTTGTATTTTGTTGCGATGCTGGCCTTCACTGGTAGGCTATTCCAAGCCTTTTATTCTTAAAACATCCATATTTAATCCAACAACTATGCATAACTACCCAAAAGAGCAGGGTTGTTGTCCAAATGGACTACGCCGTACTTATTGATATAGGGTTATAACCAGTGGCTTAGCTAGGTGGGGCGCCAGGGGATCAGCCACTCCCCCAAATGGAGTTCTACCGGCACCTATTTTTTTCTCGTCGTGCTTCATTGAAAATGTGCGCCGGAGCCAGTGGAAGTCTGCTTTCGCTTCCCCCGCACCGTCAACCTGGCTCCGCTACTGGTTATAACTAAGGCTGCTCAATGCAGGTTACTCCAACCTTCATGGGAAACTGATGCATTTGTATGTCTAATATTAGATTTATAAACATGCTTATTCCATGCAGGTTATTAGCTGGTATGCTGAGCGGAACTGGGTTTGTGCTGAGAGGAGTAGGGGTACTTTTTGTGGGCTGACTGCAGTGCCACATCCAAGTGTATTGTCTGGATCAGTGTGACATTTCCCAGGATATTTCTTTGCTATCGACTGAAGTGTCTTTTTTAGACTTTAGGAGGGTAGTCATTTGCACTGACATTACTTCAATCACTTATCGATAGTGTAGCTTTTTCTAAGGAGAATGTTGCTCATTATGAAGAGAAGTTTTCTAGGGTAGAGTCTTCTTTATCCAAACTAGAGATCTACTGATAGCTGTCCAAACCATTGGTGTTGCTCATATTAAAGATAACTTGGTATAGCTGAAGGAAAATGTTTTAAGATCTAGAAAAACAATGGGGACCTTTTACTAAGCCACATAGAGGGGCATAATCGAACGGTGCCGGTCAAATAGATGGCCGGCCATCTATTTGGCTGGCACTGCAAAGAGCAATCCCGAACCGTATTGAAAAAGATGGCCGGCCATCTTTCACTTCGATAATACGGTTGGGGCCGGCCAAATGTCAAAGATGGCCGGTTTTGAGATGGCCGGCATCGGTTTTTGGCAATAATGGAAACTAATGCTGGCGATCTCAAACCCAGCCAAATCCAAGGCATTTGGTCATGAAATGAGCCAGCATTTGTAGTGCACTGGTCCCCCTCACATGCCAGGACACCAACTGGGCACCCTAGGGGGCACTGCAGTGGACTTCAAAAATAGCTCCCAGGTGCATAGCTCCCTTACCTTGGGTGCTGAGCCCCCCAATCCCACTCCTCACAACTGTACACCACTACCATAGCCTTAGGGATGAAGGGGGGCACCTACATGTGGGTACAGTGGGTTTTGGGGAGTTTTGGAGGGCTTAACATTTACCACCACAGTGTAACAAGTAGGGGGGGATGGGCCTGGGTACACATGCCTGAAGTGCACTGCACCCACTAAATACTGCTCCGAGGACCTGCATACTGCTGTGATGGTTCTAGGTATGACATTTGAGGCTGGCATAGAGGCTGGCAAAAAAAATTTTGTTTGTTTTTGGGTGGGAGGGGTTTAGTGACCACTGGGGGAGTAAGGGAAGATCATCCCTGATTCTCTCCAGTGGTCATTTGGTCAGTTGGAACACCTTCTTGAAGCTTGGTCCTGAAAAAAAAGGGACCAAATGAAGCCGGCGAAATGCTCATCAGGGCCGGCTTTCTTTTTTCCATTATCAGGCGAAGCCGGCTATCTCATGAGCACACCCCCATCCCGCCCTTGTCCCTCCTTCGCTACCCTACCGACACGTCCCCTTGAAGTTTGGCCGGCTCCGTGATGGAAGGCAGTTAGCGCCGTCCAAAATCGGCTTTCGATTATACCGATTTGGCCGGGTTCAGGAGATCGCCGGCCATCTCCCGATTTGTGTCGGAAAATGGCCATCGATCTCCTTCGAAAATAAGCTGGATAGGCGCCTACGCATGCCAAACCTGCTCCAAATTGGAGCTACTGCCCAGTTACCACGTGGCCCTTGTGGTAATTTCAATTTGGCACGCGTCCGCTACGCACGTCTGAAAAATATTTTTTTATTTTCTGGTGCACGTAATGGATGCGTACCAACTGGCATTTGACACTCATAGGTCATTACTGGCCAGATTCTTTACTGCTAGGTCAATGGCTGGCAAAACCCACGCCTATACTTCCATAAGTCATTTTTCAGCGCACCTTTGTAAAAGGACCCTGATGTTTAAAAACATTTTTCCAAAGACTTTTTGAAATATTTAGTTTTTCAGATGGTGATATGATAGTGATTTCTGAGATGTTTTATGTTTTCTTTAGAAGAAATGAGGCAGAAGGAGCTCATGATGACTTTGACATCTTTTGATAGCTTACAATAGCTCACAACTTTTAGCTTTCTTGAAATCATTTTTGAATGATATTGCTTCTTTCTTACTGAGTCTCATCAGTTAAGCATTTTGAAGGGTTATTTCTTTAAAAACAAGGTTCTCTTATGTGGTCAGAGAATCCATCTATTTAATGATGTGTACAAAGCCATGCAGTTGAGACCTCAGGTAATAACTCAAGTGTAACATTTTTCTTGAAATTTCCCTGCAAATGCATATATATATATATATATGTAAAAAAGTATATATATATATATATATATATATATATATATATATATATATATATTTTTTTTTTTCCTTGGAAGTCTTACATCTAGAAGAATAGATATTAGTAAAGGAGTTTAGTTTTTGCTTATGTGTCTACTATCAGTGAAAGGAACAGGAGTTTGTATACTTGTTTTTATTTAGTCTTATTTATTTATTTTATTTATTAGGGTTTATTTACCGCCTTTTTGAAGGAATTCACGCAAGGCGGTGTACAGTAAGCATAGATCAAACATGAGCAATAGGCAATTACAGCAGTAAAAATATTCAAGTAACAATACAAAATATGGCATGGTATACTACTTCTAATCCTTATGCTATTTACCACGTGGTATACTACTTGCAATGACAACACAATACGTAATAGAGCATTATAATTGGTCGTGAAGGGTAAGGCAAAGTTGTATGCATTTAATTGCTTTATGGTCACTTTCTGCTCTTTGTAATATGGGCATGTTGTATAGATTTGTTTCTAATGTATTATTTTTCTGGTTTTGTATATTTCCCTTTTTCTTGTGACTGTTAAAGTTGCAAAATTAATACTAAAAAGAAAGAAAAATACTTTCCAGTATCTGTTTTGTCATGATATGCATTGAAATAACATTGAGTGTGACAGGCATTATCTAGAGCAGACTGAATGGTGCCACACCTCTGTAAAATGAAGAATTCTGGCTAGTCTATGTGCTATAAACAGGGAAGATAACGCAGAACACACTGATGTTCCACATCATGGCATGCAAGATAAGATCAGAGGGTAGTAGAGCATGGGGTTGGACGTTGGATATAGTATACTGGAGAGACCTTTCCTTGTCAAAACTCACTGCTCAGTTTCAAATACAGTGGAATCCTATTATGGTACAGAAGACAATGAAACTATTGTAAAATAAATTTTATCTTAAACAATATAATCTAAAATGTAATGCTTTAGGAATTTGAAAGTACTTGCCTTCAGTTTAGCCAGCCATTTATTTATCCTGACTCTGTACCACCCATCTTATCCCCATGTATATTTCTGCACTTGGCCCCTCAGCTACAAGATAAGCTGTATTGTTTAAAATGCATTAAATTCACATCTGTGTTATATAATTACATCAAATCAAACTAGGGCTTATATACTGCTAAGATCCCCCACAGGGTTCAGTGTGGTTCACAACAAATTTGGGCAATATTGGGATCCCCTTTCCTGGCTTGAACTCTTAAACCTCCTCTTCTTTGCTCAGCGTTCTGGGGTCTTTATTTGTTCTAATGCATGCTTATTAGATGTTTTATTAGTATTATGCTGACATTGCATTATATCACTGTTATTTGAATTTTGGTACTGTTAAACATGTATATTTTTATACTGTTTCATGGTAGTCCTATTATTAGGTTTTAATTTGCTGCTCTAGGGCCCTGTCTACTAAGGTGCGCTAGCAATTTTTAGCATGTGCTAAAAATTAACGTGCACTAACCATGTAGATGCCCATAGGAATATTATGGGCATCTACACAGTTATCGCAAAAACACTAGCGCGCCCCTAGTGCGGTTTAGTAAACAGGGACCTTATTGTATTTATGTTTATATTTGGTCATTTTTACTATTGTTATGCTGTTAACAAAATTGTAAGTTTTATGTTAAATTATATCTGCTGTGCATCAGTTAATAGATCCCAATAAATAAATAAATAAATAAATCATATTGTTTTTAGTCTTCCTTTTCCCCATCTACTCTTAATGCTGTCTTGAACCAGTGATAATAATTCCAACACCCTGAAGTGGCCTGAAGAGGCACCAAAGGGGCATTTCTCTTTGGCCACACCCCTTTGGCTATGTGCTGTCTTTGGTACAAAAATTTGGTAACATTTTTGATAACATTTGGTATGTGAATTTGTGTCAACGTTTTGTAGTCTTTAGGGCATACAAAAAATATGAACTGGGGGGGAAATGGGGGGGGGGTACACTGGGTGCCGTGAAGCCCCATTTTGCTTAGAACATTTAGGTAGGGATTTGACTGTAAAGGTCAAGATGTTTCCAATTCCCCTGGTACATTCAGGGGCCCATTTACTAAATGGCCACCAATGAGGCCGCTGGTGGCAATTCTGCCTCACCATTTCTGGAGCTATGACAGTAATCAGCGCTGTCTGGTTACCACCGGGTTACCATGGAAACCCTTACCGCCACCTCAATGGGTGGCGGTAAGTGCTCCCCCTCAAATGGTCATGCGGTAAGAATAATCTTACCTCTTGGCCATGTCTAGATTAGGGGCTTCTTACCCGCTGCAGTAAAAAGGGCATTGGCGCGTGGCAAAAATGGCCCCTGCCACTACCGCAGGGCCCTTTTTACCACAGCTTGGTAAAAGGACCCCTCAGAGTCTTTTGTAAAATATGTATAAAGACGTGCAGTAGTGCATGTGTATTTGCCAGTACATAGAATCAAAGTATCCATTTTACAAACCTATCAAGCAGGAAAAGAGCAGCTTCAATTCAGGTCTTTACACATGCAAGCAGAACATCTCCATCTGCAAGCACCTACTTCACAACATGCATGTGTATTTGTAGGCAGGTGTATATATATGTGCTGCATTTTACAGAAGCTGCAATTACAGAAGGAGCCAATCCAGGAAAGAAGCAAGCTAATATTTTCTTCTTTATCTGTGAGGTTATAGTAGGGCACCACAGAGGTTAACACAATTGACTCTTGGTTCCTGGTGGTGACCCCAGGCTCAAAGAATCAGGTAACTGGCACTTGCATGCGCTTTGGAGCAGCTACACAAGCTGATATGGACACTTCTTAAAGTAGACATGTATCCTCACTGCAAAATGGAAATAAATGCATATTCTATGGCCCGCCCACACCACTCCTAAAACACGCCCTCTTAAAAACTCTATATCCTGGCTATCTACACATGTACATAGCAACCTTCTGAAATCAGTGTTTACACTTGTATGCAATCTAAGGGGTCCTTTTACTAAGCTGTGGTAAACGTAGGCCTTAATGTGTCCTTACACAGGTCTTTCCCATGTGCTAAGGTCATTTTTGCCATGGCTGTAAGAACCCTGATTTTCTATTTTTTCTATTAATGCCCATGCGCTAATGTTATCAGTAGTATGTGGCCATTTTTAAAAATTACCACAGAAACACTTACACCTATTTTGTAGATGGTAAGGGCTCCTGCATTATCCTTGCGCCAACCAGATAGCACACGATAATGTAGATGCGTTAGCTGGTTGTTCAGGAACGCCCACTCTCCGCCTCTGACATAACCCTAAAATAAAAAAAAGAAATATTTTTTAGCACATAGCGCATTCAGATTGCAAAGTTACCACATGAAGCCTGAGTGCATTCTGCAGTAACCCGTTTTTCTATGTGCTAAGCCCGCATTAGGGCTTAGTCCGGCCAATATTCAGCCAGCAGTGGACAGTGTTATTTTGTCTGCCTCTGGCACCAAAACCAGAGAGTCAATGTTGGGCCCTGTGCAGGCTTCAGCATTGAATTTTTAGTTTTTAAAAGCCGGCTGGTCTAGCAAATAACATAGGACAGCTATTTATGTGCTAAACATGGATGGTTAGCTTTGAATACTAGGAGCTAACTGGACTCCACCCCTGAAACATCCCTCAGAATGCCCCAATCTTCTTCAGTTAAACTATTCCAAGACATTCCAACCTTCAAAGAATCTATTTTTCTCCTGGATCAGTACATCTTTTAGAAGGCTGCATTGGGAAACTTTTGCCAAATATCTGTTTCTGAGTAGGTCAAAAGAAGTAAATGTCAAACAAAAATCATTAGAACTAAAAATGCAGGGGTAAATCAAAATATAAAATACCAGAACTACAAACTATAACTCAAAATGTTGTTGTTACTGGTAATACATTTATAGAATATAAAACTTTTATTCATACTGCTATACACTTGCATTTAAAATCCATGTTTTTGATCATTAAGGTTGATCAGGCTGGGGTCCCTATTTTCTCCCGGGTGAACTCTGTTCCTCCTGAGGAAACCAGGTGGCAAAATATGAATCTATATTGAGGACAGACTTTAGCCTGAGGATTCAGGTGGTGAAATATGGATCAGTATTGAAGACAGACTTTAGCCTGAGGATTTTATTGCTGATAGCAGAAGATTTGGTGAAACCTTTGGAATTTGAAAGAGGAGAGGGTGGTATCCCATATGGGCTTTCTTCACATAGCCCTGTTCAAGGAGATTTGCTTTTGGATATCCCTGAACAACTGATAAAAATATGGCTTGTTTCAAGCTAATTCAAAACATTGAGGGGTCCTGTTATGAAGCTGCGGCAAAAGAGGGCCTGCGCTAGCATCAGTGCATGTTTTTGATGCACGCTGAGGCCCCCTTTTATCACAGCAGGTAAAAGGCAGGTATCCCTTGCTTAAAGAAATGGCCATGCGGCAAGTGAACCACTTGCCACATGGCCATTTCAAGGGGGAGCACTTACCATCACTCATTGAGGTGGTGGTAAGGGCTCCCATGCTAACCCGGCAGCAGTGGCGTTCCTGGCCTGGATGGCACCCGGGGCGGATCGCTGATGCACTCCCCCCCAGGTGCAGCGCACCCCCCCCCCCCCCCGCTAAATGACACCTCCTCCCCTCCGGCAAAATGACACCCCCCCCGGGTGCATGCCGCTGGGGGGGGGGTGCTGCGGCGCGCGCCTGCTCTGAGTTCGCTAACTTCGCTCGTTCGCTGCAGCTCCCTCTGCCCCGGAACAGGAAGTAACCTGTTCCGGGGCAGAGGGAGCTGCAGCGAACGAGCGAAGATAGCGAACTCGGAGCAGGCGCACGCCGCGACACCCCCCAGCGGTGTGCACCCAGGGTGGACCGCCCCCACCGCCCCCCCTTGGTACGCCATTGCCCGGCAGTAAATGGCATGCACTGGGTGAGGGAACTACTGCTGGGCTGCTGCTGTAACCTGGTGGTCTTCTCTCTTAGTGAGCGCTAAGCCCACCTTGGGCTTACTCTCACTTCATAAAGGGGCCCTTGAATGTGGAAGCACTAACAGTTTGATCTTCACTGATTTGGGAATGTTTTTGTGGACTGTAACATTGCTGTTACGGACTATGTTTAAGTCTTAAGAGACTGATTTATGAGTTTATCTTTAGTGTATTAGATTCCCTCATCTCATCTCCTTAGTTTGATAGTGGATTTTATAGCAGTATGAATAAAAGTTTTGTATATTCTACAAATGTATTACCAATAACAAAACATTTTTGAGACCTAAAAATCATTGACAACATCTTTTTATTGGATTACATACATTGGTGACTAATTCCCAAGAGCTTTGCTCCTTCATCGCATCAATTTCAGTCCAAAAAAATGTATAATTGGTAAATGTATCTTGAATTTGGCACAGTAAAACCTTTCATGATAACAAGTTCTCAGGCTGTCCTTGCAAATGAAAGTCTCTGGTAGGCTAATAGATTTCTCTCCCTGCACCAAAGTGAGGGGAAATGGGATCTAACACCGGTGCAAATAGCAAATAGCAAGAGTAATATAAACATTCACATCCGGCACTCACTGAAGGAGGAAGTCAGACGTTTATCAAAATGAACTGTCCTTAAAGGTTGTGCTCCTAGGTTCACAATGCTTCCAGTGTTCATTAAATATGTTACATTCCTTAATCACAAGTTCCACTCCTATTGGGTGGGGGGGGGGGGGGGGGAATTACAGAAAGAGACACTTTACACACAGGCTTAGACGCACACAAATAAAATAAAAATAAATAAATAAAATTACATGATATAAACCGTTGCAAGAATATCAGTGACGGAAAGCTATGCACTTTTGCATAACACCAAATTTGTAGCTAGTGCAAAATAGGATCCTGAAAAAAGAATTCCATAGTTGTAGGAGAGGTTTGTGGAAGCAATAGTAGAATGAAGCAGTAGCTATGATTTTGTAATAAATACAAGATTGGAAGCTATGTTCGATTCAAATATGTTTGCAAAAAACAGAAAAGGTTCATTTTGGAGGTCTTACAGTTCTATTTACATAAGAAGCAAATATCTGATATTCATAGTTAGAACTACAAAAAAAATGTCTCAACATTAATGACATCTGTATTTACAAAAATTCCCGAACAACCTAGAAAAACTGTATATGCTCTCCTTTTAATACTGAATTAAGAAAATTATCAATATTTACATTTCTTTTCATTTCTTTGATCCAAGGCAACTGTTATTTAAAACAAGGGAAGAGCCTGAATTTAGGGGATTGACAAAACCAAAAATAGCTTGTAACCAGCTCTATGATATCCTCTCTAACTCTTTGTTTATTGAGCTTACCCTGGAGTTTTTTTTCCAATTTCTTGGGGACCCTTTTACAAAGCTGTGGAAAGCACTAATACATGCTTACCACAGCATAAAATGGCTGACCATAGGGCCCTCTGAGGTGTCCTGCAGTAATTTTGGGATGTGTACGTACAACCCATGTGCTAAGAAATAAAATTTATTTTTAGCGCGGGGGCAGAAAGTGGGTGTTTTCTGTGCTAATCAGTTAGGGCCTCTGTTCCCTCTAAGCTGAGGGGGAGTCATCCACCTACAGTCCTGCCAATGGGGGGAAGGGGGAACTGTCACTACCACATTTTCAATTAGTGACGAACAAGGAAGCTCTGCAGGGCTACATGAAAACCTGCCTGTCCTTAGTGATTGAAAACACAATATTGAAGCACTGCCCCCTACTGGCAGCAGTGCAGTTGGAGGACTCCCATTCAGAGGGAACAGTGTTTAGTGAGTGGGCATTGCGATATACTAACCAAATAGTGCAGGTGTAGCATGTGAGACCCTACCACCTACAAAATAGAGAAAATTAGTGCATGACCATTAATATGAAAAATTGGAAAATGGCCATTTTACCCCAGCAGTAAATATGGCCATAGCACATGGGAATGACCCATGTGAGGGCGCACTAAAGCCATTTTTTACCACTGTTTGGTAAAAGGGTCTTTTGTGTGGTTTAATATGATTATGGAGTAAGCTGCCTTAAAATCTGGTCTTAAAACAGGTTAATGCAGGACTTTCCCACATGGTAAGCCCTGACTGAAAGTGATATATATATTTTTTTTTTTGGGGGGGGGCTTTTACTATTGTTTTAATTGCAGGTTGTGCAGGACCGGCTCAAGGGACTGAGGCACCCTGAGTCAACTTTTGCATCAATGCCCCCCACCCCAAACCAAGCATACAATCTGGCATCTTTCCTTCCACTCTTTTCCTCCTGTGGGTGTTCCAGTATCTCCTCCTCTCAAGTCCCCCTCCACCCCATTGATGAGAAAAGGTGTCAGAATCCCAGTTCAGCATCTCTCCTTCTTTCTTCCTTCCCTCCTATCTTGTGGACACTGAACTGCGGGCAGAGGGACAGGAAAGGGGAGGGAGATATGCTAGACTTGGATTTTGACGCCCTTTATCACTGGTGCCCTGGGCCCCACCTGGTCCATAGGTTGAGCTGGCTCTGAGGTTGTATGCTAATATTCCCATTAGCACACAGTACTCACAAAGAATTAACATGGGAGCAGATAGGAGTCACTATGTGCTCCCACGTTAACTCTGCGTTATTTATTTATTTAACACATTTATACCCCACATTTTCCCACTTAGTTGCAGGCTCAATGTGGCTTACACAATACCGTAGAGGCAAGCTCCAGTTCGGTAAAATACAAATACACAATATAGTATTAAGCATATAAGAAACATAAATAAAAGCAACAAAGAAATAAAGAGGGGGTGGTGATAAAAGTCCAATACGGTCCATTGTTTTGCTGTGTCGCAGGAAGTAGAAAGTTAATTTGGGTCAGGGGGGTAGGCTTTCTTAAACAAGTTGGTTTTCAGTGACTTCCTGAAGTTAAGATGGTTGTGGATAGATTTCATGGTTCTGGGCAAAGCGTTCCACAGTTGTGTACTTATGTAAGAAAAGCTGGATGCATAAATTGATTTATAGTCTGGATGATGCAAATTTAAGTAAGTTCGGGATAGACTGGTGCTGTTTCTGGGTGGTAGATCTATAAGGTTCAACATGTATCCAGGAACTTCACTGTAAATAATCCTGTGGACCAGGGTGCAAACCTTGAAGGCAATACATTCCTTAGTGGGAAGCCAATGCAATTTTTCACGAAGGGGTTTGGCACTTTCATATTTTGATTTTCCGAAGATCAGTCTGGCTGCTGTATTCTGTGCAGTCTGAAGTTTCTTAGTTAGTTGTTCTTTACAACCTGCATAAATTCCGTTGCAGTAATCCAAATGGCTTAATACCATTGATTGCATTAGGTTGCGAAATACATCTCGTGGGAAAAAAGGTTTTATACGTTTAAGTTTCCACATTGAGTGGAACATTTTCTTTGTAGTGGAATTTACTTGGCTTTCAAGTGTCAGGTTGCGGTCAATTATGACGCTGAGTAGTTTTAGGCTATCCGAGATAGGGAGGGAGTGGTTTGGGATATTTAAGGTTGTAGGTTTAAACTTATTGTGTTGAGATGATAGGATAAGACAATGAGTCTTTTCAGTGTTTAGTTTCAGTTGGAATGAGTTAGCCCATGCGTCCATTGTGTTCAAACCAATCTTGATTGTACTGGTGATTTCTGTCAGGTCGTGTCTGAAAGTTATCCAGTTACCCTGTACTAATCATAGTGCACTAAGCAGATAAAGCAGAAATACCCACTCTCTGCCCATAACATGCTCCCTTCAAAAAATATTTCTAAAAAATACAGCAAAATATTTTATTTCATTCTGCGGTAACCTATTAGCACACACTAACCATGTGTTAAGAGCTTAACACTCTTTAGTAAAAGGACCCCGTGGTATATTTCTTGGATTTTCATCCTTATGTTTTCTGAATCCAAGGTTCTCTTTCATTCATGTTTCTTGAGTGTACAATAATTAAGGGGCCTTTTAACTAAACAGTGCTAAAAAAATGGCCTGCGATATCCCCAGCATATTTTTTTTCCCACATGCCACTTGTAGTGCTGCAAGGAAATAGCCAATTTTTCTATTTCTACAATGAGATCTGCACACTAATTTTCCCCATTAGCGAGTGGCCATTACCACATGCGGACACCTATATTGTAGGCAGTAAGGGCTCATGCGCTAAATATACCCTAACCAAGACAATGTAGCTGCGCTAACTGATTAGCACAGAACACGCTTGCTCTCGGCCCCAGACCCACCCCCAACACTACGAAATAAAAACTATTTTTTAGTGTATGGGTGTCCCTCGATAGTTTTTGTATGTATGCGCACTACCATGTGTTAGTTAGCATGTGGCAATTTAGCTGCGCTAACCAATTACCCCTGGATTCTATATAGCATGCCTAGAGATCTGCGCCAAAATTGGCATGGATTCTAAAACAATGCGTGCGACTCAATTGGCTCAATAAGCTAATGAGCGCTGACAACAGCACTTAACAAGCAATAATGAGCAGTAATTGGCACTGATTAAAATGTATTTATTTATTTATTTATTCGACACATTTATATCCCACATTATCCCGCTTAGTTGCAGGCTCAATGTGGCTTACACAATACCGTAGAGGTAGACTCCAGTTCAATAATACAAATACATAGTACAGTAGAAAGCATGTAACAAACATCAGTGTAAAACAACAAGGAAATAAAAAGAGGGAAGTTATAGAAATCTAGTACGGTTCACATTTTGTTGTGTCGCATGAAGTGAGAGGTTAATTTGGATCAGGGGGGTAGGCCTTCTTAAACAAGTTGGTTTTCAGTAGTTTCCTGAAGTTAATATGGTTATGGATAGATCTCACGGTTTTGGGCAAAGCGTTCCACAGTTGTGTACTTATGTAAGAAAAACTGGATGCATAAGTTGATTTGTATCTAAGTCCATTACAGTCTGGATAATGCAGATTTAAATATGTTCGGGATAGGCTGGTACTGTTTCTGGCGCATAACTCGCTAAGCGTATTATGTAACAATGTGCGCTGGACTTCTAATATGCGCAGGCAAAAAGAGGTGTGGTTATGGGTGTGGAAATGGGCATTTTGTGGGCGTTCTGAAATTTATGAGCCTACTTATAAAATATGGCCCAATGCGCCTATATCTACGTGGAAGGCTTTATTTAGGCACTGAAATATCAACTAAGCATATTCTATAACTGGCGCCTAAATCTAGGTGCTGATTATAGAATACGCTTAGTCAGCACTGATTTCAGCGCTGATTTTTTAGGCACCATATATAGAATCCCTCCCCTTAGTGCAAAATATGCCTACTCTATGCCCCCATGGATAGTGCAGGATGCCTGAGTGCACCCCTTGATAGTCCATTTTAATCTGCAGAAAGCACCCTTTTCTTAGTAAAGGGACCCACTAATACTTAGGGGCCCTTTTGCTAAAGCTTAGTACTTGTTACTGGAATTAGCGTGCATTAAATGCTAAGGAGCCCATTTTGGACTAGATTCTATACATCCAGTGGCGTAGCTACAGGTGGGCCTGGGTGGGCAAAGGCCTACCCATTCTTGACTCAGACCCACCCTGTCTGAACTCCAAAACAGTTCAGCAGCAGCTGCTTCACTCCCCTCTCCCTCTCCTCCACCCTTGGACTTGGCATTTTCCCCCCTCCCACAGCTCGGCAACACTCCCCCTTCTTGTTCTAAAGCAGCACCTTTCCCAGCAGCAGCAATGAAGTCAGCTGCCTGTGCCAAACTCCCAGTCTCCCCTTTGCAGCATCCTGCCCTCAATGTCACTTCCTGTTTCCTCTGTGGCATAATGCAGTAGAGTGAAGTATGCAGGGCTAGTGCAGGCAGCGGATGTACATCACTGCTGTTGCTGCTGTAGAAAGTACTAAGGTATGGGGGTTGTTTTAGAGAGGGAGGTATTGCTAGGCTACGGGGAGGAGGGAGTTGAGAAATGCTGGATCTGGGGGCAAGGAAGAGGGAGATAGACGCAGGGCAAAAGGGGGGGATTTTGAAAGGCCCACCCATCCAAACTCTGGGCCCACCCAAAATGACAGGGCTGGCTACGCCCCTGTAGATCACTCCTAAAAATCGGCACTGAAACAAAATACGCCTAGGCATATTCTATAAAGTATGCCTACATTTATCCTAAATTTCCATGCGGTTTATAGAATACACTGAGCACCTGTTCACATGACTAAATTTAGTTTGGGCAGTTACGCCAAGTAAGGCTTGGTATAAATGCTGATGCCTACAAACACACGGACCGAGTGTATTCTATAACCATGCGCATAGATTTTAGAAATGTCTACGATCCACCCATAGCCATGCCCCCTTTTCAACTATGCAACTTAGAATATACACACATCACATTACAGAATACACTCAGACAGTTCTGTGCGTAAATTCTAATTAAGGCCAATTAGTGCCAATAATTGCTTATTAAGTGGCAATTATCAGCACCGATTGTCTTGTTAACTAATTAAATTGCGTGTGCAATTACAGAATACACCTGGATTTACGTGCACAATTTCAGTTGCTCTATATAGAGTCCGGGGGAAAATACTTTCAAAAAGGATGAAACAGATTGTAAACAATAAGGGTACTTTAAAATCAAAAGCTTCCAAAGTGTGTGTCTGTTTTTTTTGTTTGGTTGTTTGTTTGGTTACTAAGCATATTTGCTCTATGACAGTCTGTGATGACATCTCCCGGAGCTCAAATCATACTCATTACCTGGAGTATGTGAACTCATTCTATGGAATCTGGCTCTGCAGGTGTTCATATTGTGTGCTCTCTTGGACTTTAAGCCCTACCCAACATAAAATTCTCTGTCAGCACACAGGAGCTCAGCCAGGTAGCCAACTCCACCCTTTACTGCTATATGCTTGGTTTCTGTGGCTTTTACAGTACACCTTTAATGCTATTATTTGAAAGTCATGTAGATGTTTTTGCAATGAATCACAACTGAGTCATTCTACTACAGGAAGAGTCCTGACAAGACAAAGAACCACTAATGGTCATGAGTAACAACATTGTCACAATGACCTTTTCACCTAACCTGAGCAGATAAAGTTATGAAAAAGTGGTGAAAAATGAAGACAAATTATTTATAATATTTATATGGTAAAGTGGGAGAACGCTTGGTATGCTAACACCCAGTCAGATAGATCGATCCCTAAGCTCCGTTCACAATAAGTATCTGAAATGCTTCAGTAGATTTAAGGGTGCTTACAGTCTGAGGGGTCCATTTACTAAGCTGCGGTAAAAAGGGGCCTGCGCTAGCGCCAGTATGTGTTTTTGACAGTCGCTGATGCCCCATTTTACCGCAGCGGGTAACAGGCTGTCTTTTTTTCTCAACAAGAAATGGCTGTGAGGTAAGTGAATCACTTACCGTACGGTCATTTCGGGGGGAAGAGGAGCACTTACTGCTACCCATTGAGGTGATGGTAAGGACTCCCATGCTAACCTAGCGGTAACCGGGCAGTCTACCGCCGGGTAAACACAAGCACTACAAAAAATAGAAAATTATTAGTGGGTCCCTTTACTAAGAAAAGGGTGCTTTCTGCAGATTAAAATGGACTATCAAGGGGTGCACTCAGGCATCCTGCACTATCCATGGGGGCATAGAGTAGGCATATTTTGCACTAAGGGGGGGGATTCTATATATGGTGCCTAAAAAATCAGCATGCACTCGAGGCAGCTACTGGAATTGGTGACTCCCCCTTGACAAAGTTAGTACGAAACGGGGACCTGTCGGGGTGTTGAGCGCACCAACCTGCTCAAGTTAAGTGCTGCATAAACTTTGTTGATTACGATTGGATAAAGAGAGATATAGTAATATAAGATATAAGCAAGTTAATAGGAAAGGTTGGTGGAGGTCAAGTCAATGATTAGATCATATACACGGATGATACACTCAGCTACTGAGTGAGAAAATCACTATTTTCGTGTGACATATATGAGACTACTCCACTTTATATACAGAAAAAGCAAGAAAAAGCAAAAAAAAAGCAAAAAACATACTTGTATTCATGTGTGTTTGAATATTTTGTTATATATTTCTAGGATAAGCAGCATAAAATGTGTTTTACTCTTTTGGGATCTTGCCAGGTACTTGTGTCCTGGATTGGCCCCTGTTGGAAACAGGATACTGGGCTTTATGGTTTTTGCTTTGTCTCAGTATGGCAATGCTTATGTTCTTAAGCCCCCTTAAACCTACTTAGCCAGCCAAATATTTTTCTGCATAGAGCATTAACTCCTGACCTCCTTTCATATTGAATGGGTATGCTCAGGTAATGCTTTGTTGTTCCTTTATAAAACGCTGCTTCTCTGTTTGGAGAAGTAGGAAGAAATGAAATTGAGATGGCCAAACCCCACTTCTCTGTACAGCACCAGTGACAGAGATTTTGAGGAATCTCAAATTTCCTTCCCCAACTGCTACCAAAATAAAATACAGTTTTTGAATATGTATTTGTGGCGTGTTTCTTGGCATGCTCTCCTGTTCAACAATACACAAATACTGAACATATGAGTGAGATTGAAGAGACAATGGAAAACTGGATGAGGCCCAACTGTTCGCAGGAAAGAAAATTCAAAAAGGAAAGTGTACACGTGTGTGAATGTGTGTATGAGAGAGTTTAAATGTGAGACATGGTGATCATAAACGTATACACGAGGTGATCTCCTTAACCAAATTAATATCAATCTAGAGGCCTTTTCCTCTGTTTTTCAGTCAGACCTTTTGATGCATATTATTTTGAATCTCCTAAATTTTCTAGATTGAGACATGGTGATCATGACATGGGGGAGGAGGTTAGAGTTTAGGATGAAGATTAGTGATTAACATTGGAAAACCAGAACAGGAATGAAATAAGTTAGGGGCCTTTTTACTAAGCTGCAGTAAAAGGGGGCCTGCGCTAGCATGTGTTTTTGATGCACGCTGAGGCCCCCTTTTACCACAGTGGGTAAAAGGCTGTCTTTTTTTTTTTTTTTAAGGAAAAGAAATGGCCCTGTGGTAAGTGAAACACTTATTGCACGACCATTTTAGGAAGGAGTCCTTACTGCCACTCATTGAGATGGTGGTAGGGGATCCTGCGCTTACCTGACAGTAACTAGGTAATGATTACCGCCGGGTAAGCCCTGGTGCTACAAAAATAGAAGATATTCTTGTAGCGCTGGAAATGGCACTCTGGGGGAGGGAACTACCACCGGGCTCCTGCGGTAGTTCTGGATTGGCGAGTGGCAAGCCCATTGCTGTGCACCAACCCTTTAGTAAAATGGTCTGCGTGAAAGAGGGAGGAGACGTGTGAGAGAGCTCAGCAGGTGAAATGACCAGGGAAAATTGTAATTAGGTTGTAAAGGAGAAGGAAATGTAAACGTAAGTTTAAGTGAGCAAGGTCTCTGTACATCAAGGATGACTGAGAGCAGGGAGGGAGAAGATCACTGCGCAGCAGATACAGTTGAAGAGAGAATCATGGAAAAGAGTGAAGGGTACATGAATGAGTGGTAGTATGAAGGGTAACGGTGTAAAAGAGACAAGTGCATAAAGGTGGAGCATGATTGGTTAAAGAGGAAAAGGGAGACCTTGGGGTGAGGAATGCAGACAGGAAAAGCAAAGCAAGATAATAACACTAAGGGGTCCTTGTACAAAGGCGCGCTGAAAAGTGACTTGCGGTAGTGTAGGTGTGGGTTTTGTGCGCACGCCAATCCATTTTTCAGCATGCCTAAAACCCACGACCTTATCAGCAATCATAGACCTAGCGGTAAAGAATTTGGGCGGTAAGGACCTATGCATAGCGGATGCACACCAAAAATGAAATTACCGCAAGAGCCACGTGGTAGTCGGGCGGTAAGTCTATTTTGGTGCGTGTTGGGCACGCGTAGATGCTTATGTGTCTTAGTAAAAGGGGCCCTAAAAGAGGACAGTCTAAAGGAGAAGGAAGAATAGCAGTGAACCGCTGAAGAACCTGAACAAAAAGGACAATTTGAAAATTTGAGCGGGGATGAAATTCAAAAGCCAATACCCTGTCTCTGTTTGTTGCACATCATATTTAACATGTACCAAATACCTGAACTTTCAGCATATCAGGGTCTCAGTCTTACAGAAGTTGAAAATAAGAAATTTAAATGAAAAGTAATGCCTTCGCCGCCATAATTCATCAACAGGTGGCAGTACTGACATGCTTCACATATTCACCTGTTCTTTGAAATCTCTTCCTTCAGTTGGTGAGAAGTGTCTACTTGAAGAGGCTATTTTGCTATTGCTTGTGAAATGGAAGCATGCAGTGAACCGTCAGTGTGATTTAAACAACATGCCGTAGAGGGGCATAATCGAATGGAAACGCCTATCTCCATGGGCGTTTATCTCCAAGAACAGGTCCGTGAAGGGGCGGGTCGAACCGTATTTTCGAAAAAATGGACATTTTTGAGCTGGGCGTTTGTTTTTTTTAGCAATAATGGAAAGAAAAAACACCCAGCTCAAAAACGTCCTAATCCGAGCCATTTGGTCGTGGGAGGGGCCAGGATTCGTAGTACACTGGCCCCCCTGATATGCCAGGACACCAACTGGGCACCCTAGGTCAGTGCGGTGGACTTCAGAAAAAGCTCCCACATGCATAGCTCCCTTACCACGGGTGCTGAGCCCCCTACCCCCTCCCCCAAAACCCACTACCCATAAATGTACAACACTACCATAGCTCTTAGGGGTGAAGGGGGCACCTACATGTGGGTACAGTGGGTTTTGGAGGCCTCCCATTTACCAGCACAAGTGTTACAGGTAGGGGGGGATGGGCCTGGGTCCACCTGGGTGAAGTGCACTGCAGTACCCACTAAAAGTGCTCCAGGGACCTGCATACACGCAGGCCTCTAGGACTGGTTGCTGCTGTATATCATTGGCACACCAGTTTACACATGAAGACTAATCTCTCCGAAAACGTCCTTTATTGGAATAACCGCCTTTACTCACAGTTAACTGCAGATCAGAGGTTGTGCCCCACTGGTAACGAGTCTCCCTGGTACTGAGATGAGCAGTAGGTCAGAGCTGGCAGAATGCTGTACAATGCCCTCTTTCAGTCACATTCAAGGTAAGAACTAAGTTCTGTAACGTGGCTAACACAGGAAAGGGAACTAAAACTGGCTTACAAAAATGGCCACTACCGCATGGACTACAACAGGAAACACAACAGGGCACACTCTGACCCAGTAGGCAGGGGGAAAAGCACCATGGGAGAAAAGCCTACCAACTATCAACATCGTGAGACTGTAACACAAGCTAATGACATCACGGAGCCCAATACCCTACACCCACTACAATGCAATGCTGATGTGACCCTGTAGTGCAACCGAGAGCCACATCTGACCCAGGGAAAGGCTGTGACAGGATCGAACACATTCTGCTGTCATGGAGGTGGGTACGGCATTTGAGGCTGGCATACAGGCTGGAAAAAAAGTTTGTAAAGTGGGGTTTTTTTGGTGGGAGGGGGTTAGTGAGCACTGGGGGAGTCCAGGGAGGTCATCCCCGATTCCCTCCAGTGGTCATCTGGGCAGTTGGGGCACTTTTGTGGGACTTGTTCGTGAAAAAACGGGTCCAAAAAAAGTGACCCAAAATCGCGGTATAAACGCCTTTTTTTTTTTTTCGATTATCAGCTAAAGACGCCCATCTCTCCTCGGCTGATAACCAGTCCCCAGTTCCGCCTCCACCATGCCTCCGACACGCCCTCGTCAACTTTAGTCGTTGCCACGACGGAGTGCAGTTGGAAACGCCCAAAATCGGCTTTCGATTTGGGCGCCTTTGCAAGAAACACGCCCATCTCCCGATTTGGGTTGAAATATAGGCGTTTTTCTCTTTCGATTATAAGCTGGATAATGGAATTTGGAGTCTTTCCAATTAAAATTCACCACTGAATGCAGGTTGTTTATGGTGATGACTGTGCTGATATGTGTACTGCATTACTAGGCCAAAAATTGTAAGGATTGTGGACTGGAAAGGGTTCATTTTTGTGATCAAAAATTAAGTGGATGACCCATGACAGCAACAGATAAGTCTCTCTCAAGATGAACTCGTAAAGGACAATTGGAGGATCACTCAAAGCATTACATTACAACTCTGAAAACGTTGAAAGAATAATTGTGAAGAGTTTGGAAGTGCAAGAAGGAAATTTTGTTGCAACATGCCAAGTTTCAAGCATTATTCTCTGTTTTTTATTCATTACAATATCTTCATTTAAGGAAAAGCTATGGAAGTGGAGGCATTACTTTTCAGTTAACCCGCGTAGCATTGCAACTTTAATATTTTTTGTAAAGCAGGACATGCAAAGTAATAAACATTATATTCTATTAGTGAAAAACCAGAGTTAAAAGGTTTCAAAGATAAAACAATAAAAATGTATTGCATTGTTACTTATACTGTAATTATTTACACAGGACTATCCTCATGCCATCTTCAACAGGCTGAAGCATGAGTCACCCTCAAACAAAGGTAAATTATTTAACCACAATGACCGTTAGAGACATTATCATCATATCTGGTTTAAAGACCTGTTGTAAACCTACAACCACCTGGTAAATTAAACAGACCAATGGTAAGCCTAGCCAAAAATAATCTGAGCTAAAGCATAATTAAGAATTTAATAAGGATTATCAACTGTTAAGTGGTGTAGGCAAGTCTGACTAGATAAGCTATTGCCAGTTACTGTTCCACCCTAACCTTTCATTATATTCATGGGAGTGAGACTATATTTTTTGGCAGTGAGAAAATTGAACAAGTTTCAAATTCCCATTTAATGGCTATAATCTATCTTTTTTAAAAACAGTATCCCAGTGAGTGGTTTCCTTTCAAAATGTGTGTGAGATGAAAAAATGTATTTTAATTCTGTCTGATTTGTCAGCAGCACTTCTGGCTGTTATACTGCTTATGTTTTCCAAGTTTTCAGTTAGCACCAGGATTTGGAGACACCCTGCAGGCATGGGAGCAGCCAGAAAAATAAAGAGCCTACAGACTTCTTTGAGCAAGGTGAATGGAGGCATAAAATTGTGCATTCCCGCAGAAAAGGTTTTTTTTTTAAACATATTGAGAAGGCAGAGAGATATAGAGGGGGTCAATGGGATTTTTACCTGCAGGGTTCACTCACACCACCTTTGGAGCATTACACAGTGATATGAAGTAGAGGAAATCATTCTAGGTGCCAGGTAAGGTAGTGGCTACCATGTTAGGCCACATGCAACACTATACCAAGGGCTAAGTGAGCAGTGCAGCTGCACAGAGTGCTAATATGGAGGGGTGCAAAAAAATGCTCCCATTCTACCTTCACCTCTCATTGGTGGTGGCGAAAGGGGTCAGAGGAGGAGGCACATGTGGACAAGTTGCACAGGACACAACTATAACTTGGTATAGTTCTGACTGCTTGAATGCACAGAAATAAAGGTTATCAAATAAAAACAAAAACAAAAAAAAACAGGGGGTGTTGATATTCAAAGTGCTTATATAGTCAGCATCAGGTGCCGACTGCATAAGCAAGGCTAGCCCTACCAATAGATGGACCAGGCATCCACCTAGGGTAGCAGCATTGGGGGGAGGGGGTAGAGGAGCAGAAGTTCAACATTAAATCTTGACTCCACCCTCCTTTTCTCCTCCCCCTGCTCGTGCTGCTACCCTCCCTCTTCTGGGCTGAAGGAACACGTGGATTCAGCACCAGTGCAGGGTCTTTTAACACAAGGACATGCATGAACACTGCCACGTCCTACTTCTCCCCTCCCCTTTCAGGAACTCTTGTATCAGAGGGGAGATGGGACACATCAGTGTTCAAGCAGGGCCTGTGGTTAATGACCCTGTGCTGATGCTGAATCCTCTTGTCTCTTTGGCAGAAGGAGTAGCATTGCAGGAGGAAGGAAAGAGGGGGAGTAGCAAAACTTATGTAATGAGCGATATATCAAGTCAATAAATCCATTACATCCAAATCCAAAAAACTCTAGTTGGTTACTTTTTTTTTTTTTTTTGCTTCACCCTGTATATACATTAGAGAGTTTGTTTTTTCTTTATATAGGGACCTCTAATGGCTCTATCAGATTAAGGAGTTGATATTGTCTAAAAAAATAAAATGGGAACTTTTCAGGTTAGGAAGGGCCCTGAAGTAGGAGGGAATTTGCCAAAAAAGGAGGGCAATTAGTGTAGTTCAAGGACATAATCTTGATGCTGGTTGGCTGTCTAAACCACTGCACCAATAGCATCTTGTCTATGGCAAAGGTCATAAGAAGTCACAGGAGAAAGAAAGAGCTCTTACAGAGTCAGAGAGCCTGTGCTGCAGTTTCTAGCAATGAAGATATTTGACTGGTGTTTGAGGAGGAGAAGAGGTTTCCTTTTTTGTTTTAGAAAGTCCCAGGAGCTGGCCCTGAAGTTTTGGAGCAGAGGGGCCTAAGAAGTACAGTTACTCTGCCTCAGTGGTAGAGATAAAGCTAGACTGAATTTTGACTTCTAATATAGGGCTCCTTTTACAAAGCGGCACTACCGATTAGCAGCATGCTGAAAGCAAAGAAGCTTATTCAATGCCCGTGGGCTCCTCTGCATTCAGTGCACGCTAATCGGTGGTGGCGCTTTGTAAAAGGAGCCCATAGTATGTTGCGCATTGTCTACAAATTTTCTACTTGTTCAAGTATTTAAAAAAAAAAAAAAAAAGATTCCTAAATCTGTGCCCTATTTTCAACTAAATTTAGGAGTGTAAGATTAGCTCAAGTTATTCTGCAGCAAAGCCCATAAGAATAAAATGGACCCTGCTACAGATAACTCAAGCTAATCTTTAGTAAAAGACCCCCTAAATTTTCAGTTGAAAATTCATCTTTGAGTTCTTTCCGTATTCAAAGATAGTCTATGTGCTTGCAACCAAGCATTAACTGTCTGCAAACACAAAGTAATGAAATGAAAAAATGAAGAGTAGAGTGACATGATTTTGCAATAGGTATAAAAGTGCAAATCGTCGGCATATATTCAAAAATTAACATCCAAGCAAGAAAAAACTTTGAAAATAAGTAACATGTACATTGGTGATAAAGTGGAGCTCTGAGGCACACCAGTCAGAATTTCTATCACTTTGAACTATTCATTCTGAAATCGTTGGTTTGTCAAAAAAAACAACTGAACCAAAACACTTGGCCAGTGATACCTAGAGATTTCAATACAATAAGAATTTGTGGTTGATGGTGTCAAACGTGACAGAAATAGTTATTCCATACCACAATCAAATCCAGCAAGTATCAATTCAAACCGTTATTAATAAGGTCTCAGTTCCATATTTTGGATGGAAACCAAATTGTTGACAATGCACAATATCATGTTAATCTAGGAAATCTGGTAACTGAGTCAAAATTACTTTCTCAAGGACCTTAGAAACAAATGGTTATGATAAGATGGGATGAAAATTACCAACAATTATAGGATCAAATTTTCAAATTCTTCAAAAGAGGATGAACAGAAGCCTCCCTCAAAAAATTGGGAGCAAAGCCACTTTCCAATCATTTATTAATTAAGGGACTTTTTACCAAGCTGTGGTAAAAGGGGACCTGTGGATGCGTCGAGGTCCTCTTTTACAACAGTGGGTAAAAGGGGAAGTAAATGGCCATGTGCAAAGTCAGCACATTGGTGTGTGGCCATTTAAGAGCTCTCATGCTAACCCAGTGGTAATTGGGCAGTGCACAGCACTGCTGATTACCACTGGGTAAGATTCTGGTGCTAGAAAAAAAAGGTTCCTAGCGCCAAAAATGGCACACGGCAGAAGCCGGAAATATCGCTAGCCTCCTGAGCGAGACTGGCAGCACAGCGGATTTGCTGCGTGCCATTGCTGCAGTAGCACTATCGCGGCTTGATAAAGGGATCCCTAAAATAACTACGGATTCAGTAATGTCAGTACGAACAAACTTCATAACTGAAGTAGAACAAGCATCTAGGGGTCCTTTTACTAAGGTGCACTGAAAAATGGCCTGCGGGAGTGTAGGCACGTGTTTTGGGCAAGCAACAGATCCATTTTCTAGCATGCGTGCAAAAAATGCCTTTTTAAAATTTTTGCCAAAAATGGATGTGCTGCAAAATTAAAATTGGCGCACGTCCATTTTGGGTCTGAGACCTTACCGCCAGCCATTGACCTAGCGGTAAGGTCTCACGCAGTAACTGGGCGGTAATGACCTACGCGTGTCAAATACCACTTGGCACACGTAGCGGATGTACACCAGAAAATAAAAATTATTTTTTGGACTTGCATATCGGAGGTGCGCCAGAAATGCAATTACCGCAAGAGCCACGTGGTAGCCAGGTGGTAACTCTAAATTGGCATGCATCGGGCATGCATAGATGCTTACGTGGCTTAGTAAAAGGGCCCCCTAAAGAGCAAAAGGTATTATTTAATGATGCAACACTTTGATTAACTTGTAATGGTGTAACTAGTGAAAACAAGTTCTACTGTACTCCATCAGCGAAGGTTTCACAAACTAGTAACAGTGCTGAATTTAAAGAGAATATCATTCACTTTCTTTTGGAAAGTGTCAGAAAATTGTTGACCAGTATCAGCAACAAAAGATTTGTTCTGAGTTCATTTTTTTGCAAATGAAAAAAAGTTCTTTAGCATTCAAAGGGTTAGTTTCAAACTTCTTATTAAAATATGCCTTCTTTGTATGTAAACTCAAGCTCTAATAATTGATAGGATTCTAAATTCTGTCTAGCTTTCTCCTTCCTCCAAAGTCATTTAGGTCTTCTTTTACTAAGCCACGCTAGGGATTCCCGAACTGAATGGGCTTCCTCTTATTTGCCGTACCAGGAATCGCTAGCGATGCTTAGTAAAAGAGGTCCTTAGTTTTTCTAACTTCTCTCTTCTTATCTCTTAACTCAGAAGAGAACCAAAAAGAATAATGCAGTCTAATCCGTCTCTTCTCAAACTAGCGTACAATTTGATCTAGAACTGTTCCTAAGGAGGAATTCCAAAGAGTAACAGCTTCTTCAATGGGTAGATTATTAATTCTCTCAAGAGTAGGGCATCAGTTAGATTTGAAAAGATTCATATCATAGGCAGGATGAACCAATTTGAAGAAAAAGAATTACGAGCTTGCTTTGAAGAATAAAATATCAGATTAAACAACAAGACAATGATCAGACCAAGGTATCTTTTTTACCACAATACCATGATCTGATAATAATAAATGAACTTTTCCATAAAATATCAAATTTAAAGTGTTGCCTTCATTGATGGGTGGGCTCAGTAATCAACTGTTTTTTTTATTTTCATTTTGCTCACACCTTTTTCAGTAGTAGCTCAAGGTGAGTTATATCCAAGTACACTGGATATTTCTCTGTCCCAGGAGGGCTCACAATCTAAGTTTGTAACTGAGGCAATGGAGAGTTAAGTGACTTGCCCAAGATCACAAGGAGCAGCAGTGGGCTTTGAACAGGCCACCTCTGGATAGTAAGACTGGTGCTCTAGACACCAGGCCACTCCTCCACTCCACTCTGTTGCCATCCTAATGAAGAAAACCATCAATAAAATCAGAAGCAATCCTGTCCTGATCACCTAAATTCACATGTAAATTAAAATCTCCAATAATAGACATATTTTTCCAGTGAATAATCTTGTGCAACTAGTGCCTCAGTCAAAAGAGATTAGATAGCATACAGTTAACCAGGCTTACAATAAACAAGTAAAATATTCCATTTTGTATAACAATACCTACTACTTCAGAATCATCTGAAATAAATTATTTTCTTTGGGAGACCACCTTGCTTTAGACTTCTGGGTTGTGAAAAAGCTGATTTAAAACAATAGTATCAGCAACTGATGACCAACTCTCTGTAATACATACATAATAGCCAGCTTATAAGCTAATAAAAAAGTCATAAATCACACATTTTTCACAGTTCTGGCATTGATGAGTGCACATTTAAGAGATATTTTAAAAATCTATGCAGATAGCCTAATCCATTGTAAAAGAAATAAATGCTCAGGTCTCTGAAATCCATATGTCCAAAGGAGACTCAATGCTACTCATCACATCTTTGTTTACTTTTAATAGCAACAGTCCTACCCACTGCAAAATCCAGATGATAAAGTTCATATATTTTTTGCTGCAGTCTCCAGGTGGATTTCCAAAGAACCCAAGACACAGCACCAAGATCTACATACTAAGGGCCAATATTATCAAGACTCCTGACACAAGCAGAAATGCCGAAACATGGCGGCACCATGTCAAGTCAAGTAGCGTCAAGCCCTTGTGATTGTGCATCTATATTAAAGACATTTTAACCGTCAATGTGTTGGAAGGTTCATCTAACCCCACACTTTCTGTTGTTTGTATGTTTTCATAGTGGATTCTTTGTGCCTCCACCTTGTGTGGTGTTCTTGGCCTATGTAGCTCCCGTGCCATATATTAGGTCCTAGAGAGCATGAACCCCTGTCCTAGTGGTCCTGGAGAGATCTTAACATGCTTTAGTAGGAGTATGTTGGACTAAAGTTGGATTTTCACACATGAAAAGACATATGTGGGCAGCTGCAGTGAAGGGAGTTAAGGCATGGTTGGAAAGAGATTCCCAAGACTCTAGTGAAGCCCTAAGCTCCTGGGAGGAAGATGAGTTATCCCATGTGCAGAGAAGTTCCACCTGGTGAGGAAAAGAGCTCCTCTGAACTTTTAAAAACACCCCTTTTCGTCAGCTTCCAGTAGAAACTTCCTCTCTCTCTCTGTAGAACATAAATAAGGACCTGACCCCAAAGTTGGATTACGTCCAACTGATGCCCTAAGCACAGCCCAACAATAGTGCCCTTGGCTGAGTAAGTGCTGAGAAATATCATTATTGTATAAAACAAAATATCATATTTATAATGACGAGAAAAACACTGAAATTCATGTTGGATAATGGGTGTGGCAGACAACAGTGAAACTCTGTGGTTCCCCCCCCCCTTTCCTTGCTGCCTTAAGCACCAGCTTATTTTGATTGACGGTTAATCCAGGGCTGCAAGTCCCACTGTCCTACACACCATCCTAGCAGTTGATTACACTATACAATCAGTACAATTTATTAAATTCTATTTGCATTTCACACTTTATTTCATATATAAAGTTATTGCAACATATCTTTTGCTGAGTCACTTGAGGCATGGAAGTACGTCAAGTAAGAATTCTATTTCATATTAACTTTGCAGTTTAACACCAGGAATATCTAAGACCTTCATGATGTTTCAGTTGTTCGTACTTTGCCCAGGCATAGTTGAACCTTAGGATAAAGCTCTGGCATAAAATTCTGTGGTGGAATTGACTGAAGCTGAAAGAAACAGCGAAGCAACATTTTTCAGATCTGATGGGTATGGATTTAATATGGAGGACCAAGTTTTAGGCGGAAATGGGAAGACAAACAAGACAATTGCCATTATGTTTCCTCTTAATTTCATTACATAGATCTAAAAAAGGCAATCAGTTTGTTTTATGCCCCCAGGATAATAGTTAATATTACTTAAAACAACCTAAGTTGTCCTTAACAAACACCCATCCCTTCCCCTCCCCTTTCTCTGCTAATAAACAGTAAAAAAAATGCCAACATTTCATGTGCTTCATCCATTGCTTTGGAATTGCTATAAAACTCACCAGAATCTAAAATGATTAAACTAATGCTTGTCTTAAAAGGTTGGATGACACATAATTATGTTAATGAAAAGTTTCAAACCATGTGTATGTCTTTCATACTTATTGAATGTAATCAACCCACTGTTTAAATAGTACTCAAGAAAATCAGGTAATTTCACTGCAAGGCAAAATGAAAAGACTAGCTGCAAATTGCATCTTTTTACAGAGATTAAGCACTTTCTGGTAAAGAAAACACATTACAGAAAGCAATTAAATTCTATTAATTGTATTGCTATGTTTCCATAAATGCAAATTGGGCCCGTCACTTTGTATTTCCATGCTGCTGCTGCTGCTGCTGCTGTTTTCATTTCAGGGTAAAGGGAATGGTCTCAAGTAAAATATTCCCTTCTTTCTCTGCATACAGGAATCAGCACACAGTAATCTTGCATAAATGGCATGTTAACGCTGGCTTTAGTTTTGAGCATTGGTCTCTTTGATCCTAGGACTAAATAATATGCAGCTCTGGGAATGATCCACTCTGTTTAGAGCTAAAGAATGACACTGTATTATTTAGGACAGGCTGATTCACCTTGGTTTAAGCCATTGCATAGATGCAGGTAAAACAGACGGATTACATCTCTGTGCATGCAGTGGGATAAAATCCAAACTCTAGATGCATAGAGGGCTGCAGGGTAGGTGTTAACATGAGTGCTAAAGATGGCCACAAATTGTATTGAAATGTATTTAAATGGATGTTAATGAGGTCAGTAAGGATTCCCTTGCAATGCACAGACTGGAGCTCTAATGACAAAATTGACCACCAGGTCAGGGCAGTGTAGAAGGTTTTCAGAAGATTTCTTGTCAAATTTCATACTGAACTGTGGGTTTTATCTTCTTTTACAAGCAGAAGGAAGCCTGTATAAGTTTTAAACGCAGATAGGGGCCCTTTTACTAAGGCGCATAGGTGCCTATCAGGCTTATTTTCGAAAGAGAAGGGCGCCCATCTTTTGACACAAATAGCAAAATGGAGGTCCTTCTCACAGGGTCGCCCAAATCGGCATAATCGAAAGCCAATTTTGGGCATCCTCAACTGCTTTACGTCGCGGGGATGACCAAAGTTCATGGGGGCGTGTCAGAAGCGTAGCGAAGGCGGGACTGGGGCGTGCCTAACACATGGGCGTCCTCGACCCATAATGGAAAAAAAGGGCATCCCTGACGAACACTTGGACGACTTTACCTGGTCCTTTTTTTCTTACGACCAAGCCACAAAAATGTGCCCTAAATGACCAGATGACCACCGGAGGGAATTGGGGACTACTCCCCCAGTAGTCACTAATCCCCTCTCACCCTCAAAAAAAAATTTAATATTTTTTCCAGCCTCTATGCCAGCCTCAAATATCATACCCAGCTCCATGACAGCAGTATGCAAGTCCCTGGAGCAGTTTTAGTGGGTGCAGTGCACTTCAGACAGGCGGACCCAGGCCCATCCCCCCCCCACCTGTTACACTTGTGGTGGTAAATGCGAGCCCTTCAAACCCACCAGAAACCCACTGTACCCACATGTATGTGCCCCCCTTTACCAGTAAGGGCTATGGTAGTGGTGTACAGTTGTGGGGAGTGGATTTTGGGGGGCTCAGCACACAAGGTAAGGGAGCTATGCACCTGGGAGCAATTTCTGAAGTCCACTGCAGTGCCCCCTAGGGTGCCCGGTTGATGTCTTGGCATGTGAGGGGGACCAGTGCACTATGAATGCTGGCTCCTCCCATGACCAAATGGCTTGGATTTGGTCGTTTCTGAGATGGGTGTCCTCGGTTTCCATTATCGCCGAAAATTGGGGACGAACATCTGTAAGGACGACCATCTCTAAGGTTGACCTAAATTTCGCAATTTGGGCGTCCCCGACCGTATTATCGAAAGATGGACGCCCATCTTATTTCGATAATAAGGGTTTCTCCGCCCCTTTGCCATGACGTCCTGTGAGGACGTCCTCAGGAAAACTTTGGCGCCCCTTTCGATTATGCCCCTCCATGTGTCCAACATATGTCAAATTGGAGCTACTGCCCAACTACTGCGTGTACAAAACACACAGTAGAAATTTTCTACCGTGTGGTGCTTACCTGGCGGTAATCAGCAGTGTGCGCACGCTGACGATTACCGTCCGGTTAACATGCGGGACCTTACCGCTAAGTCAATGGGTGAGGGTAAGGCCTCAGGCTAAAAATGGATGTTTTAATTTTGCCGCACATCCATCTTCAGCCACAAAAAACAGCCTTTTTTGCAGGCACGCTGAAAAATGGACCTACGCATGTCCAAAACACATGCCTACACCAGCGCTGGCCATTTTTCAGCAAGCCTTAGTAAAAGGGCCCCATAGTAAGAAACAAGCATGTGCATGTGTTTGAACAAACCCGAAAGAGAAAGCACACATCGGCACGTGTTCTTCTGCACCTAGACATGAGCCTTTCAAAATTTTCAAGAGCAAACAATTTTTGAAAGCCCAAAAGAACAGATACTGATTTGTGCACTCTTCTGGTTTTGCCTGGGAATGTGCACAAAGAGGCACACTTGCCACAAAAACTTAGGGGCCCTTTTACTAAACCGCAAAAGTGCCTACGCGCAGGACCGCCTACGCGCAGGGGGGAAACATTCCCCGGGTCTGGGCCTCCAAGGGGGGCCCGGCGCCGGGGTCTCTCTCTCTCTCCTGCTCCTGACGGGACATTGGAGATCATGTCATGACAGGAGTAGGAGAGAGAAAACTCCAGCGCCAGGCCCCCCTTGGAGGCTGGGGAGGACCTGGAGGAACAGACACAGCAGGCTGCTCTTCTTCACAGTCTGCCGCATTGCCTTCCCCTGCGCCTGCTTTTCCCCTCAGGCAATGCATGCATGATCTGAGAGAAAAAGCAGCCACAGGGGAAGACCACGCAGCAGAAGGAAGAAGAGTAGCGCTGGAGAACTCTTCTACTGGCTGGGCCTTGGGATCCCCGCCAGCCAAGGTACTCAGGGTGCAGCAGCGATTGGGGAGGGTGGGGTGTCAGATCCTGGAGGGGGCCCGGCAGTGACAATGATCCTGGGGGCCTTGCCCCATACCCAGCTTAGTCTCTCAGCAGCCCTACCTACACAGACCCAACGCACGCCAATTCTGAGTTACTGCCTGGCTACCATGTGGCCCTTGTGGTAATTTCATTTTTAGCGTGCGTCCACTATGCGCATCCCAAAATTTTTTTTAATTTCCTGGCATGTGTCAGCTACGCGCACCAAGTGGCATTTGACACGGGTAGGTCATTACGGCCCGGTTACCATGTGAGTCTTTACTGCTAGGTCAATGGCTGGTGGTAAGGTCTCAGACCCAAAATGGATGCACGGCAATTTTCATTTTGCCACATGTCCATTTTTGGTAAAAATTTAAAAAAGGCATTCTTTACAGGTGTTCTGAAAAGTGATTCTACCGCATCCAAAACCCGCGCCTACACTACCGCAAGCCATTTTCAGCACACCTTAATAAAAGGACCCCTTAGTGTGCATGTGCCAGGCAAGTTCCTCCCCCTACTTTCGGCTTAATAGCACAAATTAGCCAGACATTGCATTTACATCTGATTTGATTCAAGCATCGCTTTGCTATTTTTTTTTCCATTGATGTTGCGTTGTGGGCTTTTGTGCCCGACTTTGAGTATAATAACATAATCATCTCCCCCAAAGTTTGCAATGGCATACATGGAAAGAAATAACATAATAAACAAAATTACTAAGAGGCCTTTTTAATGCACATTATGCAGTTAACACGCAAATTAACGCAAAGTAACTGTTATCAGACAAGTGTGATAACTGCTACCGCAGTGGCATGACAGCAAATGCTAATTTACTTGTTAACTGCATGTTGTGTTAGGGGGTGAAAACCAGGCAGGTCATGGGTGTGAAATGCATACTGTAGTTAGTGCAAGGTACAGAATAGTGTCGATTACCCGACCTTCGCTAATGCGACCATCCGGCGTATCTGACAGACCCTCCCGATGATGTCATCACATTTATTTCTATTAAAAATCTTAGTTTTAGAACCATTTTTGAAAATCGGAAGCTCTATGACTTTGTGCATTGTTTGAGGGGTTTATATAGTGTTTACCATATTATCTGACTTATCACTTATCTGACAACAGGTTGGTTCCATTTACGATAATCGAGACTGTACTGTACTTAGCGCATGCTAACTGACACTTGTGCAATATGGCCCCAATGTTCAAAACTCTGGTGCTGTTATGAATAGTACCATAAAAATACCGCTGGAACAGCGCAGAACAACGCCCTCATGCTCAGCGCTATTGAGATGCAAATATAGGCGTGCTCATAGCGTTGAGCATTAGGGAATTCAGTGGGAGGATTGTGCTTTGGTGCGGGAGGATTGTGCGCAAAAGAGTTCTGCGGTAATCTTGCCCCCTTTGAGCATACGCCTAGTAAAACCCGAATGCATCTGTTTTTTTGTGCCCTAAATTTTTTTTCTTAGCTTCGATGCTTATATTTAGACACAGGAAACAGATGCCAATGTGTGTTTTCACTTTGTGCATTTTAAAATTTTTTTAGCCTGCACACTTTAAATTTAGATGCAGGAAACAGACACCATGTTTGCTTTCACTTGGGTCTGCTGTTTCTCATGACTAGCACTTAAGGGCTTACACGGGCTTCCTTCTGCTTCCAAAAGCAATCAAAACCAGCAGAATTTGCAGAAAAAATGATGAGAGAAGCATGAGAATCATGGGAAATCCTCTCTTCCACCAGCCTAACACCTGCTCTGTTTTGTTTCAGGCACTCTTTTCTGAGCATTGGGGAGGAATAGAAAATGACCTCATTAACATGAGCTTGACTACATTAGCATGCTACTTGTGTGCCAGTGGCGTAGCTACATGGGGCCATGGGGGCCTGGGCCCCCGTAGATTTGGCTCTGGACCCCCCCCTGCCGATGACCCTCTCGACCCCCCCCCCCCCCCCCCGCTGCCAACCCTCCTCCGAGGGTGGATGGGTTGTAAGACTGAAATTATGCCTAGAGCACCCAATATCCATGTAGTGGCTCTGACCATACCAGCCTTTCTCAAACTGAAGGCAGCGTGATTGTAGGAATTGTGGCAGGAGAGAATCCCAGAGAGCTGGCAGCCACATTCAGAATGTTCATATACATGCCACACACCATCTGTAAATTCAGGAAATGATGATACTTTTTGTAATGGAAGACCTCTTCCCTCTCACAAGGTGGCATCAGTACAACATATGTTCAGATTATAGCAACCATCATGTTAGAAATGCTGGTTTACTATGGAAATCCTTTTTTGAGATCCTGCTATTGTTGGTGCTTATCTGGGAAATGTTATAAAATTCACAACTCATCTCTGTAAGGACTGGTTCAGAGGATTTCTGACTCTCAGGTAAAAATTTAATGGACCCCTGTCAAGTGAATGGAAGGTGACATGTGGAATCTCAAGGTTCACCACTGTCTTCAACCTTGTTGAATATACTTATGAGCTCTTTAGGTAAAAAGCTAGGTCATTCTGAGCATAAGGTTTGCATTTATGCAGATGACAGTAAGGTTTTACTTTCCATATTACAATCTGCTAGGGAAATATCAGCTAGAATAAAAGATTGCCTATTTGATAGATCACTGGATTTTGGGACATTTTTTGAAATTAAATACAGATAAAACCAAGTTAATGTTAATTGGACAATCTGACTTCTGGAATGATAATATACTTAGGTCGGGAATCCTAGTTTTAAATATGAGGCTAGCATAACAGTTCTGGGAATCTTTCTAACTAGCACTTTGACGCTTGAGCTACAGGTGAAAGTGGTGGATAAAAAAAAATCATTTTTATTACAGAGTAAGTTACCAAGAGTACACAGTTATTTTGATACATCAGTCTTCCGGTCAGTAGTGCAAAGCTTGCTGTTGTCCCAATTAGATTATTGTAATTTTGTTTACATGGGTGTCATAAATATCTTCTCAAAAAATTTCAAACAATTCAATATACAGCAGCTAAATTGATATACTCTGCCCACAAATATGACAGAATTACACCATTGTTTATAGATCTCCATTGGTAGCGCATTGAAGCGCCAATCTAGTTTAAATTGTGTACAATGATATTTAAAATAAATATATGGGAGAGCACCATCATACATGTTAGATCTCGTGGAGGGGCATAATCGAACGCGAAATGGGTATGTGAAGAGGCGGGACAGACTGTACTATCGAAAAAGATGGGCGTCCATCTTTCGTTTCGAAAATACAGTTTGGACGGACCAAATGCCATGGATTTGGTCCCTTCTGAGATGGGCGTTTTTTTGTTTTTTTTTAGCCATAATGGAAACTAAAAACGCCCAATCCAAGCCATTTGGTTGTGGGAGGGACAAATGTACAACACTACCATAGCTCTTAGGGGTGAAGGGGGCAACTACATGTGGGTACAGTGGGTTTTAGAGGCCTCCCATTTACCACCACAAGTGTTACAGGTGGGGGGGGGGGGGGGAGATGGGCCTGGGTCTGCCTGCCTGAAGTGCACTGCAGTACCCACTAAAAGTGCTCCAGGGACAGGGCTTGCTGCTACTGTATAACCTTGGCACACCAGTTGACACCTGAAGACTAATCTCGCTGAAAATGTCCTTTATTTGAATAAGCACCTTTACTCACAGTTAACTGCAGATCAGAGGTTGTGCCCCACTGGCAACGAGTCTCGCTGGTACTGAGATTAGCAGTAGGTCCGAGCTGGCAGAATGGTGTACAATGCCCTCTTTCAGCAACATTCAAGGTAAGAACTAAGTGCTGTAACGTGGCTAACACATGAAAGGGATCTAAAAGTGTCTTACACAAATGGCCACTACCTCATAGACCACCGGAAATAAAACAGGGCACACTCTGACCCAGTAAGCAGAGGGAAAAGCACCATGGGAGTAGAGTCTACCAACTACCAACATTGTGAGCATTTAACACAAGCTAGTGGAATCACAGAGCCCAATACCCGACACCCACCACAATGCATTGCTGATGTGACTCTGCAGTGCCCTTAACAGAAAAGGTGTCACACTCACCCGAGACCCACATCAGAACCAGGGAAAGGCTGTCAGAGGGTAGAACACATTCTGCTGTCATGGAGGTGGGTACGGCATTTGAGGCTGGCATACAGGCTGGGAAAAAAGTTTGTAAAGTGGGTTTTTTTGGTGGGAGGGGGTTAGTCACCACTGGGGGAGTCAGGGGAGGTGATCCCTGATTCCCTCCGGTGGTCATCTGGTCAGTTGGGGCACTTTTTTGGGACTTGGACCTGAAAAAAAAGGGTCCAAATAAAACGGACCAAATTCTCGTCAAAAACACCCTTCTTGTTTTGATTATCAGCTAAAGACGCCCATCTCTCCTCGGCCGATAATCACGCCCCAGTCCCGCCTTTGCCACACCTCCAACACGCCCCCATGATCTTTGTTCGTCTCCGTGACGGACTGCAGTTGAGGACGCCAAAAATCGGGTTTCAATTATACCGATTTGGGCGCCCACGGGAAACGGATGCCCATCTTCCGATTTGGGTCGAAATATGGGCGTCTTTCTCTTTCGAAAATAAGCCTGATAGGCATGATAAAAGGGGAAAGGACTGGATCATTGTCTAATATCATGCTATTGCATTTTCCACACCCCAAGCAGATACGTTATAAGAGCATTTTTAAACAGGGTTTTTCCTACCAAGCATCTGTTGTCTAGGATTCTCTACTTCCACAAATTAGAATGATAAAAAATTATTTGGTATTTCAAAAGGCTTTGAATCCTTTAAAAAAAAAAAAAATTTAGAGATGAGGTGTTGAAACTGCTTGTTTCTTTATTATTATAATGTTTTTTATTCCGAGGGATTACTTGGCTCACTTACTTGGAATCCACATAGAACTTCTTGGTATTTGCATAATGTATTTGTAATGTAATGCAATTGTAGTATTTCATGAAAACATCTAAAAAAAATGACCATTGCTCCATTCCATGAGCTATAACTACCATGTTGAAAAAACCCAGAAGCAACCCCCCCCCCCCCCCAACTAATAAGTCCAATTATGACATGAGACCCGGTTTTCTGAAAGCTGAAGCTATCGTCCAAATCTTTGTATAAAACCGCAATGGCTTCTGAGCTCAAGCAGTGCCTATGGATTACTTCTGCCTTCTAAGGGCCTAGCATGGTGGTCATAGGGGTTTGGTTACCTTTTGCTCTTGTCTCAGATTCTTTCCTTCCATTTCCTGTCCTTTTCATTATACTTGTTGCATTTCCACTTCCAACAGTTTTGGCATATGTGGGAGACATGCCCATGTCCTGCCCATGCCCCACCACACCCTTGCATTTATGTGCTATGCCACTTAGTGCATTCTTACAAAATAATGCTTAGGCACCCTGCTAGCACTTGCATGCATAAATGTAAACTTACCTGTAAACAATGTTCTCTCTAAGCTGAGCATCAGACCATCAATTGCATTACTGCCAGTCGGGGGGTGGGGGGAGGTGCTTCAATATTGTGCTTTCAATTGCTAGGGAACAGCAAGTTCCCCGAAGTTGTCTGTCCCTCACTATTGAAAATGTGATAGTGAAACAGCGCCACCCACTGGCAGGACCTCAGGTGGAGGACTCCCACTCAGCTTCGAGGGAACTGTGCCCGTGAAAGCGCTAGAATTCTGTAAATGTATGGGTGCAAAGGGTGTGTAAATGCAGGTTCCCACTTATAGAATTGTACTTTCCCCTGTAGGATCCTGCAGACAGTTCTTTGTAATATTTTTTTAATGGACCATTTGCTTTAATGTTCTTATGGGCCTGCTTGAAGCCATTATCCAGTATTTACAAGTGAATCATGATATTTCTGCTGACATTTTTCAAATAGTTTTTCTTATCACTGAATGTTTAGATAAGATTGTTTGGATTGTGAATGATGCCTCTCTGTAATTAATAACTGGATGTCTGTTAGCAGGCTGCATTTAAATCTCAAGTAAACAGAGTTGATCTGGGTGGCTTAAATCTGTCTAACCTCAGGAAGGTTAACCTCTCCCCTGTTCAGTCTCTTCTAAGTTGATTCCACTCTGTTTTTGGATGAACAAGTTCCTTGGATTGTGAGGAGGGTTTTTGCTGATCATTCAGTAAAGCAGATTCAGACCTTTTATTTTCATTTTTCACAATCTGTGCTTCAGGTGATGATCTTCACCCATCTTGACGATTACTGTAATTGTGCATATTTGCGTCTTCTCATAAAGTAGATAGCAAGATTTCATTTATTGCAAAATGTCTCTCTCATGATCACTTTTCACCATAGTGATAGGCCAGAGCAGCACCCCCCCCCCCCCCAATTGAATTGCACTGGTTCCCATTCTTAATTCTTATTTATTTTAAAATACTCATGATTTAGTCCCTACTTATCTTGCTTCCTGTTTGCATTTTATGTTCCCTTTTTATGATTTTACTGTCCAGCCAGGATACTCATCCTTATCTTCTGACACACAGTTTAAACTGTCTTCTATGAAAGAAAAGATCTTGTCTGGAAAGGCACCTTTACTGTGAATTGCATTGCCTCCTTTAGAAATCATTAAAGGGGGGGCATATGAAAGAAAACTTTTGATTAATGATTAAATATATCTTAGGTTTATTTGAGAATCCAAAAATTAGTCCTATCTTTTGATTCATGTATATCCCATTTTATTTTTCAGCTTTATTTTTTTATGGTGATCTTTTTCTTCTGATTTTTCTAGTAAGTTTTCTGTAACACCGAGGTAACCTATAATTTACTTTCCTTGGTATATGCATCTTAGTTATGTGACAGACAGCTATAATTCAGGCACTTACATTATGCATATATTACTCACATGAATATTTAGAATAATGACATGTGCACATATATGAGCATATATGCATGCAAATGTCAATATTCTGAAAGCGCTATTCTACAAATACTCGCTTACCTTACATAGTGGGGCCCCCACAGGAGCATGGGAAGGAAATAGTTGAAGTTTTCATTTACATGGGTAATTTACAGAATAATTCAGTGGTTCCCAAACCTGGTTCTGGAAGCATCCAAGCCAGTCAGGTTTTCAGGATATCCACAATGAATATTCTTGAGATTTGCATGCAGTTGAGGCAGTGCATGCAAATCTCTCTCATGAATATTCATTGTGGATATCCTGAAAACCCGACTGGCTTGGGTGCCTCCAAGAATAGGTTTGGGAAACACTGGCCTATGTGAGCTCCTTTATATGGGAAGAACTTCCTGAAGTGTTTTGTGTGTGTGTGTGGGGGGGGGGGGGGGGGGGGGGGGTTGGGCAAGAAAGGGGTGGGCCCATAATTTGGATATTTTCCTGATATAATGGAAAACGATAAAAACATCTAGGGCAAAAATTGGGACTTTTTCTAGACCTGTTTCAATCACGACTAAGTCATAAAAAGGTGCCCTAACTGACCACTGGAAAGATTAAGGCATGATTCCCCCCCCTTAATCCCCCAGTGATCACTGACCCTGTCCAACCCCCCCCCCCCCCCCTTAAAAATGTGACAGTAATAGTACATACCAGACTCTGTGACAGCTTCAAATATTATGGTCATTCCTATTAGAGCAGCAAGCTGATCCCAGGAGTAGGCTAGTGGTCAGTGCAGTGGACTATAGAGAAAGGAACCCAGGTTTATATCCTACTCTACCTAGTACACTTGTGGTGGAAATTGTGAACCTTTCAAAACCCACAAAATACCAACTGAACTTACAGATAGACACCTGCAGGTCTGAGGGCATTTGTAGGGTGTACAGGTAGGTACAGTAGGTTATTAGGTATTCCTGGAGGGCTCACAGTACAAAATAAGGGTATTAAGGTAGGACTGGCCAAGCTATTCACCCCTCCTGAAAAATCTTTGTGGGTGTCAGCAGATTAAGAATACCAACTTCAGCAATATAAATACAACTCTAAATACCAACTTTAAACATAAAATATAATACATTGCAACTAAAAATAATGTACATAGAAAAGTTATCCAAGTAGATAAAATAAATGCATCGATCCCCAAAATACTTGAGTAAAGAGCCACAACTTCAGTTTATAGTTAAATGTAAGATAATTTTATAGCTTGCCAAATATCAAAGGAAATTTGGTCATAATATCAACACAAGACAAGAAAACAGTCTAGTGCAGGTACTATGAATGACAATTGATTTATTGAAGGTATATACACAAAAGACAAGCATCTTGTGACTCTGAGACATTTTGCTGAGAACCTATTATGATCACTGAAAATCATGCTTTTGGAGAATGCATATATCTTTTGTTTCTATTTTATGAATGCTTTCTTTTTGTAGCTATTTTTCCTCCCATTCTTTTAGCGAACAAAAGTGGTCTCACTTATTCTCTTCCTATTGCAAGCATGCTTGGCACAATGATTTTTTGACATTTCAATGCTCCTGAAATAATAATAATAATAATTTGGACTTTTAGCTTGGCTTTCCAGATAATGCATAAGGTGCCTTAAAGCATTTGGAAGCAGATGGAGTTTCAGACTGGGAATTAACATACACGAGGCCCTTATTTACTAAAGTAGATTCTCACTGTAACAACTGGTTGACATCTAATGTGCTCTAAAATGATGATAATACACATTAATGGTAATGCACAAAGCTGAATTTGAATGAATGCATAAAAATAAATGAGCTATATTGTATGCAAGTGCTTGAAAATAAGCTCATTAACAGTAAATTATGCTAAACCTTCTGATTTACTATTAACCCAAAATATACTAATCTAATCTAATCTAATACCACACTTAGGAGTCCTTTTACTAAGGTGCGCTAAGTATACCTATGGACTGCATGGCACTTAACACCCACTAATTTGTTAGCACGCACTATTATTATTATTATTATTAGCATTTGTATAGCGCTACCAGACGCATGCAGCGCTGAACACCTGACATAAAGAGACAGCCCCTGCTCAAAAGAGCTTACAATCTAAAAATACAGACAGACAAGACAGTTACGGGTGAGGGAAGTACTGGGTGAGAAGGAAGAACGAAGGGACAAGGGAGGGCAACTGAGTAATTAAAGCACTAACCCCGGGATTCTATATATGATGACTAAAGTTGTGTGTGTAATTTGGCAGTGTGTCAAACTGCGCACACAATTTAGAGCCCAGTTTATTAAGGTGCACTAGCATTTTTAGCATGAGCTAAGAATTAGTGTGTGCTAATGCTAGAGACATCCATAGGAATATACAGTGGTGGAAATAAGTATTTGATCCCTTGCTGATTTTGTAAGTTTGCCCACTGACAAAGACATGAGCAGCCCATAATTGAAGGGTAGGTTATTGGTAACAGTGAGAGATAGCACATCACAAATTAAATCCGGAAAATCACATTGTGGAAAGTATATGAATTTATTTGCATTCTGCAGAGGGAAATAAGTATTTGATCCCCCACCAACTAGTAAGAGATCTGGCCCCTACAGACCAGGTAGATGCTCCAAATCAACTCGTTACCTGCATGACAGACAGCTGTCGGCAATGGTCACCTGTATGAAAGACACCTGTCCACAGACTCAGTGAATCAGTCAGACTCTAACCTCTACAAAATGGCCAAGAGCAAGGAGCTGTCTAAGGATGTCAGGGACAAGATCATACACCTGCACAAGGCTGGAATGGGCTACAAAACCATCAGTAAGACGCTGGGCGAGAAGGAGACAACTGTTGGTGCCATAGTAAGAAAATGGAAGAAGTACAAAATGACTGTCAATCGACAAAGATCTGGGGCTCCACGCAAAATCTCACCTCGTGGGGTATCCTTGATCATGAGGAAGGTTAGAAATCAGCCTACAACTACAAGGGGGGAACTTGTCAATGATCTCAAGGCAGCTGGGACCACTGTCACCACGAAAACCATTGGTAACACATTACGACATAACGGATTGCAATCCTGCAGTGCCCGCAAGGTCCCCCTGCTCCGGAAGGCACATGTGACGGCCCGTCTGAAGTTTGCCAGTGAACACCTGGATGATGCCGAGAGTGATTGGGAGAAGGTGCTGTGGTCAGATGAGACAAAAATTGAGCTCTTTGGCATGAACTCAACTCGCCGTGTTTGGAGGAAGAGAAATGCTGCCTATGACCCAAAGAATACCGTCCCCACTGTCAAGCATGGAGGTGGAAATGTTATGTTTTGGGGGTGTTTCTCTGCTAAGGGCACAGGACTACTTCACCGCATCAATGGGAGAATGGATGGGGTCATGTACCGTACAATTCTGAGTGACAACCTCCTTCCCTCCGCCAGGGCCTTAAAAATGGGTCGTGGCTGGGTCTTCCAGCACGACAATGACCCAAAACATACAGCCAAGGCAACAAAGGAGTGGCTCAGGAAGAAGCACATTAGGGTCATGGAGTGGCCTAGCCAGTCACCAGACCTTAATCCCATTGAAAACTTATGGAGGGAGCTGAAGCTGCGAGTTGCCAAGCGACAGCCCAGAACTCTTAATGATTTAGAGATGATCTGCAAAGAGGAGTGGACCAAAATTCCTCCTGACATGTGTGCAAACCTCATCATCAACTACAGAAGACGTCTGACCGCTGTGCTTGCCAACAAGGGTTTTGCCACCAAGTATTAGGTCTTGTTTGCCAGAGGGATTAAATACTTATTTCCCTCTGCAGAATGCAAATAAATTCATATACTTTCCACAATGTGATTTTCCGGATTTAATTTGTGATGTGCTATCTCTCACTGTTACCAATAACCTACCCTTCAATTATGGGCTGCTCATGTCTTTGTCAGTGGGCAAACTTACAAAATCAGCAAGGGATCAAATACTTATTTCCACCACTGTATGGGTATCTCTAGCATTAGTGTGCACTAATTTTTAGCACACACTAAAAATGCTAGTGTGCCTACAGCGCGGCTTAGTAAACAAGGCCCTTAATTGTTTAACAAGCCAATCAGCACTGATAATTGGCCACTAACAAGCAATTATCAGCACTAATTGGCTTTAATTAGAATTTACATGCGCAACTTTCTAAACCCACTTTGAATGGGCTGTGTCAGCAATGTCACATGGCTTAGTAAACAGGGGGGGTAAATGTATTCTGTAAAGTGGTGTGTGTAAATTCTAATGTGTGGATCTCAAAAGGGGATGTGGCCATGGGAGTGGCATAGGCAGGTCATGGACGTTCCTAAAAATTACATGGCACCTAAAAAATCTGCACGGAAATCATTTCCACCAAAGTGTACTCTATAATCAGTGCCTACATTTAGGTGCAGTACATAGAATATGCTTAGTTGATATTCCTGCGCCTAAAACTACACACATCCATTTACGCCAATGAAAACATGGCGTAAATTCCAGTCCATAGATTTAGGTGCACTGGGCTATATTCAATAACTACACATGTAAATTTCAGAATGCCCATGAAATGCCCATTTCCCTGCACATAATCATGCCCCTTTTTGCCTGCACAAGTTAGAAGTTAGGCGCAGTGCATTACAGAATACACTTAGCCAGTTTTGTGCATAAATTCTAATTATTACCAATTAATGCACATTACTGTATGTTAACTGCTGTTATCAATGTTGATTAGCTTCTTAAGTCAATTAAGTTATGTGCGCTGTTATAGAATCCGCTTGGATTTTGGCACGGAAATCTAAGTGCACTACATAGAATCTGGGGGTAAGTGGCTTACAAATAAAACATATAGGCTGTCCAATGTGACCATCAATGCAACATGAATGTGCTTATTTGTCCTTCAACTGAATGTGAAGCTTTGTGATACCGTGCTGCAGAAGGTTTCTGGCAGGTTGTTCAGAGACCCATGGAGGGGCATTTTCGAAAGGGACGTCCAAGTTGCGATTTGGACATCCTTGCAAAATGGTGAAATCCAGGGGTGGGGAAATCTGTATTTTCAAAACAAGATGGATGTCCATCTTTCATTTCAAAAATACCATCAGGAATGTCCAAATCCTTAAATTGGGCCGTCCCTAGATTTGGACGTCCCTAGACATGGACGTTTCTGACTTTCGGCGATTTTCAAAACCAAAGACGTCCATGTTAAAAATGACCAAATGCAAGCCATTTGGTCATGGGAGGAGCCAGCATTTGTAGTGCATTGGTCCTCCTGACATGCCAGGACACCAACCGGGCACCCTAAGGGGCACTGCAGTGAACTTCATAAATTGCTCCCAGGTACATAGCTCCCTTACCTTGTGTGCTGAGCCCCCCAACCCCCCCCAAAACCCACCACCCACAACTGTTCACCACTACCATAGCCCTTACGGGTGAAGGGGGCTCCTAGATGTGGGTACAGTGGGTTTTGGAGGGCTCGCTGTTTCCTCCACAAATGTAACAGGTAGGGGGGATGGGCCTGGGTCCGCCTGTCTGAAATGCACCTCAGTACCCACTAAAACTGCTCCAGGGACCTGCATGCGCTGTCATGGACCTCAGTATGACATCTGAGGCTGGCATAGAGGCTGGCGCGACATATTTTTAAAGATGTTTTTGAGGGTGGGAGGGGGTTAGTGACCACTGGGGGAGTAACGGGAGGTCATCCCCGATTCTCTCCGGTGGTCATCTGGTCATTTCGGGCACCTTTTTGCGCCTTATTCGTAAGGAAAACAGGTCCGGGTGAAAACGTCCAAGTGTTCATCAGGGACGTCCTTGTTTTTTTCGATTATGGGTCAAGGACATCCAAGTGTTAGGCACATCCAAGTCCTGCCTTCGCTACACCTCCGACACACCCCCTTGAACTTTGGACGTCCTTGCGACGGACTGCAGTTGGAGACGTCCTAAATCGAGCTTCGATTATACCGATTTGGACGTCCCTGGAAGGACGTCTATCTTCCGATTTATGTCGAAAGAGGAACACCCTTCTCTTTCGAAATGAGCCGAATAGTGACCTAACCCTGTGTGGATAAGTTTATGGATGATTCTTGGCATCCATAATCCTGGTGTTACATTTTGTAGTCCAAACTCTTCCAAAGATAGCTCCACTTCCTTGCAATAAAAGGGGTGTCAGGAAGTAAACTCTCCCATTTGTCCCAGCTCATTCTAACCTCCTTCAGGCTAAGAGAAAATAAAAGTGGGGCATGATGTTTCTTGTTTTGAATAAAACCTGGGAAGTGAAAGACAATGCCTCATTGCTATGTGAAGGTTTTTCTCTTCTGTAGAACCCGTCTTATACCTGCTGAGGTCTTTGTATGGCTCACCATGCAATGCCTGTGATTGTTTTTCCTTTCTCCTGGATATGCTGTTCTGTCACATCATGGTGTAAGTGACTTACGGTAGATTGTTCAGTTTCTATGGTGTCATTTTTGCAGATCAGTTTGTACCTGTACATGATTCTTGGTGTCTATAAGACTGGCAGGGGTGGACTGACAATGATCTAGGCCCCCGGGCAGTAAAGATATTTGGGTCCAACCAGTTGCTGCCCGCTGCCCCTCCCCTCCACTGCTGTGCTGCTGCCTCCTCCCACACACTACAGTCCTGCCTACCGCTGCAGCTGCCGCCTCCCTCCCGCACAATACAGCCCCCTGAACCTCAGAGGACACTTCCTGGTCCAGGGCCCTGGTGGTCTAGTGGCTTCTTTGGGGGCAGGAAAGAACCCCACTCTTTCCTGCTCACTACCTCTATTTTGCCCAGTGCCACTGTGTTTCAAAATGGGTGCCGAGATTTCCTGTGGTAGTCTGGTGGATCTGCCACAGGGAGTCTCATGAAGATGAGAGAGACTGCAAAACAAGAATATCGAAACTGGTGCAGTTTTGTAAGACTGTTGTGAATATTTCAATATATTTTGGAGGCGACTTGGTTTGCCCGTGGATGATATAGCAATTGCAAGAAAATACGCACTCATCTGCTGGAGTTTTCAAAGTAACGCTGTATAAACATTTTGATTGGCTATTTCTGGTGATGTATACTAAAGAAGGAGAAGCCTCAGATTATCGCCATTATTTTCTATATGAACAGACTGTATCTTCACAAGTATATGTTTATTTATCATACTAGATGGTGTGTAAAACTCTGGGGATAGAGGGATTGTATTATTCAATATCATTTTTGGTTTTAGGTGTGTATGAGAGGAGTGCATGGTTAAGATTGTGGGAAGATAATTTCATGTACATTAGAGATTTTGAATAAAGGATTTTGATATAATAAACAGTAGCCACAGTTACTATTTCATATTATATTGGATTAATCAGTAGGATTTATACCTTCTCTTCACCCTTTGATTCTTTTCTTTGGAAGAAGAACTGGGGCATGTGCTGCCTTATGTAGTAAGCGAAGGAGCTTTGAAAAATACTAGCAAGATCTTTAATGCTCCTGAAACGATCTGCATGCTTCACATAATCTATCTTGGAGCTTCAGATAAAAAAAATAAAGAAAACTGGCTTGAGGCTGCTAGAAGAAGCCAATGCCAGTGCTGCATGCTGGAGCATCAAGAGGACCTCATTTTTCAAGCATCAGAATATTTCCTTTGATGGACATGTTTCTCTTTCTCCACAGTTCCAGTTACAGGTCATTTCCACAGGTCTTTTCATGACCCTTCTGGGCTGCTATGTTTTATCTGAACCAGCACTTGGGATCTTGACCAGGCGTATCCTGTTAGGGAGGAGGAACACGTTGAAAGCTGGATCCCACTTTCTGAACAGTGTGGTCTATGATGTTTTGCAGTTACTATTGAAACTGAAGCTCTTCCAAAATCCTCCCATATGTCCATTAGGGTCATCACTGAGGCCTGATCTGCACAGAAGATGTTGCTGTCATACATATAGAACTTAATTCTATAAATGGCGCCTAAAAAAAATCAGTGCTGAATAAATCGTTAAGCGCAGTTTTATTGAATAGTGCTTAGTGCCAGGAACTGCGACTACGTTTAGGTGCGGCCATTTATACCAACGAAACCCTGGTGTAAATCATCATGCCTACATTAGGCACAGATCCCCTGAATTGTATAACAATGTGTATAAATTAAAGGAACGCCCAAATCCGCCCATGACCTTCCCATAGCCATGCTTCCTTTTTGGACCCACATGTAAAATTTACACACGGATCCCAAGCCTAAATTAAGGTGCATAAGTTTTAATTAAAACCAATTAGCACCAATAATTGTTTGTTAAAATTCCAATTATTGGTGCTAATTGGCTTGCTATTCAATTAGGGGCCCTTTTACTAAGCCACATAGGCGCCTATGTGCACCCAACGCGCACCAAATTGGAGTTACCGCCCAGTTAGTGCGTGGCCCTTATGGTAATTCAATTTTGGCACGTCTCAAAAATATTTTTTTTATTTTCTGATGCGCGCAGGTCATTACCGCCCGGTTACCATGTGAGTCTTTACCACTAGGTCAATGGCTGCCGGTAAGGTCTCAGGCCCAAAATGAATACGCGACAATTTTCATTTTGCCGCATGTCCATTTTCGACAAAAAAAGGCATTTTTTGTAGGTGCGCTAAAAACTAATTCTGCACACGCCCAAAACACGCATCTACACTACTGCAGGCCATTTTTCAGCGCACCTTAGTAAAAGGACCCCTTAAATTGTGCATGTAAATTGGGCACAAGCCCAAATTTGTGCACGCAATTTAAAGCACCATGGGGCATCGTATATAGAATTCAAGGGATAGGGTGAACACTTCCTTACTGGTTTGCTTGAATACAGTGATTCCTCTGATTCCCACTTGCCACAGGTGTTTCACAATGAGCTCTAGAATGCAAATATACAGAGGAATCAGGTGAGTGCATTTTTGCTGACCCCTGTTCTCTAGCCATTAACCATTACAGTGTTTAAAAAAAAATACCTTGCACATGGTGAATACGCTGTGACTTTATTTCTCAGTCTTGATCACATTAACGACTCTCTGTATCTATTTACAGGATTTGATGCACCACAGTTTTGCTATTTTGCATATAGTGGCAGTGGCAAGACGTTTTCTGCCTGGAGCTTCTATTTTGTTTGTTAAAGTCTACATCATGAACAGCAGCACTACCCATAAAAAGCTAAGTATTTAGTTTTTGTATAAGGCATACAGATTTCCATCAATCCTCACAACAAAACCGCTATTCATGTCTAGTTTCTTTTCTGTGGAAAAGGAACATTACCCTCATTATCCTGCTGATGAAGCAGGGCTAATGATCAATAGGTTTACAACCAAACAGAAATCAAATATATTTATGCATTTGTAACACACCACTTTCCCCTCTGCTAATGGTTTTCTTATAATTATTATTATTATTGGATGTTAAAATGCCTCAAACTTGCATTTCAAGGCAGAACATGATCCCCCCCCCCCCCCCCTCAGCTCCTGCATACATTATACAGAGAGAAATAGATTATGTCAAACTTAAAAGCAAAATTCAAGCAACAAAAAATAAGCCATATACTAATGCCCACCATAGTATTTGAGATGCAAATGGAAAGATCTTCCGTGATTCAAAGACACAAATTCTTCTTTAGGTACCTGACAGCTACATTCATTTAATGACTCAGCCCTGAGTAATTAATTAGACACACAGAGGAGATTTTATTGTAAGTGAAGAAATTAGGCAAGCCACCTTGCTTTCTTTTGTTTGGTTTGTTTTGTTATTGTTCTGGGTTTGCTATCGTGAGTTAAGTGTCCTCTGGGGGAGTAGGTAGTAGTTTGGAGTGAAACTACTGGACTCTTTAAAAAAGTGTGGAACCCTCTCCCTCCCACCCACTCAGCATGCATAGACACGTGCGGTTTTGAAGACTGCGTCTTCAGAATGTTCTTTTTACCGTTTTTTAAAAAAGAGCTTAGATGATAGAACAAGTGCCTCTTCAAAGATTTGTGAGTATGTATGTGCCTGTTTACCGTGTGTCCATAATATGCACATAGACTTTTTTATATACTTAAAAAAAAATCAACTAATGAAGGCGATATTGATTTTCATTCACTTGAACAGAAGTTATTTTTCCTTCTGTCCCCACATCCCAGAAACTGGTGCTCAATCAATTCTGCTCAGCAGGCTTAGAGGGAAGCAGAACGTTCTTTCACAACCAGCGTGCCCAGTTCACCTTAAAACACTTCATCATCACGTGACGCGGGGGGCACAATCCCAGAGGTTTTATGAACAAAGGCCCTCATTGCAGATCGAGTTGCCAAGGAGTTTCAGAGCGAGTCTCCATCATTCTGGGATTTCAGTACCACTTTACGTCTATTCAATGGCCCCATTGGTTGCACAGAAGAAGAAGAAAGAAAGAGTTGAACTCTAATAACCGCACTGTTTCAGCAGATAAAAAAAAAAGACAATTTCTGTATGGGCATTGTAGCTGATGTGCCATTTCATCAGGCACAGCAGTCAGATAGATTTTCCAGAGTAACATCTGTTCTTTTCAGTTCCTATATATAATCAAGCGGGAAAAACATATATTAATGTTGGCCTTTTTCTATGCAACAAATTACAGATAATCGCAACCGTTTGGATAAATCTATATTCAGACGTTGCTATGGACTCCAGGCAGACTAGAAGAAAGAAGTCAAATCAAGAGCCCTCACATGAACATTAGTGTGGTCATTTTAGAAGGGCATTTGAGAGGTGCATAAACCAGCACTTAAATGTTTATCTTGCCTATGTGCCTACAAAGTTGGGATATGCACGTCTCAAACCCAAGTGTGTGCAACTAGCAAGGGGGTGTGGTCTGGACATGTTTTGGGCAGTACAAGGGCATGTCAGGTTAATAGACATTTATTCCTCATTTCAGAACAGGGCTAAGGGCTAAATTCTATATATGGTGCCAAAAAAATCGACATAAAAAAACGCTATTCTATAAGCCGTGCTTAAAGTTAGGCACAGTTTATAGAATAGTACTTATGCCTGGGAATCATGCTTTACTTTAGGCATGGCCATTTGCACCAACTGAAAAGTCTTACAAATGTACATGCTTAAATTAGGTGCGTATCCCCAATATTCTATAACAACACATGTTAATTTTGAAACGCCCCTGTTCCACCAATGCCCTTCCTATTTCCACTCCCTCTTTTTCAGATCACACACAAATTTTAGGTGCAGATCCCATGCCTCATTTGCGCAAAAAAATGCCAATTAAATCTAATTAGTGCCAATAATTGCTTGTTAAAAAGTCAATTATTGTTGCTAATTAATTTGTTTTGGTGACTTTTTTTATAATTAGGGGGTAAATGTCTATATCCTTTTATTTGTAAATCATTTATATAATACCAAACAGGTACAACAATTGCAGTATCTGAGTAGCTGAGTGTATCAGGCAGTGACTGCTCCATAGCACACTGGCTTTCTTAAGCACTCTTCATATATAGGTCAGGGGTGTAGCTACGGGGGCCACGGGGGCCTGGTATCAGCGTGCACAGGAGGAGCAAGAAGAAAGAAGAGCAGGGGGCAGGCAGAGAATGCGGCTGAGCCAGAGACCGGTGCTGAAGAAGCCTTCGGCTGGTGGGAGTTCGGGACCCCCGGCAGTCAAACCAGGGGCCCAGACAAAATTTGCTACTTAGATACTCCAGAGCCAAGAGGGTGCATCACTGAGGAACTAAACTCAGGGCTTTTTTTGAGGGGGTACTTGGGAGTACTGAGTACCAGCACCTTTTCTGTTGTCTGCTAAAATTGACCCATGGACCCCAAGTTTTAATGAATGAACTCAGGTTCTACACACCAATTCTGTCTTGTCATAGATTCTGTGACTGGTTGCAGGGGGCCTGACTATTGTGAGGTGGGTCCCTCAGTGATCACCCCACCCCTGAAGAGTGGCCTAGCATTTGAGTACCGGCACCGTTTTTGCTAGAAAAAACTCACTGACTAAACTGCCATTAAAGAGATGGACATTACTGAGGGCATTGGTGGAACAGGGGCGCTTCAAATTTAACATGTGTTGTTATAGAATATTGGGGATACGCACCTAATTTAAGCATATATATTTGTAAGACTTTTCAGTTGGTGCAAATGGCCATGCCTAAAGTAAAGCATGATTCCCAGGCATAAGTGCTATTCTATAAACTGTGCCTAACTTTAAGCACGGCTTATAGAATAGCGTTTTTTTCAGTGACAATTTTTTTGACACCATATATAGAATCTAGCCCTTAGCCCTGTTCTGAAATGAGGAATAAATGTCTATTAGCCTGAGCATCAGCGTGCACAGGAGGAGCAAGAAGAAAGAAGAGCAGGAGGCAGGCTGCAAATGCGGCTGCGACGGATACCGGCGCAGAAGAAGGCTTCGGCTAGCAGGAGTTGGGGACCCCTGCCATCAAAGGTGTTTGTTTGTGAGGGGGAGCGGCTAGGAGGCAAGGAGGCGAGGCGTGGCGGTGGGGGGGGGGGGCGGTGGGGCAGCACTCAAAATGTGCCCCCATCCTTGGGCTCTGTGTCCCTCCTACCATGAGGTCTGGCTATGCCCCTGATATAGGTACTGACAGATACGGGTAGATGCCATCAGTCCTCCTTGGGTATAGGTGCCAAGAGTCAGCATGATACTAAATATAATCAATTATTAATCCAAGCAAAAAAAAACAAAACGTATTCTTTTAAATGCCTTTCCAAAACTGAAATAGGATTGAATTTGTCTAATTTAAATAGGAATACTATTCTAAATGTTAGAACCTTGAAAAGAAAAAGAATGTTCCAAAATGGATTTACAAGAAACATTCTTCATAGTGGGATTTCCCAATCTAATGCGGGCACTTAAAAAATTAAAATTTTGAACATGTCTAGTAGGGCCTAATCCATTCAAAGATTCAAAAATAAGGGTGGCTACTTTAAATTTAATACCGTGTTTCCCCGAAAATAAGACACTGTCTTATATTAATTTTTGCCCCCAAAAATGTGCTAGGTCTTATTTTCAGGGGCTGTCTTATTTTTTGGGGAAACATCAGGGTTGGATCGGGGTTGGCCTGCCCGGCCTCCGTCGCTCCCAGAACTAACCTTAAACGCCTCCTTTCACCTTCGCAGCTAGCAGCAGCAGGGCAGGCCACTCCTTCCTTCCGTGTCCCGCCCTCGCCTGACGTAACGTCCACGAGGGCGGGGCACGGAAGGAAGGAGAGGTCTGCCCTGCTGCTGCTGCTTGCTGTGAAGGTGAAAGGAGGCGTTTAAGGTTAGTTCCAGGAGCGACGGAGGGTGGGTGGAGGGGGGGCCCGGCAACCTCAGGTGGGGGGGAGGCGGCCTTGTCCGGCTCTCGGCGGCTCTGCTTTCAAACAAAAATTTGCTAGGTCTTACTTTCGGGGGAGGCCTTATATCCACCAATTCAGGAAAACCTCTACTAGGTCTTATTTTTGGGGGATGTCTTACTTTCGGGGAAACAGGGTACTTTGTTCTATTGGTCACCAATGAAGTTGTAAAAGCAATGGAGAGGCTCTTTCATATCTACCCTTTCCAAAAATCAATCTACTATTACTACTACTACTACTACTACAAATCATTTCTATAGAGCTACAATAGTGGTAGTATTCTGAAACAACCTATGACAAAATTTAACAGAAATGCCACAATAAAGGGCATTACAATAATCCAGTTGAGGTATTAAAGCAGCTTGAGCAATTGGATTAATTTTATAAAAACAATTATATTTTTTAAAACAGCGGTTATGTGCAAAAAAACATGGATAAAATGATCTCCTTAGCATTGCTTTCTCTCTTTCTCTCTCACTCTCTCTCTGCAGCTATGGCAATATCTGGGAATCATCACAATTTTTGGTCTGGTTGTTTGGTTGTTTAATGATATCTCGTATCCTGACAGGGGAAGGAAGACCATATTTAGCACCCATGCCCTTTGACACTTCCTGCAGCCCTAGGAAACACTTCCTTTCTTCAGCTGTTCTTTTTGATAAATTAGTACAATAAAATCTTTCTTGCCCTCCAGCAGTAATGTTGATTGGAGTCTAGCAGCATTCAAAACCTCTAATACTTGAAGATAACACAGTATTTGAGCAATGATCAGTCAAGAATATTTTGAGTTAGGAAAGAGGTGGTAAAGAGAACTGAGGGCCCCTTTTACAAAGCGGCAGTAATCCCAATGTGGGCTTACTGTTCCCACCCTCAGCGCACCGTCATATCCGGCACTACAACCAAGCAGCGGGCGGCACAATCTGATTACTGACGGATACACATCGGTGCTACAAAAAATATTTATTTTTGTAGCACCGGTATGTATCCGGCAGTAATCAGGCAGTGCCACATGCTGCCCGGTTACCGCCGGGTTAGAGTGGGAGCCCTTATCGCCACCTCAGTGCTTTACTTGTCACACGGCCATTTCCTGCAGAAAAGCAAGACCTATGTTTTACCTGCTGCAGTAAAAGGGGGTCTCAGCGTGCATGAAAAACACGCTCCGATGCCAGCACAGGCCCCCTTTTGCTGCAGCCTTGTAAAAGGGACCCTGAGTGAGTTCTTTACAATTCTAGGACTCAATTCTGTAAATGGTGCCTACTCTCCCACTCCATGCTAAGCACTATTCTATAAATGTTAGGCGCCATTTATAGAATAGCGTTTAGTGTTGGGATCTGCACCTAACTTCAGGCATGAGGATTTACACTAACTAAACTATTGCAATCTTCTACTGATGGGTGCTCCTAAATATCAATTGCGAAAGTTGCAATCTGTACAAAATATGGAAGTGAGATTAATTGTTTCTTTATGAAAACATATTCATATTATTTATTTCTATTTACAATTGCACTGGTTGCCAATAGGAGCTACAATTTTATTTAAATTTGCATGTAATCTGTTTGGTATGGATAAGGGGAAGCTCAGTACACATATAATCCAATGATCCAATATAAAACCTAAAGTCCTGCAAAACAGCATATAAATGGACCATTTTCGACTCTCTTACCTTTACCCACTTTCCCTTCACACCCTATTCTTTCATTTCTTGCTGACTACTACAATCTATTGCATTTATATAACTACCGGATTGGCGATAGACTTTTTGGTTTATTGTAAGCCACATTGAACCTGAAAACATGTGGGAAAATTGTGGGGTATAAATGGGATAAATAAATAAATAATCATGAAGATAACTTTGAAGTGAGCTTTGGTCAGTATGATAACTTTGGTCAATCAAGATAACACACAAAGCGAGCTTTGGTCATACTGACCAAAGCTCAACATGTGTTATCTTGACGATAATACGTGTACTAAGTGAGCTTCCCCTTATTTTTGTTACTCATATATTTTGTTTAAAACTTTTAACTGGAGACTGTCTGAGTTACTTAATAGAGCAAGTGGAGTTTAAAGATTTTAGGAGAAATAGAAGATCATATTATACTTCTCCTTTTGCAACCCCTTCTCCCCAGGGGATAAAAAGATATGACTTATTTAAGTAGCTGATGATGTCTCACGCTCCTATTTGGAACTCATTTGCTTTAAAATTGCAAGATTTGAATAGTTATGACTGTTTTCAGAAATTTCTGAAAGCTACACTTTTTAACAGATTTGTTAGTTAATTCTCCTTTTGATTTAGTTGATATAATTATATTTCCTGAGGTTTGTCTCAGTTTTTTGCTTTATATTTTATTGCATACTGCCTAGAACTTATGGGTCAGGCAGTCTAGAATTATAATGTAATGAGCCTAAATTAGGCGCTGATCCCACTTAGTCTATAACTGTGTGCATAAATAGCAGGAAAGCCCCTGATCTGCCCATGACCCTGCAATGACTGCACCCTATTTTTGGATCCCAGCTCCTAAAATTGTGCACATACATGTTAATTGATGCCAATTAGCGCCAATAATTGATTATTTGCGCCCAATTGTTTACCTGTCAGATAAGGTTCTTTTTGTATTTCCAGACCATCTAAACTAGGTGGTAGTTTGGCGTTTTATTTATTTTATGGATTTATCAGTAATGGAGGTTTTCTTTTTTTCATATCAAGAAATTCAAATTTTAAAGGTTCCTCCTCTCTTTTTATTGTTATTTTATTGTCCCTCTTCGTTAACACTTCCCAATGGGATTTATGCTTTCAAGCTATTGCAGAGCCTACAGTTCTATTCCCAAATCTTGTAATCTTCGGGAACTTTAAGATGCTTGTTGATTGTCCTCATTCTCATGTAAGTTCATTTTTGTCATTTTTATCAGATCTTAATTTGATACAATGGGTCATTTTTCCTATGTATTATGCAGTACATACTTTAGACCTGGTACTTACTCTTGGAAATTCATCTGTTACTCGTATTGATTTTTCATCTACCTTACTTTCTTGGTCGGGTCATTTAGCTCTTCATGTTCATCTTTCATTATCTCTTTCTTCTGCCTCTGTGGTAGATTTTGGATATTGGTGCAGTGTCCAGACAGCTTTCAGCGGTTGACCTGGCTAATATATCTCCATCGCTGTTTGCCATTCTGCCTGATTTTGAGTTGCAAATCATTCTCTGCTTTCTGCTGCTCTTGATCATGTGGCCCCACTGCACTTTTGTAAGGCACTCTCTTCCCAAAAGACTCATTGGGTCCATCCTGGCCTTTGATTATTAAAGATACAATATTGTAGTGCGGAGAGAAGGTTGAGGAATTCTAGGAATTTGTAGGATCTGCAGTGTTGTAAGGATTTGCATAGGGATTATAATTTTCAATTTAAAAAGGTTAAATGGTGTTATTATTCTAAATGGTTAAAGAAATCCAGTAATGTTCCTAAAGAGATTTATGCTATTTTTCATCAGTCATTGAATCCCTGCAAAGCTCTTACTACTGTTGCACCTTCACCTCAGGTTCTATCTCAATTTTTCCCATCTAAGGTTTTGGATTTGCAGAAGTCTTTCCCACTGTTACTAGTATTATGCGTGACTTAAGGGACTCGAATGACCCTGTTTCACCTGTATCTCAGGAATTTGATGCTGTTTCTGAGTGTACTGATTTATTGACTTGGTCCAATTTTTAACCCCAGTCCTTAAGAGTCACTCCAGAAAACATTTTCTTCATTAAATATTATGTATTTTTCTTTGGATCCTTTTCTCTCAGTGTGGTTAAAGGTCTTACATCCTACTTTGTTTCCTGCATTATTGCTGATTATAAACCACAGCATAGCTCATGGACAAGTTCCAACTCTGAGGAAAACAGCTGCTATTCGTTCCCTTTTGAAACAACTGTCATTAGGTCCTGCAGTACCTGCTCACTATCGCCCAGTCTCAAATTGATGTTTTCGGTCAAAAATTCTAGAGAAAATTGTAGTTCTTCAGCTTGTAATTTGCTGATAGGGATTTCAGCATTACACCCATGACAGTCAGGATTTAGGCCTCATTTCAGTACTGAAACTGTTTACAGCATTATTAAGTGAAATACGTTCTTATTTAGATAGGTGTCAGGTACTTGTAGCTGTGTTGTTTGATTTATCAGCTGCTTTTGATTAGACATTCCAGGTTGCTTCTTTCTTGATTATCTTGCACTAGGAATTACAGGGACAGTTTTGAGTTGTTTTGGGGTTTGTTTTTTTTAATTATTTTTCTCACACCGGGCATTCAAAGTAATTTCATCAGGGAATGTCTCAGATTGCTAGCCTTTGCATTATGGCGTTCCTCAAGGTTCCACGCTTATGCCTCTTTTGTTTAATTTGTTCTTGAGTCCATTGGCTGTTCTTATTCAGTCAAAAGGTATTTCTATGCATTTCTGCACTGATGATATTTTGATACTTTATCCTACAAGATCCTGTTTTTCCATCTTTAGGCCCCCTGCAGAATTGTCTGGATTTTCGATCATAGATTGGTGTTAAACAGTTTAATGTTGGATCACTGGCCATCTTCCCCAGGTGTCTGGTACTGTCTCTTGATATGAAACTGTTATCATGCCAGTTGATTCCTTTAAAATATCTTGGGGTCTTTTTGGACTCCAAACTCTTGTTTGCTCCACAAGTATCTCATGCATGTAAGGTTAGTTTTTATATTCTGCATTGACTGTATTCGATTAGACATCTTTTTGAACATGAGGCTTTTCATGGTCTTATTCTTTTGCTTCTTATAATGAAGCTCAGTTATTGCCATAGGTGTAGTTTGACCGTTTCATTTGGGGGGGGGGGGCAAAGGATGGGGCGGAGCATATTAGCATATCATTTGCATATATATATATATATATATATATATATATATATATATATATATATATATATATATATATATATGCAAATGAATATGCTAATATGAAGGAAGGAAGGGAAAAAGAGCTGGCTTTTGGGGGGAATAACCATAATGAATATGTATGAGATATCAAGCCAGCTCTTTCTCTCTTCCTTCTTTCCTCCTTACCCAGCACTCCCTCTTCCACTCCAGTAGTATTTCCCCACTCCCTTTCCCATACCATGCCAGTGTTGACCTTAGAAATGCATAAGCTCTATATGTAGATCCTTCAAGAGGTAGTGTGTCATGATTTAGGCTCTACACCCTTTCTGATGTTTTGGTGCCACCTCAGTAAAGCCAACACACAATCTCTCCACTGCAATACACTATACATAAACTTGTGCAAAAACACACTCATAACCTTTCTAAACCATAACAGCACTAATTACAAGGACAGGACGAGCTTCTATCCACCCTATCAGATTAACTGTTCACTCGTCCTCTAGATTGTTCACTTGTCTTTAAATTGTTCTCTTGTCTTTTAGATTGTAAGCTCTTTGAGCAGGGACTGTCCTTCTATGTTTAAATTGTACAGCGCTGTGTAACCCTAGTAGTGCTTTAGAAATGTTAGTTAGTTAGTTAGTTAGTTATGCGTGAAAAGGCAGAACTGTAATTACACCAGGCTCTAAAACACCAATACACTACCTCGTGAAAAACACATGACACAACAGACATGACACAAGGAACTAGAAAGCAAAAAATATGAAGACAAAATACTGAACTGGAAAGTTAACTCAATAAGTCAGACTCAGCATGCAGCAATACCAGAAAAACTGAAACTTACATGCAAAATTTCACAGATGCACATTTCAAAAAGCTGACATATTCCAATTAATAAATTCTGAATAAAATACTTTTTTCTACCTTTGTTGTCTGATCATTTAGTTTTTCTATTCGCTTTGGTCCCAGTGTCTTCTGTTTTATGCAGTGTCTTCTTTCCATTTGTTATTCCATTTAATAGATTCAAAATAAAATATTTTTTGGACCTTTGCTGTCTGGACATTTTACTATTCCATCATGCTGGTTCCAGTTTCCTCTTTTCCTGTCTTTCTGCTAATTCTCCTTCAACTGCTTGCTGTCCATTTGTCTTTTCTCTCCTGTCTTATTCCATTCCTTCACTACACCTACCTTTGACACATTATTTCTTTTTTAGCTCTTTCCTCGCTGTTTTGTTTCTTTACTGCCTCTCTGTTCACTTAAATTTCACCCTCGTCCTCATCCTTCTCCTTTTTAGTTTTCAGCTATCAAATTCCATTTCCTTCTCTCACCCACTAGCTGCCCCATTCCTCTTCTCAGTCCTTCCTCCAACCTTCCATTTCCTTTCATCTTTAATCAACTCTCCATTACCACATTTCTGCCCCCCCATCATTATCATCCTCTCATTTGTTTCCTTCCCACCTCCCCTTTGGCCTCTCCCAAATAGTTCCACCATTTGCAGCATCTTCTTCCCTCCAACCTTCTAGCCCAGCACGCCTGCTCCCTTTCTCCCCTCCCCACCCTTGTAGCCTAATATCTCCCTGTCCCTTCCACACACACACACACCCCAGCATCTTCCAGCCCCCCCCCCCCCTTCCCTGTGGACCAGCATTTCTTCCTCTCTCTCTCTTCCCTCCCTCCAATTGTCCAGCATTTCTCCCTCACTCCCTTCTGTCCCTGGATCCACAATCTCCCTCTTTTTACTCTTTCCCCTGTAGTGTATATCTATCCCTCCCTCTCATCCATCCCCAAGTACAACCTCTCTTCCCTCCTTCTTCTCTCCCACTGCCCACATCACTCTCAGTATCTCCCTTCCTTGCACCCTGGGCCCAACATCTATCTCTTTCGTCCTCTTCCTTCTCCTTTTAGCATCCCTCCCATCCCCATACAGCATCTCTCTCTGTCTCCCTCCCTCCCACTTCCATTTTCCAACATTTCCCCTTTTCTCTTGCTGTGCATCTGTCCCTCCCTCCTCCTCCACATCCAGCACTATTTCTCCCTCTCTCTCCCCATGCATCTCCCCCCACCAACATTCCCCACCTCCCTCTCTCACCTCTACCTAGCAGCATTACCCCAACAGTGCTCCTCCTGTCTCTCCCTGCCACCAGCCAGCATGCTGCCTCGGTCTTCCCTGCCGGCGCTGCCTCGGTCCCTGACTCCCTGCAGCATTCTTGTGTTCACTCGTACCTGTCGCCGTCAGCGCTGCCATTCATTCTCACAGGCAGCTCCGTTCCCGCTCCCCTTTGCATTGCCGCGTCCTCCGGCTCTCTCTGATGCACTTCCTGTTTAACAGGAAGTGCGTCAGAGAGAGCCAGAGGAGTGGACGCAGCAAAGGGGAACGGGAGCGGAGCTGCCTGTGAGAATGAATGGCAGCGCTGACGGCGATGGGTACGGGTGAACACAAGAATGCTGCAGGGAGTCAGGGACTGAGGCAGCGCTGGCAGGGAAGAAACAATTAAGCCCCGCCAGTTCGCCGGTGCGACTTCCTTTAAGAAGACTCATTTGGGGGGGCAATGCCCCCCCCCCAATCTACGCCCATGGTTATTGCTATATCATTTATTCCAGTTTACCCTGCTTAAATTGTGAAAAGATTGCAATCAATCCAAAATATAACAGTTAGATTATTATATCGTGCAAAGAACTCAGAACACATTGCTCCTTTTTAAAGGGAAAAAACACTGGTTAACGGTGAGATACAGGATTATTTTCAAGATTCTTAGTACTACTTTTAAGGCTTTCCCAATGGGTTTCCCAGATTATTTGCCTGTCCTTACAGTTCTGTATGTGCCGACCCATGTTTTACATTCTGTTAATGATTTTTGTCTGACTCTTCCTGGCCCCAAGCAGGCGCGACTTGAGTCTACGCGACATAGTGCATTCTTTTTTTCTAGCCCCTAATATGTGGAATAAGTTGCCATTATATATCCCCTGTATTTCCTCTTTGAAGGAATTTAAGGCTGCTGTTAAAGGGAAATGGGACTTGATATACCACCTTTCTGAGGTTTTTGCAACTACATTCAAAGCGGTTTACCTATATTCAGGTACTTATTTTGTACCAGGGGCAATGGAGGGTTAAGTGACTTGCCCAGAGTCACAAGGAGCTGCAATGGGAGTTGAACTCAGTTCCCCAGGATCAAAGTCCACTGCACTAACCCCCTCCCCCAACTCCCCCTTCATTACCTCCTCAGACCCTTCCTGAATTCTTTCACGACAAGGTTCAAAAGATAAACCTTGAATTCTCTACCTCGCCACCTCTCCCTCCACTAGTCCGTTCCCCTCTCTCGCCTTTCCCTCATTCCTTTTCCTCCTTTCCTGAAGTTACTATAGAGGAAACTACACTTCTCCTTTCTTCCTCAAAATGTACCACCTGTTCCTCTGATCCCATTCCCACCCACCTTCTTAATGCCATCTCACCTGCTCTTATTCCTTTTATCTGTCACATTCTCAACCTCTCACTTTCCACTGCAACTGTCCCTACTGCCTTTAAACATGCTGTGGTCACATCTCTCCTTAAGAAGCCTTCACTCGACCCTACTTGTCCCTCTAATTACCGACCCATCTCCCTCCTCCCTTTCTCTCCAAATTACTTGAGCGTGCTGTTCACCGCCGCTGCCTTGATTTTCTCTCCTCACATGCTATTCTTGACCCACTTCAATCTGGTTTTCGCCCTCTCCACTCAACCGAAACTGCGCTTACTAATGTCTCCAATGACCTATTACTGGCTAAATCCAGAGGTCTCTATTCCATCCTCATTCTTGATCTTTCCGCTGCTTTTGACACTGTCGATCACAGCATACTCCTCGATACCCTGTCCTCACTTGGATTCCAGGGCTCTGTCCTTTCCTGGTTCTCTTCCTACCTCTCCCTCCGCACCTTCAGTGTTCACTCTGGTGGATCCTCTTCTACTTCTATCCCTCTGCCTGTCGGCGTAGCTCAGGGTTCTGTTCTTGGTCCCCTCCTCTTTTCTATCTACACTTCTTCCCTTGGTTCATTAATCTCATCCCATGGCTTTTCCTACCATCTGTATGCTGATGACTCCCAAATCTACCTTTCTACCCCTGATATCTCACCTTGCATCCAAACCAAAGTTTCAGCGTGCTTGTCTGACATTGCTGTCTGGATGTCTCAACGCTACCTGAAATTAAACATGACCAAAACCGAGCTTCTCATTTTTCCCCCCAAACCCACCTCCCCACTCACCCCGTTTTCTATTTCTGTTGATGGCTCTCTCATTCTCCCTGTCTCTTCAGCTCGAAACCTTGGGGTCATCTTTGACTCTTCTCTCTGCTCATATCCAGCAGATCGCCAAGACCTGTTGTTTCTTTCTTTACAACATCCGTAAAATCCGCCCCTTTCTTTCCGAGCACTCTACCAAAACCCTCATCCACACCCTTGTCACCTCTCGTTTAGACTACTGCAATCTGCTTCTTGCTGGCCTCCCACTTAGTCACTTCTCCCCTCTCCAATCGGTTCAAAACTCTGCTGCCCGTCTTGTCTTCCGCCAGGGTCACTTTACTCATACTACCCCTCTCCTCAAGTCACTTCACTGACTCCCTATCCGTTTTCTCATCCTGTTCAAACTTCTTCTACTAACCTATAAATGTATTCACTCTGCTGCTCCCCAGTATCTCTCCACACTCGTCCTTCCCTAGACCCCTTCCCGTGCACTCTGCTCCATGGATAAATCCTTCTTATCTGTTCCCTTCTCCACTACTGCCAACTCCAGACTTCGCGCCTTCTGTCTCGCTGCACCCTACACCTGGAATAAACTTCCTGAGCCCTTACGTCTTGCCCCATCCTTGGCCACCTTTAAATCTAGACTGAAAGCCCACCTCTTTAACATTGCTTTTGACTCGTAACCACTTGTAACCACTCACCTCCACCTCCCCTCCTCTCCTCCTTCCTGTACACATTAATTGATTTGATTTGCTTTATTTTTTTTCTATTAGATTGTAAGCTCTTTGAGCAGGGACTGTCTTTCTTCTATGTTTGTGCAGCGCTGCGTAAGCCTTGTAGCGCTATAGAAATGCTAAATAGTAGTAGTAGTAGTAGTAGTAGGCTACTCTTCCACATGGCTTTTTGGTCAAGTGTTTGATATTTGAATATTTTGCGATAGTCTCTCTCTCTCTCTCTGGCATTGTTCTTCTGATTAGCTATTGTATGTTTTTAGTATTTGATTATTCTTTTATTTAAGAAATGTCTGTATTTTTATTACTTTTGTGTGACTGTATTCTGTCCTGTTATTACATGGGAGTTCTTTTCTGTTTCTGATTTTAGATTGTGCACTGCCCAGTTCTGCTTGTCAGTTAGGGTGGTATAGAAAGTTCTAAATGAACTGTAAACAATAATTATCAGCACTAATTGGCTTGTTATTCAATTAAAATACACGCTCAAATTGGGCATGTGTCCAAATTTGTGTGCGCAATTTTCAGTGCCATATATAGAATTGAATACCAAAAATTGAATACCAACTAGCCGGGGTAGCATTATTTTGCCATATTATATCATGTGTGTTCTCTGATCCTTTGGATAGAGCCAAGATACATATATTATTCCACTTGTGTTGGAGAGATCCTCAAAATCTTTCTGCAACATACCAATCATTCTAAAATTATGTGTCACCTGTTTTGGTATTAGTTCCAGTCCAGTAATTCACCTTTCAACTTCTTGTACTCTTGATTGAAAGGTTAGTAGCTGAGCAGAAAGGGTTGCCAGGTTGGCTTTAATGCCGTAAGTCAATGTTCTTTAATACTACTACTACTACTACTACTACTACTAAACATTTCTATAGCGCTACTAGACTTACGCAGTGCTGTACAAATTAACATGAAAAGACAGTCCCTGCTCAACAGAGCTTACAATCTAAATTGGACAGACGAACAGACAGCTAGGGGTGGGGAAATTGCAGTGGTAGGGGTGATAAGTGAGGGTGTTGAGTATCTGCCGTCATTTACTATGTTTATCTAATCAGAAATATTTGGAGGGCAAAGGAGGCCCCTGAACACCTCCAGGACAGCCCCCTTCATGTGTCTTTTTTTCTGTTTCTATCTGCCTCTCTAACCAAGCTGATGACAGAATGGGGTAAGTGGATGGGGTAGAGACACATGCTTGAAGGAGAAGACATTTCTCAATAGACAAAGAGAACACATCTGGAAATGCACACCTCCTTGAGGATACCCTCAGTGAAAAGTTTGAAGGTAAGCTGGTGGGGATGGATCTTATTGACCCACACTGGCCAACTGTGTTGCAGACCTGCATCTGAAGATGTTTGGAGGCTCTTCTTTAGCTTGTTCAGATCCAAGGTGGCCACAACTTAAAAATTAGTTAAGACCACTACCATCAGTACTACCATGATGCACCATAATTAGCTCCTGAAGGCTTTGTATTTTTAAAATGCACCAGATCTGGCTGCACAGATGTCTCCTACCTCTACATGGGGGTTCATGCTCTGGCATTGAGGTTTATGTTTAGAATGTTTCATCCCCAAAGAGCTGGCAAAATCTGGTTCTTCTCTGATTCTTTCCCAATACTTTACTGTGACGTTTAGGAGGGGAACAGTAAACTTTAAGAGGCTAATAGAAACATAGGGGCCGGCTACTGAGGCGAAGTTCTACTTACCGGGTCATTTGTGGATATTCAGCAGCACTTAGTACTGCTAAAACTCTGGCCTGAATGCTTTGGCACTATCTGGGCAGTGCCAGGGCAGACTCAGCTTGGAGTCTTGGAGGAGCCAGGAGTTACCTGGTTAGCAATCATATTCAGTCTGCTAACTGGATAACTGCCGAGATAAATTTAGGACAGAAAAAAAAAGACTGTCCTAAATTTATATTTGTGGATCATGTATTTGATAAACTGCTTTTCTGTGATTTGCATAATATATACAGTTACTGTCTCTATTCATAGTGGGCTCACAATCTGTTTTTTTGTACCTGGGGCAGTAGAGGGTTAAATGACTTGTCCAGGTTCACAAGAGCTACAGTGGGAATTGAACCCAGTTTCCCACCCACTGCACTAACCACTAATCTAGCGGAAGATTCACTGCTCTTGAAAACAGAAGGCCTCCAGGAGCTAAATTTATCTAGGTAACAGATTATATCACCTGTGCCCAAATTTGTGCCAGCGGCCACCAAATACCTAGATATTCAGCACTGGTATCTGGATTTTTTTTTCCCCCTTAGAAGTTTAGGGACCTATTTATTAATCTATATTACGGAATTCATTGCCTGAGGTATTAGTTTTGAAATCAGACTATGTAAAGTTCTGAAAATGGCTGAAATCATTTTTGTTTATTGATGCTTTTAGCTAGGTGAAGGGAATGGTGAATCTGGAATTTTAAGGTTTGTTTGTTTTTTTTAGATTTTTGAGCTGTGGTATGATTTTATGTTTTAGTATTATTTGTTCTGTTGTTTATTTATCAGCTGCATTAAACAATGATTTTTGCTAAACAGATTATATAAATCAAGAAACATGGCACCTTTGCAGTTAGCACATATTAATTTCCACATCAACAGTTTATGTGAAACAGTGTATTGAATGGGTGGAAACTTGGCAGAAAATGAATGGAGACTGTGTCTTAATAATTAACATGGAGTTAATTACAACTGGCAATGTGGGAGACAACATGGCACAATTACTATCACCTTAGTAGGTATAGCTGTTGTAACTACATCACGTTATCTGCAATGCAATAAGCCCCAAATTCTATATATATCGTGCCCAAAGTTAGGCATGGACTATCATATGTGGTTTCCATTTCCGCACACAACTTAATAGGCTAAATGGCTCTTAATTGGCACTAAGGATCAATCAATTGACCTTGACACCCATTAATTAAAGCAAATTTGTAGTTACGCATGGACCTTGTGCCCTGTTCTATAACCCCCTAATTTCCATCAAGCTCAACCCCAAGTGGGCATGATCATGAGAGTGGCATGGGCAGATCAGGATCATGCCCGGAAATTTGGTGCGGGGGGGGGGGGGGGGGGTGTAGAATACCTGCATTTCTGTGCCTAACTGCCATTAGTTGGGCACAGTTCTATTGTAAATACAAGTCTCTTCGGCTAATTCTTAATTTAACCACTCTTGGGAGTCCAAAAATTATATCCTTCTATATTGTCATTGGCTCCCTCTCCTCTATTCATCTATCCGCCACATACATTCATCCAATTATAAAGGTATTCTTATACTGGCTTAGGAACCTCAGCTGTGCATATTGCCAACTCAACTTTTATGGCAATAGAACTTGCACACAACTCTTCATCGGCTCACCATGATGCCACATTTTAAATATATTTTTTCTTTCTTTTATGTTTTATGCTTTTATATAAATTATGCTTGACTACTCATCTTATTTCAAAAAATCGGACCCAGGGGTTTACGAGGGAACAACCCTTAAACCATTTACTTATCTAAGTAGAGCTGGTGCTAAGACGGCGAAAGGGGTCAGTCCTTGAGACAGCCCTGGGGAAGGGCGAAACATGCATGTCGGACGTTAACAACAACCCCTGGGTCCGATTTTTTGAAATAAGATGAGTAGTCAAGCATAATTTATATGAAAGCATAAAACATAAAAGAAAGAAAAAAATATATTTAAAATGTGGCATCATGGTGAGCCGATGAAGAGTTGTGTGCAAGTTCTATTGCCATAAAAGTTGAGTTGGCAATATGCACAGCTGAGGTTCCTAAGCCAGTATAAGAATACCTTTATAATTGGATGAATGTATGTGGCGGATAGATGAATAGAGGAGAGGGAGCCAATGACAATATAGAAGGATATAATTTTTGGACTCCCAAGAGTGATTAGTTGGGCACAAGCATTTATACCAGACTTTGGCAGGTGCAAATACTCATGCCCAAAATTTGGGATCAAATGTGTGCTAAGCTAGTATTCTATGAAAGCCATTTTGTGTGGAACTGCCAATATAGAATTTGTACTTTTCATATATAATCCTGGCACCTAACTTTAGGTGATCTTTACTGCATTCCCCCATTAATGCCCAATAAAGACATTTCATCTGCATTTACCCCCTAATTCTATAAAAGTCACCAAAAAATTGAATGCGTAAATTTGGGTACATGCTCATTTTTCATGTGTAATTTAATTGAATAACAAGCCAATTAGCGCCAATGATTGGCTTTTTAACAAGCAATTATTGTCACTAATTAGATTTAATTGGCAGCTATGCTCATAAATTTAGGCATGGAAATCCATATCTAAAATTTACACTCGATCAGAAAAATGGGCGTGGAAATGGGAGGGGCATGGGCATAATGGGGACCTTCCTAAAATTGACAGGCATTCCTATAGAATAACAGGGATGTGCACCTAATGTAGGTATGTACATTTGCACCGTGTTTCAGTTGGTGCAAATGGCCATGCCTAAAGTTAGGCGCGATTCCCGGGTGTAAGTGCAGTTTATAGAATAGCACTTTTAGAGCGCTGATTTTTTGGATGCAATATATATAGAATCTAGCCCTTTCTGTATGAGAAGATGTTGAGAATGTCCATAACTGTTAATGCAGAAACCTTTAGTAGATTCAGTTAAGTAAACAGATTCCTTTATAAATTGAGCCCTCAACATATTAATGGTGACAGAGGATGCCACTAAATAGACTATCTTTAAAAATAATGTGCTTTGGCCCTTTATATAGTGGAGACATGCCTTATTTTTTGCTTTTTTAAAGGTAGAGTTAGACCCAATATGGCATACTTTGTAATATCAAAACTCCACTGAGTTATCTATCAGGGTCTAAGATTCCTTTGCACATGGAAAGGTGACACAGCTATCAAGTCTTTATACAGCAGTAATCACAGTTTGCAGTTATTCAGACTCTCATAAGCAATTCTATTTATTTTTGAATGAGATGATTACGATGTAGAGTATTCAATCCATAGACATAACAAGTTGTACTGTATCTCTAGGGAAACACCTATTTTAAGAAACTGAAATCTGTTGTTTAAATTTTGTCTCTTCTTAAATAATGCCAGCTATTCAACTTGTACAGCAAAATATTCCTCTGTGGCCTTCTTTATCAGTGTGGGACCAGAGCATATCACAGAATTATTTTCCAGCTACTGTGCACTAGAGCAAGACGGATCTTGCTATGGGAAAAGAATGATGAATTACTTCCAACTAGCTAAAATACTCAGCAAGAAAAAATGACTTTTCTTTTACATATTGGGCCCCTTTTACCAATTACAGTAAAAGGGGCCTGCTGTGGCATTGGTGCATGTTTTTGACGTTTACCAAGGCCCCCTTTTATCACAGTGGGTAAAAGGCTGGGGATTTTTGGAAAAGAAATGGCCATACAGTAAGTGAACCACTTGCCGTGTGGCCATTTCCAGGGGAGCCCTTTAGGTGACGGTAAGGGCTCCCGTCTAACCCGGCGGTAACTGGGCAGTGTGTGATGCTGCCTGATTACCGCTGAGTAAGCCCCAGTGCTACAAAAGTACAAAACATTTTTGTAGCACCAAAAATGATGTGTGCTTGGGGTTGGGAACTACCGCTGGGCTCCTGTGGTAGCCCAGCGGTAGTTCTGTATTGATGAACAGCAGGCCCATTGCTGCGCACCAACCCTTTTGAAAAAGGGCCCCTTTATGCATTTATTCTGCAGTGTAGTCTGCTTTTCATAAATAATAAAACATGAATCATTTAATCAAAAATAGGGCAAACTCCTATGTAAAGGGTAGGTGGGTGCCCTGGTTGAGGGATGGTCCATTGATGGATTGATACCACAGGGCCCTCATAGAACACTTATTTACTTCAGTCCTCTCCTTTATTTGCTCTGTGCACCTACATTCTTCTTCAAGAGAGCAGATTCTGTCTGGGGGTGGGGGGTGGGGAGTGGGAAGGGATTTCCCTTCAAGGCCCTGGTGTAGAGGTCCCAAAAACAATCACTCTGAGACTGATATAAGGTGCTCAAGGGGCAGACTGAGGGTGGTCTGGGTCCCCAGGCACTGAGGTTGGTCTGGGCTTCCTGCCTGGCTGCTGCCTGCCACCCCTGCCGCCGCAGCCGCCACCCCTGCTGCCCCGGTCCTACCTGAGGGGTCCTGGTGGTCTGGTGGCCTCTGTGTGTGTGTGTGGGGGGGGCATGTTCTTTCCTGCTTGCTGCGCTGCCACTATTCCCCTGCCTGCTGGCGCCACTGTGTTTTCAAAATGGAGGCTGAGACTTCCCACGGTAATTTCGCGGCTCTCGACAGTCTCGCGAGACTTCTGCAGGGAGTCTCTGCCACCATTTTTAAAATATGGTGGTGCCGGGTGGTGGGGAATAGCAGCAGCCCAGCGAGCTGTGCAGGAAAGAATATGGTCCCCCCACAGAGGCCACTAGATCACCATTGGCGCACCGGGCATCCGGGCAGAGCCTCTGGGCCCTCGGGCACTGCCCGGTTGCCTGAATGATCAGTCTGCCCTTGAAGTGCTCCAACTCAATTTATTGAAGACAAATGCAAACCAATTACTACTATGAGGTAGTTTTTCAGTCCTCAAGTTGTACATCATTAATTAGATATTTCTTTTTTCTGTGTCTGTGATCCTTCAAAATCACCAGACCTTGTAAAGTTTTCAGACACTCTCAGGCCAGGTGAAGAGTCTCAACTACTTGCTTTATTATAACTCATGGTAACAATAGGTAACTTAATAACATGCTGGACAATATTCAAAATGATTTAACGGGTCGGAAATGGCCGCCGATTGGTTAAATCGCTTGTTCGGGGCTATCCGCTAATTTTCAGCGGCACTTAAGAGGTTATTGATGCTGAAAATTTGCAGCTAGCGCCTAAATAAAAGCTGGCTATTTTGGGGGTGTTCTGGGGTGGGGGGAGGTGGAGTCAGCACTTGGCCGGTTAAGTGCCAATTTTCAGCACTTAATCGGCCAGGGTAATCACAGAAATGGGACCACATAAAACACAGTCTATCTTTATATGGCAACTGGCTATGTGTTATCCAGCTCTGCATAAACCGGATATTCAATGCCAAAGCTTGGCATGGCCCAGCACTGAATATCTGTAAATAACATTGGCAGCAGTCAGCAAAATGCTCACTGCCAGCCGCTGAATTTCTACCCAATAGTAGAAAATGGCAGATAAAGACCTGCATGGTCCAACCAGTCTGCCCAACAAGATCAACTCATATATATGATATGATGTGATATTACATATACATACTTAATCTTGATCTATCCAGTGGAGCACCGTTAGTACACGATGTTTGGGAGGCATGGCTATGTAACCCAGTACTATTGGTGCGCTTATTACCAGAACAATAATGAAATACTATAGCGTCAAAGATGTTACTTTGCTTCATTTCCAAGCCAAAGACGTTTGCTGTAGCTACTGCCAGGTCATTTTCGGTACAGCCTACCATGTATTATCGAGTACCGCACATTAATTTTATGATTTGGGGAGGCAGGTTATTACCGCGTATAAAATGATCAGGCACTTTAATGGTGCACACACTAATGGTGCTCCACTGTACTTGCCAATTTTGAGACACAGACTGTAGAAGTCTGCCCAGCCTGGGATGGAGCATGGGCAGGACATAGCTGTGTCTCCAAGTAACATTCGCAACTTATAGAACACTATAAATTATGCATGCCCTTGCTGAATTTAGGTGCACTCAGTTATGTCAGTTCTATGGCTGGTGTAACTGCTGGCATGTAAATTTTAGGCACGCCAATGCCAACTTAAGCTGGTGCCCATATGCTATTATAGAAAAGCACTCCCTATTGGTGCATCCAAAAGGAGGCACCCTCTTACAGAATTGCTACTGTATCATTTAGGCTCCTGCCCACACTCTACTTTAACTCTGCCTAGGACCATTGAGAGGGCAAGAAAGTGCCTATTTGTAGTCTATTTTATAAAGATGCATGTTTCTAGATACTAGATATCTTTATAAAATACTGTGTTAACATGAGCGAGTGTTGAGAGTGGGCCTTCAGATTATACAGCCAGGCAAGCTTACAAAGGTGAAGCATAACTCTTTATTAACTCAAAAGGTTGAGGCCTGTTACTTCACTGGTACAGAAAATGAAAGGTAAAGTCTCTTGAGATTCAGAGGAAATTTGAACATAGACCTGTGGTTGCCAGGCCCCAAAACATAGTTTACACAGTCTCTCTCTCAGGTGGCACAAGCCCTAATCTGACTCCAGCCAGGACTCAAGAACAGGATTCTCACAATTATTCAAGTTAAGGTATGGCCTACCTGAGCCAGGCTATGGTAGCTACACACAGATAGTGAAGGCATACGCTGTGGGCCCGCTTCTCCCTTCTCTGGGCCTCTTTAACCCAACTCTGGCCCTGCCTTTTATATTTCCTGGCAGCTGTCCTCCTGGCTCCACCCCTCCCATGTCACTTCCTCTTTGGATGGAACTATGGGGTTTAAGGTGGTTCTGACTCTGTGAGGGACTATTCTTAAGGGAAAGGGGCAGTATCCTATAGATTTCCTCACAAATACCAGCACAATATATTTATGACAGTTTGAAGAAATGGAGAGGACAGAGTTTCCTACGTTTGATGACCTCCAGAGATGCTGGGGTATTCTGAATTCCAAATTCTTTGCATATCTCCAAGTATGACATTGCTATCAGACAAAAAGCAGGTAATCTAGTCACAGGGGGACATTTCTAAAGATAAACTGTTTTTACAGATCCCAGTGAATCTCAACTCAATTTCCATCTGATATCACGTGGGCAAAGAAGAAAGAGGAGCTTTGTATGTGGGGGCCCTAACACACATTTGGTAAGTGGATATTGGGGAGCTAATTACAGATAAAGGTCTGCAAAGGCGTTTCATCAATGTTCCAAAAAGCTCCAGGAGTGCAATATAAGATTCTGCACTGTGCTTATATGCCTAGATGTCAGGGGGCTAGAACAGAACTTTGAGTGGGAAACGAGCATGTGAAATTTAAACAAATGAAAGGAATGTTGGCACATATGCAAGTGGAATGCCCCACATTGGTCAAGTGTTCTGGAGGCATTAACATGAGTAATCCAGGCATCAGTGCAATGGTTCTATGCGATACTGTTGTTGGGATGACATGATGCACCATTGGCAGAGCAACACATCTCCCAAGAAACATAGAAAACTGTAGGCAGATAAAGACCATATGGCCTAGCCAGTCTGTCCATCCATGACATCTATTCTCCCAATCACTCTCTTAGAGATCCTATGTACTTGTCCCAAGCTCTCTTGAATTCAGATACTGTTTTTGTTTCCAATAAAAATGTCTTCTGATCGTGTTATGGATCACCAAGAAGGGGATATTACTCTTTTAGATGGATGAGGACTCCCCATCAGTTCAAGTGTAGCACGAAAGTATGAAAGAGATGGCCCAGTGGGAAATACAAGGGAAGTGTCAAGATAAAGGGGGAAGGAAAGCTAACTGTGGGTGTTATAGCATAGTTGTGTGCCAATATGACTGTGGAGGTGAACTGGCATGGGGGTGGTAGTGGGGATTGGGGCGTAGTAGAGGGGGGAGAAATGGAAGATAAAAATAAGAAACACCAATGGAATAGGTATGCTGTGAATGTCTTTCCTTACTCTTCCCATTCCCAGATATAGAGTTTCCTGTCTTCCATTATATTCTTAAGGTCCAGGGGACCTAGGTGATTAGTTTTGTAAGCTCCTCTTTAAAGAACATTTGTCTGCATTACTGTAAAACTTACATGCTATGATCAGAATGGATGGACTGTACAGGTCTTTATCTACTACTACTACTACTATTTAGCATTTCTATAGTGCTACAAGGCGTACGCAGCGCTGCACAAACATAGAAGAAAGACAGTCCCTGCTCAAAGAGCTTACAATCTAATAGACAAGAAATAAAGTAAGCAAATCAAATCAATTAATGTGTACAGGAAGGAGGAGAGGAGGGTAGGTGGAGGAGGCGAGTGGACTATGTTTCCATTCAATAACAAGATTAATAAAAAAAATACCTGTACATATCCTGCAGAATTGTATCCAAGGTGAAGCTATGGACATTTACGTGTGTTTGGAAGCAGGCATAAATGTTTGCACAAATAAGTGAATGCATGAATTTTATAAAACATGCAAGTAAATCATGACTCTACTTGTTCTCCACCTAAAGTCCACTCCAGAACAGGTTAATGTCCAGGTCACATATTAAAAGTACATGTTCTGGTCATTGCACATATTTTTACATGTAATGTAATTTTCTATACATGTAAAATGTCTTTATAAAATTACCTTCCACAGAGATAGACCCAAAGCGACTAAAATGATTTTTACTGGCACTAAAATTTATGCACCGATTACATACATAAACTCCGAAATTCTATATATTACACCTTAATTTCTATGTGGAAATCGAAGCATATTCTATAACAATGTGGGTAACTTAATTGCTTAACTAGATAATCAGCGCTGCCAATTGGATGTTAAACATTACGCGTATAACTTGCTAAGTGTATTCTGTAATGTGGTGCGCATAAATTCTAAGTTGCATAGTTGAAAAGGGGGCTTGGTCATGGGCGCAGCAGGGGCATTTCTAAAATCTATGCACCTTATTAAAGAATACGCACGCTCTGTGCCCAATTTGGTCATGTGGCGAGGCGTATACTATATACACACAGAAATTTAAGCCTATTCTATAAAATTTAGGTGTACTTTACAGAATATGCATAGGCGATTTTTCTTCCACGTGGATTTTTCAGGCACCATATATAGAATCTAGCCCACAGTAAATATTTAGAATAATGGCATATATGTGTGTATCTCCCAGATGCTATATATGGCTCCCAAATTAGGTGCTGATAATTGGGCACCAATCCAAGGTATGCACCCAACTAAATTGACTAATGACCCAATTAGTGCCAATAATTGGGTGCTAATTGCCAAAAATTGAAATTTGCATGCACATCATGCTACACATGATTCTATGACAATGTACACCCAAATCCTATTGCACACAGCCCTAAAGGGAGTGTGGCCATGGGAGGTGCATAGGCAGGTCAGGGTTATTCCTAAAATTTGCACACAGTGTGATAGAATACCGCGATGTGCATCCAAACTGGGAACCAGGAATTACACCTACTGAAAGTAGGTGTAAATCTTGGTGTCCAAATTTGGGTGCGGTAGGACTGCAGAAAACAAATGCTAAAGGGGATGAATGTATGGTAGACCATGACCTGTTTACAGAGGACTGAGTTTGTGAGGAACTAGCTAAACTAAAAGTAGACAGAGTGATGGTGCCTGATGGGATACACCCAAGGGTGCTCAAGGAACTCAGAGAGGTTCTGGCGGCTCTGCTGACTGACCTCTTCAATGTTTCCTTAGAGACTGGAGTGGTCCCGGAGGACTGGAGTGGTTCCTTTGCTCAAGAATGGAAGTAAGGAGGAGGTTGGGAATTACAGACCTGCCAGTCTAACCTCGGTGGTGAGTAAGCTAATGAAAACGCTACTAAAGCGGAGGATTGTGAGATTTCTCAAACTGAATGGAATGCAGGACCCAAGGCAGCATGGCTTCACTAGTGGCAGGTCATGTCAGACGAATCTGACTGACTTCTTCAACTGGGTGACCAAACAGTTGTATGTGGAAGGGGCACTAGATGTGGTATAGTTAGACTTCAGCAAAGTCTTTGACACGGTTCCACACAGGCGACAGTGCCCTCGATATGGGACCTAGAATAACTGTTTGGGTTAAAATTTGTTTGCATGGAAGGAGACAGAGGGTACTGGTAAGAAAGGGATGAAGAAAGGGATGTTGTCAGTGGAGTACCGCAGGGATCAGTCCTTGGGCCAGCACTTTTTAACGTCTTTGTAAGCGATATTGCGGAAGGGCTGTCTGGTAAGGTTTATCTCTTTGTAGATGATAACAAACTCTGCAACAGGGTGGACACTCTGGAAGGTGTGAATGACATGAGGAAGGACCTAGCGAAGCTGGAGGAATGGACCAATATTTGGCAACTAAGATTTAATGCTAAAAAATGCAGGGTCATGCTCTTGGGTCGCAAGAATCCGAGGGAACGGTACAGTATAAGGGGTGAAATGCTTCAGTGTATGAAAGAAGAGCGGGACTTGGGGGTGATTATGTCTGATGACCTTAAAGCTTCCAAACAGGTTGAAAAAGCGACGGTCAAAGCCAGAAGGATGCATGGGTGCATAAAGAGAGGGATGACCAGCAGGAAAAAGGAGGTGATAGTGCCCTTATATAAGTCTCTGGTGAGGCCCCATTTAGAGTACTATCCAGCTTATAATTGAAAGAGAAAAATGCCTATATTGCGACCCAAATCGGGAGATGGGCGTCTTTCTCCCGTGGGCGCCCAAATCGGTATAATCGAAAGCTGATTTTGGGCGTTTCCAACTGCAAATCCGTCGCGGAAACGGGTAAAGTTGATGGGGGCGTGTTGGAGGCGTGGTGAAGGCGGAACTGGGGCGTGGTTATCGGCCGAGCAGAGATGGGCATCTTTAGCTGATAATCGAAAAAAAGGCGTTTTTACCGCGATTTTGGGTCACTTTTTTTGGACCCTTTTTTTTCACCAACAGATCCCAAAAAAGTGCCCCAACTGACCAGATGACCACTGGAGAGAATCGGGGATGACCTCCCCAGACTCCCCCAGTGGTCACTAACCCCCTCCCACCAAAAAAAACCCCCACTTTACAAACTTTTTTCCAGCCTCTATGCCAGCCTCAAATGCCGTACCCACCTCTATGACAGCAGAATGTGTTCTATCCTGTGACAGCCTTTCCCTGGTTCTGATGTGGCTCTCGGGTGAGTGTGACACCTTTTCTGTTATGCGCACTGCAGAGTCACATCAGCAATGCATTGTGGTGGTTGTAGGGTATTGGGCACCGTGATTCCACTAGCTTGTGGCAAATGCTCACGATGTTGGTAGTTGGTAGGCTCTACTCCCATGGTGCTTTTCCCCCTGCTTACTGGGTCAGAGTGTGCCCTGTTTTGTTTCCGGTAGTCCATGAGGTAGTGGCCATTTTTGTAAGCCAGTTTTAGATCCCTTTCACGTGTTAGCCACGTTAGAGAACTTAGTTCTTACCTTGAATGTGGCTGAAAGAGGGATTGTACAGCATTCTGCCAGCTCTGACCTACTGCTCATCTCAGTACCAGGGAGACTCGTTGCCAGTGGGGCACAACCTCTGATCTGCAGTTAACTGTGAGTAAGCGTGCTTATTCCAATAAAGGACGTTTTCGGAGAGATTAGTCTTCAGGTGTCAACTGCTGTGCCAATGTTATATAGCAGCAACCAGTCCTAGAGGCCTGCGTGTATGCAGGTCCCTGGAGCACTTTTAGTGGGTACCGCAGTGCACTTCAGCCAGGCGGACCCAGGCCCATCCCCCCCCCACCTGTAACACTTGTGCTGGTAAATGGGAGGCCTGCAAAACCCACTGTATCCACATGTAGGTGCCCCCTTCACCCCTAAGAGCTATGGTAGTGTTGTACATTTGTGGGTTTTGGGGGAGGGGGTTGGGTGCTCAGCACCCGTGGTAAGGGAGCTATGCATGTGGGAGCGTTGTCTGAAGTCCACCGCACTAACCTCTAGGGTGCCCAGTTGGTGTCCTGGCATGTCAGGGGGGCGAGTGTACTACGAATCGTGGCCCCTCCCATGACCAAATGGCTTGGATTAGGACATTTTTGAGCTGGGCGTTTCCATTATCGCAAAAAAAAAAACAAACGCCCAGCTGAAAAACGTCCATTTTTTGAAAATACGGTCTGTCCCGCCTCTTCAAGTACCCGTTTTTGGACATAGACGCCCATGGAGATAGGCGTTCGCGTTCGATTATGCCCCTCCTCATGCAGTTCTGGAGACCACACCTACGAAAAGATATAAAGTTGGTCCAGAGGGCGGCTACAAAATTAGTAAGTGGTCTTGAACACAAAAAATATAGGGACAGGCATATGAACCTCAACATGTATGCGCTGGAAGAGAGGAGGGAGAGAGGAGATATGATAGAGACGTTTAAATATCTCAAGGGCATTAATGTATAGGAAGTGAGCCTTTTTCAACTGAAGGAATACTCTGGAATGAGGGAGCATACGATGAAGTTAAGAGGGAATAGGCTTAGGAGTAATCTAAGAAAATATTATTTCATGGAAAGGGTAGTGGAAATGTGGAATGGCCTCCCGGTGGAGGTTTTGGAGTCGAGGACTCTGTCCGAACTTAAGAAGGCATGGGATGAGTAGTGGGATCGCTTAGGAAAAGAAGAGTTAGGGGTTAAAGAGGATGGGCAGACTGGATGGGCCATCTGGCCTATATCTGCCGTCATCTTTCTATGTTTCTATGTTCTTTGAACCTTTTCTAATTCCACTATATCTTTTTTGAGATATGGCGAAACTGAACACAATACTCAAGATGAGGTCGCACCATGGAGCGATACAGAGACATTATAGTATTTTCAGTCTTATGTACCATCCCTTTCCTAATAATTCCTAGCATCCTGTTTGCTTTTTTGGCCACCGCTGCACACTGGGCAGATTTCAGCATATTATCTAAATGATCTTTTTCTTGGGTGCTGACCCCCAAGGTGGACCCTGTCATCCTACTGGCCACTTATAAATATATTATTCTTTTCAAATATTGATCCCATTGTTTTTAGCTGAACACTTTATTGCACAATTTGTTGAATAGTAATGTTTCATGGCATACTATTTATTTGTACCTATTTGATTTCTTGACTCAACAATTAAACTCAAGGTGAGCTACAATATAAAACAGATAGCATAAAATTAACACTAAAACAAGTTGCCTATACACCCCCTTTAACAGATCCATTCTTTTCAGCTCATCTTCCAACTACCCATACTTCATCCACATCCATTATGTAAATGAAACAACACCACTGAATGTGGAAAAATAAATTAAATAATAATAATAATTTATACCATACAAAAGGTTAAAGGCTGAAAGGGAAAGATCAGGAGTAAGAAGAACTTCAGCCTCTCAGATGCGTAATCAAAGTATTAATTGCTTTTAAAAGCCCCCTTATAGCTCATTAGTACTTAATAAGTTACTCCTGTAGCAATTTAAATGACCTAGACATTTTTACATCAGAGTGTCAATAACTACTGTCATTTTCCAGGCAAAGTTCCAGATTTCACTGTACTTTCAGGAACCTGTTTTCATATGGTTGCCATTCTCTCAGAATAATAGAAAGTTTCAGGAAACAGACTGCATGCAAGCCGTGCAGAAAACCAAATCTCTTTCCTTTCCGGTTCAGAAACCAGCATGTTAGCCTACATCCTATAGCAACAATAAGAGTCAGGATCATTTTCAGTTTTATCCAAAATATGTTCCCCACAATGAACAATATGAGCTTATCAGATTTCTTTTCTGTTTTACTAAATAAGATGTTTTATTCTTTTCATTAATATCAGGGTAATTACACAGATGGGTAGTAACGAAGTACTGTTGGTAGCGCTTTTACTTATAATGAGTTACATTTCTTTTGCCTTATTTCTACTTGTAATTCGCCACAAGTAAGCTGTGCTTTTGTACTTAGTAATGAAGTACAAGTTAAAAAAGTATTTTTTAAAAGTATTTTTCCTTACCTCTGCTTCTCCCCCTCAGATGTTGCTTGCAGCTGATTGGTCCTGAACGTCCAGTCCCCAATAAGCTGGAAGTTCTGGCCCAATCAGATGCAAGCCAGCATCTAGCATCACCTCGCCAGGACTTCTGCTGCCAGTGTTGTCAGTTCTGCGGGTTTCCCACCCAATCGGGCTAATGAGGCTGTTCCAGCTCTGTATTTCAAGCCTCTTTCTGGGGCTCCAGTAGCTTCTATAGTTGCATTCCACAAATCTACGCCTTCATTCTGGGGCTCCAATAGCTTCTCTCATTGTAGGTGATCCATCAACACTGAGCGCCGGAGCTTGGAGGAGGCACCAAGCATGCCGCATGGCTGGTAGTGTACTACTGGGGAGGAGATTCTACTGCCATTTCCCACCAGCGAAGCTTTTCTTGCTGAATGGACTCAAAAGTATCACAAGGTAACTGGACTGAAGATGATGTAATGTGAGCTGTGGTGAATTGGGGTGAGTGAAAGTGGTTAGGAGCTACACAAATTTTTGTTTGTTCCATGAGCATATTTAACGAAGGTAGCCATTTGAAAGAAATTTGCTGAATATGGACTTCAGCATATTGATAGGTCACAGATGCAGTATCTATTCTCTGTGGGGGATGGGTGGAAGGCATCGTGGTTCACTGTTTTTTGTTCTATGGAGTTTGTACTTGGTGTTTAATACAACTGTTACCTATGGGTAGGGGTTATAATACCACCTGGATATCTGTATTTTTCTGAAGTCAACAGGATGGCAAGTTTTCACAGTAGGGATGTTGTCATTGATGGAGCCTGCATGAGATAGCTTCTCCACCTCATTTGCACACCTAGCCTAAGAACATAAGAATAGCCATACTGGGTCAGATCAATGGTCTATCTAGCCCAGTATCCTGTTTCCAACAGTGGCAAAACCAGATCACAAGTACCGAGCAGAAACCCAAATAGTGGCAACATTCCATGCTACTAATCCCAGAGTATGCAGTAGCTTCCCCATGTCTGTCTCAATAGCAGACTATGGACTTTTACTCTAGGAACTTGTCCAAGCGTTTTTTAAAATCCAGATACACTACCTACTGTTACTACATCCTCTGGTAAAAGAGTTTCACACTTTAATTATTCATTCAGTTAAAAAATATTTTCTCCTATTTGTTTTTAAAGTATTTCCATGTAACTTCCTTGACTGTCCCCTAGTCTTTTTTTTTTACTTTTGGAATGAGTAAAAAATCAATTCATTTCTACTCGTTCTACACCACTCAGGATTTTGTAGATCTCAATCATATCTCCCCTCATCTGCCTCTTTTCCAGCTGAAGAGCCCTAACCTCTTTAGCGTTCCTCATATGAGAGAAGTTCCATCCCCTTTATCATTTTGGTCGCTCTTCTTTGAACCTTTTCTAATTCCTTTATATCTTTTTTGATATGGCGACCAGAACTGAATGCAATAATCAAGGTGAGGTCACACCATGAACTGATATAAGACATTATAGTATTTTTGGTTTTATTTACCATCCCTTTCCTAAAAATTCCTAGCATCCTGTTTGCTTTTTTGGCCGCCACCACACACTGGGCATCTACAACAACACCTAGATCTTTTTCTTGGGTGCTGACCCCCAAGGTAGGACCTAGCATCAAGTAACTAGGTTTCGGATTATTCTTTCCAATGTGCATCACTTTGCATTTGTCTACATTAAATTTCATCTGCCATTTGGATGCCCAGTCTTCCAATTCCCTAAGGTCTTCTTGCAATTTTTCACAGTCCTCATGTGTTTTAACAACCTTGAATAGTTTATAAATATGTTAAATAGCACTAGTCCCAGAGCTGATCCTTCTGACACTCCACTATTCATCCTCCTCCATTGAGAGAAATGGCCATTAACCCTACCCTCTGTTTTCTGTCCAATAACAAATTTCTAATCCACAACAGAACATTGCCTCTTATCCCATGACTCTTAAATTTTCTCAGGAGTCTCTCCATTCATGGAATGCAGGACTTAGTACAAAAGGTAATGGTGTTGGGTCTGTTGGGAAACAGTGATCATAACATGATAAAATTTGACTTAATAACTGGAGTCTGTCACTCAGGAAATCTACTGTAGCAGCATTTAATTTTGAAAAGGGTAACTAAGATAAAATGAGGAAAATGGTTTAAAAAAAAAGCTGAAAGGCTCAACTGCAAAGGACGTTGTCTAAAAATACCATTTTGGAAGCCCAGTATGGTTAAAGGAAGAAGTGAAAGACAGTATTAGAGCCAAAACAAAACATCTTTCAGAATATGAAACAAAAAAAGAACCAAATGAAGAGAATAAGAAACAACATAAGCACTGGCAAGTTAGGTGCAAAACACTGAAAGAGGGCCAAAAGAGAATTCAAAGAGAAACTTGCCTTGGAGGCAAAAACTCATAGCTATAACTTTTTCAGGTATATCAAAAGCAGAAAACCTGTGAGGGAATCTGTGGAGCTCTTAGATCATCAAGGAGTAAAAGGGGCACTCAGGGAGGAAAGAGCCTTGCTTTGTTGAAAACATCCAAAAATCAAGTGGTGAACATAGAGATTTTTGAACCAGAAAAACATCTATCTTTTTGTTTTGAAACTGTCTATTTCCTAGACATTTTGTGCTGAGTGCATTTTTCTTTTATGACCATTTTTGGAAAAAAAATAAAGTCCAAAGGAAAAATGCACAAAAACAAACCATTGGGACGTATTGGGGGGGGGGGCATTCTTTGTAGACTGACCATACAGACATCCCAGCAGAGCAATGAGGCACCCTAGGGGGCACTGCAGTGGACTTCACATAAAAGGTACCAGGTACACATCTCATCATCATCCCCTTATGTTGTATGGTGAGCCCTCCAAAGCCCATCAAAAACCAACTGTACCCAACTGTACACAACTACAATAGCCCTTATGGCTGCAGTTGTCACCTATATGTCAGTACAGTAGATTTTTAGTGAGTTTTGAAGGGTTCACACTTTCCACTACAACTGTAACAGCTTTAGATGTTATGACCAGCCTTATTAGAGCAGCAAGCAGATCTTTGGAGTAGCCTAGTGGTTACAGTTAGAGTGGGATATGGGCCTGAGTCTCCTTCTCTGCAGTGCACTGCATCAACCACTAGGCTACTCCAGAGACCTGCTTGCTGCTCTAATAAGACTGGCCATAGCATATGAAGTTGTCATAGAAGATAATATGTACTTTTATTTTCACATCTTTGGGGGATGGGAGGGGGTCAGTGATCTCTGGAGGATGCCCAAATCCCTCCCCCAGCACGCCACCTTGTGATTTGGATGCATCGGAGTTGAACTGCATAGAAAAATATCTTAAAATGAGTTTCAATAATAGTGATTTGAACGTTTTGTGCCGCTTTTTGGATGTTTTTCTCTTTTAACAATCTCCTTAATGTGCACAAGTGCAAAATGATGCACATTGGGAAGAATAATCTAAATCATAGTTGTTTGATGCTAGGTTCCACTCTAGGAGTCAGCACCCAGGAAAAGGATCTAGGTGTCATTGTGGACAGCACTCTGAAATCTTCTGCCAAGTGTGTGGTGGCGAACAAAAAAGCAAACAGAAAGCTAGGAATTAATAGGAAAGGGATAGAAAATGAGACAAAGAATATTATAATGCCTCTGTATTGCTCCATGGTGCGACTACAACTTGAGTATTGTGTGTAATTCTGGTCACCGTATCATTAAAAAGGTATAGTAGAATTAAAAAACGTTCAAAGAAGAGCGACCAAAATGATTAAAGGGATGGAACTCCTCTCATTTGAGGAAAGGCTTAAGAGGTTAGGGCTCTTCAGCTTGGAAAAGAGACGACTGAGGGGGGGATATGATAGTAGTCTACAAAATACTAAGTGGTGTAGAACAGGTAAAAGTAAATCAATTTTTTACTCTTTCAAAAAAATACAAAGACTAGGGGACACTCAAGGAAATTACTTGGTACTACTTTTAAAACAAACAGGAAGAAATATTTTTTTCACTCAATGAATAATTAAGCTGTGGAACTCATTGCCAAGGGATGTGGTATCAGAGGTTAGTGTATCTGGGTTTAAAAAAGGTCTGGACAAGTTCCTGGAGGAAATGTCCACAGTCTGCTATTGAGAAAGACATGAGAAAAGCCAGTTCATTGCTGGGATCAGTAGCATGAATCTTGCTACTATTTAGGATTCTGTCAGGTACTTGTAACCTGAATTGGCCACTGTTGGAAGCAGGATACTGGGCTAGATGGACCATTGATCTCACCCAGTATGGCTATTCTTATGTTCTTATATTCTTAATTTGTGCAAACACAGAAAAATTATGCACGAGTTATTTGAATTATTTTAGCTTTGGGCAGTTAAGCCTATGTTCATGAAAATGGAGACTAATGCACCACTCTTGCCCAGATGTTCAAAATTCCAGTGCTGTTTAGAACAGTGCTGTGACAGTTAGTCTCCCTATTCCTCCCCTGCTTGGCAGAACCCTAACGCCAGCTCCGAGCTGGCACACAGTTTGCCTTGGGAGGACACCCTTGTTTGACACGCTGCTTGCTGAGCATTGGGGAGGAATTGGTAATGACTTGCTTAGCATGCATTGCATTCTCACTGCATTCGAGCTGGCAAGCTCGTTCTTTCACACCCATGCCAGCTCTGAGCATTTGATGTAGCACTTGTACAATTTAGTACATTGGCTCCCCAGTGTGCTTTCAACTAACTCCTAACTTCAATAAAACAGTTCACTAATGACCCTCATAGTCTAAATAAAACCTGTTGAAATGACCATCAGACTCATTTTCGAAAGTGAAGGACGCCCATCTTTCGACACAAATCAGAAGATGGGCATCCTTCTCACAGGGTCGCCCAAATCGGCATAATCGAAAGCCAATTTTGGGCGTCCCCAACTGCGTTCCATCATGGGGATGACCAAAGTTCACAGGGGCGTGTTGGAGGCATAGCAAAGGCGGGACTTGGGTGTGCCTAACACATGGGCGTCCTCGACCCATAATGGAAAAAAAAGTGCATCCCTGACGAGCACTTGGACGACTTTACCTGGTCCTGTTTTTCTTACAACCAAACCACAAAAAGGTGCCCGAACTGACCAGATGACCACCAAAGAGAATTGGGGATCACTTCCCCTTACTCCCCCAGTGGTCACTAACTCCCTCCCACCCTCAAAAAACATCTTTAAAAATATTTTGTGCCAGCCTCTATGCCAGCCTCAAATGTCATACTCAGGTCCATCACAGCAGTATGCAGGTCCCTGGAGCAGTTTTAGTGGGTGCAGTGCACTTCAGGCAGGCGGACCCAGGCCTATCCCCCCCACCTTTTACACTTGTGGTGGTAAATGTGAGCCCTCCAAAACCCACCACAAACCCACTGTTTCCACATCTAGGTGCCCCCTTCACCCATAAGTGCTATGGTAGTGGTGTACAGTTGTGGGTAGTGGGGTTGAGGGGCTCAGCACACAAAGTAAGGCAGCTATGTACATAGGAGCAATTTATGAAGTCCACTGCAGTGCCCCCTAAGGTGCTCGGTTGGTGTCCTAGCATGTCAGGGGGACCAGTGCACTACACATGCTGGCTCCTCCCAAGACCAAATGACTTGCATTTGGTCATTTCTGAGATGGACGTCCTTGGTTTCCATTATCGCCAAAAATCAGAAACAACCAAGTCTAGGGATGACCATCTCTAGGGACGACCTAAATGTAAAGATTTGGGCGTCCCCGACTGTATTAACGAAATGAAAGATGGACATCCATCTTGTTTCGATAATACGGGTTTCCACGCCCCTCCACTGGGACGTTTTGCGAGGACGTCCTCAGCAAAACTTGGGTGTGCCCCTCCACGTGTTTCAGAGTCAACAGAATGGAAGCAAGCTTGTTTATTAACAAAGCTGCAACACTAGTGCATTTCACATTATCACAATACTGGGGTACAACAACTAACACCACCTTTTTGGAACTAGACAATCTAACTGCAGGTACTAAGGGAACTTCAAATAGGCACTGCTGTGACAACAGTAAAGTGCATGCAGAAATAACCATGAACCATGAAAAGGGCTCCTGGTTTTATATTTAACTGGCAAAAAGGCCAAATACTAATGGAACAGTGTAAGTGATTTAGTTTTACATTTATTTAAGAAGTAGAAATTTTGAATGTCAAAGTCACCTTCTTCTTCCCTGCCCTTATGTAGTTCTTAATGCTGCCAGCTTCAAATGAGTGATTCAGTCCCAGAGTCAGATGTCTTTACTTCCTTCAATTAGCAATTATTCCATCTGAAGCATTTGTAAAATCATGTATTTCTGGCAACTTTTAGCTGTGTCTTGTGCTTTTATTTTGACAATATAGCAGAAAGAATTCACAAATTGATAATGAAAATAAGTACAGAAAAATACACACAAAAATCCTAAAAGATGTTCTACAATCAAATCATGTCTTATTTCCTAGTTTTCCCTTTTTTTTTTTTTTCCTGATCCTTAGTTCCTATAGCCATACATTCTCTCTTAGTGCCCCATCTGATTTCAGTTTTCTGCTTCTTGTGTGTCTTCCACTTTATGGTAATAATTATATAAAACTTTTTCTGCATGTAAAACCTGTTTTACGCACTTAGAAAATGGCTGGTATAACATCACGCGTGGATATGCAAGAACAAGAGAAATTGATATCTGGAGAAAGGAAGTTGGAAGATAGTCAACAAGAATCCTTGTTTTGCATTTAAAAGATGCAGCTATAAGAGGTGGGATAAAAGGGAGGAATGTTTCTGACATACTCCACTTTTGTCCTATTAATGTGCTATGAAATTTAATAAAAATTACAAAAGAAATGATGAGACTATTATTTAAGAACACAGATGCAAAGAACATCGGGAATTAAAACATAGTTTGAATGACCTTGGTAGATGTAAATGAGGAGGAAACATACTTTAAAACCAAGATTATGTTGAGGTACTCTCATCATCTGAGTTCTTTACTTCCTATTATAAGTAAGAAAATCATTGGACAGGAAGATTCCATAGAGAGGAAAATAGAAAATAATTTTCAAGGTAAACTCACATTACAGGAAATAAGCTCAAGATAGTGGTACTAGGAAGAGGTACAGATGATTAAAAGAGAAAAGACTGAAAAATTTCCTTCAAATCACCGTGAAGCAACTATTCAAGGCAGCATGAGGTATTGCCAATTCATGTAAGGAATGAACAGGCATAGTAAATAAAACTCAGAGAACTCGAAAATGGAAGATTGAAAGGACAATAATGCAAAAACAAATAACCAAATAAAGACAACAGAAGTAACAGAAAGAAATGTACAGAGGCAACAAGAAGGGGAGACAGATGCAGAGAAAGAGAGAGAGAGAAAATTAAATAGTCAAGTGTAGTGGACCTCTATGGTCACTGTCTCTTCTGGACCTTCCAAGGGCTTTGGTTGTGAAGGGGGTACCACATTTCTTAACTTTTGTGGGTCCTGAAGGACAAGGCTAAGACATGCTTCAGTGCCCTACCCTAGTTGACAGAGGCTAGCCCTGACACTAAGCAGGCAAGGGCAGCAACATTTTTTTGGGGGGGCGGCAGCAGTAGAGCAATATCATTTCCCCTTCCTCTACCACTGTCACCCTGCCTCTTCACAGCTGCTGCAATTTACTCAGCACCAGCGTGAGACCTTTCGATGAGGCTCATACTCAACTGGTGCTGTGCCTCATCCTTCCTCTGACAGGAAATGCATTGGGGAGGGCAGGACACAGTTACAGGCCTTCACTGAAAGGTCCTGTGCCAGTGCTGAGTACCTTTGCAATGGCTAGCAAGAGGTAGGGCAACAGTGGTAGCAGGGGAAAAAGAAGGGTGGGGAGAGATACTGGACATGGGGCTGGGGTAGGGAAGGGGAAATGGGATGCTGGACATGAGGGAGAGGAAGAAAGAGGGGAATGGGAGATGCTAGACTGGAGGGGGGTGTAGGGAGGGGAAGGGGCATTCTATATGGAGGAGAGTAGGGAGGAAAGGTGAGATTCTAGATCTGAGGGGTAGAGAGGGGAACAGGAGATGCTGGACTCATGGGGGAGATAGGGAGCAGAAGGGGAGATGCTAGTCACCAGGAGAGTGAGGAGAGAGGAAAGGGGGTTGCTGGTGACCTTGGGGGAAGGAGAGAAAGTGGACTATGGGGGGGGGGTGTAGGACCTTAAGCCGCTTCTGGAATGGGGTGGGGTGGGATGAAATGGGGGGCACAAGGCTGAAGGCTCACCTAGGATATCACATACCCTCAGGCCAGTCCTGCTTGTGGATGATTTACTGTACATAGTAACCAGTGTCTCACTCTCTCCTCATTCTAGCTTCTGTTCACCCAAAAGAGTCACAGTCCAGTCCAGGCTTTGTGACCCTGTATATATAAATATATATGGGTCAATATTCAAAAGCATTTATCTAAATAACAGTGCCTGCTATTCGGATTAGTACTGCTGACTGGTATATTCAGAGGCACTATCCGATAAACCTCTGAAAATCCTTACAGACCACCTCAGACATTATGTGGATAGGACAGAGTGAGGGCAGAGACAGGACAGTCATATTCAACTGGATAACTTCTCCAGATTATTTAGGAGAGATAAAAGTCTGCCCTAAGTTTTCCAGAAAAGTTATCAGGATAGCAGACTGAATATTGCTGGATCCAGATAATTACCAACATTAACCACCTTTGTGGGTATTCAGCATCAGCCAGTAGAAGAGAAGCCTAATGGTTAGTATAGTGGCCTCAGACCCAAGGAAGCTAGGTTTGATTCCTACTGTAGCTCCTTTTAACTCTGGGCAAGTCACTTAACTCTCCATTGTCCCAGGTACAAAATAAACATCTGCATATAATATGTAAATTGCTTTGATTCTAACCCCCAAAAGCAGTATATTAAATCTCCCTTTTCTCTATTTGGATAGTGGCACTTTGACTGCAAATGCTGATCAAGGTGGCTGAATATTGACTCCCCCAGGTCACAACGTTTTCCAGTAAGTTCAGTCTGGGCCTCAGTGTGCAATAATGTTAACCTATTCTGTGGGAGTGTCATTTACCTTTGTTTTGGTGTAATGTATGGGAGAATTTTGTAGCTGGCTCTCCTCACAGAAAATGACCAAAAGTTGATGAGGTCATCGAGTGGCGAGTACAGTTCAGCTGAGTGGAGGAGTAGCCTAATGCTTAGTGCTGTAAACTGAGAAAAGAGATTATGAGTAAGGTGTTAAGTATGAGCCAGGCTTAATAAGCTATAAGAGCATCAAGATCTTATTAGAGCATAGTGTAGTGGTCTAGTGACTAAAAGACCCATAATCATATACATAGAACAAGAAAAGCACATCATAATAATTGCAACAATATATACACATATGCCCAAAGAGGTACATAAATATAAAAGCTGTGTTCCATAGGTAAAAGACGGTGAAACAACATGTAGTATTCTGAGACTACATCTTGTTATAATTACAGAAAAAAGGACAGATCTAATTCCTGATTAAGGTCGTGGGTGCACTGTATTTAGTTTTTAAAAAAGCCTTTGCTCAGCTCGCAAAAGGGTAATCTAGACATCACCACCTCTCCATCTAGGCTTGATTGTTTTAATAACAAAATATTTCAAATTATCAATATCATGTCCTGCCTCTACTTATTACTACTTATAATTTCTAAAGCGCTACTAGACGTACGCAGCGCTGTACACTTGAACATGAAGAGACAGTCCCTGCTCGACAGAGCTTACAATCTAATTAGGACAGACAACCAGGACAAACAAGAGATAAGGGAATATTAAAGTGACATAGATGACAAAGCATGTATTGCAATTGCTGGAAAATTCAGTTTTAGCATCTTACCAGTGAAAGCATGAGTGAACACAGACAGATTGAGTGAATGCCTGCAAACAGAACAAGATCTGCATGGAATGTGTCCCGAGTGTACTGTGCTCTGCTGTATTGGTGAAGGAAGGGCAGATGGAACTAGCTTATCCCCAAGATTTCTCTCACGTGAATATGCAATGGTGGGGCGTTGTGTTTTGAAACAATCATGAGTTTGCAAAATATGCCAGTGTTTAGTAATGATTTTCTTGATATCATCATGAGCTAGATGGGAAAACTTGAGGGTGCACACCACATTTGGTACTGCTGCATTTTTATGACCGGTTTTTAAAAGATCTTCTATACATTGTTCTTTGGCTTTCTGAAAACCCTCTTTGATGCAGTGTCTACTACTACTACTACTACTACTTATCACTTCTATAGTGCTACAAGGCATACACAGTGCTGTACACCATACATGAAAAGACAGTCCCTGCTCAAAGAGCTCACAATCTAAATAGGACAGGCAAACAGACAGAACAACTAATAGGTAAGGGAATTAAAGAGGTTGGGATAAAAGGGTACAGGGCAAGTGAGTAGTGGTTAGGAGTCAAAAGCAGCGTTAAAGAGGTGGGCTTTTAGCCTGGATTTGAAAACAGCCAAAGACGGGGCTAGACGTACAGGCTCGGGAAGTCTATTCTAGGCGTGAGGTGCAGTGAGATAAAAGGAACGGAGTCTGGAATTAGCAGTAGAGGAGAAGGGAACAGACAAGAGAGATTTATCCACAGAATAGAGTACCCGAGGGGGGGTGTCTAGGGTAACCCCTATGTTTGATCCTGGCTGCAAGGATAGAGGCTTGAACATCTATTACTACTACTTATCATTTCTATAGCGCTACTAGACATATGCAGCGCTTGTGATTCCGAACAGAGTTTGTGTAAATGTAGGAATTGACAGTATGGCAAACTATCCTTGAGTTGTCTATTGTGATAGCTAGTGTAGTGTAGGTAACTATTTTTATCTGTGAGTTTTTTGTACAGTGAGATATGAACCTGTACCATTCTTTTCTGATAAGAATGTGCAAAAAGGAAATCTGGTTTTAGTCAAATTGGATCTTGAAACTCATTGGAGTCTCTTGTTTTCATTCAATTGAAAAACTCAGTCAAACGGTCAATGCCACTTCCAAAGAATGAATATATGGTCCTCTTATATATTTTGATTTCACATTTAAAAGGCTGTTCTACCAAAAACAATTTTTCAAAATGAACAACATACAAGTTCGCTATATCCAGCACCATAGAGGGCAACCATTGTGGTGCCCTTGATTTTCCTGATAAAACTTATGTTCAAAGCAAAAATAGTTTTAGGTCAATGCAATGATTGCGAGCATCAAAATTAGATGGTTGGGGTTTCTCCAATATGTATGTCTACTGGACAAGGATCTCTCAATTAAGGCAAAAGCTAGAACCTGAGGTATATTCAGGTCACCATCGAATTCTTCCGGAAAGCTAATGAAATGTGATAAGTCACGAATCCATGAAGGTATCAATGGGACATAGGGCCTGAGAAAAAACAACAACAAAGGTTCGAGGATAGATCCATTTCCTGAGATTATGGAAAAGCCTGGAGGATCAGTCTGAGATTTATGAATTTTTGGTAAGATTTAAATGGTGGGGAATCCACTGGAGATATCTGGATTTTCTGATACCAAGAATTTTTTCTCCTTAAGTGTTAAGGGGTGGGATCCTGATCCAAAGAGATGTAAAATCTGAGATCAGTGACTTGACTATCTCTTGTATGTACCTGTCACAATCCAAAATGAAAAATCCTTTGCTCTTGTCTGCAGGTATAATAACGATCGCATGATTTTGTCAGTGCTATATTTTAATCTTTTGTCAGATTGTAAAAAGGCCTTTTTTTAAAAACAAATTTGTTCTAACTGGAGTATGTCTCTGAGGACAACATGCTGTGCACTTAGACTCCAGCAACCACACTAAACCCATCTCAGAAAATGTTCAGAGGTAAAAGCTAAATGCATGTAAATGAAAGAACAGTATATGCAAATTAGAAACAGGTCAATGCATTTGAAATAGCATCACATGTTTTTCTTCGTCCGCTCTCAACTGAGTGCTTCCTAAAGCTTAATTTTCAACACCAGTCCTGGACCAGGTGTTAACATTTTAGCATGCATGCAATAGAAAGGAGTCAGCTAACAGGATGTACGAGGAGCTGCAACAGGAAGAGGAATAGGAGATGTGAACAAGAGAAGTGGAGGAGAGGGAGAAAGTGCAAGAGACAAAGGAGTGGCAACAGAGGTGAGACACCAACATACACGAGCACTTCATAAGTAATGCTACATGCTACAGCAGCCGAGGAGTGAGCTCTTCAGAGATGGTCAAGAAACAACCTCTTAGGGAAGCCAGGGTTCAAATCCCACTGACTCTCCATCCAGCTTATAATCAAAAGAGAAAAACGCCTATATTTCGACCCAAATCAGGAGATGGGCGTTTTTCTCGCAAAGGCGCCCAAATCGGTATAATCGAAAACCGATTTTGGGCATTTGCAACTGCACTCCATTGCGGAAACGAATAAAGTTGATGGGGGCGTGTCGGAGGCAGGACTGGGGCGTGGTTATCAGCTGAGGAGAGATGGGCGTCTTTAGCTGATAATCGAAAAAAAAGGCGTTTTTACCGTGATTTTGGGTCACTTTTTTTGGACCCTTTTTTTTCACGAACAAGTCCCAAAAAAAGTGCCCCAACTGCCCAGATGACCACTGGAGGGAATCGAGGATGACCGCCCCGAACTCCCCCAGTGGTCACTAAGCCCCTCCCACCAAAAAAAAACCCACTTTAAAAACTTTTTTTCCAGCCTCTATGCCAGCCTCAAATGACAGCAGAATATGTGTAAAGGGTTGGAAAAAAATAAAAAAAATAAGAGTGTGTCCCCTTTAAAAGGGGTTTTACCTGGGTGTGTGTGCTGAGGGTTAGAGCTAGGGAGAGGGTTCTAAAGTGACATCACTGGGAGAACAGCTGAGCAAGCTGGCCTGATTGCCTTGGCAACGGCTTGCTGGGCAGTTGGGAGGTGAGTTTGACGCTGAGCAGACGTGTGCTAGTGATATGCTCAGCTGTCATACAAAAATCTGTGTTAGGACAGATTTGAAGTGTTATAAAGCCTGTATGTGAGTGTGAGGAATGTAATTGAAAGTAATTACTTAATTTTAAAAGCCTGTCGCGATTTTAGGGGCTTTAGGGAAATGATTGATGGCTGCTTGAAAAGTCTTGGTGTTGAATTTGAAGTAGCACAATAAATCCTGCTAGGATATTAAATTTATAATGTGCTAAAAAGGCTGGTTCATCTGATAAGGTGTTCCAGTTAATATTTTTGTAACAGTGCTGGTTGCAGTACACTTTAAAATTCTATTAAATCTGATTGATTTTAAGAAAGAGTTTGGAAAGTGGAAAGCTGCACTGAATGTTAAAATACATGACTAATTGAAGGAAAATACTAATTGCACTGCATTCTGATGGCAGTGCAAGCTGATGTCATAATAGTTTCAGGGATTGAGAAGTCTGGTATTGAAAATATAATTTAATATACCCACATATTAAATATTCTACTGAAAGAAGCTATGGGAGGGAAAGTATAGGGACCCAGAATTATCCGTTTCTTTGGCTGGGGTAGCTAGCTAGGGAAAAAACCATAATTCTCCCTGCAAGCGGATAAGGGGGTTATGTACCAATGCCAATAGCTAGGGTATAGGGTTTTGTATTTTTTGAGTTTATTAAAGTATAGTATAGTAGGTATCCAAGTTCCAGGTTCCTGCTCCCTGGCAGCGTTGAACCAAAGTACTGGCAACATCAAAGCAACAAGTGCACCAACGTTAAAGAAAGACCAAAGTTAACACTATACAAGAAAGGTCTACAAAACAGCTAAGTACAAACATCTACAGTGGTTCAGAGACTAAAAATACTTACCTGAAAGTAGAGAAGTGTGTTCATATCCAAGTGGAGGAGGTTTGATCCTTAAAGAGAAAAACTGAGATAAAGAATCAATTTCTTCACTAAGATTTTCCGGTTAAAGTAAATTTTGAAGAATAGAGAACATAAACAACTGTACTACTTATCTGACTTGTTTTGTGAAAGATGTCAGTAGATGGGAGTCTATTTATTGAAGGTGTACACATTTTCTGAAAATTAGAAAAAATGTTGAGAAAAAATGTTGCAGGTTATAAATGTCTACTGTTTGTTCTGAAGGGAAAACAAATCTTTTACATTTGATATTTTAATACAATTGAACAGCTGTTTTATTAATGAAATTATTACAATTATATATTGAATTTTTAAAGAAACATTTTGCACAATAAATTATGTTAATTTCAAGTCTAGTGTGCAATATTGTCATCGTTGGTAAAATTTGAACCATCACCAAGGGAAATTCATTTATTAACATCTTGAATTGCACACTATACCAAATATAGAATTTCCTTATTTTTCTCTGTGTTTCCTCAATTGGTGAGTGTTGAGTGTGGGGCCTTACACCGTGATTACATACTCTTACCATCTGCTCTAAACCTCACCCATAGGGGATCTACAATATGTTCGATCCTGTCACAGCCTTTCCCTGGGTCAGATGTGGCTCTCGGGTGCACTGTATTGTGGTGGGTGTAGGGTATTGGACTCCGTGATTTCATTAGCTTCTGTTACAGTCTCACGATGTTGGTAGTTGGTAGGCTCTTCTCCCATGGTGCTTTTCCCCCTGCCTACTGGGTCAGAGTGTGCTCTGTTGTGTTTCCGGTAGTCCATGAGGTAGTGGCCATTTTTGTAAGCCAGTTTTAGATCCCTTCCATGTGTTAGTCACGTTAGAGAACTTAGTTCTTACCTTGAATGTGGCTGAAAGAGGGCATTGTACAACATTCTGCCAGCTCTGACCTGCTAATCTCACTACCAGGGAGACTCGTTGCCAGTGGTGGGGCACAACCTCTGATCTGCAGTTAACTGTGAGTAAGCGTGCTTATTCCAATAAAGGACGTTTTCGGAGAGATTAGTCTTCAGGTGTAAACTGGTGTGCCAATGTTATACAGCAGTAACAAGTCCTAGAGGCCTGCATGTATGCAGGTCCCTGGAGCACTTTTAGTGGGTACCGCAGTGCACTTCAGTCAGGTGGAACCAGGCCCACCCCCCCCCCCCCCACCTGTAACACTTGTGCTGGTAAATGGGAGGCCTCCAAAACCCACTGTACTACATGTAGGTGCCCCCTTCACCCCTAAGAGCTATGGTAGTGTTGTACATTTGTGGGTAGTGGGTTTTGGGGGAGGGGGGTTAGGAGCTCAGCACCTGTGGTAAGGGAGCTATGCATGTGGGAACTTTTTCTGAAGTCCACCGTACTGACCTAGGGTGCCCAGTTGGTGTCCTGGCATATCAGGGGGGTGAGTGTACTACGAATCGTGGTCCCCTCCCACGACCAAATGGTTCGGATTAGGACGTTTTTGAGCTGGGCGTTTTTAGTTTCCATTATCGCTAAAAAAAACAAACGCCCAGCTCAAAAACGTCCATTTTTTCGAAAATACGGTTCGGCCCGCCCCTTCACGGACCCGTTCTCCGAGATAAACGCCCATGGAGATAGGCGTTTCCGTTCGATTATGCCCCTCCATGTGTCCTTCAGCAAGTTATTCCAATGCTTCAAGTACAAACTTACTGGATGATAACCCACAGTGGTCAGCATTTTGTTAATCACATGCACAGTCCTTAAGAACATATGAATAGCCATACTGGGTCAGACCAATGGTCCAGCTAGCCCAGTATCTTGCTTCCAGCAGTGGCCCATCCAGGTCACAAGTACCTGGCTGAATTCCAAATAGTAGCAACATTTCATGCTACCAATCCCAGGGTAAGCAGTGGCTTCCCCCCATGTCCATCTCAATAACAGACTATGGACATTTCCTCCCGGAACTTGTACAAATCTTTTATATATACCTGCTATGCTAATTTTTTCATGGTAGGTAGGGAGGATTCAGAGAAGTTTGGGAGGAGGCAGGAATTTAAACAATTCATGTTGAATAAAGGGTTGATGACACGATGTTTCCTGTTTCTATTATCGGGCATGTGTCTTCTTATCTGGCTTTGTTTATTGTTCTTGTACTATATATCCATGTTGGTTGTTTGCATTGTCATCAATAATAATTGTTGAAACTTAAATGGTCATTAAATCACCCCAAGGGAAACCCCCCTCAATAAAAACCCCAGATATGCTAACCGCCATTACCACATCCTCTGGCAAGGAGTTCCAGAACTTAACTATTCTTTGTGTGAAAAAAATATTTCCTCCTATTTATTTTAAAAGTGTTTCCATGCAATTTCATTGAGTGCCCTATAGTCTTTGTATTTTTTGATGCAGAGCCCAAACAACTTACAAAGCTCAGAATGTGTTCTGAGACTGACAAGTCACTATAAGATGTGCGCTAACTTCCTTACATCACCTAAAGGAAGGATCACATGATGAACTTAGGGCTTTTTTTTACTAAGCTGCGGTGAGCGCCAGCACGTGCTTACCCCACTTTAAAACAGCTTGCCATGGGACATGCTTAGGCATCTCATGCTAAGTTCCTATCAGCACACACTACTCGTATGCTAAAAAATAACTTCGAATTTTTGTTGGAGGGGGTGTGTTTGGGGGCCGTAGAGTGGGCGTTCCAGCACTAATCAGTTAGGGCCTCTTTTACAAAGCGCTGATAAGCCCAACAGGGGCTTACTGCCTGCTAAACAGGAAGTACTGCTGGGCTACCACAGCAGCCCGACGGTACTTCCCACCCCCAGTGTGCCATCATATCCGGCGCTACTAAAAGATATTTATTTTTGGTCCAAGATGGCGCCTGAGTCAGAAGTGTGAGCAGACACCTCCTAAGCGCCATTGCCCTCCTGACGTGCCTGAACTTTCTGAAGCCCGAAATGGGTAAGAGAAAGGCGAAGCTCCCCGTGCTTACCTCCTCAAGCCGGACGGAACCTTCCGGGATGCGTCAGGGGACCTTGGACGCCATAGTGGTGTGCGCACCGGGACCCGCTACAAGCGCTTTGGTGAATCCGACAGGGCTGTCGGAACATAGCATCGAGGGGGCATCTTTGAGCCCTCTCCCTCACGCGGCTCCTCTGAGGCCTGGGGGCGAGATGAGAACGCCGGTTGAACAACGCCTTAGGGCGTCCGAGGAGGGTTTGTCCCTGGTGGATGTTGTAGGAGGCCCCGTCGCTACCTCTTCTCCAGCTGAAACATCAATCCAGCAAGAGCACGGAATCGTGCCCCTGACTGAGAATAGGCAGGAGACACCTCCAGGAGACCCCGGAGAAATAATTAGACCAGCCATAGTGACTCTTGAAAATTTGTGGGATGCCATCCAGGGCTTAAACGCTACTCTGAAACAAATGGCGAAGTCCACTCAGGAGGAGATAGCGGAGATAAAATCCACTCAGGAAAATTACTCAAGCAAGCTCGGAGCACATGACATGAAATTGGAAGTTCTGGATACAGAGGTACAAACTTTAAAAAATGTTTCTTCATCGTTCTCCAAAGATAGACTTATTCAATTTAGGAAGATTGAGTATTTAGAAAACCAGCTTCGAAGAAATAATTTAAGAATACTGAACTTTCCTAAATCACCTTTAATTTCACCTTTGGAGATGTTTAAAAAATACTTGAAAGAGATACTGCATATTCCTATGGAAAATCTCCCACCTATAACCCAGTGGCGTAGCCAGAAGGCAATTTTTGGGTGGGCCAACAGGTCGGATGGGTGGGCACTAGGGTTGTCAACTTTCTGAAAGAGAAAAACCCACCATCTGATGCACCCGTGCCCTGCCTCACCCCATGCTCCACCCCTACTTTGCTCCCAATAAATTCAATGAGGGTAGCAGTGCAAGCCACACTGAAGCTAGAGGGAAGTCCAAAAGACTGCACTCTTCAGTCCCCATTGAGCCATGGTCCCCCAACACATTTATGCTTCTCCTGTATCAGGGTTTGTCAATTCTTTTGTGGCCACAACCCCATAATAGTGGCCAAATAAAATTATGTGACCAGCCCCCCCTGGAGGTGCAGAACAATGTACCATGGAGAGCCCACTCGTGACCCCAAATGTAGGTTTTGTGACTCCATTTGGTATCCCAACCCACAGTTTCGGAAGCTCTGTCTTATATGGTATTGAAGCCAAATACATTCTGCATCCACAGAACCCCCTGGCCCTTCCCCAACAGTGGATGCAGAGCAGGGCTAGTACACTTCCCCATAAAACTCACCAAATACATATTTGTCTCTTGTGTAATCTCAATAACAGATGTGTGAAGTAATTCAAGCTACTCAGAACCTAGATCAAATCTATCATTCCAGCACTAGTTCCCAAAACAAGGATTCTACCTATGATATTTTAGGGCCCTAAATATTACAGTGATGCCCTAAAATATCAACATCTATTAGGAAGACTGAACAAGCCAAATTACTACAGAATGCTACATAGAAAATTCATACTAAAAGAATACCGTGGTCACACACACAGAACACAAATGCCAAATACAGAATAGGTGACCACAAATATAAGTATCAATTAAATCGAAATCCCAAGAAGCCAGCCTTTTCATGTAGTACAATACCAGAGAAATAGAAAGAGATGCATTTCCTCCTATACTGTGCAAAAAAGAAAGATGACACATGCCAGGGATGGTGTTAGAGGAGCACAGTTAGGGCAACAGCCCTTGGCCTCCTGGCCAGAGAGAGCCCCAAGCCTGCCAAGAACTTGAAGAAGGTGCAGCCTGATAATGTGCTTTGGGGTCCCTCCTAGATTTCTGCCCTGCGCCCCAGCCATATCTAACACCACATCTGGCAGGATGTACATTTCAAATCTGATGTATTCTAATCACAAAATAGAAAATAAAAATATTTTTTCTACCTTTTGTTGTTTGGTCATTTTTGTTTCTCCAAATAATGTTCATCCCAGGCTTTGGTTTCTGCTACCCACTGCCTTCTCTTAACTCTCTCGCTAGGGTCTTCTCTCCATTTGACATTTCTTCTCTCTTCATGCTCACCATCCATCTTTGTGCCACTATCTTTCCCCATCCAGCTTCTCTCCCCTCCCTCTTTCCCCCCGCCTGCCCGCATTTGGCTTGCCTGCCCTCCCTCCTTTTCTCACTTGTTCTGTGTGTTTAGTATTTGACTCCCTGTTCTTTCATCCCTTGGCTTCAGTACCTCTTTCCCTTCCCTTCTCCCAGGTTTAGCATCTCTCTTCCTTCCAGCCAATCAGCCGCTGCCTCCCATGAGTACAACACCTTTCTCCCTCCCCCCCGCCCCCCTAAGGGTCCAACATCTTTCTCCCTTCCCTCCAGACCCCCCCCCCCAAGTTCAGTACCCCTCTCCCTTCTCTCCAGCCTACCCCCATGGATCCAGCATCTCTTTCCCTCCAGCCCCTCCCCCCACAGCTCTAGCCCCTCTCTCCCTACAGCCCCCCATATGTCCAGCACCCAGCCAGCCCCTCAGCCTGCCCCCCCCCCCCCCCCGGAAGGTAATCTCTGTCTTTTTCCTCCCTTCTGCTGCTCCTTTCCCTGTGCTGTCACCTCGATCTGCGAGTCCGGCACTTCAGTATTTTTTTCTCCCTGCTTCTGCCACGGTGCTTCTTAGTACTGGCGTGCACTGCGCAGCGATTCACAGACACGGGCCGGCTCCGAGGTTCCCTCTGCCACGTGCGTCCTGCCCTAACAGGAAGCTGCATCAGAGAGGGCGGGATGCGGAAGAGCGAACCCTGAAGCCGGCCTGTGTGTGTGAATCGCTGCGCAGTGCACGCCAGTACTAAGAAGCACCGTGGCAGAAGCAGGGAGAAAAAAAAACTGAAGTGCTGGACTCGCAGATCGAGGTGACAGCACAGGGAAAGGAGCAGCAGAAGGGAGGAAAAAGACAGAGATTACCTTCCGGCCGGGGGGGGGGGGGGGGTCTTCAGTTGGACGCACCGCTGCACAAGAAAAAACAAAACAAACAATTGAAGGACTCGTCGTGGGAGCGGAGGGAAGGGAGCGAGCCAGCCAGCTAGGGATGCAACAGCGAGTCAGTGGCATGCACCATTCCTAGGTGGGCCTTGGGCAAAAGTGGGTGGGCCCAGGCCCACCCGTGGCTACGCCTCTGCTATAACCAGGATACAGTATATCACTGGTATTAATGTTGGGAGGTCTTCCTCACAAGTTAACCTAACTGAATTTCTTCAAGATTCACTTGAATTAATTACTGAGAGAACAACCATGCTAGTGACATTTGCCTTCGAGCTAGACCGAAATAATGTCTTCAAATTATATTTCCGCCATCTCAATGAAGATTTCTTAGGAGCAAAGGTTCAAATTTTTCTGGACTTATCCAGGGATGCGCAGAAACGGAGGAAAGCCTTTTTACACCTTAGTATAGGTGGAACCTTTCTGCTTAAATATCCCTGTCGATGTGTGGTAGTTTTTAGTTCTCAGAATTATGTATTCTTTGAACCTGAGAAACTTCTAGAATTTATTTCTAGTAAAGAATAGTGTATTAATCTCTGAACAGAATGCTATGCACTAGCTGCGCTCTTAGACGAGTCTTTCTGTTTTCGATTTATTTAATCTTAATTTTCTTTTTATTACTTTGATCTTGGACAAATTTATTGTGGTCTAAGGAACTTATGATATTTTTCAGTGAAATGATAATAGTATTGATGTTTTCTTTTATAATTGCTAAATTTATGTGTAAACATGAATGAAAAATTGAAAATCTATATATAAAAAAAAAGATATTTATTTTTGTAATGTCGGGGTGTACCCGGTGGTAATAGCCCTTACTGCCACCTCAATGGCTGCGCGCCAAGTGCTTTACTTGCACACAGCCATTTCCTGCAGAAAAGAAAGACTACCCTTTTACCAGCTGCGGTAAAGGGGGCCTCTGTGCGTATCAAAAACGCGTGCCAGCACAAGCCCTCTTTTGCTGCAGCTTAGTGAAAGGGGCCTTAGGTGCATCCACATTTCCACATGCTAACTGACTAGTGCAGGATTATTGCGTAAGCACTTAGCACCTAAAACGAGTGAGAAAGTACTCATGTGCTAAGTTTTTTTAATGGCTGCACACCATTAATTCAACAAATGGAAAATTGGCCTTTTACTGCTGCAATAAAAATGGCCTTAGCACATGGGGAAAACCCACATAAGGGCACTCTAAGGCCACATATTACTTTACCTTAGTAAAGGACTCCTTAGTAAGCAACTTATACTCAGCAGGCACTATAAATGTACAAATAAAGTGATTTTAAATAGTCAGCTAACTGCACGCTACCTTGAAGCCAGGTCAAAACACTGATGTTCTCTGTGGTATAAAAACGTTTTTTCTGCATTTTTCCAGTTGGTGCGGTGAGAAGGGGATTATTCATCTGTTGTTTGTTGTAAGGTCAACAGATCAGTTGTGCAGCCCTATCAGGATTCCTATACCACAGGGGCAACTTTGTTACTAGAATCAAACTTGATCAAAGTCAGTACTAACAAGGACCCACCAAGCTTATTAGTGCCCACCAAGCTTCAGCCTGTCCCTACCATTTTTTTTATGGTTCACAGATATATTCTGATATATGTTATTATTTGCTCATTTCTGAATTTCTGATCCATAGAAGAAGGGCTTCGTTTGAAAGCTTATAAAAAAAATGTATTAAGTTAATCCAATAAAAAAGGTATCATCTTTTTTTTTCTTTTCTTTGTCTTGTTTTATTTCTATTTATTACCTTTAAAAGTGAATCAACATAGCTACCCTACCACTTTACCCAATAAAATTTAGAAAACTCATATCAAAAGTCACCCTGAAATAGACATGACTTCCCTTGCTTTCTGAAACTAAGAGCCATGTTTTCTAAAGCCCAGTACATACTAATGGATATAACTGTGTGCACATTGCCACATGGCAAATTTTATTTCTACATGCCCGGTGGCACTTAGCAAATGCTAAGCTTTAGTAAACATGGCCCTAAGTTTTCTATCAGATGGATTTCTCTGTTTAAAGTATCCAAACGTTTCAGAACAGATCATGAGAAAACTGATGCTCAATTCCCCTGAAACCTAACATCACTCAAAAAAGAGATCTGAATAAAGGCTTTTTAGACTAATCCAGAGGTTCCCAAACCTGTCCTGGAGGTCCCCAACCAGTCAGAGTATGGCATATCCACAATGAATATTCATGAAAGAAATTTGCATGCACTGCCTCCACTGAAAAACTGATATCCTGAAAATCTGACTGGCTGGGCAGCCCCCAGGACATGTTTGGGAATCACTGTGCTAATCCAAATACTTTAGCAGGCCCAAAAGGCTCTTTGAAGTAACTTGGATCCACATCATACAAGCTGTTTTAATATATTAAAATGTATGTGATTAAGAACTAAAGGCCAGTATAATTCCTGTAGCAATAAAGATATATTACTTTACTGCTACATGAACATTCATTATGGATACCCTGAAAATCAGACTTGACATATTCAAGGATAGGAACTACCAGGTTCTAAATTGTGTGTCTGAAGTCCCCATTTGCAGTATATGCTGTGCAAAAATATATAATGGTAACAGAGTAAAAGAATCTATATAATTATTTTGCCATCTCCTATAGAATGAGAAAATATAGGCTGACTGTAACAATGATTATTATTCATTGTCTGTTGGCATACTGTCTGTTAAACAGAGACCATAAGGCATTTAAGCAAAATGTAATTTATTACCATTAGCATGGAAGACTCATAAATTAGCCTATTATGCTAACTTTGTCTTAATGTTGTATTAACCTATCAGATGCAGGTGAAAGCAATTAAGGAATCCTGATTGCTAATTCTCTGAGCCACTGCATTTTGGCAGACAAATAGCATTCATTTTCGTCCCCGAATGCAGTTATTTAGATATAAATGAGCCTGAACTAAATAAAAGACATGCTTAATTGGGTTGCAAAACAAGCATACAATATGAGATGTGTCTTTTGAGTTATGAAAGAAGTGTGAGTCCAAAGAGAGTGCAAGAACCAAAGGATGATGTGATCCAGGGAGGAAGTTGAGCCACACAACGAGTTACCTTGTGAAGAGGAAAGGGTGAAATCAATGAGGGAGGTTAGACCCCATGAATCGATGGCCTCTTTCAGCCTAACCAACTGTGCCATTATGAAAGTAAGGTTAGATGTTTTTCTGCTTTCTGATAAAACTTCAATAAAACTGAAAACTTAAAGAGTTTGAGCAAGGATCCTTCTCTGCTTCCAGTGTGAAAAAATTATAAGAACATGGACCATTATCCAACCCATTATGGCTATTCTTATGTCTTAAATTCACCCGCTTATCTTATGTGAGCCCTGGCTAAATATTGGGCCAGGACCTGCATAAAAAAAAAGTATTTTCCCCCTTCCTGCCCCCTCCCGATGTTTGGCGGTGGCACCCTCTCAACAACATCTCTCCCAGGCAGCATACCTCTCCCATCCCCAGCCCCATCTCCTAGTCAGGTTAGGACCAACCCTTGGGGCCTACATGATCTCCCTGGTGGTCCAGCAGAGTGTCGGGGGTAGGGCCATATCCTCTTGTTTTTACCTCTAGCAGTAGCTTCTTCAAAATGTCTGCCTCAGCCTCTCATGGTACCGGAAGTACCACAAGGCTGTCATGAGATGTTGAAGCAGCCATTTTGAAGAAGCTGCAGCTAGGAGCAGGAGCAAGAAGGGTTCGCTCCTGCCCCCAAAGCCTCACTGGACCACTAGAGAGGTCAGGTAGACCCTGGGGGAAGGGGTCCTATCCCGACCAGGAGGTGGGCGGTGGGGATGGGATGCTGCCCGAAGGGGGGGGGGGGGCTGTTGTTGAGGGTATGCTGCTGCCATCGCAGCACATCGGAGGAGCTGGGAGGGAGGAGGGGGAAAGACTTTTTTAATGCAAGTCCCGGCCTGATATTCACCTGGGGCCCACATAACTTTCTTATGCAGGCCCAGGCTGAATATCGGTCAGCTCTGTCAGCCAGCCCATCCTCATTTAGCGCCCCAATATTCAATACCAATGCCTGGATATGGCCCGGCACTGAATATTGGGGGCTAAACTAGCCAGTGATGTTAGGCGTTTAAAAAACATTCACCGCTGCAGACTGAATATTAGGGGGAATGTTCTTTTGTTTAGCCCAAAACCTATCATGACCTACACAATGTCCAAGACCTATCACGACCTACAAAGAATCCATCCTTCACTCTTTTTACAAACGACATCATCCAAAGCTCTACGGTGAAAACGGTACAGTTCAATCAGATAGCTAAAGTCTCTGTAAAAACTGAATTGAAGGATGAATATGGGAAGTTATGAAACACAGATGGGAATAGAATCAGAGAAGGGGAGGAGCTAAGTGAATTTAGCAGACAAGAGTGGGATGTGTTACTGTTATAAAAATAATAATAGCAATAATATTTCTTCCCCACTTTGTCCTTCAGAAACTATTTGACAGCATGAGAGTTGGTATGCTTATGCATTCATCTATTAGTTCACTGAGTGCCTGCTTCTGATGTGCAATTGTATAGATAAATAGGATCCTGTTTGGATGAAAAAGAAAATTATTGTTAGTATTGTGTCAGTAACAATAGAAATACTATTATGAGTAGTAATAAATATCCTAAAGTATAAGAATTCACGATATAACATTTTGACAATTTGATGCTTCCTTTAATATCAGAGCAACAAAATATCATAGATTTCAGTCATTGGTAAAGTTAAATGAATCTCTCTGCATTATCTTTAATCACATACATAAAACCCATATCAGATGTTTCCTTAGGTCATCCCAAGTCCCTCTATAAAATGTTTTGATGGGCTGCTTTGTAACCATTTACTCTCTACCTAGATTTTCACCCTAAGCCAGCCGTTCTCAACCAAAGTGAATATGCATGAGATAAAAGTACATGTACCACCTCTACTGTATGCAAATCTATCTCATGCATATTCATTGTGCGTATCCTGAAAACCTGACTGACTTGGAGGGGCATAATCAAACGGGGCGCCCAAGTTTTCCTGAGGACGACGTCCTGGCGAAGGGGCGGGGAATTATCGAAACAAGATGGGCGTCCATCTTTCATTTTTATAATACGGTCGGGGACGCCCAAATCTCAACATTTAGGTCGACCTTAGAGATGGTCATCCTTAGAGATGGTCGTCCCCGATTTTCGGCAATAATAGAACCAAGGATGCCCATCTCAGAAATGACCAAATCCAAGCCTTTTGGTCATGGGAGGAGCCAGCATTCGTAGTGCACTGGTCCCCCTCACATGCCAGGACACCAACTGGGAACTCTAGGGGCACTGCAGTGGACTTCAGAAAAAGCTCCCAGGTGCATAACTCCCTTACCTTGTGTGCTGAGCCCCCCCCCCAAACCCCCCCAAAATCCACTACCCACAACTGTACACCACTACCATAGCCCTTAGGGATGAAGGGGGGCAACTACAAGTGGGTACAGTGGGTTTGTGGTGGGTTTTGGAGGGCTCACATTTACCACCACAAGTGTAACAGGTGGGGGGGGGGGGGGGCCTGGGTCTGCCTGCCTGAAGTGCACTGCAGTACCCAATAAAACTGTTCCAGGGACCTGCATACTGCTGTCATGGAGCTGGATATGATATTTGAGGCTGGCATAGAGGCTGGAAAAAATATTTAAAAAAATTTTTTTAGGGTGGGAGGGGGCTAGTGACCACTGGGGGAGTAAGGGGAGGTCATCCCCGATTCCCTCCATTGGTCATCTGGTCATTTAGGGCACATTTTTGTGGCTTGGTCATAAAAAATAAAAAGGAGAAAGTAAAGTTGGCCAAGTGTTCGTTAGGGACGCCCTTCTTTTTTCCATTATCGGACGAGGATGCCCATGTGTTAAGCACGCCCCATTCCCGCCTTCGCTATGCTTCCGACATGCCCCCGTGAACTTTGGTCGTCCCCGCGACGGAAAGCAGTTGAGGACGTCCAAAATCGGCTTTCGATTATGCCGATTTGGGTGACCCTGTAAGAAGGACGTCCATCTTCCGGTTTGTGTCGAAAGATGGGCGCCCTTCTCTTTCAAAAATAAGCCTGTTGGTGTGTCCCAACGCTGGGTTGAGAACCACTGCCCTCAGCCAACCATTGACCAATTCATATTTGGGTGTAGAATCTTTCTCCAAACTTTTACTATTTTGTTTTGGATCAATATTCATAAGATTTACATGGTTAAAATCATCTTTAATTGCAATAAATGTAACTGCTTTACAACTCTCCTGCCCTCAGCTGGCTGGCTAACCCCCAGATTTTATATATGGCACTCAAAATTGGGCACTGATCCAAGATGTGCCCCCAACTAAATTGGCTAATGAGCCAATTAGTACCAATTATTTGGTGTTAATGGGCACTGATTGGCACCAATTTGGAGTTGGGCATACATCTTGCTACATGCTATTCTATAACAATATATGTCCAAATCCTATAGCGTGTAACACAAAAGGGGCGTGGCCATGAGAGGATTGAAATTGTCTGACAGTGTGATTCAGCAATCCAGGAGGTGTTTCTTAATTGAGAATGGCCTGGGTAAACTGAAATTTTTTAACAGTGCCATAAAGATTATCATCCCAGTGTATTTCTAAAATGACTGTTCTATGTATTCAATGTGGGATCAATATTCAGCCTGCGACGGTGAATGTTTTGCCGACTGATGCTGGCGTTATTCCTAGATATTCAATGCCATGCCATTTCCGGGCTTTAGCATTGAATATCCAGTTTATGTGGCACTGGTTAACACATGGCCATTTGAGTTGATATTCAGAACTTAACCAGCTTTGGTTCCATAATGTGGCTGGTTAACTGTTTAATATCGGCACTTAACTGGCCAAATGTTGACTCCATCCCCAGAAAGCCCCACAAATAGCTGGATTTCACTTAGGGGTTAACTGCTAATTTTCAGTGGTGATAACCGGTTAAGTGCCACTGAAAATTAGCAGATTACTACTACTACTACTACTATTTAGCATTTCTATAGCGCTACAAGGCTTACGCAGCGCTGCACAAACATAGAAGAAAGAAAGTCCCTGCTCAAAGAGCTTACAATCTAATAGACAAAAAAATAAAGTAAGCAAATCAAATCAATTAATGTGTACAGGCAGGGGGAGAGGAGGGTAGGTGGAGGTGAGTGGTTACAAGTGGTTACGAGTCAAAAGCAATGTTAAAGAGGTGGGCTTTCAGTCTAGATTTAAAGGTGGCCAAGGATGGGCAAGACGTAGGGGCTCAGGAAGTTTATTCCAGGCGTAGGGTGCAGCGAGACAGAAGACGCAAAGTCTGGAGTTGGCAGTAGTGGAGAAGGGAACAGATAAGAAGGATTTATCCATAGAGCGGAGTGCACGGGAAGGTGTGTAGGGAAGGACAAGTGTGGAGAGATACTTCAGGTAACTCTGAACAAGCGATTTAGGGCGTCTTTTACTAAGGCAAGCTCATGGTTTTAGCACGCGCTAAAATTGTGGGCACGCTAAACGTTAGAGACGCCCATAGGAATGCATTGGCGTCCCTAACATTTAGCACACCCACAATTTGAAATTTAAAGAAGTATTATTAAATGAGAAGAAATATCACCAAAACAGAAGTTCAAAGAAATACGACATCATATACAAAAAATATAGAACATCCCCAATTAGGAAGTAAACAACATTAACTAGTTTTACAGAACATCTATAAAAAAGTAAACAAAATGAAAATCTCTCAGAAGTATCAAAGTACACCTAAAAAGTCACTTCTATATTTTTTATTTTAGTTTTTAGTAAATGTACACCCGCACCCATTCTCCCCCCCCCCCCAAAAAAAAAAAACCTTAACCACTCCTTCTCAACCCATCCAATCCCCAAAACTCAAAATGAACAATAACATGAGCGTGCCTTAGCAAAATACCCTCTTAGCCGGTTAAAGTGGCTCCGAAAAAAGCACTGTTCTATAAGCCATGCTTAAAGTTAGGCCTGGGTCTCACATCTAATTTAATACGTGGCCATTTACACCAACTGAAATGTTGTGAAAAATGTACGCACATAATTTAGTCACATATCCCTGTTATTCTACAACAATGGGGTCCTTCAACTAAGTTGTGGAAAAAAGAGCCCTGTGGTAGTGATTGGGGCCATTTTTCCAGTACACCAGAGCACTTTTTCCTGCACCCGGTAAAAGCCCCCCCCCCCCCCCCACACACACAAAAAAAATGGCCATACAGTGAGAGAACTCTTACCGCATGGCCACGCAGCAGGGCGATGCCTGATTACCGTCGAGTTATCACTGCGCAAGCCATTTCAAGGGGTTTATTTTTCCCCCAGAAATGGGTGCGCACTCAGGGCAGGACTACCGTCAGCAGCTGCATTGGGCTGGTGGTAGTCCTGGAAGAGCAAGCAGTAAGCCTGCAATGGGCTTACCACTGCTCCATAAAAGGGCCCCAATGTATGTAAATGTTAGGAATGCCCTCATTCTGCCCATGACCCTTCCATTTCCGTGCCCCTTGTTATTAATTGGTAAAATTTGGCACAGATCCCGTGCCTAAATTTACGAATGTAAGTTCCAATTAAATCTAATTAGTGACAATAACTGCTTGTTAAAAAGCCAGTTATTGGCACTAATTGACTTGTTATTCAATTAAATTGCATGCACAAATTGGGCGCACGTCCAAATTTGTGCATGCACTTTTTGGTGACTTTTATAGAATTAGGGGGTTAGCTGCCATTTCTGGTTGGTTAAATCATTTTGAACATCGACCAGTTTGTTTCTGTATGAATGGAACTGAAAAGCCTGTTATGCATTGTCCGAGCAGTGATCTCTGCCCGTTTTACATTCAGACATACAACCAGCCCTTGCTTGTGTATTAAAGTTGTATGCTGTTCATTCATTATAAGGGGCATGTGCACTGAGATAGAGTTTATTTCAGAAGAGATTCATTGGTAAAGAGGGTAACCTTTTAAATGAGAATGAAAAGAAAGCAACGACATGATAGGAACCAAACCATAAGGGAAATTAGCAGAGCACTGAAGCTAAGGAGCATAAAGATCAAGAAAGAATCATCACTGGAAGACCATAAAAGATGATAGATTGTGTATATAACAATGGGGATAATATTGTACATTTAGTAGGCAATTCTATAAGTGGGATATCTCCATGCAGGCACACCAAGGCCACAATTGAATCTATTCTATAATAGAACCTAGGGGACAGATTCAGTAAATACTGCCAGAAAATATGCACCAGGAAAATTCTACACTCCATGCTATTTTATAAAGAGTGCTCCGGGCACGCAAGTTGAGCACTCATCCCCCAAATTCAATAACACTGCACGTAACTTTTTGGAACACCCTGACCCACCCATGTACCCCCATAGGCATGCCCCCCTTTTGGGTTGCACACAAAAAGAGTTAAACGCAGTTCGTTATAGAATCGCTCATAGGCAGTTGCATGCACAATTCCAAATTAATGCAAATTAACACCAATAATAGATGGTTAGCAGCCAATGATTGAGAGTTAATGGCTTATTAACTAATTTAGTTGCGTGCGCAACTCAGGATTATGCCCAAATTTGGGTAACCTTTATAGAATCTTGGGGGTGGACATCTAACTAGCATAACATGACGTTTAAGCACCTCCAGTTATATCAGCCATAGATATGGCATACGTGCAGGCACCTAAATGCAGAAAGGGCATGCATAACTTGCAGTACTCTGTAAATTACCTCTGTAAGTGGGAGCTATGCTTGTGTCCCGCCCATGCTCCACCCATGAGTACACTCCTCTTAAAAGTACACGAAAGCGTACATTCTAGTATTCTGAACATTTACCATCAGAATGGGAGCTGAAATATGAGTGCCTAGGTTACAGAATTGTCCTTCAAATGGATACTACTAAATAACCTAGTCGCTCACATTTATGCTCCCTTTTTTCCCCTGGATTCTATATAGTACACTTTGATTTAGGCGCTGAAATTGATACGGATTCTATAACACTGCATGCAATTTAATTGGCTTAACAAGTTCATGAGCACTGATATCAGCACTTAACGAGCAATAATGAGCACTAATTGGCCCTGATTAGAATTTAGGTGCACAACTCGCTAAGTGTATTCTGTAAAGATGTGCGCCGAACTTCCAATGCGTGCAGGCAAAAGGGGCGTGGTTATGGGTGGGGAAATGGGCATTTCATGGGCATTTCAAAATTTATTAAATATATTACAAGGAGGTGGTGGAAGTGACTATATATCACATATACTGGCACTCACAACTCCCACTGCATAGTAAGAAGGGGATGGTGTGTACTCACATGTGGTGATAACAAATTGTATATAGCACTTGTGACTAGTGGGGGGAAAAAGCCTCAAGGTGCCTGGATCAAGAACGATCTCATAAGCAACAGTCGATCCCGTTGACCAATCGCTTAGTCTTAAGAGAATCCGCTCCTCATCATGGGCAAAAAACCACCCCAAAGTCTCAAATGAAACACACAGGAGAAACGGTATCGGGAAGCCTCCTCATAAATCCTTTAGGCACCTGGTATAAGTTGCATGGAGATGCACTCAGGTGCTATCCTATAATTGGGCAAGTAAGTGTATTTCCGTGCCGATCTGCCATTTCAGCCCTGTTTCAGCACCTAGCATCTGTTAGAATGCATATGGGTGCAGAATTAATGCCTAAATTTAGGTGCCATATATAGAATTCCCCAGATAGGGGGTAATTGTATAAGTAGCCAACTAGATATAGGTTGCAAGAACACAGATAGTGGTATTCTAGTCATTTATATGCATATGTGAACACACAGGGGTGTAAATGATTGTTTCTAGCTAAGTGCTATTCTGTTAATACATTCCAATATTAGTTGAAGTGTATTTCGCAAGTGGACAGTCACATCAGTGGAGTTTGGGCAGCACCTTCAAATTTTATGTAGTATCCCGTGGTAGACATCCCTGGTTCCAGGACTGGCCTGTCAGGAGTTCTCTTTGGACAGGCTCCTTTGGTCCCTGAATACTTGGCACCTGATGCCTCCACCTGAGGAAGAAGGGTATCAGTGGGTGGGATTTCCTTCCCTTCCCCCCTCCACAAGAAATATCTAAAATGAGTGTGATTGTGAACAGAGGCTGGCTAGAATTATTTAAAAGTTTATTCAACTTGTGCAACTCTAAGTTTATGGTGGGGATAGGCAAGCTTCAGGAAAGGTAGAATATCAAATGTAACAAACTATAAACTATTACATTTTCATTTTGTGCCATTTCCTGTAGTATTCATGAGAATTTGATTTCCATTCTATTTGTTTTCATTTGGCCATTTTGTCATTTGTCAATAATAGTGCACACTCTTTGAAAATAGTATGCAGTCTGTGAAAAGAGGATGAATTATTTCAGAAAGAGGGCATATTCTTTTCCTGATAGGGCACACCCAAGGACACAAGTGTTTGAGATTTGAACCCTGGCTTTCCTAGGTCTCAGTCCACTTCTATAAGCGCTAGATTTATTCTTGCATTCCATAAGTAGAAAAGAAACCCTTGTATCACACCCCCATATCCTGCTACTAGCTGCCCTCTCCATTCTCCTTCCCCACCATACCCCAAGTCTCAACCACAGGAGGGAATACAACTGTGGGCAGGTAGTTGCTGGAGGCCCCAGAAGGATCTGTGGTGCTTGGCCTGGTCTGCCTCTCCTACTCTGCTGTCTCACTTCTACTCTACCACCATGCTCTCTCTCTCTTTCTCTCTCTCTCTCTCTCTCCTAGAAGGGTTCTTTCCCAACCATCTCCAATAATGGACCCCACAACTCTACTCAATCTTCCAGAGCCATCTGCCACTGCAGCCCTTTCTCCACGCTGTGTTTGTCACGTCTGTGGCCGTGACCCCTCTCAGACTCTGGCGGTCAGCTTCTAGCTGGCTTCTGTCTGCTCTTTCTATGTTGCTCTGTCTCTGTGTGCTGTTTCCCGTTCCAGACTTTCAGCCCAATCCAGTCCGGATCTTCCGCCCTGCCAAATTTGCTTGTCTTGTTTGAGCCTGCACAGCACCCGTAGTTGCCTGGTGATTGCTGCAGCTGAGCCTCAGCTGCTGCTGGGCTTATTAGCCATTTTGAAACCTTTCTGGCTTGCCTTTGCATCGTCTAAGGCCCTGGTTTGTTGGTGCTTGCTGCACTTCTGCCTAGTCCAGTTTATAGTTTGTATTCTTGCCTGATGCTAGCTTAGTCTTTGTGTAGCTTTGTGTTCTGTATTGCTTGCTGCCCAGTTTGGCTCTTGTTTGTATGTGTTTGTCTAGTGCTAGGTTGTCTGTGTCTCTTGTTCAGTGGCTGCCTGGCAGCTTTCAGTCTGTCTCTTATCGATCTGTGTTTGTTCCCTGTTTCAGTGGCTGCTTGCAGCTTTCAGATCTGTCCCTTGTCTGTCTGAGAGTCCTAGTCTAGTTTTCTGCCTAGCCTCCCTGTGTGCACTAGTCCCTGTATGTATCCTGCTGGTTTCCAGTTTCTGTCCTGTCCGGTAAGCCCTGCTGGCCACTTGCACTCAGGGGCTCAACTCCTGAGGAATGGTGGCTAAGTGCAGGTGAAGTCTAGCTGGCCCTGTCTGAGTTCTGCCTTATCCCTGTGTGGGGTGGTTTTGCCTGCCACTGCCGCTCCTCGGCAGGGGCCCAAGGGCTCACAATCCTAGTTCCTGTTTTTGGGAAAGCGTGACAGTGTTACAGGTACTGACTTTCTTCCTCAAAATTTAGCAGGCCCTTCCTCTTCATGGGGAATTGCCATTAGCATAAGAGTATCCCTTCTAGGTCCAAGGATCAATACCTTTAGCTATTCTGTGAGAGTCTAGCTCTTTATGCTTCCAAATCACAGAGCTCATGGAGTGCAGTTCAGTTCCCCAGCCTGAAAGGACCCTCGCCCCCCATCTTTCTCAGTCAAAAGGCCAAGTGCCAGGTAAAGACAATAGTACAAGATCTCGCCTGAAAATTTCCGCTGTTCTTTTGAGCTCTATAAGTACCTGTAAAATCAGGTACTGGTCAAAAGCATTGCCTTTCTGGTTGTGATGAACAGTTTGCTTTCCCCACTTAACACATTCCTACCATTTCCTTACAATATGTATATTTCAATATATACATTCTTACATGCCAACTTTGAATGGTATCATTATTTATGTGTGTAACTAATGTGGTATGTGCTTCTTCTCCCCAGCAGTGCACATTAGCAATTTGCATGTCCTACCTTCCTGCAGTTTCCTCTAATCTGGGTACAGCAATTACCTATTTATTTACTTATATCAGATTAAAACAGATTACAGTTTGTATCTTTCTTCGCTATTATTTGGGTTTCTGCCAGGTATTTGTGACTTGGATTGGCCACTGTTAGAAACAAGATACTGGGCTAGATGGACCATTGATCTGATCCAGTAAGGCTATTCTTGTGTTCTTTTGTGCTAGAAGTTCATTCCTGCTTCAGACAACAGTCCTTTCCTTTACCTCTACAAAACAGTTTGTTCCAGAAAAATAAACCTTTCAGGGGAATTTTTGAAAGAGAAGGGCGCCCATCTTCCGACACAAATCAGGCCTAATCTAAAGCCGATTTTGGGCGCCCTCAACTGCTTTCTGTCGCAGGGACGACCAAAGTTCACGGGGGCGTGTTGGCACCATACCGAAGGTGGGACTGGGGTGTGATTAAGAGATGGGCGTCCTCTGCCGATAATGAAAAAAGAAGGGCGTCCCTGACAAGCATTTGGCCGACTTTACTTGGTCCATTTTTTTTATGACCAAGCCTCGAAAAGGTGCCCGAACTGACCAGATGACCACGGAGGGAATCGGGGATGACCTCCCCTTACTCTCCCAGTGGTCACCCAACCCCCTCCCACTCCCCCCCCAATTTTTTTTAACATTTTTTGCCAGCCTCTATGCCAACCTCAAATGTCATAGCCAGCTCCATCACAGCAGTATTCAGGTCCCTGGAGCAGTTTTTAGTGGGTGCAGTGCACTTCAGGCAGGCGGACTCAGGCTCATCCCACCCCTACCTGTTACACTTGTGGTGGTAAATGTGAGTCCATCAAAACCCACCCGAAACCCACTGTAACCACATGTAGGTGCCCCCCGTCACCCCTTAGGGCTATGGTAGTGGTGTACAGTTGTGGGGAGTGGGTTTTGGGGGGGGGGGATTGTGGGGCTCAGCACACAAGGTAATGGAGATATGTACCTGGGAGCAATTTGTGGAGTCCACTGCAGTGTCCCCTAGGGTGTCCTGGCATGTGAGGGGGACCAGTGCACTACAAATGCTGGCTCCTTCCACAACCAAAGGGCTTGCATTTGATAGTTTTTGAGATGGGCATCCTCGGTTTCCATTATGGCCAAAAACCGGGGACGACCATCTCTAAGGTCAACCATCTCAACATTTAGGTTGACCATCTCTAAGGTCGACCTAAATGTTGAGATTTGGGTATCCCCGAACGTATTATCAAAACAAAAATTGGACACACATCTTGTTTCGATAATACGAGTTTCCCCGCCTCTTCGCTGGGACGTCCTTAAAGATGGGCACCCTTAGAAATGGGTGTCCCCGTTCGAAAATGCCCCTCTTTATCTCCCTAAACTTCTTGGTGGGAGCAAGAGGTTCATTTGTCATTCCACAGCTTGTTGCTATCTTCTAGTCTTATACCTGGGATGAGCAAGGCTGAAATGAATTGTGGTTCGGGGTTTACAGATGGTGAGGTTCATGGAGGGGGTCGACTATGTTTTCTCTAGCAGGATTGGAGGTGTTATGCTAGGAAATGGAATATGTTTTGTCTACATAGGGAAGTTTATTGTTTTTATTTATTTAAAAAAACTTTATTTCCACTTGATCCATAGTTCTCAGCAGATTACATGTTATGTTATGTTATGTTATGTTATGTTATGTTATGCACTACTTATATTTCATAAATACCACAAATGATTCATTGCAGATTACAATCTAAAAAATAACAAAAAACCAATATATGTCACATTGCATATCAAGACACACTAAGGGGTCCTTTTACTGAGGTACACTGAAAAATGGCCTGAGGTAGTGTAGGCGTGGGTTTTTGGTGCGCGCAGAATCATTTTTCAGCGTACCTGTAAAACAGCCTTTTTAAAATTTTGGCCAAAAACGGACATGCGGCAAAATGAAAATTGCCATGTGTCCATTTTGGGTCTGAGACCTTACTGCCAGCCATTGACCTAGCAGTAAAGTCTCACGCGGTAACCAGGCGGTAATGACCTAGGCACGCCAAATCCCATTGGGGCGCGTAGCTGACGTGCACCAGAAATGAAATTACTGCAAGGGCCACGCAGTCGGAACTGGCGCACATTGGGTGCACATTGGCATGTACACGGCTTAGTACAAGGGCCCTTAACATAATTGACAGTCATCTCAGATCGATTGGGTGAATAAAAACATCCTAAGAGCCTTTCTAAATACATAATCACATATATAAATATCATTTTAAAAACAAACTAGATATATAAACAACAGCAAAATTCATCTCAAAAATCAAAACCCTGATACCTATAAATGTATTCACTCTGCTGCTCCCCAGTATCTCTCCACACTCGTCCTTCCCTACACCCCTTCCCGTGCACTCCGCTCCATGGATAAATCCTTCTTATCTGTTCCCTTCTCCACTACTGCCAACTCCAGACTTCGCGCCTTCTGTCTCGCTGCACCCTACGCCTGGAATAAACTTCCTGAGCCCCTACGTCTTGCCCCATCCTTGGCCACCTTTAAATCTAGACTGAAAGCCCACCTCTTTAACATTGCTTTTGACTCGTAACCACTTGTAACCACTCGCCTCCACCTACCCTCCTCTCTTCCTTCCCGTTCACATTAATTGATTTGATTTGCTTACTTTATTTATTTTTTGTCTATTAGATTGTAAGCTCTTTGAGCAGGGACTGTCTTTCTTCTATGTTTGTGCAGCGCTGCATATGCCTTGTAGCGCTATAGAAATGCTAAATAGTAGTAGTAGTAGTAATACAGATATTAAATCATTATCCATCACCCCGCCTGTATGCCTGAATAAATAAAAATGTCTTAAGTTCTTTTTTTATAAGAGGGACTGAAGGTTGGCTTTGTTTTATATATGCGAATTTTAAATATGAATGTAGATCTGTAAGCCACCTTACGCATGAATATTTGCTAGGCAGATTATAAATTCAATAAATAAGTAAATATTAGAAATTAAGATGTTGACAGGGGCACTATTGAAGGAAACCTCTATCTGGGGAAAGGAGGAGAATATTCCTTCCCTTCTCCATAATACGCAACATAAAAATAAATTTCATCTGGAGTCATAAAATTTGGGAGAGTCTTTGCATGAAGCATTAGAATTATAGCATTATTTTGTGAAAATTTCAGCTATTAGCAAGGGATGAGAGCTGCTGTGAATTTTGCCACATACTGCTGACAGAATCATAAATGCCTTGCATGTCCTCTAGTAATGTGTAAATGGATAAATGGCTCTATAATCAAGTGCACTCTTTCACATATTTTGTATTTAACGTCTTAATAAACTTCTGATAATTATACTCGCTGCAAAAGCCGCGTAGCCCATTAGAAACATTTTAGGGGCTGTTTATCATTCCCTGTCTTTTCCAGAATGAGGATAATTTGCTCCTATTTCAGCTGGGCTTTAGCAGAGTGAGAAAGAAGAGGTGCTTACCAGCATTACTGAAAAGATTCATGATTAGTCACATTCACTTGAAGGCAAGTTCCTTGCCAGACACTACACCCCTCATTAGCAGACCTGAGAGCTTGGCAGCTCTCCAGCAGCTGAGCAACAGCTCTAGGCCTCACAGGCCCATGAGGTCCTCAGAAATCATGTGTTCTCTCACACCTAGAAGTGAAAGGGGCCAGTTTAGGCATGCCTGGGTAAAATTGGGTCCCTGGGTGCATGATGATTCTGTTTATTTTATGCCCCTTATAGCTTAAAATATGGTAATTATTCAGGAGACCAGCTGGTGCCAGTGCAAAGGTAGTAACTTCCTATGCCGCTGTGAAACTGTTACCTGTTTTAGGCTCCATTTTCTCCCCAAGTTCACTTGAAGAATTGACATTTTGCTTGTGCACGATCTGTCTCCTTTTGGATCCTCTGTCTTGTCTCACTGTTCCAGGTGGAGTGAAACATTGTTTGATTTTGTGCGCTTGAAGTTTTTAATTAATACACTGCACCGATGCTCTTTTCAAAAGCATGAAGTATATAATCTAATTAGCAGTATGGAACCAATGGAATTAGTGACAGGCATTTTTGCCTTGTTTTTGAAAGTTGAAAGTTGGTGAACATAGGTCTTCCAGGAAGGGAAGGGGAAAACCAGAGAGAGGATGGCTATTGTACACTGCTCTGACGCCAATAGACTAAGGGCAGTATAGCAAATGCCTGATTGGGGTCTTTTACTAAAGATTAGCTCCAGTTATCTGCAGCAGGGCCCATAGGAATAAAATGGGCCCTGGCCCATAGGAATAAAATGGGCCCTGGCCCATAGGAATAAAATGGGCCCTGCTAAAGATAACTCGAGCTAATCTTTAGTAAAAGACCCCCTGAATAAACTAAACTAATCTAATGATCAGGGAGCCAGAGAACAGCGTAATTTCAATTTGTAATACTTTAAAATCAGGATATATTTCCATAGGACAAAATGTTCTTGTTACTTAATTAACATTACTGTAGTTCTCTCACTCACTCAAATTAGCGATCGGTGTTTTGCTTGTTGGAATGTATTGTATTTTTACATGCATTGCCTGTCACCTATTATTTCTCTGTGATTACTCTGTGACCTCTGATGTGAATTACTTAGAGAGGTCACACAGCTATGCAACTTCCTGTGGGGGTTAGACACAGCACATGCAGCACATGGAGCACATGGAGCTCATGATCTCTCCTAACCTGAGAGGATCTATGGTGGTGTGAGCATCCATTACCATCTAAGCACATGGAAGGAGCTGATAATACAAATGTATAGTAATATGTATATATAAGCCTGTCTGATTATAATCTAACTACAAACTGTGAGTAAACAGATGTTTTGTTACTTCAACTTTAAAGTGACTCAGCAGTGAATTATTCAGGGGTGAATGAGAGAGAGATGAAGAAAGAAATTAACATTTCTAAAGCTGAAGCTGTGTGTACTAAAATCTGCTAATTATTTACTACAAATAATCCAACAAAAGGGTTATGGGCCCAGGGCCAGGAATTGAAAAAGAAGAGAAATATTACCAGGCAGAAAAAAAGGCCACATTTTTCTCTTAAGTTTTAAAGGAAAGATTCAGTCTGTCTCTCTCTCCCCCCACACAGCAGACAGAAGGCTAAGAAAATGGCTGAGGGAAGAAATTCACCATTGTTCTATTCTCTCAAGGTGCCTAAATTAACTGAGTTTAATTATCAGAAGTGGGAACTAAGATTCATATGTCTCCTTCGAGCAAAAAGATTAAATATATGCTTAGACCAAGACAGAACAGCTGAAAATATGGCTGAATGGGACAATGCAAACTATTATGTGAAGTGCATGCTTTTGGAAGCTCTCTCAGAGAAACAAGCCATATTAGTGGAGGGAAAAGATACACCAAAGGACATTTTATGTAAGCTGAGAACTATGTATGCAACTACATATGCAAAGCAGCAACCAATTTGGTTAGCAGAGTTGAATGAAACCAAATTAAGGGATAAAAGTAAATGTAATGATCACATTATGTATCTTATGTCTTCATTTCAAAAGTTAGAACTTTCTGGAATTCCCATGTGTGATGCATTGAAAAGAGCATTTCTTTTTACCTCACTATCAAAGAAGTTTGATGTTTTTAGGTCTGTAAATGAGGCCATTGAAGGGCAATCTTTTGAACAGGCAACATCAAAACTAAGGCAGGAATGCATAATAAATGATTCTGAGGAGATGTGTTCTCAAAGCAAGTCAGAGAGAAATGAAACAAATTTCTTGGCAAAGAACAGAGGAAGGCGGAGCTATGGGAAAACTCCACCCAAGGGCAAGCTGATTTGCTACTCATGTGGAAAGGAGGGACATGTATCTAAATGGTGTAAGGAAACACAAAACACTCCCTCTAGCTCACCTAAGCCAATGGAACTAAAGAATTTTCAAACCAGGAAATGTATGAAGGACAAAGATAAACACAAGGGCTATCTAATGGCAGAAAAATCTTTGACTATGGTAAATAATAATTCAAATGAAAGTACTTGGATTTTGGATTCGGGGAGCACATGCCATTTAACCAATTGTAAAGATTTCTTTCAGGAAATGTGTCCAGAAGAAGGAATTCTTCAAACTGCAAACGCAGGGACTGCTAAGATCCAAGCAAAAGGTATTGGATTCTTAAAATGCAAAGTGTCTAATGAAGTTAAAGAAATTCCTGTAAGTGATGTCTTGTATATTCCCCAAGCAGTTTGCAATATGCTTAGTGTATCTACATTAGATAAGAAGGGATTTGTGATTCATTTTGAAAACAGTAAGTGCACAATCTCTAAAAATGATGAAGTGTATGCTGAAGCTTTTATGCATAATGATGTTTATAAACTGAGCATTTCAGGTGAAGCCTCACATATGGCGCAAGTAAGGAAGAATGATGGTAAATGTAGTCTGGAAATCTGGCACCGCCGCCTGGGACATCGTGATTTTAAGGTGATCCAGGATCTTTACAGTAAGCAACTGGCCACTGGCATTCAGATAAGTGCAGATGCTGGTAAAATGGAGAAATGCATAGACTGTGTTACTCAAAAAGGTGTGAGACCCTCATTTCCTGCATACACAGGAAATAGGAGTAATAAAGTGCTGGACTTAATACACAGTGACTTATGTGGACCGTTTAATATCCCATCATTGGGAAATAACAGATTTGTGCTAATATTCTTGGATGATTTCTCTAGATATTGTGTGGCCTATTTGCTGAAAGAGAAAAGTCAAGTCACAGACATGCTGAAGAAATACGTAGCCATGGTGAGCAATAAATTTGAAAGAAAACCAAAGGTTCTTCAGACCGACAATGGTGGTGAGTTCACTTCACAAAGCATGCGCACATTTCTAGAACAAGAAGGCATTCAACATATCACAACAGTAGCTTATACACCAGAGCAAAATTCTGTTGCAGAGAGAAAATTTAGGTCACTTGTGGAAATGACCAGATGTATGCTGTCAGATAGCAATCTCCCTAAAAGACTATGGGGGGAAGCCATTCTCACAGCAGTGTACCTACAAAACAGAATGCCAACTAAAGGCGCTGAGCGCACACCACATGAGACATGGCATGGTAGGAAGCCAAACCTGTCACACATAAGAACATTTGGAAGTACAGCATATGCTCATGTACCAAAGCAAAGAAGGCATAAGCTGGATTCCACAACAGAAAGGGGCATTTTAGTTGGCTATGCTCCAGGACACAAAGGATATAGAATTTTGAATCTGAAAACTGGCATTGTTGGCATAAGACATGTTACATGTTTTGATGAAAACAAAAGGGTTGATAAAGGCTGGATTATCCCAGATGAGCCTTATCATCCAGAATATGAAACTAGAACCATAATAGACATGCCAGTGTATATAAATGCCATACCAAGGCAGATGTCTGAAAGCAACTCATCTGTATCTAACGAGGAACAGGCAGAGGAAGCAGACACAGAAAGGATCATTGAAGAAGACAGTACAGTTGGAGAAGGGGAATCAATTGGAGAAGGACTCTCAGATTTAGAGGATGCGGAAAGGTCAGACCAACCTGTTGTCAGACGCTCATCCAGGGAAAACAAAGGTGTTCCACCCCCAAGACTGTCTTACCTAACAAAGTCAGCAGAAGCTCAAGAGCCCTTAACATGGGATGAGATTGAGAAAATGCCAGCAGAAGAAGCTGCTGAATGGCATAAAGCTGCACAAGAAGAAATTGATGCATTGGATAAAAATAATACTTGGATTCTTACAAAATTACCTCCTGGCAAGAAAGCTATAGGATGCAAATGGGTATTCAAGTTAAAAAGGAATGCACAAGGAAAAGTGGAAAGGTATAAAGCCAGATTAGTGGCAAAGGGATATCTTCAAAAATATGGAGAAGATTTTGATGAAGTGTTTGCACCTGTAGTGAAACACACGACAATCAGAACACTTCTGAGCATTGCAGTCTCAAAAGGCATGCAAGTCAACCACATTGATGTGAAAACAGCGTTCCTTCATGGAGATATAACTGAAGACTTGTACATGGAACAGCCAACAGGTTTCATAAATACAAAACAAAGACAGCTAGTGTGTAAATTAAACAAAGGTCTTTATGGATTAAAGCAAAGTGCAAAATGTTGGAATGATAAATTGCATGAAATATTGACAAATTTAGGATTTAAGCAAGGTGAAGCAGATAAATGCTTGTACACTAGGTGCACAAATGGACAATATGCATACATTTTAGCTTTTGTTGATGATCTGCTCATTGCAAGCAAAAGTGAGCAAGAGTACAAGGACATTGTAAAGTGTTTAAACCTGAATGTTGAGATAAAAGAACTTGGTAATGTGTCATACTATCTTGGTATAGAAATTGAGAAACAAAATGATGGTTCTTATCTTCTAAGCCAGAAGCAGAAAATAAATGAGCTTATTGAAAGTTTAGGTATGCAAGATGCCCAAGTTGTAAGCACTCCCATGATCACTGATTTTCTGAAGGATGAAACAGTAAGAGAACCTTTACCAGATAACATCCAATATAGATCAGCCATAGGTAAGCTTTTATATCTAGCTACCACATACAGGGCTGATATAGCAAATGCAGTAGGAATTTTGAGCAGAAGGGTCAGCTCACCTACCAAATCAGATTGGACTGCAGTTAAAAGGATGGTAAGGTATTTAAAGGGTACCATTGATTGTAAATTAAAGATTTCAGCCAATAGTAATCCAAAACTAATATGTTACTGTGATTCAGATTGGGCAGGGGATCATTCTGATTATAAATCCACAAGTGGATATGTGTTTATGTATGGAAATGTACAAATTTCATGGGCCAGTCATAAACAAAGTATTGTGAGTTTGTCTTCTACAGAAGCTGAATATGTGGCCGTATCGGAAGCGTGCAGAGAACTGATGTGGATTGAAAAACTTTTGCTGGATTTCGGAATAGCTGAACAGAGACCAATCCAGATAATGGAAGATAATCAGAGCTGCATCCGACTGTCACAGAATGACAAGGTTCAGTCACGCACCAAGCACATCGCAACGAAATACCACAACGTGCGAGAGTTGGCGAAAGAAGGGGTCATCAGTCTACACTATTGTCACACCAGTGAGATGACAGCTGACATCATGACCAAACCGTTACCCAGAGAACATTTTGTGAATCTGCGTATAAAGCTTGGACTTTGTATGAATAAATAATTGCATGACAGTTATGCATGAGAAGGGGTTTGTTGGAATGTATTGTATTTTTACATGCATTGCCTGTCACCTATTATTTCTCTGTGATTACTCTGTGACCTCTGATGTGAATTACTTAGAGAGGTCACACAGCTATGCAACTTCCTGTGGGGGTTAGACACAGCACATGCAGCACATGGAGCACATGGAGCTCATGATCTCTCCTAACCTGAGAGGATCTATGGTGGTGTGAGCATCCATTACCATCTAAGCACATGGAAGGAGCTGATAATACAAATGTATAGTAATATGTATATATAAGCCTGTCTGATTATAATCTAACTACAAACTGTGAGTAAACAGATGTTTTGTTACTTCAACTTTAAAGTGACTCAGCAGTGAATTATTCAGGGGTGAATGAGAGAGAGATGAAGAAAGAAATTAACATTTCTAAAGCTGAAGCTGTGTGTACTAAAATCTGCTAATTATTTACTACAAATAATCCAACATTGCTAACCTCCACCAGCGCTACACCTGGAAATTCAATGCTAGACCAAGTCCAGGCACCAGCATTGAATTTCTGGATTTGAGGAGCCAGCTAAAGCACAGCTGGATATTCAGCACCTAACCAACTATGGGTTACCACTTCAAGGGAGGCTTTTACTAAGCTGCGGTAGTGTTTTTAGCTCGCGGTAGAAATCAGCTGGCGGTAAACGCCAAGACGCCCATAGGACTATAATGAGCATCTCGGTGTTTACTGCCAGCTGATTTCTACCATAAGCTAAAAATGCTACCACAGCTTAAAAAAAGACCCCCAAAGATATGACTGACTTTTATGCTGTCCTGATTAGGCAGTTAATCTACCAAATGCTGACTCCCCCCCCCCCCCCCCCCGAATGCTCCCCAAATAGCTGGTTCAGAGTTTGGCGCTAACTGGTTATTTTCAGCAGTACTAACCAGATAACTACCACTGAAAATGACCGTTTAGCCCCAAATAGGAGCCATTTCTGGTGAGTTATATTGCGCTGAATATTGACTCTGTATTTCCTTAGAGCATGTGTACATCAGTGGCGTAGCTACGTGGGGCCAGGGGGGCCTGGGCCCCCATAGATTTAGCTCTGGACCCCCCTGCTGACTACCCTCTCGACCCCCCCTCCCTCTGCCAACCCACCGTCGCCTACAAGAAGAAGACCTCAGCTGGCGGGGGTTGGGGTCCCCCGCCAGCAAAGGTAGGCGACGGCGGGTTGGCGGCGGGAGGAGGGGTCGACAGGGTTGTCGACAGGGGGGGGGCAAAGTTGGTGGTGGCGGTGGGGTCGGCAATGGCGGGGGGTCGGCGGCGCCGGGGGGGGGGGGGGCTAAAATGTGTCCCTCACCTTGGGCTCTGGATCCCCCTCCTGCCGAAGTCTGGCTACACCCCTGGTGTTCATTTGTACACCATGTACATGTGAGGTGTGTATGTTCTATGCACATACAAATAAAATTCTTTTAGAAGCTTATGACAATGAGGGATGGTGCTCTGTCCTTCAAACATAATTTTGTGTACTGTTTGCTAGCTTTTCCAAGAAGAGTGGATTAAATATGTTGTAAGTACATCACATATTTTGGAGTGGATGTATTTGAGTCTGATTTACTTTTTCCCCATTCCATTCTAGTAAATAAAGCTGCCCATATCTTGTGGCCCATTCTGTCCTGAGTGATTTATTACTCACTGCTTTTGCATCTGTATGAGTAATTATATCAGGGCAGGAGTGGCATTTCTGTTCAGTGCACCCATCTGTTGAACAAAAAGATCTCAAAGCTGAGCTAAAGTTGTTTCTGTAACACACACAGGGAGAACTAGCTCTCATTGTAGTCGAGCAACATTTTTGAAAAACAATGTACTAAAATGTTGTAATGCATAGAGAATAAGGATAGTTCCACTCTGCTTCAGGTTAGCAGTGAATCTCTGAAGACCACCCCACACAATAAAGAGCAAAGTCGTTTTGCAAAAGCATGAGATGTGCACTTTCCTTCTTTCCAAAAGTCTGTGTTGCTAAAGACACATTGAAAACTGTTAGGGGCCTTTTTACTAAGCCACGTAGGTGCCCACATGCGCTCAATGTGCGCCAATTTGGAACTACTGCTTGGCTACCACGTGGCCCGGGCAGTAATTTCATTTTTTTAATGCGCATGACGGAAAATTGGCATTGTATGTGCGCTGATGATTACCACCCGGTTAACACGCGAGACCTTACCCTAAGTGAATGGGTGGCGGTAAGGTCTGAGGCCCAAAATGGATGCGCACCAATATTCATTTTGCCGCACGCCCATTTTCGGCCAAAAAAAGAGCCTTTTTTGCAGGTGCACTGAAAAATAGATCTGTGCACATCCAATACACGTGTCTACAACAGCACAGGCCACTTTTCAGCGCACCTTAGTAAAAGGACCCCTTATTTTCCAAAGTGCCTGTCAGCACATTGAGCCCTTATGCTTTTCTAAGTATGCAACATTTCGAAAAAAAAAACAGTAGATATTAAATATATAGGAAGTTTTATACTAAAGATTAGTCCATTTATCTGCAGCAAGGCCCATAGGAATAAAATGGGTCCTGTGGCGCATATATTACGCTAAGCTTTACTATAAGACCCCCAAGACAGAAAACTGAAAAATGCATATTAGAGAAGTACTTCAACACACAGCGCCAAGGACACTAAGATGCTCTCAAGGACTATCACAAACCACACCCTCTCCAAAAGACATTACAGGATGTAATACCCGCAAGTGAGCCTTCTCTGGAGTAGCCCCCACGCTCTGGAATGCACTGCCTGAAAGGCTCCACTTAACACAAGACTATCTCTACTTCAAGAAGCAGGTGAAAGCTTGGCTCTTCAACCAGGCCTTTAATAGAAGAAGTAACTAACTTGTTAGTCTCACTCACACACATACACACAAAGAGTGTCATGGGCTGCACATACTGCAGCAGGACACGATTTTCCACTCCTACCCTAGCTGAGATAATATTTAACCATCTCTCTGACCTCATGTGCAATTTTCTTAATCACCTTACTTTCTAAGTCTTCTTACTCTCTTACCTATCTATATGTTACATCTTTGCTTTACCCTTCACTATCAATTTTCTATTACGTATTGTGTTGACATTGTAAGTAGTATACTATGCCATACTTTGTATTGTTATTTGAATATTTTTACTGCTGTAATTGTCTATTGCTCATGTTTGATCTATTCTTACTGTACACCGCCTTGAGTGAATTCCTTCAAAAAGGCGGTAAATAAATCCTAATAAATAAATAAACACATATTAGCATGTATGCAAACTGGACTTGTTTACGGGGCCCCTTTACTAAAGTACACTAAAATTTCTGGTTAATATCTTTTAATGCAGGGTTTTACCCAACAATAGCTGCAAATTTTACGTGGCACTTTTTGAGGGTTCAGCTCTGCTCAATTAACTTTGAAATTAAAAAAAATAGCAATACTCTTCTATTTCCTCCAGTTTGTCATCTCATTTCTAAGAAAAATCATGAAAGATCTTACCTTTATCTGGCAGCTAATTTTTGTTGTTGTTGTTGTTACATTTGTATCCCGCTCTTTCCCACTCATGGCAGGCTCAATGCGGCTTACATGGGGCAATGGAGGGTTAAGTGAAGAGAACTCTTCCTATTGAGCTAAGATTGGATCATTCCTATATGTCTTGTCATAGGAGCCTTAAGACCTTTCTATTTGTCAAATATATATGTATCAAATTGAGTGATGATTGACTGCATAATTGGTTAGATAACACTCGATATTAGATTGTAACTGCTTTAATTTTGCCTGTGATTGTAATTGCTATAATATGCCTATGACTGTATTAAAAATGTATTTTATTGTAAACCGCTTCGGACCCTGTTGGAATTTAGTGGTATAGAAGAATATGATAAGATTAGATTAGATTTCTTTTCTTTTAACAGATCATGCATAATGTCACCATTAGCGCACGGTACTTGCAAAGAGTTAAAGCAGGAGCATTTACCACCTCCTATTTAGGAAGTGCTAACCCCAGGATTCTATATATTGCTCCTTAATTTTCATGCAGAAATCGAAGTGTATTCTATAACAATGCACGTAACTTAATTAACTAGCTAACCAGCACTGTTAATTGGATGTTAATAAGCAATTATCAGCACTAATTGGCATTAATTAAGATTTGCATACACAACTTGCTAACTGTATTCTATAACGTGGTGTGCATAAATTGTAAGCCATGTGGTTGAAAAGGGGGCAAGGCCATGGATGAGGCATGACAATAAATGAATGAGAGGACAAGAGAGTATCTCAACTATACAACAAAATAATCTCTCTTATTATAAACTGCAAAGTACTTCATAAGATACTAAATTCCTATGAAGTGCAAGATCCTAATAATGAGAAAGGGAAAAAACCTCTGTACCCAACCTCCACCCAATATTATAATTTATGGGATAAGGAGGGAAACACCTAGGTCCACTTTCGTCATCGGCATAAAAAACCCTTAGCTCAAATCTTGTCTTGCTAAAAGCATCATAGGAATACTGGATCCCAAAAAAATAATAATAGAACAATTAGCTTGAAATTCTAAACCACTTGTGAAGACAAACGTGCAGGAAAAGTCAGTCACACAGAATGTGACCAGAGGTTCGCTGTTATAAGCTGTTTCAAGATGTATATGACATCAGTGATTTAAGCGCATGGGTGAGGCATGGGCATTTCTTTAATTTATGCTCATTATTATATAATACACCCACTCTGCAAATAATTTAGGTGTCGGGACATACACCAAATAAATGTGGCCTAAATGGGCATGACCAAATTTGGTCGTGTGACAAGCTTCTCAGATTCTATATACCACTCAAAAATGTAAGCCTATTCTATAAAATTTAGGCGTATTTTAGAGAATATATCAAGGTATAATTTTTCCCATGCAATAGAATCCTCCCCCCCGCCCCCAGTGCTTAGAGCAGTAGACTGAGAACCAGTAAGACCAGAATTCAAATCTCATAGATGTGTCTTGTGACCTCAACAAGTCACTTTACCTTCTATTGTTTCAGATATAAACATGTCTATCTACTAAGTCCTTATGAGGGGCATTTTCGATAAAATTTGAATAATGAGCCAATTATTGGTGCAAATTAGGTCATTATTCAATTAAATTGAGTGCCCAAATTTGCACACACAATTTTAAGCGCTATTTACAGAATTTTGAGGATAGTGGGCATGAAACAGTTAATGCAGTCATGGCTTGCGGTAGGAGGTAATAAGAAAGTTCCTGGAGGAAAAGCTATTGCTTATCCCTTGAAATGAGCTATAAGAAATAGATCTACATTTTGGGGCCTGCCGGTACTTCTGACCAAGACTGTCTACCATCAGAGACAGGATGTTGGGCTTGATAAACCTTGGTCTGACTCAGTCTGGCTTATCTTCTTATGAGCATTTTGCTTGCATGCCCAGAAAGGATAGGATGTATTTCAGTAATGTTAAAGAGGAATAACTGGCATATTTCAGTGGTATTTTGGAAGTGTCCAAAGAAGGAAAAAGAGACATAAAAGATGATCCTAATAAATAGGGAACTGCAACTGTATGGTTTTTTTTTTTCTGTGTGAGGAGGCATATCCATATATTTTGTGTTCTGGTGTAAAAGAGAGAATGAGTTGAGCTGGATGCCATATATTTTGATATGAGAGTAAAAAGGCCACTGGGAGACTCCTGTTCATATGATTTATTTTTATTTATTTAGGATTTATTTACTGCCTTTTTGAAGGAATTCACTCAAGGTTGTGTAGAGCAAGAATAAGTCAAACATAAGCAATAGAAATTTACAGCAGTAAAAATATTCAAATAACAATACATAGTATGGACGTGGAGTACTACATTACAATGTCAACACAATGTGCAATAAATTGTTTTAATAGACAGTGTAGGGTGTAAGCAAAGATGGATCATAAAGATAGAAAAGACAGAGTAACAGGAGTAAGAAAATAAAGTACTAATTTAAAGAAAGTTGCAAATGAGGTCAGAAAGGTGCTTGAAAATGATCTTAGCTATGGTAGGAGTGGGTAAGCATGTTCTGCTATATTAGGTACAACCAGTATGACCTCTTGTATGTGTGTGTGTGTGTGTGTGTGTGTGTGTCAAGCTTTCACCTGCTTTCTGAAGTACAGATCATTTTGTGTTAAGTGAAGTGTTTCGGGGAGTGCATTCCAAAGTGTGGAGGATACGCCGGAGAAGGCTTGCTTGCAGGTATCACATCCTGTGATGTCTTTTGGAGTGGGTGTGATTTTGAAGGGGGCTAGAGTCAGAGGACATAGCTAAAAGGAATCCACTATGCTGTTTCCTGCACAATGGGTCAGTTAATGTAGAGATCTCAGAATGCAGAGTGCAAACCTTTTAAGAAGCCTGCGCTCCCTTGAGCATCTTCCTTTTAACAAATGCAAGTTCTGCATCTCATTATGTCTATGAATTCCATCAAGTGGCTAAGTATCTAGTATTTAGGGTAAAAGGTTAAAGGCTTATTAGTCCTCACTGGCATGTAACTGGCTGTTTTCTGTTTTTTATTCTATGATGCTAGTGTGTCTGGTTTATCTATTTTTACTATTATATTTATGCTTTAATTATAAACAACCAAGTACAACATTTCTGGATTGGTGAGTCACTTTTTCTGCATTTGTTGTGCTGTAATTACTTTCTGAAAAAAAGTGTTTAAAAAATAATTAGTTTTAAATAAAATAGAAAAAAGTAATTTATTATACCACTATGGACTATTTTAGTGAGCAGGCTAAGAAACTTTGGCCTTTAGTGATTCAGCATGTATGTATGCAGTAGAAATATCCATTATATATAGCCCTTTTCCTAACATGCAGACAGGTACCCTGTCATAAGTACATAAGTATTGCCATACTGGGACAAACCAAAGGTCCATCAAGCCAAGCATCCTGTTTCCAACAGTAGCCAAAACAGGTTACAAGTGCCTGGCAAGATCCCCAAACAGTACAATACATTTTATGATGCTTATCCTAGAAATAAGCAGTGGATTTGCCCCATTTTAATAATGGTCTATGGACTTTTCCTTTAGGAAGCCAGCCAAACCATTTTAAACCCTGCTAAGCTGACTGCTTTTACTACATTCTCTGGCAGTGAATTCCAGAATTTAATTACATGTTGAGTGAAGAAATATTTTCTCCCGATTTGTTCTAAATTTACATGCCTTGGAAAAGAATGACAATTATGATTAACATGAGGAACAGCTCTTGAAAGATGTAATGTACAACTTGCAAATAACACAAGTAATAAACTCTCCTTACAATATGTGTCACATTCACTCCACAGAAATGTTAACTCTTAAATGTAAACAATGATTTTAGGAAGGAAAAAGCCCAGAGAACTGCTCCGGGTAATTTCAGCCCCTGGTTCTTATTTCTGTCTTTCCTCCCTGTTTACTAAGCCGCACTAGTGGTTGCCATGGGCCTAAGTGATGTCAGTTAGGTGTGTAACTGATTATATTCTATAACCAGTGTGCATAACTTGCCAGACCTGCCTCTAACCCATGTCCCTCCCAGGTCTATGCCCCCTTGCAGTTATGTGCTATTGATTTTGTGCGTACAATTTGCAGAACCTAAGGGCAGTTATGCACAGAACTGCTAATTAGTGTCAATAATTGATTGTTAATGCCAATTAGCAGCTAATTATTATATTAAGTTATGCACATAACTGACACTATTCTATAACTTTGTGCACTAAGGGGTGAAGTTTATAAATGGCACCTAAAAAAATCAGCGCTAAAAAAAAAAAAGCTTAAGTGCTATTCTATAACTGTGCCTAAAATTAAGCACAGTGTTTAGAATAGTGATTAAGCACAGAGGCCACTTGCAAATTTAGGTGCATCCATTTGCACCAACAAAAATGTAGTGCAAATGCCCACTCCTAAATTTACATGTGGAACCCCCTTATTCTGTAATTGTGCATGTAATTGGATGTGGGAGGGGCGCTTGATGTGGTATACTTGGATTTCAGCAAAGCCTTTGACACGGTTCCACACAGGCGACTGATAAATAAATTGAGTGCCCTCGGTGTGGGACCTAGAGTAACTGGGTAAAAAATTGGTTGAATGGTAGGAGACAGAGGGTGGTGGTAAATGGAGTTTACTATGAAGAAAAGGATGTCAGTAGAGTACCGCAGGGATCGGTCCTAGGGCCGGCTCTTTTTAATGTCTTTGTGAGCGATATTGCGGAAGGGCCTGTCTGGTAAGGTTTGTCTCTTTGCGGATGATACTAAAATCTGCAACAGGGTGGACACCCTGGAAATGACATGAGGAGGGACCGATATTTGGCAACTAAGGTTTAATCCCAAAAAATGCAGGGTCATGCACTTGGGTTGCAATATTCCAAGGGAACGGTACAGTATAGGGGGTGTAGTGCTTCAGTGTGCGAAGGAAGAGCGGGACTTGGGGGTGATTGTGTCTGATGACCTTTAAGCTTTCAAACAGGTAGAAAAAGCGATGGCCAAAGCCAGAAGGATGCTTGGGTGCATAAAGAGAGGCATGACCAGCAGGAAAAAGGAGGTGATAGTGCCATTGTATAAGTCTCTGGTGAGGCCTCATTTGGAGTACTGCGTGCAGTTCTGGAGACCACACCTACGGAAAGATATAAACAGGATGGAGTCGGTCCAGAGGGCGGCTACGAAATTAGTAAGCGGTCTTGAATGCAAAAATTATAGGGACAGGCTTATGAACCTCAACATGTATATGCTGGAAGAGAGGAGGGAAAGAGGAGACATGATAGAAACGTTTAAATATCTCAAGGGCATTTATGTACAGGAAGAGAGCCTTTTTCAAATGAAGAAGAGCTCTGGAATGAGGGGGCATATGACAAAGTTAAGAGGGAATAGGCTTAGGAGTAACCTAAGGAAGTATTATTTCACAGAAAGGGTGGTGGATTTGTGGAATGGCCTCCCGGTGGAGGTAGTGGAGTCGAGGACTGTTCCAGAATTTTAAAAGGCATGGGATAAGCATGTGGGATCGCTTAGGAGCAGGAAGAATTAGGGGTTACAGAGGATGGGCAGACTGGATGGGTCATCTGACCTTTATCTGCCGTCATGTTTCTAACTGGAATCCACACTCACCACCCTGAAACGCCCATGACCCTCCCATTTCCATGCCCCCTTTTCCGGGACGCATATAAAATTTACACATCGATCATGTGCATAAATGTATGCACATGCAAGTTAATTGATTTCAATTAGCGCCAACAATTGCTTGTTAAAAAGCCAATTATTGGTACTAATTGGCTCATTATTCAATTAAATTGCATGCACAATTTGGGTACGTGCCAATATGTGTGCATGCAGTTTTTAGCATTTTACATAGAGTTAGGGGGTAAGTGTAAAATTTGTCTGCACAAGTTTATAGATTTAGGGGGCTTGTGAGAACCAGGGAAGCCCTGTTCAAATCCCACTGCTGCTCCTTGTGATCATGGGCAAGTCACTTAATCCTCCATTTTCTTAGGTACAAAATCTGATTGTGAGCCCTCTGGGGACAAGGAAATACCTAGTGCACCTGATTGCAACTCTCCTTGTGTTACTGTTGAAATAGGAAGATCTGCAATGGAAATCCATTACATTATTTCTGCCAGAGCTGGGTCCACTTCCAATATTCAAAGCAGATTTGTTGAACTCCAGATTCTGCTTTAAGAAAGATTCAAGATCAATCTGATGAAACTTCAAAATGCTTCCAGGTTTCAAGAATTATTTGGCAAACTTCTTTTTGAAAAATGTTCTACATCACTGGAAAGGAGCAGAAAATAATACAAAACCCAAACTTTGCTATGAGGAGATTTGCCTCTGAATAGTAGCAAATCTTCTGTTTAACCTGAAGGCTCTTTTAAAACTCCTGACGCTCTTGCTTTTTGAAGCTGGTAAGATGTGAAAAGGTGTCTTTCCTATGGTTCATAAGACTGTTGAGGTAAATCTATAAGGATGATGCCAATATTTAGACTCAAGAATGATTAGAATGCTGGAATATTCACATGTGTGTACATACATACAATCAAAAACAATACATTTTTGCTATAGAGCAAACTGAGGAAGATTATGTGTAGCTCTGCCCAACACAGTGATATTGCAAGTTGTACATGGAGCATGTGTGGTGGGGATTGTAAAAGAAAGACACGGCAGCAAGATCAGTATTGGATCTTCATTGTACAAACACGGAGGCTAGAAACTAAACAAAGGAGAACTCAACTCTCCCTAGGGTGCCTACAGGCAATTTTAAAGTCCCAATGAGCACCTAGGAAAAAAGGGCAAAGGAAAAAAAATATCCCACGGGAGAAAAACCACCTGCTCAAAAAAAAAAAAAAAAAAAAAAACAGGTGTGACTAACTGCCATGAAAGCCACATTAAGCTAACCATAATAAACCTTGGTCGAGCTTCAAAATATGTTCCAAACAAAACATTGTGCACAGATAAAAATTTGACTTATCTTTAATCACTGTAGACTCTGTCCAATGTCCAACTTCAATCCACACAGCAATCCAAAACCCTGACAAGGACAGCTTGTTTCGCAGTAAGCTGCGTCAGGAGGAGAAACTTCACTTTCACTCTTTCAAATGCCAATATTCTAGCTATGCACTATTCCATAAAATGGTACCTAAATTTAAAGGAAAAATAAAAGTGCTGCAAATTCTGTGAGTAATATTGCACACTATTAATCATCTAGAAGTTTCCAAGTTAAAAGAAAATTTTGTGTGTGTGTAAAATAGTATTGGGAGTTTTTGGCCTATGCTTATAAAGGGACCAATCTCAGCAATAAGACATTGATCAGCCTGAAGGCCGTATAAGTCATTGCACTTTGCCAGATGAGGTCCCTTCTCTCCTTAACGAAAATAGTCAGAGGTCTAGGGTTTTTCATTAATTGTTTTAGTGTGACTTAAATGTAATGGCACAAACTTTGAACATTGGCATACACATGGGCAAATTGAGGGTGGGGCCAGGGCTGCCGAGAGACTGAACCAGATCCGGGGCAGGGCTGACACCACCAGGCCTAGGGCCACCCTCCACCATGATCGTCGCCGCTGCCGCAATTCAAATACCTTGTCTGACGGCATAGGAGCCAACTTTTCAAAATGATTGGGGGTGCTGAAAATTTTTTTTTGTTTTTACAGGTGATGCATTCTCCCCCCGCCCCCTCTCCCCCTCCCCCTCCTCCAAGTTCCAGGCTCTCCTTCCCTCTCCTCCGAGTTCCAGGCCCCCCTCCCTCCCCCTCCCCCCGAGTTCCAGGCCCCCTCCCTCCGCATTCCAGGCCCCCTCCCTCTCCTCCGAGTTCCAGGCCCCCCTCTCCTCCGAGTGCCAGTCCCAACCCAAGCCCGACCTCTTCCCCCACAACAGTCCTCCGCCCTCGCCTTCCTGCGTGCCGCCCAGAATTTAAAACTCATCTTACCTCGGGGTCCCGGCAGCAGCAGTAGTGAAAGGTGAGCAGGCTCAGCGCTTCAGCCTTCCCTTCTCTCTCAGCTCTGGTCCTGCCCTCATTTCCTGTTTCCGCAAGGGCGGGACCAGAGCTGAGAGAGAAGGGAAGGCTGAAGCGCCGAGCCTGCTCGCCTGTCACTGCTGCCGCCAGGACCCCGAGGTAAGATGAGTTTTAAATTCTGGGCGGCACGCAGGAAGGTGAGAGCGGAGGACTGTTGAGGGAGAAGAGGGCGGGCAGGTCAGGCTGGCTGGGAACATCCGATGGGTCAAAATATTGGAGGTGCTCGAGCACTCACAGCACCCACGGAGTCAGCGCCTATGGCTGTCGGGGATCCCGAGGCCCCACCAGCAGAAGAGGTCTTCCTCCAGCAGACTCTTCACTCTGCCAATTGCCTGCCCTTGCAGTTGTTTTTTCTCTCAGGGCATGCTTGGTTTCAAAACCGAGAATGCACACCTGAGAGGAAAAGCAGCCACTTAGCAAGCAATGGGCAGAGTGAAGAGCAGCGCTGGAGGAAGACCTGCAGTGTCTGCTCCTCCGGGTCCTCCCTAGCCTCCAAGGGGAGCCCAACGCCATAGTTTTCTCTCTCCTGCTCCTGTCGGAACGTGATCACCAGGGTCCCGTCAGGAGCAGGAGAAAGAGAGAGACCCCAGTGCTGGGCCCCACTTGGAGGCCCAGGTCTGGGGAATTTTGCCCCCACTTTTGGCAGCCCTGGGTGGGGCACACAGTTACACACATAGAATACTACAAATTGTTCACATTTCATAGGAATCTAGGCAAAAGCATTTGTACCAGCTCTATGGCTGGTATATGTGGTTGTGCCTAAAATATACATGCGTATTTGCCTTCCTACTCTAGTATTCTATAAAGGAAAATAGGTGGTTACTTTCCTTTATAGAACAGGCTCCCATAGGTGCTTCCTTTGTGCCTAAAAATAGGTGTCCCTTGATAGAATTACCTCACAGGCACTGTTCCTTCTTAGCTGAGCAGGAGTCCTTCACCTATAATCCTGCCAGTGGGGGATGCTGTTTTACTATCACATTTTCAATAGTGAGAGACAGGCAAGTTCTGTAGGACTCCAGGGAACCTGCCTGTCCCTAGAGATTGAAAACAGAATATTGAAGCACTACCCCCTACAGGTAGTAATGCAGTTGGAGTACACCAGCTCAGCTTAGAGGGAGCAGTGCTCACGGGTCTCAAATGCAGCTGTTAATATTTCTTGTGTATGGCTTAACAGGACATTTAGCTCAGCCTGAGTGCTCACGCACAAAATACTAGGTTGGAAGCGTACCTCTACCAGGAGACATTCTGGCATGTATAAATGAAAAATTGCTGGCAAGATTTCCCAATTATAATCATTATTTTGATTATTGAACGCAAGGTAGAGCATTGCAGGGGCATAAGATTGCCAGAGACTATGAAATCACTAATATTTCTCCCTGCACTGATCTAAATTACTTTAACTCATCCTTCAGTATCTATCTGGATAGATATGCAGTGATATCAAGAATGTGTAAATTGTTCTTGCACAGTGTGCATCCTTCAGACCAAGAAGATAAAGTTAGGAAACTATAGTCGAGTCATGCAGCTTTTAAAGTAGTTTGAATTTGGATGCTTAAAATCAAGAATTATAAAACAAATTCTTATGGTTATCTATTATCCTATGCTTCCATATGAAGTATTGGTCACTCCATCAACTTTCATACCATATTCCACTACAGGAGGAGGTCACTAGAAAGCCAGAGTACATGGAGGAAGCCAAAAATAAATCCAGCCAGTAAAATTGGTATATATTTCAAATTATTATCCAAACAGAGAATTTTAATGGCCACTGGTAAATAAGGCAAAGTAAAAGCAGCTTTTGTGGCCTTACACAGAGTAAACATGTTCAAACATGACACTCTTGGGCTCATTTTCGAAAGAGAAGGATGCCCATCTTTCAACACAAATTGGAAGATGGGCATCCTTCTCCCAGGGTCATCCAAATCAGTATAATCGAAAGCTGATTTTGGACGTCCCCAACTGCTTTCCATCACAGGGACGGCCAAAGTTCAAAGGGGTGTATCGGAGGAGTAGCAAAGGCGGGACTTGGGCGTGCCTAACACATGGACGTCCTCGGCCCATAGTGGAAAAAAAGGGCATCCCTGACGAGCACTTGGACGACTTTACCTGATCGTGTTTTTCTTACAACCAAGGCACAAAAAGGTGGCTGAGATGACCAGATGACCACCGAAGAGAATCGGGGTTGATCTCCCCTTACTCCCCCAGTGGTCACTAACCCCCTCCCACTCTCAAAAAATATCTTTCAAAATATTTTTTGCCAGCCTCAGATGTCATACTCAGGTCCATCACAGCAGTATGCAGGTACCTGGAGCACTTTTAGTGGGTGCAGTGCACTTCAGGGAGGCGGACCCAGGCCCATCCCCCTCCCTACCTGTTATGTTTGTGGAGGAAACAGCGAGCCTTCCAAAACCCACCAGAAACCCACTGTACCCACATCTAGGTGCCCCCCTTCACCGATAAGGGCTGTGGTAGTGGTGCACAGTTGGGGGTAGTGGGTTTTAGGGGGGGTTGGGGGGCTCAGCAGACAAGGTAAGGGAGCTATGTTCCTGGGAGCATTTTATGAAGTCCACTGCAGTGCCCCCTAGGGTGCCAGTTGGTGTCCTGGCATGTCAGGGGGATCAGTGCACTATGAATACTGGCTCTTCCCACGACCAAAGGGCTTGCATTTGGTCGTTTCTGAGATGGACGACCTTGGTTTCCATTATCGCCGAAAATCATAAACGACCAAGTCTAGGGACGACCATCTCTACGGACAACCAAAATTGCCAGATTTGAATGTCTCCGACTGTATTATTGAAACGAAAGATGGACGTCCATCTTGTTTCGATAATACGGGTTTCCCTGCCCCTCCATGTTTTGCAAGGACGTCCTCAACAAAGCTTGGGCGTCCTTTTCGATTATGCCCCTCTCTGTCACCTCAAAAAATGATTACTGGAAAGGAAACTGAAACTGACCCTATGATAATTATGATGGAGCAGGAATCCTATTAATACTAATCAAAGGGAATTACAGCATAATTCCTTCTATTTCAGATGATAGTGGATGAACTGGAAAGAAAGACTTTCTTGATGGAAGATATGATGATATTGCTACAGGACGACATCAAAATCATTGCTGAACTAAAAATGGACTTCAAAAGATAGGTCTCCACTTTTTATTAGGAATCTTCTCTGAAACAATTAAGGACTTCTCCTTCAGAGGCTGCAGTTTCTGGGATTGGATGTTAGGATGGGAACAGAACAGCTGTGAGGCCAAGGCCTAGAGCAGGGGTGGGCAACTCTGGGCCTCGAGGGCTACAACCCAGTTGGGTTTTTAAGATTTCCATAATTATAAAGCAGTAAGGTGAGCATCTGGGAAACATATGAAATAGTGCTATGCTAATGTTTTGTAGCTTACACATGGAATACCACCTGGATGGAATTACAGGGCATCAACTAACAGAAAAAAATGATCAATACACTTTGTGAAGGAGAGGACCTGGGGGTAGATAAGATGGAAGTGGAAGAGGAAGAAGGGAGGCGGCTCACGAGCAGACGTAGGCAGAACAGAGCCTTGCCTCCATTCCATCCCCAGAGAGCGAAAGAAGTAGTAATGCCCCCTAGAAAAGGGCGGAGAGAAAAGGACTACATTACCCAGCATCCCCCGAGAGAGAGCAGGGAAAGGTTCGTGACCCCTGTAAAATGGAGGAGTGGAAGAGACTACATTTCCCAGCAACCTCAGGGCAAAGCCTGGTACAGAGATTACCTTCCCCAGCAGGAACAGGGGGAGAACTCTAACAAGGAAAGGGTGGTGCCCCTGCAGTGTAATCAAGGGAAAGAGGAACAGCTGCAAAGTGGGTGGGACGGGGAGCCCATGGAGTATCAAGAAGCTGGGCAGAGAGAAAGAGAGGAGCGCGAGGAAGAGCCTATGGACCTCTCAGCCTGGGCTCACTCCTTAGGTAACAAAATAAGAGAGCAGGTAACCTCATGGTATGGTAACTGGGCTACAAGAGGAAAGAGGAAAGGTCATGTAGGAGGATGGGTCAGTGCTTAGAGAGAGTGACCCAGAGGGGTGGGGCCTTTTCATTTTCCATAGCTCAGGCTGTGATTGAACTGTGATTTTAAAGAGTTCTGGTTGAAGAGGGATGAGAGATTTTCTCGGAGTGGGCTGAGCCCCAGCAGGAGGAAGGTGGAGTGTGAACTGTGGCTAAAAAGCCTAAAAGAAGCTGAAGGGGTTTGAGCTGTGTGCTGAAGCCTCAAGAACTGTGTTTGTTTTTTTTGTTGGAACTGCTTGCAGTGTTTTGCCCCCCTCCCAAGGGAGAGAAAGGGAGGGGGGGGGGGAGAAAAAAAGACCCAGGGCTATAAAACTGTCTGAAAGGAACCCAGCTGGGTGCTGGAAGCCTGGGAGTTAAAAGTTTTTTTTTGTTTTTGTTTTTTTGCTGTGTTTGTACCCCTGAGAGGAGCAACAGGGAGAATTGTGAGGTTTTTTTTTTTTTGCTTCAAGTATTTTGTCTTTTTGAACTGCTGGACTGTTGGATCCCAAGCAAAATAAAGAACTTGTTAGTTTTGCTTTGAAGTTGATTTCTTTGAGCCCTGCCCTGTGGACTGCAGTGAACCAGGAGTTGAGTAGCAAGGGTGAAGGGGAGATCCCGAGGACCCTCAGGCGGAGGGGAGGATCATTTACAACTTCAAGTTTATACATATTACAAAATCATTGGCTTCTTCCATTTTCGAAGAGACAGACACATCAAACTACAGACACATCACTGAAAATGGATTTCCCCAAAATCCTAGCTATCAATATAGGTAGCAATTAGGCATGAGAATCACTAATGTGTGGACGAGTATAAATACAGCATCCTCCTTATCTAAGACTTAGAATAACTGTTCTTGATCCTTTGCCAAAAGCTTCTTGGAACCTCATTTCTTCAAATCCTTTTCACAGGATAAACCTTCTGATTTAGGGTCTATTCTCCATAAAGCAACATCCTAAAGTTCACAATCCAAATTGTTAATCATAGGCATGGACACTGCCATTCCTAAGGTAATAATACTTCATAGCACCTAAAACACCAAAAAGAGACAACAAAGGACACAACATATAGTAGAAATGCCCTTTTGTATCTGGAACTCTTCTTAGCAACATCTTGTGAAAGGAAAGCCAAAGTTTGCAGTCTAATCCAAAAATAGAAATGGTTTCAGAATATCCTCACAGCTCCTGAATGGAAATATCAATGAATGAATGAAGGTCTGTGCAAGAGAGGCTTAGGTTTTTTCAATATACTCCTTTCCATCAGGATTCTGGTAACTGAGTAAATATTGGTTCTTACATAAGTTTCTACAATTAGAACTGCATGTTTCCTGATACATTTGCCCAACTGCCACTGCTCATAGGGGGCGAAGGCAATGCTCTCATTCCAGGTAATCTTGCTTCTCCAAAGCAGCACAAGGGCTGCCAGACTGGAAGTGGAATCCTTGAAGGTCTTCTCTAGATACCATGACGGAGCAATGTAAGCCACAATGAGCCTGCAAATATGTGGGATACAAATGCAATAAATAAATAAATATACTCTATATATACAGGTCACATAAAATTATCCAAAGTAGTTAAATCACATGCAGATGGTGAGAAATTGCAGGAGAACCTTGGGATGCTGGAAGATTGGACATCCAAATGACAAATAAAATTCAGGGGGTTATATATTAAGGTGTTGTAAAAGTTGGGCCTTTAATGCACCTTAATTTCCCATAGCATTGACTAACTTGAGGTAGCTCAGTACCGCGGGATAGTCACTAGTCACTCCATTGATATGTGAACAATGCAGCCCGATGTTCCTGGCCCGTTCTTTTTTTTTTTTTATTATATTTATTAGAATTTAAACATTTAACAAGAATTCCTTGTCTTAGTAATACAGCAAAAAATTTTGAACAGAAGAAATACTTATTTTTCGTCAATCATAAAAAAAGGAAAACTATAGAAAGGAAAAGAAAACGAAAATAAATCTACGGAATATAAATTTATAGCTTCCTTAGACCCCAAATATCGAGGGGCGTTCTAAATTGAGAAGATTATTGCAAGAACAACATTACTACACAAATGCGGCGTTTCCTCGCATTGTTGTTAACTCATAGTTGCTTCGAGTCCAGGAGAACTTTGAGCTGTTCTGGTGAATAAAATATATATTTTGTTTCACCCAATCTTATTAGACATTTACACGGATAGGCTAAGAGGAAAGAACCCCCCACCTCTACAGTTCTCTTCCTCAAAGCAAGAAATGCTTTTCTCTTTTGTTGGGTCTGCTTCGTTAGTCAGGATAAATCCAAACTTTCTCACCTCCAAAGAGGGTTTTAATATTCTTGAAGTATAATCTCATAACAGCATTTAGATCTTGCTCAAATACAAATGAGACAATGAGTGTCGCTCTTTCAGTTTTTTCATCGAGAGATTGCTCCAGTAGTTCTGAAATGTTGCTCAGGTCTATATTTATATTTTCAGAAACTTTTTTCTCTCCAACTTCCTTTATAGCGTTCGGAATATAATATAATTTATAGGTGGAATTGCTTCCAAAGGAAATTTTAGATTTTCATGCAAATATCTTTTAAAGATGTCCATTGGGGTACAGCCAGGAAGTTTAGGAAAGTTTAAACAACGTAAATTTAGACGCCGGTTAAATTTTTCTAATTGTTCAATCTTTTGGCGTATATCTGTATTGTCCTTAACTACATTTTCTCTAAATGTTTGAAGTGAATCAACTTCCTGTTGCAATTTTGTAACTTTAGTTACCAATTCTTGCTTCAATGAATCAACTGTTATTTTAAATTCCCATTGTACATTTGACTTGCCCAAAATCACAAGGAGCAGCAGTGGGAATTGAACCCATGTTGCCAGGATCAAAGCCTGCTGCACTAACCATTAAACCACTCCTCCTCTGCCCTGGCCCGTTCTTAAAGGAGCTGAACAAACTGCAAAGAAGATTTTCCTTACTGCTGAATTCCCCCCCCCCCCCATCAATATCCCCCCCCCCAGAAGACCCCCCTAATCAATATCCCCCCCCTCAAAGATTTCTCCAAATCAATATCGCCCGTGAAGACCACCCAATCAATATCCCCCCACCTTTGGAAGACCCCTCAATCAAATGTTCCCTATCTCAAAGACCTCTCTTTCCCCAAAGCTCTTTACCTTCTCTTAGCCCCCACCCCCCATCCTGGGCATACCTTATAAAATTCCTGGGGTTTAGTGTGATAAAAACAGGAGCAATCCCCAGTTGCTCCTGCTCCTCTTTTGCCCTTATATGGCAGCCTGACCCCCTAGTGGTAGGGATCAGGCTACCATATAAAGGCAAAAGGGGAGTATCTTCCAAAGGTGGGGAATATTTATTGGGGGCACATTGGGAGGAGGATATTGATCTGAGGGTGCATCAGCAGGAAGGGGCTTGATATTCCCAGTCAAGGGAAATAATGCCAGTATTTTGCTGCTGGTGTTCAATTTATATAGTAATGAAGTGTTTTGCATGCATTTGCATACTTGTATCTTAAATTAATATGGATTACAATAATATAACACAGGATATTGCCCTTTAATGCATACTAAGGGGTAAATAATACAAGTTGTGGCCATAGTGCACCTTAACTCTTCCTCTTAATGTAGACCAGTGCAAAGTGGTGCATATTGGAAAGAGTAACCCAAATTATAGCTACATGTTGTTAGGTTTGTTATTAAGAGTTATCATCAAGAAAATGAATTTAGATGTCATTGTGGACAATATATTGAAATCTTCTGCTCAGTGTGCACCTGCAGCCAAAAAAACAAACAGAATGTTAGGAATTTATTAGGAAAGGAGAAAATAAAACTAAGAATATCATAACCCCTCTGTATTGCTCCACAGTGAGACTGCACCTTGCTTATTGTGGTAATTCTGGTCACCACATTCCAGAAAAGATATAGTGGAATTAAAAAAGGTACAGCAAAGGGTGACCAAAATGATTAAATGAATGGAATGACTTTCATATGAGGAATGGCTAAAGAGGTTAGGGCTCTTCAACTTGGAGAAAAGAGGGCTGAAGAGAAATATGATAGAGGTCTACAAAATCCTGAGTAGAAAGAAAAAGTAGAAAGACTAGGGTCCATGAAATTACATAGTAGTACATTTAAATCAAATAGGAGAAAATATTTTTCACTCAACACATAGTTAAGCTCTGATGGAGCAAGTTGTAAAAGTAGTTAATGTAGCTGGGTATAAAAAAGTTTTGTAAAACTTTCTGGAGAAAAACTATTATTGAGGTAGACCCGGGCAGGGGCGTAGCCAGACCTCAGCGGGAGGGGGGTCCAGAGCCCGAGGTGGTGGTGGGGGGCACAGTTTAGCCTGCCTCCCCCAGCCACCAACCCCCACCACTTTGGACCCCCTTCCGCTGCCGACCCTCCCCCAGCACCGCCAGGTACCTTTGCTGGCGAGGGTCCCCAACCCCTGTCAGCCGAAGTCTTCTTCAGTGCCGGTCGACTCCAGCGCCTTCGCTGATTACCTGTTTCTAACTCCTGACAACCTGTGTGGTAGCCCCGTGCAGGACGTGCACGCAGGACGTCAGGAGTCAGAAACAGATCATCAGCGAAGGCACAGGAGTCGACCGGCACTGAAGAAGACTGTGGCTGGCGGGGGTTGACCCCACCAGCAAAGGTACCTGGCAGCGACAGGGGAGGGTCAGCGGTGGCAGGTGGGGTCAACGGCAGGAGGTGGGGTCCAAAGTAGAGGGGGCCAGGGCTTAATCTGTGGGGGCCCATGCCACCGTGGCCCCACCTAGCTACGCCCCTGGACCCGGGGAAAACCACTGCTTCTCCCTTGAGTAAGTAGCAAGGAATCTTTCTACTTTTTGGGATTCTGCAGGGTACTTGTTACCTGGGTTGGCCACTGTTAAAAACAGGTTACTGGGCTAGATGGACCTTTGGTCTGACCCAGTAGAGCAACTCTTATGTTCTCTGTCTGTCTCATATGCTGTAGGTCTGGCAGCCTAGCTTCCAGAGTTAGGACATTCTCTGTGATCCAGGAGCTCTTTGCACTTAGGGGCCCTTTTACTAAGGCACGGGAGGTCTACCGTGAGGGTAGCATGCGTCAAATCAGCACTACCGCCAGGCCAGCACATGCGACTGGCAGTAATTCTGAGTTTGGCATGCGCCGAATCCCACAGTAGAAAATAATTTTCAAGTTTTCTACCATGGTGGGCGTTATCTGCAGTAATCAGAGGTTGGTATGTGCTGCATGGTTACCGCGTGCGTAGCACGTGAGACCTTACTGCTAAGTCAATGGGTGGTGGTAAGGGCTCGGGCCGTAATAGGTGCATACTAGATTTAATTTCAGCGCACGCTCATTTCCTGGCCCATTAAAAAAAAAGCCCTTTTTCCCAGCACAAGTCCAAAACATGAGCGTACAATACTGCAGGCCACTTTTTACCGTGACTTAGTAAAAGGACCCCTGAATACATAATATAACTTTTCACCAACAGATACACGTGGCTCCTTGTGCAACAGACCAGATCATCCTGCTGTTTGTACTTTAATGTTATTGAGCTATTAAAGTTATTTAAGAAGTAGAAATGCTTGATCCAGATTAAAACCCCTTAAATGTAATAAGTGTTAGAGGTTTAAATGGAAAACATTTTCAGTTCAGCCTATTTTAGATCAGTTATCCATTTGGTTCATTTCTGCATACTGAATGATTTATTTCATTCCTTTCCATTAAAGTCAGTGGGGCAAGCAATTTAGTAGTATAATAATGAGGGGGGGGGGGGTTCCCATCAATTTTCAAAGAAACTTGCTTGGCAAAGGCACAAGGAATAGTTTAATGGTTAAAGATGTGGTCATGAAACTATGGTTCAAAATCTTGCCACTGTTCTATTGGATGAGGTATGACATTAAAATTTATTTTATTTACATTTACATCCAGTTAATTACTGACACTTCTAAGTGATACATTACAAGTTACCCGACGTGGCCACGTTTCGCCCTCAGGCCGCGTCAGGGGTAAAAAAACTAATAGGGGTAAAAAGCAAAGTGAACCCCTAAAAGTAGTCCTACAACCACCTTACATAAGTGCTTCCCAAGCTTACTCAGCAAACTTCACAATGCTATGTTGACAACATAGCATTGTGAAGTTTGCTGAGTAAGCTTGGGAAGCACTTATGTAAGGTGGTTGTAGGACTACTTTTAGGGGTTCACTTTGCTTTTTACCCCTATTAGTTTTTTTTACCCCTGACGCGGCCTGAGGGCGAAACGTGGCCACGTCGGGTAACTTGTAATAAACTACTTCTTCTGTTACCCTCCTGTTCTATTTTTTTGTCTTTTTTGATCTGCTTTTTTTCTTTTGATTTGCCATTTCTGTAGCAGATCTTTGCCTTTTTTTTGTTTCTGTCTGACTTCTAAGTGATACTACAAGAAACAGAAGAAATAATAAGATAATATATAATATGAAAAGAAATAATTAAAAGCAAACATATTATAGATCAAAGGAGTAAATAATGACAAATCCAGTTAAACTTTCAAATAATCCAATAAATCCTCACCTAATCACGTATCTTAATAAGACATAATTAAGATACTTTTCTGCAAAAGTCTGAGCAAAAAATAAGTTTTCACCCTTTTTCTAAATCTACTTCTACTGGGCTAAGTTCAAATACTTTTTGAACTTTAATGGACCTGTTTACTAAGGTGCACTAATGTTTTTAGCGTGTGCTAAACACTAGAGACACCGATATATTCCTATGGGAGTCTCTAGCGTTAGCACACGCTAAAAACGCTAGCACACCTATAGCGCAGCTTAGTAAACAGTATTTTTAATTTTCATCTCCTTCCTTGTCATTGTTGTAAAGAGAAAGTGTGCTCTTACCTGAACCTGTATGAACCCCAAATATCCTTTCTGATCCCTTATCAAGTATGGTGTTTAGCTAAAATGAGCCACTATAAAAAATCCCTTCGCACCCTGCCTACACTAAAATCAGTTTTTTTTTGTTTTTTTTACTAACTGACAGAAAAATAATATTTTAGCGAACAGTACCTTTGCTTCATACAGTGCGTCTGATGCAACATTTCCCATTTGACACGGTCAGAATTAATATTTATATGCATGTAGTAATAATAATAAGGTCCTTCTTTATAGCACTTTTCTGTTTCTTAGTTACCAAGTAGAGGGTTATAATTAAGAATGCCTTAATTGATGCTATCGTCTTACATACATTCACTGTTCTATATACAGAGGTAAAACATGCAAGTTATTAATAACGTAATGTTCAACCTTGAAAGGACCTGCTATTAATCTGAAACTTTGAGCTCTGAGGAAGCTGAAAGATTCACCTTCGGTACAGCTGTTAGTGAACACATATTCTTTTTTTATTCTTACCTTTGTCTTCAGTCCATATCTCAGGACTGCTGATAAAGTGTCCAAGATATCAAGTGAAAAGACAGCCAAAGTGCAGCTCTGTGGTAGTGAGGGCATAGAACACTAGACGTCAAGACATGATAGCCACAGGTTACCTGTACTATATTGCTAAGCCTTAAGTTGTTTGGGAAGCAATCGATCCCTATGGCAGGCTGTCCTAGATCATCTGCAGCGCTTCCTTGAGATTGGTGATTGCGGCTTTGGGTGGAGCATGTGATAGGCCTCCAGCATTGTTCCCCAGACAAAAGTCTACGTCAGTTTCATAGCCAGTATGGGGCCATGGGGGCCTGGGCCCCTGTAGATTTGCCCCTGGACCCCCCTGCCGCCAACCCGCCTGACCCCCCTTCCCGCCAACCCGCTGTCGCTTACCTTTGCTGATGGGGGACCCCAACCCCCGCCAGCCGAGCCAAGGTCCTCTTCTTCCCCATCCCGCGCAAGGGTTTGTTCTAGTCTGACGTCCTGCATGTACAACGTGCAGGACGTCAGACTAGAATGAAGCCTTGCGCGGGATGGGGAAGAAGAGGACCTCGGCTCGGCTGGCGGGGGTTGGGGTCCCCCGCCAGCAAAGGTAGGCGATGGCGGGTTGGCGGTGGGAGGGGGGTCGGGCGGGTCATCGGCAGGGGAGGGTCAAAGTTGGTGGCGGGGAGGTTCGGCAATGGCGGGGGGGGCAAAGTTGGTGGCGGGGGGGGGGGTCAGCAATGGCGGGGGGGGGGGGGGGGGGTTCAGCAATGGTGGGGGGAGGGCTAAAATGTGCCCCCTCACCTCGGGCTCTGGATCCCCCTCCCGCCGAAGTCTGGCTATGCCCCAAGTCTGCGTAACTGTGATATCTAAGCTGGTACCCCATTTTTTTCAAATAATGATATGTTTGCAGTGCAAACATTTTTTTGAATGCATGAAAATCGCAGGGTGGCCATGCTAAAAAGTCTATAACTTTGCCATGTTTAAAGATAATCTCATTCCAACTGGCACATAAAACATAGAGAGTAGCAACAAATAAAGCTATAAAATTTCACCTTGAAATTCCAAGTGGTTGCTGAGAAAACAACAAAAAAACTCTAGGGATTACTTTTTTTTGCCTCATCCCAGAAGGTATTCCCATCATGCAACATTATCCACCATGAAGCCACTAGGTACACTTCATTCACAGTGGTGGCCTCAGAATTCATTAACTGCTGATCTTGGAATGGAGGATTCTTCCAAAAAAACTCAAAATGGTAATGGTAAATCGGTTTTCTATCCCGCTATTACCTCACAGTTCTAAACATTACAATTTTAAAGAAGCCAGTTTCATTTAACTGGGAAGAAGGGGTATAATAATAAATTCAACAATTAAGAAAAAAACAGTGAGATCAGTAATTAGCGTGAGATACATATTTCAGAAATAGGAATGTTTTCACATTTTTCCTAAAAAGAAAATAGGACTCAGAAAATTTAATTATAGGTTAAATCATAGTCCATAATCTTGCTGCTTGAAATGCTAACCCTAATTCAAAGAGGTGTAATCTCTTTTTACCTTTTGATGATGGAAAAGAATAACCTACAGTACCAGTACATCTTGTTCTCAAAGCATAAATGAATAAAAAGTGTGGGTATAGATAGTCTGGTGCCAAGTCATAGAGAAGTTTAAAGAGGAAAATATGCCTTAAAACATTTTACTTGCAGTCAGATTTTAGTGACTGAAGTACCTTTATTCTCTGTGCTTCTGGCTGATGCTGATTGTTCATCAAAAGTTCTGCTATATTTTGGCTCTGCCAAGAGACAATTTGTGCCTAATTACCTCTCCCTTCTTCGTTTTTTTTTTCCTATGACATACATTGTTATTGTAACGTTGCTTAATTTCCCATTTTTCTTTTTAAAACTCTGCAAACTGCATAGATATTAATGATATGTGGTATGTCAAGATAAATAAACATAATCCCTGATAGTCTAGGATCAGGAGAAGGTATAGCCCAATAGGTCAAAGAACCAGAGCCCCAGGGAGAATGTGAAAGTCTGAACCTGAGTCTGCTATTGAGTTGAAAGGAGTCACAGCCTGAACTGGAGGGTCAGTGAGGAAGGATATTTCCAAATCCAGCAGTCAGTTATGTTTGTACTCTCATTTTACTTACAGAGTTTTTGACCTGCCAAATTACCATGGCTCAAGGCAGGTTGCAATAAAACATTTACAATAAACAAAAACATAATACTGCACAAACTCAGAAGCAATATCCCCCCACCCCTGAATAGTATTACCATCACCCTCAGCCCTATCTCCCCCCCCCCCCATTCCCTCTTCAAGTAGCATCACTATTACTCCCCAACTTTCGGTACTGCTAAGAGGCAACTGACCCCTTTGGCATATACTGGGCGTTTCCCTGGTGGAACAGTGGTATAGCAGAAGTGATCCTTGGATGCTCCTGCTCCATTGCCTCTGGGGTTCAAAATGGTGGCTCCCACCCCTTGTGGTTTTCCTGTGGTACTACTACAATGGATCAGAAAAGCCTGTAGTTAGCAGGTTGACCTCTAGTGATAGTACTGTGAAATTACCACTAGTAGTCAGAGCCATCATTTTAAAGCTAGAAGTCAACAGGACAGGAACATCTGAGGATCACTCCTGCCCCACCACTATTAACTCATAAAGCCTTCTATACTGAACAATCTCTATATCTCTCAGCAATACTAACACCATATACTCTTAATCTCTTATTCCACTCATGTTTTGGTTGTTCCATCTTTTTCAGTGGTTTGTCTAGATTATTCTCATTCTACAGCTTTTCACTACTTGGCTCCTTTTCTTTGGAATCAGATATTGATTGTGCTTGCTTCTGAGCCCTCCCTCCAAAAATATTAAATCTGCATTAAATACTTGTGTTTTTATTTTTTTTTTTTTTAGGGGGGGGGGGGGGTTGCCAAAGTATTTCCCTAATTTTTACAACTAGTAGATTAAATTCTAGATTTTGTTTGGAGGAGGGTTAGGGGGAATAAGGGTCATGATGGTGATTGAAGGACTTGATGTTTTTCAGTGGTTGGGGTTGGGAGGTGATAACTTGTAAGATTTTAAATTAGAACTTATGCCTTTTATATATTCATTGTGTATATTGTATGTCTGCTCATTATAGTAAGTTGCTGTTACACCCATTTTTAAATTTTCTAATTTTAAGTCCAATTTTAGATTTTTGTTTTAGGATTCACAGTATCTCAAGAAACAAATAAGCTGTAAACTCTGATAGTGAGGCTACTCAGGGGATCGGGATTGGCAGTAATGGTTATGGTAATGCAATTTAGGGGGTGTGGGGTGGGAGGTAATGATGAGTGATGGGTAGAAAGTAACTGGTGACATTGGGGGATCAGGTGACACTAGGGAGGTGGTAACTTCATCATCTGAAAGTGCAGCCACATCATTTACTCAGGGTTTGTCCAGCTAGTAAGTGGAGCAGGCATTTGCCTAGGGAAGCACACTTTGGGGGGAATGTTCAGCATGAGTATGGAAGACATTGTGGTCAGCACAAGGGCATGAGCATCTGTGCATACTCAAGGCTTCCTGAGTTCTGCCCCCTCCAAAATTTCTGTTTTGGAAGCAACAGGTCCCAGAAGGCCTTGAGCATGCACAGATGTTTAAGGCTGTGCGCTGGCAGTGATTTCTTCCATAGGCATGCTGACTACCGTGTTGGTACCACCCCCAAAGGGGGTAAGGAAGCACAGGGAAACCACTGAACAACTCAAGGTGGAGAGGAAGGGAGGGAAGGGGAGATACTGAACACTGGCATGGGGAGTAGGAAAGGAGAGAGATGCTGGACACCTTGGGACGAGGGAGATGCTGGATAATGGTGGGGGGGGGGGGGAGGTGGTAAGAGAGATGCTAGATTTGAGTTTAGGCAGCTGAAACTTCACCTAGGCTGTCAGGTACCCTTGCATCCTCAATAGCTCTGAATCTACTGATGCATTAACCATGATGTGGTAATTGCAGAACAGATGCTGATCACACCCCCAACAGTTACTGCACAGGCTCTGCGCATACCACACTTCAATCTTTGCAGATGGAAAGAAGAAAATCATACCACACTTTAGTAAACAGGCCCCTAAATTTATTGTTACAGATAATTCTGAGAGTAAGATTCATTTGTGAGGATCATCCTTGATGATGTGCTGTATAGGTATGCAATCCCCTGTTAAACTGGGATTATTGAACACAGTAAGTCCCTGTGAAGATTCAATGAGGAGGGGTGACTGGAAGGTCCCTGGGTGGGAGATAGTGACAATGTTGGGGTAAGTGACAGATTTGAAAGGAGTTAAGAAGAAATAAAAGAGGGGACTGAGCGCAGGAAAAGTGTCCTTGGTTGCCTCCAGATTTGGGTACCTCAGAATCCTTGGGTTTGCCTAAAGCCTTGGTTATCTAGTGGTTTTTGGTCACCTGCAAGCCCCTGCCAAGTGCCCTGGAAGGAGAAGGGGGATCCTGAAGTGCCACATAGAAGCTGGGCTGAGATCAAGGAGCAGTTATTGCCTCAATTACAATAACTGGAGAAGGAACCAGAGCTTTGGGTAGATTGAAGTTTCCAGCAGGGTTTAGGGCAGGAAGATACTTGCTCAAGGCCGGGGTGTAGTCCTGCAAGGTACACTCATGGAAGGAGGACAGCCATAAGGGTCTGTGCCTGGGGGGTAGCAGAGTGACTCGGTGAAGGAGAACAACAGCCCTGAGGTGTCATCTGGCAAACAGGACAGGCATGGACAGGAGACTTATCTATATGTAAATAGCCCTGACTGCAGAATTTCTTGTAAATATAGCCATGGAGTAAGTGATAGAGGTGTTCCCCATAGATCAACAAAAGTTAACTTTAAGTTATTCAAGAGTATTTCAATCAATTGTGTTACCAGTATATTAATTTACCGGCTGCTTGTTGCAGAAGTTCAATAAAAGTTGAGTTGTTGTTAAGCTCCGAAGTGCTGCGTGGTTCCTGGACTGAAGAGCTGAGTGGAACCCAGAACTGGTAAAGTGTCTCCCAAATCCCAGGATCGCTATGCCGGACCATTGATCCACCCCAACTCGACTGTAAGTGGACTGGAAAGGAGGTGTATGGTAAGAGTGGCCCATGTGAACGCGAAGACTGTGAGATTTGAACTGAGAAAGATAGTGAACATTCTTTTGTGGCTGGATCTGGAGCTAGAACCAGGTGAGACCCGGGTTACAGGTAGTTCACAATTTACTTACTAGAACACAATAACAGAATATGATAGCAGATAAGAGTTGTAAGGCCCATCTGGCCTTCCAATTTGCTTCCTTTTACAATACCATAAACTCTAATTGATTTCTGGCTTTCTTATATATATATATCTCAGGTTAAAACAAAATTGGGAGGAGGGGTAGGCAAGTGTCTGTCTTTAAGATATTTGCTTTTACAACATTCCAGTTCAGGTTCTTACACTAGTAACTCTTTAAATTCAAGAAGATTTGGGAGCATCTAGCCCATTTTGTTTCTTTCCCAAAGAAGAGCAGTAGAACAGATATAACTTGCAATAGGAAGCAAGACATTTCAGCATCTGAAACTACAAGCTCATAACCTTTTCTTTTATCTAAATGATTCATTTTATGTCTCATTTGCCCTGTGCATACACACGACATATGCTGCAACCCAAGTGACTAATTACCAGCTCAATCATCCAAAATAGTACTGTGGTTGACCTTTTCTTTTTCACACAGGGCTTGCACATTCGGTTTTGAAATGATGTGTTAAATTGGCATGCCCTGCAGTATTTGATCTGCTTCATAAAGTAGCAGTGTTGGGCACTGACTCTTGATCCACTTGCCCCCTTTTGCTTCTCCATTTCTTGCTATATCTGAATACAAATGTAATGATGACTTTTATGGTATCTGTGATACAGTCTATAAGGGTGGTGATTCTGTAGTTTAATTGCTTGCAGGAATGTCACAGATCATTTTACAATGTTGAAATGAATATGGGGCCCTTTGACAAAGCCATGGTAGGGCTACCGTGGCAATGGGGCATAGCATATGGAGGAGCCCATGATGTTGGCCAATTCAGTGGAGTCCTAATTACAGGTTCCCTGGGCTATTGAGGCTACTTTATTTATATACTTTTTCTATCATAGTCCAGTGTCCTGCACTCACCTACAGATTGTATAGTAGGAGTGATTTTTTTTTGTGTTTTTGAGGCATAGCATATCAGCCTACTGCAGTAGTAACAGTGTGTGCCATGTGCCATTTCTAGCACTCAAAAAATAATTTTATGTTTTTAGCGCTGGGGGCTTACCCGGCGGTTATCGGGCAGTGCATGCAAATTTCTCTCATGAATATTCATTGTGGATGTCCTAAAAACCTGACTGGCTGGGGGCGGGGGGCGGGGCCTCCAGGACCAGATTTGGGAACCACTGGAATAGCATAATAGTTAGTACAATGACAGGGGAATCGAGTTCAATTCCCACTGCAGCTCCTTGTGATTCTGGGCAAATCACTTAACCCTCCGTTACCCCAGGTACAAAATAAGTACCTGTACATAATATGTAAACTACTTTTATTGTAACCACAGAAAAGTGGTATATCAAATCCCATCCTTTTTCCCTTCCATGGCACTTTTATAGTAGATCTTACTGTCTTGCTTTAAAATTGTGTAGCTCAGAGACAGGAAAAATTTAATACTGGATTTATGAATCGCACAACATAGCGCTCTCAACATTAAGGCTGCCAATTGGATCCAGATTTGCAGGACAGGGTTGATCCAGTATTGGGTTTACCCCATTGCATACAGGGACTTGCAGTTCTGAGTTCCCTATTGCATTCCCTATGAAAAGCAAGACTACAAGTCTCAGCATGCACTTGGGTAAACCCAGGACTGGCTCAACCCAGTTCCACAAATCTGGATCCAGTTGTCAGCTGAAAATAACAAGGGAACACAAATAAGAGCAGAAGCAATGGGGGAATCATTACAATAACTCCAAAATCACGGTGAATGTTACGCAGTGTCATGCGACTGCAAAAGTGTTTCTAAACCACACTATGAACAAAAAAAATCTTGTTTTTATAATACGCTGTAATTTTTTTTTTTGTTACATTTGTACCTTGCACTTTCCCACTCATGGCAGGCTCAATGTGGTGGGCAATGGAGGGTTAAGTGACTTGCCCAGAGTCACAAAGAGCTGCCTGTGCTGGGAATTGAACTCGGTTCCCCAGGACCAACATCCAGCACCCTAACCACTAGGCCACTCCTCCACTCTGTAATTTAGAAAGCTTATTTATTTAGATTTAGATCATTCCTTTTCACTGGTAGCTCAAGGTTATATTCAGGTATAATCATTTGAAATATACAGAAAAAAATGAGACAAGTCAATCTACACAAAATACAATCTCAAAATAAAAGCAGATAGGACAACAGCCTATCCCATTGATGCAACGTAAATCCCCACACCCAGCAACACAGCATAACTAATGATCGTACTGGACAACTTCTAATCTTCATTCCCTTCGACCCCATGATGCCTGATCCACACCTACCCTCATCTGACCACAACATAACCTTGTATTTGTTATCAACCAAATTGGCAAACGCCTCTACAGTACTATGTAAGCCACATTGAACCAGCAAATAGGTGGGAAAATGTGGGGTACAAATGTAACAAATAAATAAATAAAAATAAGCCCAAATAGAAAATCTACAGAAAGCTTGTTTGAGATGGAGACAGAAGAGTTTTACCTTTGGAATGACTGTAAACGCTTTTTTAGAAGTTTTTTTAACGTGGTTTTGGGCTTCTGTTCCTAATGTTCTGAGAGATAAACCCTTGGGTGTATTTGCAGTTTTATGATTGACCAGATGACCAGTGAGTTTGAATAACAGAAAAGAGAGTAGTAGGGGCAGACGAATGGCCTTTCCAGCAAACACAGAGGCAACTTCAGAGGTGAAGCCAGGGATCAAAAGTTTATTGAAGTACCAAACACTAAAAAAAAACTCAAGGACTCGATACAGAGCTCTGTTTCGGTGTTGGACACCCGTTTCAGGAGTCACAAAGTCTGTTAGACAGCTTTTTTGTCTTTTGTAAATATGGATTCATATAAAGCAGTGGATTCCAACACACGGCCTGTAGGCCGCATGTGGATCTGGTAGTCAATTATTGCGGCCCCATAACTTATACCTGAAAAACTGGAAAAATGTAACTTGCTCACCAGAAGGATAGAGCAAAGTCAGTAGGCAGGTAGAGGAAAGGCTCCGCGAAACTCCACTGGGTGTCTGCATGCCTTCATGGTCACATTTACTCGTATGTGTGCGTGAATTGCATGCACATTAATATAAGGCACACACTACCCAGTGGAGCCTTGCAGGCCTTCCAAAGCAGCCCTCCAATGCTGTTTTCTGATACTGCTGCTGCTGTTGGGGGAGCTTGGTAGGGTCCATCTGTGCTGAGGCAGAGCCCTTGGCTAATCTGAGTAGTGAGTATTAAACCTCAGTTAATTGAGGGGGGGATCATAGGTAGGAGGGAGGTGCTGGACAATGTTAAGAGGGGGTGAGGAAAAATGTTTGGTAATAGGGATGAAGAGTCTTTGGGCCCTATTTACTAAGGTACGCTAGCATTTTTAGCGTGTGCTAAAAATTAACGCACGTTAACTGTGTAGATGCCCGTAGGAATATTATGGGCATCTACACAGTTAGCATGCACTAATGTTTACTGCACACTAAAAACGCTAACGTGCCTCTCTAGCATGGCTTATTAAACAGGGTCCTTTATCTCAAATAGAATTAGTCATTTTTGACTCCACTCAGGTTTATTTTTAAAGCTACCTCAGGTTCTCAACACAGTTGTTCCCTCCAAGAATTAAAGGTGCCAGTTGAAAAATATTTATGCTTCTCCTGTTATAAATAAGAACATTTTCTATTTTCTATTCACAATTAGTAACATTGATTAGCATCTTAAAATATTCATTATTTTTAAACAGGAGAGGAGAGTTTAGTGCCCATTGCAGATTGCCTGCTCATGTACAGTGGTGCAGTGTTTTTTGCATTTAGAAATGATACATTTCCAATAATTCAAAAGGAAATATAAATAAAATACACATTACGTCATTAAGACAACGGACAGGAAAAATTTATCATAGAAACCAAAAAACCCAGAACTTTAGCCCATATCACGAGAGAAAATGGATCCATGCAAACACATTGGAAACAATTCTCAGACTCTAAATTCTATATAAGCTCCAATAAAGATCCTCTACTCCAGCTTGCTAGTCTCATATTCTTGTGGAACTCTTTCTAAAAGTAATGCATCAAAGAAAATATACAAGTAAGTATTTACAGGTAAAACGAAGGAAAAAAAGGTGACCCCTAAGGCCACTACTATATTCTTTAATGTAAGGAAGGCCTTCCTATGACTTTGAGTGTTTCGTGAAATGTCTGGGAAGATTTGAATGGTCTTCCCAAAAAACAACTGATACTTTTTTTTTAAATAAGATCTCAATGTCGCTGACGTATCAGATTCATTAAGGAAGGTGACCAATAAAGTAGATCTGACTGGAATGTTGTCTGCAGAGTATCAACAGTAGTAGTATCAACAGTTTGAACAAAAAAGGAAAACTGGTTTCTTTACTAAAATGGTTTCTTTTCAAACTTTTACGGTGCAGTGTTTTGAAGAAGCTTCAGTAAACCATGAAACGCCAAAGTTCCACCACAACGAAGAAAAGTGCAAGATGAAAACAGAATTTTCAATGATAACTGGGAACAAAAGTACTTGTTCATTCCTAGCCAAAACCAGTATGCCTACTTTGCTGAGAATTCACCTCAGTTTTCAAATCATGCAATCTGAACCGATATTACACCACAAAACATCCAAATCATTCAAAAGAGTTCCACTCTGTTGTGATCTAAGGAAAGAAAAGATATTGCGGCTTAACGGGAATTTTATTACTGAGCAAAATATTGTGAAGCTTCCACAGAAACGTTCTGTTGGAGCCACTGAGGCCTCATTTAGGTTTTCCCAAATTCTCCTTTTAAACAAAAAAGCTTTTCTTGATGGTTTGGTTGTTAAAGAATGTTTGTAGGCTGCTGTTCAAGTGCTTGTTCTAGCAGAAACACAATTCTACAGAAATAAAGAATGACATTGACCAAATTCAGTTGGCTCCTAACGCTGTGCCCAGAAGATCAGTGAAGATGTATTTCAGCAACTTGTGTCAGGTTTGAGTCATTGTAATTGGTTTTCATTTGCATTAGATAAGCCCATAGGTATTTCTGACATCTCACCGCTGCTTGTCTTTGTCCATTTTAGCAAAACATTTGAGGTTAAAGACAAAGTATTGACAATGATACCACTGTTAAATACAACAAGAGGCACAGGGGCCCTTTTATCCAGCCCACTATAAAAAGTGGGCTGCGGCAGTGTAGGCACATGTATTCGGCGTGCACTGGGCCAGTATTTACTGCTTCTGCAAAAAAGAGGGGACGGGAAAAGGGCATGTGGTAGAACTGAAACCAGCGGACGTCTAAAACTGGCCCGAGCCCTTAACGCCACCCATTGATCTAGCGGTAAGGGCTCATGTGCTACATGCATGGTAACGGGTCGGTGCACTCCAACTGCCAATCAGCACCAGAAACGGCCTGCTGTGGGAGGAAATAAATAGATAATTCATCCAGGTGCTACCGCCGGGGGGGGGGGGGGGCATGGAAGCAGTCTGCATGTGCATAGAGCCTACCACGGCTTAGTAAAAGAGCCTCATAGACTTCTTTAGTGCTCTAAAACAGTTCTTGATTAAGAACAATGTTCCACTATCAATATTATGCAGTGTTACAACTGATGGGACACAACTATGACTGGAATGCATTCAGGTTTGTTGGCACTGAAGAGAAAAGATCAAAATTTTGGGAAATTCATGCACTTCACTGTATCATTCATCAGGAATCTTTATGCACCAGGCATTTGCAGTTTGATTCAGTATAGGGCAATGACCCAGGCGTATAGCCGGTCAGATGTACAAACAGGCAGCGGCCAAGCATGGCCAGAAAATGAGGGGAATAGGGAAATGGATGGGGGATTGGGGAAGAGGTAATAGGCAGGACCAAGCAAGGTAGTCAGGCATAGGGAGGGTAAGGTAGTAAAAATTAGAGGGAGTGGGGGGCAGATAGCAAGAGGGAAAGTGCAGGGGCAGAGAAAAGGAGGGACAGCCAAGGAGGCAGTAGGAGTGGTGTTTGCAATGGACAAGAGCCAGAAGAAAACCACACAATCATCATTTTGGCCTTGCTCTAAATCTGCTTCATATGTAAAGCTGAAGTAGAGGGAGCTGTGTGACTCAAATGCTAGATCTCTGCCCCCAAATGCTCTAGATAGAAATATCAAGTTGTGTATTTAATGCTGGTTATTGTAAACTGTATGCATAAATGTAATTGTTCGATACTGTGAATATATTTACATATGTCAGTTATAGAATACTGTGGCTATAATAAATTCCACTATTCTTCTCAGATAACTTGTCAAGTGCTGATATATGTGATGTATGGTTGGGATGAAAGGAGAGTGCCAGGTGCCGCCTGCCCAGTTTGTGAATGTTGTCATCAAAATTGTTAACCTAATTCATGTAAGAGCATTAAATCATCACCAGTTTCATGATTCTCTGGATGCTGAGTACAGAGTTCTTATTCTTCATAATGATGTCAGGTGGCTTAGCAGGGGAAAGGTTTTGGAGCATTCCCTTGTGCTGCTGCCACACATTCAGGAATTTCTGGCTGAGAAAGGTTATCAATAGAAATCAAACAAAACAAAATATGGAAAAGAAAATAAGATGATACCTTTTTTATTGGACATAACTTAATACATTTCTTGATTAGCTTTCGAAGGTTGCCCTTCTTCCTCAGATCGGAAATAAGCAAATGTGGTAGCAGATAGTATATATGAGAGAAACATCAAAGCATTACTTTGACAGTCTGACAGAGTGGGAGGGTGGGGGTATGCATGGGGACATCTAAGCATTTCATTGATATTCTAACAGAATGGGTGTTGGTAGGTGAGAGGAGAAAACAACATTTTAATGAAGTATCAAGTTGTTCATGGTTACCGGACATGGCCTTTCTAACTGACATTACAGATCATCTCAACCAACTAAATTTGAAATTACAGGGTTCACATTTCATCACAGAGCTGTACAGCTCTCTCTGAAGGTGTTTGTTAAAAAGCTGGGCTTGTTTCGATCAGAATTAAGTGGAGGAGAAATGAATTATTTACCCAATTTAAAGCAAATCTCAGTGAATATATCACCTCCTCTCAAGGAAGAAGAATCAAAAAATGCAATTGGGCGTTTTTCTGTCATGCTGGGAAAATTACAGCTGGAATTTTAAACCAGGTTTATTGATTTTTCATCATCTGAACCAGTGCTGGACTTTGTACTGAATCCATTTGCGGTAGATCCAGAGTTCATTTCTAAAGTGGCAGTTGACTGGGGGCTGGCAGACAGTCATTTTGAACTGGAGATCATTGAACTGCAAGAAAATATCGAACTCAAGCAGTGCCATAGAATTTGTGAAAACTTCTGTGATTTTTGGAAGACTGTTCCTAATTATCCCATGTGTTTGATGATTGCAGAAAAAATGTCTTCACTTTTTTTTTTGGCTCCACTTTTCTGTGTGAACAGACTTTTTCAACTATTATTATTATTATTAGCATTTGTAAAGCGCTACCAGACGCACGCAGCGCTGAACACCTGACACAGAGAGAGACAGTCCCTGCTCAAAAGAGCTTACAATCTAAAAAATACAGACAAGACAAGGGCGAGGGAAGTACTGGGTGAGAAGGAACAAGGGGAGGGCAATTGAGAAGGGGCTAGGAGCCAAAAGCAGTGGTGAAAAGGTGAACATTTTGAAGTGAAAAATGAGGAACAGGCTAACTGCAAATAGTCTCCTAAGTCTGTTGCGATTGTGCTCATGCACTAACCACATGCTAATCAGTTAACGTGTGGCAATGTAGCTGCACTGACCAATTAGAGCAGAACATGCCTACTCTCTGCCTCTAGACCCGCCCCAGCACTAGTGCGTGGTTAGTGCGCGCTGACACCAAAATTACCATGAGATGCCCGAGTGTACTCCACGGTAAGGGGCCCTTTTACTAAGCTGCATAGGTACGTACGTGCATCCTACATGCGCCAGTTTGGAATTACTGCCCAGCTACCACATGGCCTGGGTGGTAATTTCGATTTTTATGCACACCGGAAAATAATTTTTATTTTCCTGTGCATGGTGGAGACCAGGCGGTAATCGTCATTCTACTTGTGTAGACGATTACCGCATGAGACCTTACTGCTACAGACCCAAAATGGACGTGCGCCAATTTTTATTTTGCCGCTTGTCCATTTTTGACAAAAAATTTTTAAAAGGCCTTTTTTACAGGCATGCTGAAAAATGGATCTACGCGCGCCCAAAACACGCACCTACCCTACCGCAGCCTATTTTCAGCTCACCTTAATAAAAGGACCCCTCAGTCTTTTTAAGCTGCGGTAAGCAGGTGTTAGTGCTTACCGCAGCTTAGTACAAGGACCCCTAAATATGGTTTTGTCTCAGTCATGCTTCAGGGCTCTGCAAGTAATGTCGCATGCTGAAGTACTTCTGATTGTAGGTTTAATGAGATTTGAACATGTTGCTGTGTCAATGAAAGCTTTACATTGGCTCCTAGGGCAATTTAAATTAAAATATAAAAAAAAAAAAAAATCTTCAATAGCTCACTTCAACTAACATTCAGAGCATATTAATTGGATCTGTCAATAAAAGGGAGCAGATATCTCTGAAGAAGCATTCAGCTCCGAATGTTAGTTGGAGTGATCTGTTGAAGTTTTTTGGGCTGCTTACTCATTCCTTTATTCGTGAGTAATTTGTTAAAATTTGCTGCTATTTTTAAAACACCACTGCTCCTATGTATTTTAAGCAAGTACTACAGCTCTATGAGCTGATCTGCTCTCTCAGATCTTAGTGTTCCCTTATTAGCAAAAGTCCATTATTCAGTTACTTGCTGCAGTGCTTTGTTCAACATCTGCCCTTTGCTGTGGAACAAATTACCTGGTAGGTTGAGCCTTTTGTCTTCTTTGCCTGAATTCAAGAAAAGGCTACAAACACATTTCTTTATGCAGGCATATGCCTGATGGAAAAATGAGCTGAGTCTCAGTGTTGAGTGTGTGTATTGGTATATGTCTGTCTTGTCATTTTGATTGTGAATATTTTTACTGTAACCCACTTAGGGGTCCTTCTAGTAAGACACAGTAAGCAGCAATGCGTGCTTACCGCAGCGAAAAAGGGCTTACTATGAGACACACTCAGATGTCCCACAGTAACTTTTGATGTATACGCTACCCAGTGCTAAAAAATATAATTTAATTTTAGTGCTGGGGTGGGTCGAAGGCAGAGAGTAGGCATGTTCAGTGCTAATTGGTTAGCGTAGCTATTGCCGCGATGCTAACTAATTAGCACATGGTTAGCGCTTGAGCTCTTACTGCCTACAAAATAAGAACATAAGACCATAAGAGTTGCCGTATTGGGTCAGACCAGTGGTCCATCTAGCCCAGTATTCTGTTTTCCAAACAGTGACCAAGCTGGGTCACAAGTACCTGGCAGAAACCCAATTATTAGCCACATCCCATGCTACCAATCCTGGGGGTAAGCAGCTGCCTCCCCCTGTCTGTCTCAATAGCAAACTGTGGACTTTTCCTCCAGGAATTTGTCCAAACCTTTTTTAAACCCAGATACACTAACCACTGTTACCACCTCCTCTGGCAAAGAGTTCCAGAGCTTAACTATTCGTTGAGTGAAAAAATATTTTTTTCTATTTGTTTTAAACGTATTTCCATGTAACTTCCTCGAGTGTTCCCTAGTCTTTGTACATTTGGAATGAGTAAAAAAATCGATTTTCCACTTGATCTGCACCACTCAGTAAGTGCTCACATGCTAATGACCACATGCTACACACCACACACATGGTAAAATGGCCTTAATGCACGGGAATGACACGCATAAGCAAGTGCCAAGGCCACGTTTTACCATAGCTTAGTAAAAGGGCCCATTAGTTAATAGGCGGGCTATAAATGAGAAATAAATAAATACTGCATTTTTGTCCCTTAGTTTGATTTTAACAAAGAATAAAAAATGTCTATAATTTTTAAATTTGGGCTGTTGTTCTATTTGCTTTTATTTTGAGAGGGTGTTCATTTGAAAGGGCATTTCCCATGTTGTTTCTAATTGTTTTAAGAAAAACCTAAAATTTCAGAATGAGTGCACCCTGTACACAAAGAATGCATACTGTGAACAGTGCACACTAGTTATGATATTGCCCAAAAAGAAAAAAGAAAAGAGTAGCATAATGAAAATTTCCATAAGCAACGTAAAAAATGAAACAAACTGAAAATATTTTGGTGGTCCATCCCTAGTAGGTCCCTGTCTCTAGAGCAAGGATTCTCAATGTAATCCTCGGATCACACCAAACCAGTCTGGTTTTCAAGATATCCATGATCAGTATACACGAGTTAAATTTGAATATACAGCTTTCATTATATGCAGACATATCTAATGAATATTCATTGTGAAAATTCTGAAAACCTGACTGGTTGGGTGTGTCCCGAGGATTGCTTTGAGAACCAGTGCTCTAGAGGGATTACAATCCGCAAGCCTCATTTACTAACCTCGGCTAAGGTGTTAACATGTGAAGGATGTAGTTATCAACATGGGCTATTGTTAAGAGTAAAACAGGTTATTTTACCACTAACTTGTGCTGTTTTAGCACAGGTCCCATTTTATGCAATGACACATAGAGGGGCATTTTCAAAAGAAACGTCTGTCAGAATTTGGACGTTTTACAAAGACGTCCAAATTCCGAAGAGGGGAAAAGGTCATTTTTGAAAAAGATGGATGTCCATCTTTTGTGTTCAAAAATACCATGGACGTCCCCTGATTTGGACATTATGCGATTTGGACGTCTTTGATTTTTGGCCATTTTCGAAAAAAAGACGTCCAAGTCTAAAACGTCCAAAGTCAAGCCATTGGGATGTGAAAGGAGCCAGAATTTTTAGTAGACTGGTCCCCCTGACATGCCAGGACAGCAATCGGGCACCCTAGGGGGCACTGCAGTGAACTTAATAAAATGCTCCCAGGTACACAGCTCCCTTACCTTGTGTGCTGAGCCCCCCAAAACCTACTACCCCCAACTGTACACCACTACCATAGCCTTTACAGCTGAAGGGGACACCTATATGTGGGTACAGTGGGTTTCTGGTGGGTTTTGGAGGGCTTACAGTTTCCTGCACAAGTGTAACAGGTATTGGGGGTATAGGCCTGGGTCCACCTGTCTGAAGTGCACTGCATCTACTACTAAACTACTCCAGGGACCTGCATGCTGCTGTCATGAACTTGAGTATGACATCTGAGGCTGGCATAGAGGCTGGCAAGTAATGTTCTTCAACACAATTTTTGGGGGTGGGAGGGGGTTAGTGACCACTGGGGGAGTAAGAGGAGGTCATCCCTGATTCCCTCCAGTGGTCATCTGGTCATTTGGGGCACCTTTTTGTGCCTTATTCATAAGAAAAACAGGTCTTGCTCAAAATGTCCACGTTTTAGTGCTGAACGTTTTTGCTTTGTTCTATTATGGCTCAAAGACGTCCAAGTCTTAGAAACACCCAAGTCCCGCCTTCAGATTTGGACATCCTTCCGACGGACGTCTGAGAAAGACATCCAAAATGTGGTTTCGATTATACTGATTTGGATGTTTCAGTGAGACGGACGTCCAAATTCCGATTTATGTCACTCTTTGGACATCCATCTCTTTCGAAAATGAGCCTGATAGTTAGTACTAACTGGAATTAACAGTAAAATAACATGTCTTACTGGTAGCCTATGTTGATAATTCGCCCCTTAGAGCATATCAGTGCAAGTTATACAGTATAATGACTAAAGAGGCCCCATTGAAAATAATTTGGCTTCCATTATATAAAGGGCCCTGTTTACTAAGGTGTGCTAGCATTTAACTGGAATTAACAGTAAAATAACATGTCTTACTGGTAGCCTATGTTGATAATTCGCCCCTTAGAGCATATCAGTGCAAGTTATACAGTATAATGACTAAAGAGGCCCCATTGAAAATAATTTGGCTTCCATTATATAAAGGGCCCTGTTTACTAAGGTGTGCTAGCATTTTTAGTGTTCACTAATGCTAGAGACACCCATAGTGTGCCTAAAAATGCTAGCGTGCCCACAGTGCAGCTTAGTAAACAGGGCCCAAAGTGTATTAAAACACCATAACTCAAGTTCATAAGTACATAAGTATTGCCATACTGGGAAAGACCAAAGGTACATCAAGCCCAGCATCCTGTTTCCAATCCAGGTCATAAATACCTGGAAGATTCCAAAAAAATACAAAATATTCTATACTGCTTATCCCAGAAATAGTGGATTTTCCCCAAGTCCATTTAATAATGGTCTATGGACTTTTCCTTTAGGAAGCTGTCCAAACCTTTTTAAAACTCTGCTAAGCTAACCACCTTTACCACATTCTCTGGCAATGAATTCCAGAGTTTAATTACACATTGAGTGAAGAAATATTTTCTCAGATTCATTTTAAATTTACTACATTGTAGCTTCATTGCATGCCCCCTAGTCCTAGTATTTTTGGAAAGCGTAAACAGAAGCTTCACATCTACCCGTTCAACTCCACTTATTATTTTATAGACCTCTATGATATCTCCCCTCAGCCGCCTTTTCTCCAAGCTGAAGAGCCCTAGCCACTTTAGCCTTTCCTCATAGGGAAGTCGTCCCATCCCCTTTATCATTTTCGTCACCCTTCTCTGTACCTTTTCTAATTCCACTTTATCTTTTTTGAGATGCGGCGACCAAAATTGAACACAATATTCGAGGTGCGGTCGCACCATGGAGCGATACAAAGGCATTATAACATCCTCATTTTTGTTTTCCATTCCTTTCCTAATAATACCTAACATTCTATTTGCTTTCTTAGCCGCAGCAGCACACTGAGCAGAAGGTTTCAATTTATCATTAACGACGACACCTAGATCCCTTTCTTGGTCTGTGACTCCTAAAGTGGAACCTTGCATTATGTAGCTATAATTCGGGTTCCTCTTTCCCACAAGCATCACTTTGCACTTGCTCACATTAAACGTCATCTGCCATTTAGACGCCCAGTCTCCCAGTTTCGTAAGGTCATCTTGTAATTTTTCACAATCCTCCCGCGATTTAACGACTTTGAATAACTTTGTGTCAATTGCAAATTTAATTACCTCACTAGTTACTCCCATCTTTAGGTCATTTATAAATATGTTAAAAAGCAGCAGTCCCAACACAGACCCCTGGGGAACCCCACTAACTACCCTTCTCCAATGAGAATACTGACCATTTAACCCTACTCTGTTTTCTATCTTTTAACCAGTTTTTAATCCACAATAGAGCACAACCTCCTATCCCATGACTCTCCAATTTCCTCTGGAGTCTTTCATGAGGTACTTTGTCAAACGCCTTCTGAAAATCCAGATACACAATATCAACCGGCTTACCTTTATCCACATGTTTGTTCACCCCTTCAAAGAAATGTAGTAGATTGGTGAGGCAAGATTTCCCTTCACTAAATCCATGTTGACTTTGTCTCACTAATTCATGCTTTTGAATATAGTAACATAGTAGATGACGGCAGAAAAAGACCTGCACGGTCCATCCAGTCTGCCGAACAAGATAAACTCACATGTGCCATTTTTTGTGTATACCTTACTTTGATTTGTACCTGTCTTTTTCAGGGCACAGACCGTATAAATCTGCCCAGCACTATCCCCGCCCACCAACCACCCGCCCCGCCTCCCTCCACCGGCTCTGGCACAGACCGTATAAGTCTGCCCAGCACTATCCCCACCTCCCAACCACCAGCCCCGCCTCCCACCACCGGCGCTGGCACAGACCGTATAAGTCTGCCCAGCACTATCCCCACCTCCCAACCACCAGCACTGCATCCTACCACCGGCTAAGTTTCTGGGGATCCCTTCCTTCTGAGCAGGATTCCTTTAAGTTTATCCCACGCATGTTTGAATTCCGTTACCGTTTTCCTCTCCACCACCTCCCACGGGAGGGCATTCCAAGCATCCACCACTCTCTCAGTGAAAAAATACTTCCTGGCATTTTTCTTGAGTCTGCCCCCCTTCAATCTCATTTCATGTCCTCTAGTTCTACTGCCTTCCCATCTCCGGAAAAGGTTCATTTGCGGATTAATACCTTTCAAATATTTGAACGTCTGTATCATATCACCCCTGTTTCTCCTTTCCTCCAGGGTATACATGTTCAGGTCAACAAGTCTCTCCTCATACGTCTTGCTACGCAAATCCCATATCATTCTCGTAGCTTTTCTTTGCATCGCTTCCATTTTTTTAACATCCTTTGCAAGATACGGCCTCCAAAATTGAACACAATACTCCAGGTGGGGCCTCACCAACGTCTTATACAGGGGCATTAAAACCGTTTTGCTCTGTAATTTTGTTCTTTATAATAGTCTCTACCATTTTGCCTGGCACCGACATCAGACTCACCAGTCTATAATTTCCTGGATCTCCTCTGGAACCTTTTAAAAAAACCGGCGTTACATTGGCCACCCTCCAATGTTCTGGTACCACGCTCGATTTTAAGGATAAATTACATATTACTAACAATAGCTCCGCAAGTTCATTTTTCAGTTCTATCAGTACTGTGGGATGAATACCATCCAGTCCAGGAGATTTGCTACTCTTCAGTTTGTAGAACTGCCCCATTACATCCTCCAGGTTTACAGAGAATTCATTAAGTTTCTACAACTCGTCAGCTTTGAATACTATTTCTGGCACCAGTATGCCACCCAAATCTTCCTTGGTGAAGACCAAAGCAAAGAATTAATTTAATCTCCCCACTACGGCGTTGTCTTCCCTAATCGCCCCTTTTACTCCTCGGTCATCTAGCGGTCCAACCGATTCTTTTGCCGGCTTCCTGCTTTTAATATACCTAAAAAAAATTTTACTATATGTTTTTGACTCCAATGCAATCTTTCTTTCGAAGTCCCTCTTAGCCTTCCTTATCAGTGCTTTGCATTTGACTTGACATTACTTATGCTGTTTCTTATTATTTTCAATCGGTTCCTTCTTCCATTTTCTGAAGGATTTTCTTTTAGCTCTAATAGCTTCCTTCACCTCACTTTTTAACCATGCCGGCTGTCGTTTGGTCTTCCGTCCTCCATTTTTAATACGCGGAATATATTTGGCCTGGGCTTCCAGGATGGTGTTTTTGAATGGCATCCACGCCTGTTGTAAATTTTTAACCCTCGCAGCCGCTCCTCTAAGTTTTTTAAATCACCGTTCTTCTCATTTTATCGTGGTCTCCTTTTTTAAAGTTAAATGCTAAACGCTAACGTATTTGATTTCCTACATGTATACTTACTTCAAAGCTAATATCAAATCCGATCGTGTTATGATCACTGTTATCAAGCGGCCCGAGCACCATTACCTCCCGCACCAGATCATGTGCTCCACTATTTTTCCTTCTCTCGTCGGCTCCTGTACCAGCTGCTCCATAAAGCTGTCCTTGATTTCATCAAGGATTTTTACCTCCCTAGCGTGCCCCGATGTTACATTTACCCGGTCAATATCGGGGTAATTGAAATCACCCATTATTATTGTATTGCCCAGTTTGTTTGCGTCCCTAATTTCCTTTAACATTTCTGCATCCGTCTGTTCATCCTGGCCAGGCGGATGGTAGTACACTCCTATCATTATCCTTTTCCTTTTTACACATGGAATTTCAATCCACAGTGATTCCAAGAAGTGTTTTATTTCCTGCAGAATTTTCAATCTATTTGATTCAAGGCTCTCCTTAATATACAATGCTATCCCTCCACCAATTTGATCCACCCTATCACTACAATATAATTTGTACCCCGGTATGACAGTGTCCCACTGGTTACCCTCCTTCCACCAGGTCTCAGAGATGCCTATTATATCTAATTTTTCATTTAGTGCAATATATTCTAACTCTCCCATCTTATTTCTTAGGCTCCCGGCATTCACATATAGACATTTCAAACTATGTTTGTTGTTCCTATTTACATCATGCTCAATACTTGACAGTAATAATTTGCAATCTTTTGTCTGTTTTTTATTTTTATTTAAAGACACCTGATCAACTATGGTCTATTTTGCAACCTCACTATCAGGATACCCTATCTTTCCTGTTTTGGTGATATCTTTGAAAGATACCTTATCCCGAACCATGCGCTTTTGAGCGACTGTCGGCCTTCCCCCTGTTTCTAGTTTAGTAAAATGAGACCCTACCTTGGGGCAATGGAGAATGAAGCCACTTGTAGAACCTTACAAGAAGCATCAATGGATCCCATTACTGCTAGTACTTCTCCTGATTAATTACCCTGCAGGTCCCACTAAGCATAGACTCCAAAGCGTGGGCGGGGAATAAGGTTTAGTCCCACAGTTCCTATGCTTAAGTGTGGATAGCCCAGGCATCCACACTGGGGATTTCCTATGTGACCAAGCTTGAGACACACTCACTGCCTAGTCCTAGCCACTGTTCCCTCTAAGCTAAGCAGGAGTCCTCCTCCTACAGTCCTGCCAGTAGGGGGTGCTGTTTCACTATCACATTTTCAATAGTGAGGGACAGGCAAGCTCTGCAGGACTCCAGGGATCCTGCCTGTCCCTAGCAATTAAAAACACAATCTTGAAATTCCACCACCCACTGGCAGCAATACAGTTGGGCTCCCGCTCAACTTAGAGGGAGCAGTAGGACTTCTAGCACAGTATAATTTCTTGCTTGGATTATTTTAAATTTTACTGGTTGAATAGCCCCAACAAAAGAGTCCTTTCCTGCAATTTTAAACAGTCCCTTTCAACACAAAGACTTTTCCCTTCAGAACTACAATGCAGTTCCAAAAAGCAATGGGTAGATATTCAGCTGGTAGCGGTCAGGTGTTTTTTTGTCTGCCACCAGTTTTACACCCAGGCCATGTCTGATCACCAGCTTTGAATATCCAAGCATATGTGGTTGGATAAAACTTAGCTGACTAAATGTGATATTCAGCGCTAACAGTTAAAGTGAACCACATAAAGATAGGATTGCATTTTATTTATGTGGTTACCAACCTGCAGTAAAAAGGGCCCTGCTTTAGCGGCAGTGGCTGTTTTTTACTGCGGACCAGGGCCCTTTTTACCACAGCGGGTAAAAAGCCTGAAAAAACACATGGCCATGTGGTAAGCTTGCACTTACCGCATGGCCAAGTAGGGGGGGGGGCGCACTTACCATCACTCATTGAAGTGGCGGTAAGGGCTTCTGCACTACCCCGGTGGTGTATTTTTAAAAAATCCGTAGAGAATCCATGAACGTGGAGAACTCAATGAAGTCCCACGGATAATCACAATACAACAAGGCAGTGGGTAAAAAACCAGGAGTCCCAGAGTGGCGATGAACAAAATTTTATTAATCAATATATCGACTCGACACAACGTTGTGTTTCGGCCAAAAGGCCTACATCAGGAGTCTAAGTGCCGGAATGGAGAGGAGAATGATAGCGATGATCCAGATTAAAGCAATACTGAAAATTGAAGACTGTTTTACAGTGGTCATGAAAAAGACCTTTGTACTAAAATGTTGGCTGGATCACTCGCGTGAGCGTCTTGGCTATAAAACTTTTGGCCAAAACACAACGTTGTGTCGCGTCGATATATTGATTAATAAAATTTTGTTCATCTCCACTCCGGGACTCCTGGTTTTTTACCCACTGCCTTGTTGTATTGTTTTTTAAAAATCCAGCAGCGCCATAAATGGCGCACACTAGAGGTAGAACTACTGCTGGCACAGCGGTAGTTCCAGGTTGCCATGCAACAAGCCCGTTGCCACACGGCAACCCTTTTAGTAAAAGGGCCCCTAAGTGCTTACTCTGCCCCTGGAACACCTTCAATTGCCAGTTTCAGCTTTGGTACTAACTAGGCATTTTCAGTGACACCAGTGCTTTTGTTCTAGCAAAAAAGGTGCCGGTACTCAAATGCCAGGTTACCCTTCAGGTGTGGGGGTGATCACTGAGGAACCCATCCCACAATAGCCAGGCCCCCTGAAACCAGTCACAGAATATATGACAAGACAGAATTGGTGTGTAGAGCCTGAGCATTTTCATTAAAACTTGGGGACCATGGGTCAATTTTAGCAGACAATGGAAAAGGTGCCGGTACTCAGTACCCCCAAGTACCCCCTCAAAAAAAAGCTCTGAGTGGCACTATCCACTGAATAGGCCCAGTTAATCCTAGACAGGCAATTTAAATGGCCAGAGCCTCTCCTGCTTCCTTACAGAGTTTGCAGTGAGGGGTTGATGTTTCTAATTTAAAGGTGGTTCAGGTTGAACCTTTGAGTGTGGCATTACTAAATTGCAGATCCATGAAGTCAAAGACAAATTTGATTTTAGATTCAGTTATCATATATAAACTTCAAGACATGGTTGAAAACAGGGAAGGAAGGGTATTTATATGATTCTGCTCCATCTGATTACTTTTACTTTCTCTTTTGCGGGTGGAATATAAAAGAGGTGGAGTTTTCAATCCTTTATTCAAATCAATGTAGTTTGGAGTTATTGTTTGTTAGGGACTTCTATAAGTATTTTTTACTAGTTAAAATTCTTCACCTGATATGTTTCATTTAGTTTTGCTCTGTTGTCCACCTGGGCTGTTAGGAAACGTTTGGGACACTATACTCCAAACAGTTTCAGAATTGTTGTTCATTATAAGGATATTTTAATTTGGAGGGATTTTAATATTCAATTTGATCAGAAGTAACACCCCCGAACTAGATATTTTATATTCTGTATTCAGAATTTGAGACTCATCCAATGAGTAGTCGATCCTACGCATGCTGAGGATCACACCCTTGACCTTTTATTCATTCGTTCAAGGAACTCTCTCAAATTTGTTGAATTTATAGTTTTATTTATCCATGGTCGGATCTTTGTTTGATTAAATTTATTTTACAGGTTGACCAGAAAATTGTCGGTTTGACTTCTAGGGAGATAGTTTTTAAAAGGAATTTACAAAAAATTCATCCTGCTACTTTGACACCTTTATGTAATTTGTTTTCTTCTGATTTTCTGACTGAATCATTAGGCAGTTGAGTGGTCTAAGACTTTGACTGACGCTATGGAGTGGTTGGCTCTGAGAAACTTGATGATGTAGTGGAAATAGAAATTTACTGGTTGGTTTCATGAAGGACTAAAGATGTTAAAAACAACAATTTAGGTGCTGCGAGAGGGTATGGAGAAAGCAGTTTCAAAAGGAAAATCAGAAATGTCACTATAATTTGCAAATTAAATTGGAGAAAAGTAATTTTTATTCATCCTTTGTGAATGATAGTGATAATAGTTCTCAACTTTTTCAAACAATTAATACTATTTTAGGGAGAAATAAGGATCATTCTAATATGAACCTGCCCTCCGCGGATCGTTTAGGTTTCTTTTTCTCTCAAAATGTAGATGAGTTAAGAGTTAATGTGGTGCAAAAAGCAAAAGAGTTCAACATCATTAGTGGGGGGAATTTCCACTGATTCTGCACATGAGTCAATATTGAGCTTGTTTCATACATTATCTTTGACTGCTTTTACAAAACTGTTATCAAGGGTTAAAAAAAGAACAATAGCATTTTAGATCCATTCCCTTATGTGTGGGTGCAAATGAATAGACATGGATTAATTCCACTCCTTCTTCTTATGATTAATAACAGTTTAACTTATGGACTAATACCTGAGGTTTGAAAAACTTGTGTTTGTCCAATTTTGAAATCTTTGCAGAATGATCCTGAAGCTGTGAACAATTATAGACCTATGTCTAATTTATAGTAACATAGTAGATGACGGCAGAAAAAGACCTGCACAGTCCATCCAGTCTGCCCAACAAGATAAACTCATATGTGTATACCTTACCTTGATTTGTACCTGCCTTTTTCAGGGCATAGACCGTACAAGTCTGCCCAGCAGTATTTCCCGCCTCCCAACCACCAGTCCCGCCTCCCATCACCGGCTCTGGCACAGACCGTATAAGTCTGCCCTCCACTATCCTCACCTCCCAACCATCAACCCCTCTTCCCCCACCTGCTCCACCACCCAATTTCGGCTAAGCTGCTGAGGATCCAATCCTACTGCACAGGATTCCTTTATGCATATCCCACGCATGTTTGAATTCCGTTACCGTTTTCATCTCCACCACCTCTCGTGGGAGGGCATTCCAAGCATCCACCACCCTCTCTGTGAAAAAATACTTCCTGACATCTTTCCTGAGTCTGCCCCCCTTCAATCTCATTTCATGTCCTCTCGTTCTACCGCCTTCCCATCTCCAGAAAAGATTCGTTTGCGGATTAATACCTTTCAAATATTTGAACGTCTGTATCATATCACCCCTGTTCCTCCTTTCCTCCAGGGTATACATGTTCAGGTCAGCAAGTCTCTTTTCATACGTCTTGTAACGCAAATCCCATACCATTCTCGTAGTTTTTCTTTGCACCGCTTCCATTTTTTTAACATCCTTCGCAAGGTACGGCCTCCAAAACTGAACACAATACTCCAGGTGGGGCCTCGCCAACGACTTGTACAGGGGCATCAACACTTCCTTTCTTCTGCTGATCACACCTCTCTCTCGACCGTTCACTTATCTATTAGATTGTAAGCTCTTTGAGCAGGGACTGTCTCTCTTTGTTAAATTGTACAGCGCTGCGTAACCCTAGTAGCGCTCTAGAAATGTTAAGTAGTAGTAGTAGTAGTAGTATACAGCCTAACAACCTTCTCGCTACGGCCACCGCCTTGTCACACTGTTTCGTCGCCTTCAGATACTCGGATACTATCACCCCAAGATCCCTCTCCCCCTCAGTACCTATCAGACTCTCACCGCCTAACACATAAGTCTCTTGTGGGTTTCTACTCCCTAAATGCATCACTTTGCATTTCTTCGCATTGAATTTTAATTGCCAAACCTTAGACCATTCTTCTAGCTTCCTCAGATCCTGTTTCATGCTTTCCACTCCCTCCGGGGTGTCCACTCTGTTGCAAATCTTAGTATCATCCGCAAATAAGCAAACTTTACCTTCTAACCCTTCGGCAATGTCACTCACAAATATATTGAACAGAATCGGCCCCAGCACCGATCCCTGAGGCACTCCACTACTCACCTTTCCCTCCTCCGAGCGAACTCCATTTACCACCACCTTCTGGCGTCTGTCCGTCAACCAGTTCCACTTCGGGACCTATCTTCAGCCCATCGAGTTTATTTAAGAGCCTCCTGTGGGGTACCGTGTCAAAAGCTTTGCTAAAATCTAAGTAGATTACGTCTATAGCACGTCGATGATTCAATTCTCCAGTTACCCAATCAAAGAATTCAATGAGATTCGTTTGGCACGATTTCCCTTTGGTAAAACCATGTTGTCTCGGATCTTGCAACTTATTGGCTTCCAGGAAATTCACTATCCTTTCCTTCAGCATCGTTTCCATTACTTTTCCAATAACCGAAGTGAGGCTTACTGGCCTGTAGTTTCCAGCTTCTTCCCTATCACCACTTTTGTGAAGAGGGACCACCTCCGCCGTTTTCCAATCCCTCGGAACCACTCCCGTCTCCAAGGATTTATTAAACAAATCTTTAAGAGGACCCGCCAGAACCTCTCTGAGCTCCCTCAATATTCTGGGGTGGATCCCGTCCGGTCCCATGGCTTTGTCCACCTTTAGCTTTCCAAGTTGTTGATACACACTCTCTTCCGTGAACGATGCTATATCCATTCCATTCTCAGGTGTACTTTTGCCAGTCCCTCGCGGTCCTTCCCCAGGATTTTCTTCAGTGAAAACAGAACAAAAGTATCTATTTAGCAAATTGGCTTTTTCTTCATGATTATCTACATAGCGGTTCGCAGTATCTTTTAGTCTCACAATTCCCTTTTTAGTCATTCTCCTTTCACTAATATACCTGAAGAAATTTTTTTCGCCCCTCCTTACATTTCTAGCCATTTGTTCTTCCGCTTGCCTCTTCGCCAGACGTACCTCTCTCTTGGCTTTTTTCAGTTTCATCCGGTATTCTTCCCCCTGTTCCTGTTCTTGAGATTTTCTATATTTCTGGAACGCTAATTCTTTAGCCTTTATTTTGTCAGCTACTTGCTTGGAGAACCATATCGGTTTCCTTTTTCTCTTGCTTTTATTTACTGTCCTTACATAAAGGTCTGTGGCCCTATTTATTACTTCTTTCAGCCTGGACCACTGCCCTTCCACTTCTCGTACGTCCTCCTAGCCCATCAGCTCCTTCCTCAGGTATTCCCCCATTTTACTAAAGTCAGCACGCTTGAAATCCAGGACTTTGAGTTTAGAGTGGCCGCCCTCCACTTCAGCCGTCATATCAAACCAAACCGTTTGATGGTCACTGCTTCCCAGGTGTGCACCCACTCGGACATTTGACACACTATCCCCATTTGTGAGCACCAGATCCAGCGTCGCTCCCTCCCTCATGGGTTCTGTCACTATTTGTCTGAGCAGAGCACTTTGGAAAGCATCCACGATCTCTCTACTTCTTTCCAATTTGGCAGACGGAACCTTCCAATCTACATCCGGCAGATTGAAATCTCCCATCAACAGAACCTCTTTTTTCTTTCCTAATTTTTGAATATCTGCGATCAGATCTTTATCTAGTTCCTCTAATTGTGTCGGGGGTCTGTAGACAACACCCACGTGGACAGAGGTTCTATCATCTCTTTTTAAGGTGATCCATATCGCTTCTTCCTTTCCCCAGGTACCTGTCATTTCAGTCGCCGTGATATCATTCCTCACATACAGAGCTACTCCTCCACCTTAACGACCCTCTCTATCCTTCCTAAATAGATTATAGCCTGGTATGCTTGCATCCCATTCGCAGGAACCATTGAGCCACGTCTCTGTGATTGCAACAACATCTAAGTCTGCTTCCAACATCAGGGCTTGAAGGTCGTGAACTTTATTGCTTAGACTACGAGCATTTGTTTCCATCGCTTTCCATCTATATTTCCTGGTATGTGTTCCAACATTAGTGATTTGGGGGGGTGTTTTTACTTTGGGTACCTTTGTGTCTTTTTGTTCCAACTTTATTGCTTTTTCCTTTGCCTCAGTTCTATTTTCAGGAGCATCACAGTGCTGTAATGGAGCAAAAGAATTCTTTAGTAGCAACACTTGTGCGGGTGGATGATTCTGTGTCACCTGACGAAGTCTGCCTGAGCCTACTGTGAACCATCTGTTCTTATGTGGTTTTATTCTTTGAGGCAGTGGTGAGAAGTTATTTTTCTGTGTAGTTCTAGAAGCTGCTTTAATTGCATACAATTCTTGCATTACTTTACTGAGCTCTTGTTGTAAACTAGATAGTTGAAGACAGATAGGACAAGCTTTAAGTCTCCAGATGATTGGCCTTGAAACTAAAGCACCACAATTATTACAGAGAATAAAAGTCATCCTGATTGGTTGAAATGGGTATGAACAGGTGTACTATGTTGGGTTAACAGTCTGCAAGACTGCCTGTGTATGATTGAGGAGTAAAGGTAATGAGGTTTGGTTTGTCTATATATGAGTGGAAAACCCTGGGGTGGGTGTGATGTGGGGAGGGTGGGTGGGATTATAAGTCCCAAAGTGTCAGCTAACTACTGTTATCAAGGCAATTCTCTAGATGGGGGACCAGAAATGGTACAGTCCCTGATCAAAGAATTTTCAATTGATTTAACTTTTAAAATTGTCTTAGAATATAACTTTCCTCTTGGTGATATAAATCTAAATATTCCCAATAATTATAGCAGTTTCAGCAGTGTAAAATGTAACTTTTGAGTCTCAATTGAATGCAATGCTGTTTAAACAGCCTCTCCTCTCTCTCTATCAATCAGAGCTTGGCAGGAAAAGAAATTTATCTTTGACTACTAAGGATAGAGGAGCTGGAGAAAGCTGTTCTTCAGCAATTGGTTGATTTTATAGAGGCAGCTAATGTGTTGCACCCACGTCAGGCAGGGTTTAGGACTAGTCATAGTACAGAAACAATTCTAACTTGTTTTCTTAGTGAGACTGATGAAATGATTGATTCTGGGGATGTTGTATCTACAAGTTTTGTTAGACCTGGCTTTGGCCTTTATCTTGGTCGATCATGATTTGTTGATACATTGGTTAGATCTTATTGCAGTAAAGATGTTGCCTTGGCTTGTTTAAGTCTTTTCATAGTCAAAGGACATTTCAGGTGGTTGCAGGTACTACTGTCTCCCCACTATTTTATTCAAAGTTGGGTGTGCCTCAGGGCTCTGTGCTTTCTCTCATTCTTTTAATATATTTCTTAGTCCTCTTACTGCACTGATTCAAGCCTCAGGTTTTAATGTGTATTGCTGTGCTGATGATATACTTATTGTGGGTAGGTTTAATCCTTTGCATCTGGATTTGACATTCAGCAAAGCATTTAACAAGCATTACTGTGTGGCTGGAGGATCATTGGTTGGTTCTAAAATGTTGGTTGACCAAACATTTTTAGTCCATGATGTTAAAACCGCAATTGTTTGGTAAAGCAATATCTACAGTTAGTGTTTTTTTTAATACCTTGGAGCTTTTATTGATTCTCAGCTTACCTTTGATGAGCAGGTTTCTGCTGTTGTTAAGAAAGGATTTTTTGTGCTTTGATAGCTCAGATCAATAAAGCATTATTTTGATGAATGTACATTGTATACTTTACTACATGTACTGTTGATTTCAAGGCTAGATTGTGGGAACATAATTTATGTGGGCATATCCCAATTTAATGTAAAATGTTTGCAAACATTGCAAAATACTGCGATTATTGGAAAATTAAAAAAAATTTGATTATATGCCGTTGTTTAAGTTTTATCACTGGCTCCCCATGTGACAGTGAATCAAATTTAAATTGTTAAAACTGGCCTATGTCACATTTTATCAACAACAACCATTGAATTTTAGCTCTTTAATAAATCCATATATTACAAATAGAACTTTTCGCTCATTGCAGGAGCACAGATTGGTGGTATCATTTCAGGTATGAGCAACATACGAGTGGATCCATAGAAGAACACTTTTTGGGTTGGCACCAATCTATTGGAATGAGTTGTCTGAAGCAGTCTGAAGAGAGGCAGATGTTAAGAAATTTAGGGCTCTGTTTACTAAGTGTGCTAGGGTTTTTAGCGCACGCTAAAAACTAAACATGAGCTAATGCTAGAGACACCCATATGGGTGTCTCTAGCGTTAGGACATGCTAATTTTAGCGTGCACTAAAAACACTAGCGCACTTAGTAAACAGGGCCCTTAAGGTTCTTTTAAAAACTTTGCTTTTTAAGCAAGTCTTTGCTGATGGGGAATTTTAGTAGTATGGTACAATAGGGATTTTTCAAATTGTAAATTGTTTTTCTTGTCTGAATAGTGTGTGTGTGTGGGGGGAGGGGGGGTTTGAGTGTTGTTTTTTGCTTGGTGTAGGATTCCCTATTAAACTGATGGCATTCCATATATTTTGTTTGTTTGTTTGTTTATGTATAAGTTTAATAAACATAAACATTTTTAGTAACATGATTGTGATAAATGAAACAATAAATTGATGAAACAGCTACATTTCGCAAACACAAGCCAACATTTATTTTGCCTGTGCATATCACTTAAAAAAAAAAAAACAAACAGTTCTTCAATACCAAGCAATATCTTTAACTCACTGTTTCCTGACTGGTTTATCTGATATATTTAATCTTACTTCAACATAAAGATATTCAAAGAGATTTAACTGGGCAGGACAGGCATTTGTTAAATAGCCTGAGCAGGGCTATCTGGGGATATTCAGCAGCACTCAGCCAGATACTGCCACTGACTGCCTAAACCGATCCAGCAATGTTGTGGGCAGGCCGTGGACGGAGTTGACACTTATGCAATTAAGTAACCAGATAAGGTAACCAGACAAATCAAACTGCATAAACACAGTTCTATCTTTGTCGAGATTCACCTATCCAGTTCAGGGCTGAACATTGGCCTTAACTGGATATGTGCCAGCTGTCCACACATACCCGGACATTCAATGCCAGTGCCCAGACGTGACCCAGTATTGAATATTGGAGCATAAAGCTGGTGGCGGCTAAAATAAAAAAATGCTCACTACTACTAAATATTTGTCCTTAAATATTTAGGATGCATTTCTGATTAATGGACTTGGCCTGGTCCTCCTGGTGGAAGGAGGATAACCAGTGGGACACTGTCATACCGGGGTACAAATTATATCGTAGTGATAGGGTGAATCGGATTGGTGGAGGGGTAGCATTGTATATTAACGAGAGCCTTGAATCAAATAGATTGAAAATTCTGCAGGAAACAAAACACTCCTTGGAATCACTGTGGATTGAAATTCCATGTGCAAAGGGGAAAAGGATAGTGATAGGAGTGTACTACCGTCCGCCTGGCCAGGACGAACAGACGGATGCGGAAATGTTAAAGGAAATCAGGGACGCAAACAAACTGGGCAACACAATAATAATAATGGGGGATTTCAATTACCCGCATATAGACTGGGTTAATGTAACATCTGTACACGCAAGGGACATAAGATTTCTTGATGAAATCAAGGACAGCTTCATGGAACAGCTAGTTCAGGAGCCGACAAGAGAAGGAAAAATACTAGACTTAGTCCTTAGTGGTGCTCATGATCTAGTGCAGGGGGTAACGATACGAGGGCCGCTTGATAACAGTGATCATAATATGATCGGTTTTGATATTGGCATTGAAGGAAGTGAAACTAGGAAATCAAGTACGCTAGCGTTTAACTATAGAAAAGGTGATTACGACAAAATGAGAAAAATGGTGAAAAAAAGACTGAAAGGAGCAGCTCGCAGAGTAAAAAACTTGCATCAGGCGTGGATGCTGTTTAAAAACACCATCCTGGAGGTTCAGGACAAATATATTCCACGTATTAGAAAAAAGGGAAAAAAGACTAAACGTCAGCCGGCGTGGCTAAACAGTAAGATAAAGGAAATCATTAGAGCCAAAAAACAATCCTTCAGAAAGTGGAGAAGAGAACCAACTGAAAGTAACAGGATAGATCATAAGGAATGCCAAGCCAAATGCAAAGCGGAGATAAGGAGGGCAAAAAAGGACTTTGAGAAGAAATTAGCGTTGGAAGCAAAAATACATAGTAAAAATTTTTTTAGATACATTAAAAGCAGGAAACTGGCCACAGTCGGTTGGGCCGCTGGACGAAAATGGTGTTAAAGGGGCGATCAAGGAGGACAAAGCCGTAGCGGAGAAATTAAATGAATTCTTTGCTTCGGTCTTCACCGAGGAGGATTTGGGGGGGACACCGGTGCCGGAAAGAATATTTGAAGCGGGGGAGTCGGAGAAACTAAACAAATTCTCTGTAACCTTGGAGGATGTAATGGGTCAGTTCAGCAAGCTGAAGAGTAGTAAATCACCGGGACCTGATGGTATTCATCCCAGAGTATTAATAGAACTAAAAAATGAACTTGCGGAGCTACTGTTAGAAATATGCAATCTGTCCCTAAAATCGAGTGTAGTACCGGAAGACTGGAGGGTAGCCAATGTTACTCCGATTTTTAAGAAGGGTTCCAGAGGAGATCCGGGAAATTATCGACCGGTGAGTCTGACGTCGGTGCCGGGCAAGATGGTGGAGGCTATTATTAAGAATAAAATTGCAGAGCATATACAAAAACATGGACTGATGAGACAAAGTCAGCACGGATTTAGTGAAGGGAAGTCTTGCCTCACCAATCTAATGCATTTTTTTGAGGGGGTAAGCAAACATGTGGACAATGGGGAGCCGGTTGATATTGTATATCTGGATTTTCAGAAGGCGTTTGACAAAGTGCCGCACGAAAGACTCCTGAAGAAATTGCAGAGTCATGGAATCGGAGGTAGGGTATTATTATGGATTAAGAACTGGTTGAAAGATAGGAAGCAGAGAGTAGGATTGCGTGGCCAGTATTCTCAGTGGAGGAGGGTAGTTAGTGGGGTCCCGCAGGGGTCTGTGCTGGGTCCGTTGCTTTTTAATGTATTTATAAATGACCTAGAGATGGGAATAACTAGTGAGGTAATTAAATTCGCCGATGACACAAAATTATTCAGGGTCGTCAAGTCGCAGGAGGAATGTGAACGATTACAGGAGGACCTTGCGAGACTGGGAGAATGGGCAGATGAAGTTCAATGTTGACAAGTGCAAAGTGATGCATGTGGGTAAGAGGAACCCGAATTATAGCTACGTCTTGCAAGGTTCCGCGTTAGGAGTTACGGATCAAGAAAGGGATCTGGGTGTCGTCGTCGATGATACGCTGAAACCTTCTGCTCAGTGTGCTGCTGCGGCTAGGAAAGCGAATAGAATGTTGGGTGTTATTAGGAAGGGTATGGAGTCCAGGTGTGCGGATGTTATAATGCCGTTGTATCGCTCCATGGTTCGACCGCACCTGGAGTATTGTGTTCAGTACTGGTCTCCGTATCTCAAAAAAGATATAGTAGAATTGGAAAAGGTACAGCGAAGGGCGACGAAAATGATAGTGGGGATGGGACGACTTTCCTATGAAGAGAGGCTGAGAAGGCTAGGGCTTTTCAGCTTGGAGAAGAGACGGCTGAGGGGAGATATGATAGAAGTGTATAAAATAATGAGTGGAATGGATCGGGTGGATGTGAAGCGACTGTTCACGCTATCCAAAATACTAGGACTAGAGGGCATGAGTTGAAGCTACAGTGTGGTAAATTTAAAACGAATCGGAGAAAATTTTTCTTCACCCAACGTGTAATTAGACTCTGGAATTCGTTGCCGGAGAACGTGGTACGGGCGGTTAGCTTGACGGAGTTTAAAAAGGGGTTAGATAGATTCCTAAAGGACAAGTCCATAGACCGCTATTAAATGGACTTGGAAAAATTCCGCATTTTTAGGTATAACTTGTCTGGAATGTTTTTACGTTTGGGGAGCGTGCCAGGTGCCCTTGACCTGGATTGGCCACTGTCGGTGACAGGATGCTGGGCTAGATGGACCTTTGGTCTTTCCCAGTATGGCACTACTTATGTACTTATGTACTTATGTACTTATGTAAGTAGCAAGCAGCATTGTGGGTAATTCTATAACTATGCAACTGTATATAGGTGCCAAGAGGGCACCTGATTGGTGCATATTCTAATTGTCTATTTTCTTTTACAGACTACAAATGTAACTGGGTATATATGTACATATGCAATTAGGCATGAGCATTTTTGCCAGCCTTAGGACTGTCATATGTGCCGCCAAGAGACTGAACCGGGCCCGGGGCAGGGCTGCCACCTCCGGGCCCCCCCCAAATTGTCATCTGCTGCCATCCCCTTCCCCCCCCCCCCCCCAATCACTGCTGCTGCCACAACAGGAGCAGGAAAGAGAGAGAGAGACCCTGGCGCTGGGACCCCCTTGGAGGCCTGGGGAATTTTGCCCCCCCCCCCCCCCCCCGCTCTAGGTGGCCCTGCTGCATCCTAGGCATACTCTGCCAGTAGGAGGTGAACCAGTGTCACTAGGAAGGGTCTAGAGACTTTTCCAGGAGATAGGGGGAGAGAGAGACAGAGAGAGAGTTGCTGTTAGTGACTCTTAATGGTTATTTGTATAATTTATGGAATTATACAAATAACCATCCACACAAATAACTTGTACAGAAAAGCAGGGAAATAAAAAGAAAAAAATCTGTACTAATGAGCATTATACTTACAAACAATATTATTATTATATTATTATACCCTGTTCTAGTCCACAAGAAAGGATCCAAGTAAATAATGGAGGACAAAACAGAAAAATATTTAAATCCTAAAACAGTAATAGACCAAAGGTTGCTAGGGAAGGGGGAAAAACACTTTTTAGGACCCTATTGCTGGCTTACTGAAAGTGATCCAGAAACCCTTCTTGTTGCCAAAAAAGAGATTAGGTTACTGGATCCCAAAAAATATACTTAGTAGACTGATAAGGGCCTTCTTACTAAAGCTTAGCATGTGCTATCGGCCATTAGTGTCCTCAGAGGACCCAGTCGAGAGGGTTGACAAGACTTCTGTGACTGTTTTCCTCTTCATTTTCCCATAGCAAGAGGGCTCACGTACTTTTGAAAAGTAATAGTATTCCGCTCTGTTATAAAAACTACAGGCCTGACGTTCAGCCGGCAGTGATCAACATTTTGCTGACCACCACTGCAGTTAAATCTGGAAATTCAGTACTGGGCCACGTCTAGGCACCAACATTGAATTTCCAGGTTTCTGGAGCACTTAACACGTAGCCTATGGGTTACTGCATAAAGGGGTCCTTTTACTAAGGCATGTCGAAAAATGGTCTGCGTTAGGGCAGGCGCATGTTTTGGACGCGCACAGGTCCATTTTTCAGCGTGCCTGCAAAAAAGGCCTTTTTTGCGGGGGCCAAAAATGGACATGTGGCAAAATAAAATTGGCATGCATCCCTTTTGGGCCTGAGACCTTACTGCCACCCATTGACTTGGGGTAAGGTCTCACACGCTAACCGGGCGGTACGTGTCAATGCGCATACACTGCTGATTACTGCCCGGTTAGCACCATGCGACAGAAAATAAAATATATTTTCTGCTGAATGTATCGGACGTGAGTAAAAAATGGAATTACTGCCCCGGGCACGTGGTAGACAGGTGGTAGTTCCAAATTGATGCACGTTGGATACGTGTAGATGCTTATGTGCCTTTGTAAAAAGGCCCCAAAGGTAGGACTGACTTTTATGCAGTCCTATTTATGCCATTAACCTGGCCTTTAAGTGCTGAATATTGGCATTTAACTGACCAAGTGCCGACTCCACCTCCAGAACACACCCAAAAGAGCTGGTTTTTATTTTAGCTCTAACTGGGGTTTTTTCAGCAGCAATAACCAGTTAATTGCCACTGAAAATTAGCGGTAAGCCCCGAAAAGGTGATTTAACCAGCCAGGAGCCATTTCTGGCCTTTTAAATCACTTTCAGGCTTATTTTTGAAAGAGAAGGGCACCCATCTTTCGACACAAATCGGGAGATGGGCGTCCTTCTCCCAGGGTCACCCAAATCGGCATAATCGAAAGCCAATTTGGGGCATCCTCAACTGCCTTCCGTTGTGGAGATGACCAAAGTTCATGGGGGTGTGTCGGAAGCATAGCAAAGGCGAGACTGGGGCGTGCTTAACACATGGGCGTCCTAGGCCGATAATGGAAAAAAGAAAGGCGTCCCTAACGAACAGTTGGCCGACTATACTTGGTCCTTATTTTTTTAATGACCAAGCCACAAAAATATGCTCTAAATGACCAGATGACCACTGGAGGGAATCGGGGATGACCCCCTCCCCCACTCCCCCAGTGGTCACTAACCCCCTCCTACCCTAAAAAAAAAAAATTAAATATTTTTTCCAGCCTCTATGCCAGCCTTAAATATCATACCCAGCTCCATGACAGCAGTATGCAGGTCCCTGGAGCAGTTTTAGTGGGTACTGCAGTGCACTTCAGGCAGGCAGACCTAGGCCCAATCCCCCCCTACCTGTTAAACTTGTGGTGGTAAATGTGAGCCCTCCAAAACCCACCACAAACCCACATCTAGGTGCCCCCCTTCATCCCTAAGGCTATGGTAGTGGTGTACAGTTGTGAGGAGTGGGTTTGGGGGGGGGAGATTGGGGGGCTCAGCACCCAAGGTAAGGGAGCTATGCACCTGGGAGCTATTTTTGAAGTCCACTGCAGTGCCTCCTAGGGTGCCCGGTTGGTGTCCTGGCATGTGAGGGGGACCAGTGCACTACGAATGCTGGCTCCTCCCACGACCAAATGGCTTGGATTTGGTTGTTTCTGAGATGGGCGTCCTCGGTTTACATTATTGCTGAAAACCAGGGGCGACCATCTCTAGGGATGACCTTCTCTAAGGTTGACCTAAATGTTGAGATTTGGGCATCCCCGACCGTATTATCGAAACGAAACATGGCCGCCCATCTTGTTTCGATAATACGGGTTTCCTCGCCCCTTCACAGGGACGTCCTGTGAGGATGCCCTCAGGAAAACTTGGGCGCCCCATTTGATTATGCCCCTCCACGAGTATCAACCCCAGCATTCATAAAAGTCTATTCATCTCTTTCTTTTGTAGCAGGGGCGTAGCCAGACACCCACATTTGAGTGGGCCTGGGCCCAAGATGGGTGGGCAGAAGAACTCCGCTCTGTCCCACAAGTGATTTGGTCTCTCACTCTCTTGTCTGCATGCCATATAGTCTCTCAAACATCCCCCCTACCCTGCATACCTTTTAAATAGCAGATTTTCACCAGCAGTGAGCAGCAGCTAATACACACTGCTCATGTTGGCCCCACAGTCTTCCCTCTGATGCAATTTCCTGTTTCCACATAGGCGGGAATACATCAGAAGGAAGGCTGTTATGCAGGAAGGACAGTTGTTGGGAGTTTTCGGCTTGTGGGGCTTGGGGATCCCTGCCAGTCACATCATAGGTGGGCTGCTACTGGGTGGGCCTATGCCCAAAATGGGTGGGCCTGGGCCCATCCAGGCCCACCCTTGGCTACACCACTGTTTTGCAGACCAGCACATTTCTCCTGAACCTTTACATTTCTGGCTCAGTTGGAAGTGGCCTACTTTGAAGTAAAATACAGCGAGCCTTCATTCACAATTGTGCTGGTGTTCTTTGCTTATTTGCTATCACCCTCCTAATTCAGTGACAGTCCTCAGCCACTCGATGCCACTATTGCATAATGGCTAAAAGTCCCTTTTCTAGGGGCTATAAACACTGCCTCTAAGCATTTTCAACCATTACTCATCCAGGGATCAGAGTTATGGCTCTCAAATTGGAATCAGGTCTTTTGCATGGCAGCATGTAGCACTTTTCATTGAGCCATCAGGCAGGCCTGTTCATGTCACACTGGATGTTATTTAATACTGTTCTGTGTATGGAGCTATAATTACAGGATAAACAGCTTGGCTTAATGTCATATCTAGTTCCTCTGACTATTGAAACTGTATCTAGTTCCATATGGTATATATCCTAGCAATTCGTCAGCCTGTTATTCTGATCTCACACTTAGTTAAACATCAACCTATCTTTAGAATCACTGATCTGAATAGATTCAGTGATAGAATAGTCTATACTAGGTAGAAAATTATAATCATTTACTCACAAATACCTGTTCATTAAGTGTAAATTTTCAATGACTTAACTGGGTCCTATGCATGCAGAATAAATTGACTGAATCCTCACAAATGGATTTTCAGTCACCTGAAAGCATGCACATACTTCTGAAGCTCACTTACTTTTAGTCACATTAACAAGTGGGAAAAGCATGCAGAGCAAGGGTCATGTAATTCTTTCCAACCCCTCATTACAGATATGTTTGTATCTTTAAGGCTGGTGTGTGTATATGTGTTATTTCAGTGTGTGTCTTTGACCTGGAAGGGAGACTAGCAGGTCTCTCTATCATAAGTGTCAGCAAAATACCTAAGGGTTATTCTGTAAGGTCGTACGTAAGTGGCATAGCATGTAAATGCAAGTGGGCATTCACCTGGGCACAGCTTGGGAGGGGCATGGGTAGTGCTGCCACCTACAAGCTCCACTTTCAGAATACTGTAAGATACGCACACATTTAGGTGCCAGTAGTTATATCATGTAAAGGTTTCCCCAAAGTCATCCAACAAGGTCAAAGAAAGTTTCTTCAATTGAGTCAACAAGATCGCCTCCTTCTAGAATCTTTTGTTTTTCATCTTCCACGTTCTTAATATTAGCATTGGCTCTGAGAAAGCCTCCAATGATATCCAGCTTCATAGAAACTCTTTTGCTATTTTCTCTTCCAACTAACCTATCTGTGTCAGTATCAGTCATTACTTGTGTGGGGGAGCTGCCTGCTTCTCTCTCTCTCTACCAGTGGCACAGTGCACTTGGAGTGACTCGCCCCTCAAAACACTTCCCGATATATATTATTCAGTCATCATTGAATCTGAATTTTTAAATCATGAGATAAATGTAAAATGAGTAGCAGATATACATTATAGGCTAAATTCAGTAAATGGTGCCCAAATATGGTTGCAGAAAAAAATAAGCGCTAAGGGGAAGAACTGTGCCTAAAAAATGTCTTTGAAATCAATGCTGACTAAGCTTATTTTATAAGTGGCACCTAGATTTAGGTGCGGTATGTAGAATACATATAGTTGATATTAGTGCCTAAATCTATGCACCTGCATCTACACCAATGAAAATGTGGTGTAAATCCCGTAGATTTAGGTGCACTGAGCCATGTTCTATAACTATGAACGTAAATTTCGGAACACCCATGAAACACCCATCTCCCCACCCATGACCATACCCCCTTTTGCCTACGCACATTAGATTTTAGTGCATTGCATTACGGAATGCGCTCAGCGAGTTGTGTGCGTAAATTCTAATTATTGCCAATTAGTGTTCATTATTGCTTGTTATCAATGCAGATTATCTTATTAAGTCAATTAAGTTATGCACGTTATTTTATTTATATATTCATTCTTATATTCCACAACTGTCCTCCTGACAAAGGCCCCGGCCGAAACACAGTCTGAGTAGAGTCCCACATTCCAGTGATTGTCTATACGTGGCTTAATTGGCTTAATTGAATCCAGGGGGAATTGGAGAGTCATGGGATAGGAGGTAGTGTCCTAATGTGGATTAAAAACTGGTTAAAAGATAGAACACAGAGAGTAGGGTTAAATAGTCAGTATTCTCAATGGAGAAGGGTAGTTAGTGGGGTTCCCCAGGGGTCTGTGCTGGGACCGCTGCTTTTTAACATATTTATAAATGGGAGTAACTAGTGAGGTAATTAAATTTGCTGACAACACAAAGTTATTCAAAATTATTAAATCGCAAGAGGATTGTGAAAAATTAAGAGAGGACCTTACGAGACTGGGAGACTGATCTTCTAAATGGCAGATAATGTTTAATGTGAGCAAGTGCAAAGTGATGCATGTGGGAAAGAGGAACTCTAATTATAGCTACGTCATGCAAGGTTCCACGTTAGGAGTTGATGATAAATTGAAACCTTCTGCTCAGTGTGCTGTGACAGCTAAGAAAGCAAATAGATTGTTAAGTATTATTAGGAAAGGAATGAAAAACAAAAATGAGGTCATTATAATGCCTTTGTGTCGCTCCATGGTGTGACCGCACCTTGAATATTGTGTTCAATTCTGGTCACCGCATGTCAAAAAAGATATAGTGGAATTAGAAAAGGTACAGAGAAGGGCGATGAAAATGATAAAGGGGATGGGATGACTTGCCCTATGAGGAAAGTTCTAAAGAGGCTAGGGATCTTCAGCTTGGAGAAAAGACAGCTGAGGGGAGATATGATAGAGGTCTATAAAATAATGAGTGGAGTGGAATGGGTAGTTGTGAATCGCTTGTTTACTGTTTCCAAAAATACTAGGACTAGGGGACATGCAATAAAGCTACAAAGTAGTAAATTTAAAACAAATCGGAGAAAAAGTTTCTTTACTCAACATGTAATTAAACTCTGGAATTCATTGCCAGAGAATGTGGTAAAGGCAGTTAGCTTTGCGGGGTTTAAAAAAGGTTTGGAAGGCTTCTTAAAGGAAAAGTCCATAGACCAATATTAAAATGGACTTGGGGAAAATCCACTGCTTATTTATGGGCAGCATAAAATGTTCTGTACTTTTTTGGGGATCTTGCCAGGTATTTGTTACCTGGATTGGCCACTGTTGGAAACAAGATGCTGGGCTTGATGGACCTTTGGTCTGTCCCAGTATGGCAATACTTATGTACTTATGTTTAATAAAGACTTTTTAGTTGATTTTATTGCATCATCTTGCACCACAATTAGTATTAGCATAAAAAGTAAGAAAAGGAGTGTGCAAAGACAGCATCACTGCCACTAAAAAGACACTTCTCTGAAATAAGCTCTCAGAGGGTCTAAGCATTCCTGAGACAAACAATATTTAACTGTGATTTGATAACTTTCTCCTTACTAAAGTGGCTCCAGGCAATCCAAAATGGGAGGAGAAGAGATCATGATGCTCTCTATAAATTGTCAGTTCACTCCAGGAATGTTTTTTTTTTCTTAAAAGCACATGCATTTGGTGTATTTCTCAAAAATAAGCATCTTGATCTTTACACTTCTCTGGGTAGCAGAGTATTATATAGTTTGTTCCAAAACACAAGAGAGGAACTTCTACTCTCAGTGATGGACACATAGGGCCATTCTCCATTATATCACTTTTAAACACAGATCAAACAGGAGTAAGGGCTCCTGAATTTTGCTTACTTGGTTTGCTGACTGCCACCAGCGTTATGCCTGGAAATTCAATGCTGGGCCATGTTTGGGCTCCGGCATTGAATTTCCAGGTTTCCGGAACTGATTAAGTGTGATATTTAGCATTCAACCAGCTATGGGGCCCACATAAAGATAGGACTGACTTTAATGCAGTCTTACTCATGTGGTGACCTTGTCCGGTTAAGTGCTGAATATTGACACATAACTGGCCAAGTGCCAACTCCATCCCTGGAACGTCCCCAAATTAGCTGGTTTTGCTTTAGGCGTTAACCAGTCATTTTCGGCAGCACTAATCAGTTAAATGCCACTAAAATTGACCAATTATCCCCAAACAAGTGATTTAACTGGTCAGGAGCTATATCTGAATGGTTAAATTGCTTGGAGTCCTGTTACAGGAGGAATTTACTTAGTGCTGAGTTTTGGGAGGTATCCTTTCCTCTCTTCCTTGCTTGTAGAATGTTGGGGCTCAACAGGAGCACCTGGGGTCAGAGGTGTGGATTCCACAGCCTGTGAAAGCCTAGGTCCTTGGGAGAGGAGCTCCATTCCTTTCCTCTCTACCCTGTTTGTAGAGTGTTGGGGCTCAACAGGAGCACCTGGGGTCAGAGGTGTGGGTTCCAGGGCCTGTGAAGGCCTAGGTCCTTGGGAGAGGAGCTCCATTCCTTTCCTCTCTACCCTGTTTGTAGAGTGTTGGGGCTCAACAAAGGCACCCATGGTCAGAGGTGTGGGTTCCAGGCCCTGTGAAGGCCTAGGTCCTTGGGAGAGGAGCTCCATTCCTTTCCTCTCTACCCTGTTTACCTGGAGTCAGAGGTATGGGTTCCAGGGCCTGTGAAGGACTAGGTACTTGGGAGAGGAGCTCCATTCCTTTCCTCTCTACCCTGTTTATAGAGTGTTGGGGCTCAACAGGAGCACCTGGGGTCAGAAGTGTGGGTTCCAGGGCCTGTGAAGGCCTAGGTTCTTGGGAGACGAGCTCCATTCCTTTCCTCGCTACCCTTTTTGTAGAGTGTTGGAACTCAACAGGAGCACCTGGGGTCTGAGGTGTGGGTTCCAAGGTCCATGAAGGCCAGGTCTTTAGGAGAGGAGCTCTACTTAAGAGACATGTATTTCAAGAGGAGGTTGATGTTGGAGTTGTCTTACAAGTCCTAAAGCAGTGGTTCAAGGAGTTTAAGAAAGGGCAGATTGGATATGGAGATGGCTGGTTAACCATATGCTGTCTATCAGGGCCGGTCTTAGCAAGTGCGGGGCCCTGTGCAGACCAATTTTGTGGGGCCCCATCCTAGCCCCGCCCCCACCCTAGCTGCACCCCATTGATAAGATTATTCCATTTTTAGACATTATTTTTTATTTATGAAATTTCAAATAAAGACAAATGAAGCTAAACTTGTACAAAAAAACTGATTGAAATAATAAGCACAATGCTATCATCATGAAAACTCCCCTCCCCAGAAATTATTCAGTTCAAGTCCACTACAATTAGTAGTTCCAATTCTCATAACAAAGGAGAAAATAAGGAAAAATATTAAGAAAAGATCCAGCACAGTGCACAGTGTACAAGGTATGCCAGGAATGCTTTATCTGCCTATGGCTGGAGAGAGGTTCAGTGACTCGAAGCGGTCCCGGTCCGGGTCGAAGCGGAGGCACGAGGCAGAGTTGAGGCACGCTGAGCGGGGCCCCCTTAGGCGCGGGGCCCTATGCGACTGCCTTGGTCGCCTCTGCCTAAGACCGGCCCTGCTGTCTATAGACTAGGACAAAGGCCTCCAAATATATGGGAGACTCGACATTGCCTGCCAGCAGCTATTGATCAGTGGATGCCAAAGTGGAGAAGAAAACAGCACTGAGGTATTCCAAGATTTTCCAGAATCTGATTCCTTTTTCTGAAATTATCATCTTGGCTATGTTTAGAGATCTTATATTGACTTGTTTATGTCTAATGCTGTTGGATCTATGATAAAAGAGTTCATTAGTAAAATCCATTTTTATTTTTTAACAGCCAAGACTAAATAGACATTTGAGGCCTGAAATTTAAAACTACTTTTGTGGTCTACAGCAAGTGCCACACACACAGGTGGTTGTTAGAGCATTTTTGCCACAGGGAACATATAAATGCTAATCATTCAAGTCACTGAATACCAGAGTTTTTGGAGGTAGCGATACACTTTTAAAGGACCAATCAAATAATGTTGTAATATACTATATATTTCAAAATGAACAATCCTAATTGCAGATATTTCACGTATATTACACAATAGACTGACTGCAATTATATATATTGATACGTGTTGAGAGATTCACTTAATTATGGAGGAAAAAAGTCTCAAAATGCCAGCTAGCCCATATACATGAATAAATCATAAGGCATATCTCAGGCTAAAATCATCATCGACCTAAAAAAAACCTCCTTCAAATTTTATTTAGGTAACTTTTCACAAAGAAAAAGAAAAAACTTCCTTTGACTTAGCTTTAAATGCTGGACGGTCTCACGTCTTTACTCTTGTCTCCCGACGGGGACCCGTTTCGCTCCACCTCTTTCTTAAGGGAGGGATATAGACGTGCCTAAAAAACAAAGTAAGTCAAAGCCCCAAATCTAACCTTACTACTTTAATGTCATAATAGACTCTCCAACACTCTTACCAGTGTGTCTCTCTCTGTACTGCAGGACCAACAGTTCCTACAAAATGGCTTCTCAGTTAAATACCATGGAAACTAGGGTGTGTTCTAGTCAGCTGGTTGAGGCTAGTTATGGTGTCTCTGAAAGGACAAACTTGTGTGCTTAATCCAAACCATTGGCAAAACAAAATCTCAAAAAGATGTATCTCAGAAAAAGAGTCTCAAGAGAATCTTAAAGGAATGCAGTCCACTCAATAATGGAATTCAGCCCCTTAGGTGCCATAGATTGTAGGGCGTGTATCCATCGTTGTTCACATTAAGTCAGTTTCCTGTCATGATCACCCCCCTCCCCCACTGAGAGGGAGGCGCCACCTGCTATATAATGCAGCATCTAAAATCTTTAAAGACATGACGAGTTTCCTTACAGTGTTGAACTAAAGGAGCTCCTAACTTGTGGGTGGATATACATGACTTATTTTCTATTAGCCGGACATATAAAGTACTGCTCGTTTTGCCTATGTATATTTTATTGCATGGGCATCGCAAGACATATACTACGTATGTTGATTAGCAATTTGTATTTAACTGTAGATGATATTGTTTCAAGTCCATAGGATTAGTGAAAATTTCACATTCATCCATAATGTCACACATACTGCATGCTCCATATGTCATATGTTTCTTTCTTTCTGTTGTCTGATCTCGCTTAGCTGGCAGGTCTGATGGGCTCAAAATTTCCTTCAGATACCGATTCCTAGAGAAAGCTATACGAAGTCTATGTTCATTGAACAAACTATGGGTTTTCATAATGTCCCAGTTAGCTTTCAAAATCTTTATATCTTTTTGAGATTTTCTTTTTGAGATTTTGTTTTGCCAATGGTTTGGATTAAGCACACAAGTTTGTCCTTTCAGAGACACCATAACAAGCCTCAACCAGCTGACTAGAACACAGCCTAGCTTCCATGGTATTTAAATGAGAAGCCATTTTGTAGGAACTGTTGGTCCTGCAGTACAGAGAGAGACACACTGTGTTGGAGAGTCTATTATGACGTTAAAGTAGTAAGGTTAGATTTTGGACTTTGACTTACTTTGTTTTTTAGGCACGTCTATATCCCTCCCTTGAGAAAGCGGTGGAGCGAAACGGGTCCCCGTCGGGAGACAAGAGTAAAGACGTGAGACCATCCAGCATTTAAAGCTAAGTCAAAGGAAGTTTTTTGTTTTTCTCTTTGTGAAAAGTTACCTAAATAAAATTTGAAGGAGGTTTTTTTAGGTCGATGATGATTTTAGCCTGAGATATGCCTTATGATTTATTCATGTATATAGGCAAGCTGGCATTTGAGACCTTTTTCCTCCATAATTAAGTGAATCTCTCAACACGTGTCAATATATATAATTGCAGTCAGTCTATTGTTTAGTATACTATATGCCATTATACTTTCTCACGGTTCCTTGGGCTGTTCATACTATGTTTTTTTGCTATGCTACTCCTCCTTTGGTGTCTTTCACTGATCATATCATTGTGTGTGCTACTTTGCTCCCTCTCAGTGACTTGGTGTCTTCATCCCACTGTTAGTGCTATTTTGCTTCCTTCATGTTGCCAAGGGTGTTTTTGCCACTTAGGACTGCTTTGCTCTCACAGTGTTTAGGGTGCTGATGCTTCAGCTGATGCTCATTTACTTCTTTCTCATTGTCCTGGGGATCTTCCTGCCACTGGTGATGTGGCTTTGCCTCTCTTGCTTTGGCACTTCATACTACAGTTCAGCCACTTTGCCCCTCTTATTGCACCATGGGATATTTTTGACACTCTGGCCACTTTAACCCTCTCACTGTGCTGTAGGGTATTAATTTCCCACTCTGTTGCCTTTGCAGCTGATTTGTTTCATAAAATTTGTATGGGAAAACACCAGTGTTAGAGTGAAAAATAGGAGAGATTGCTTCAGCCATTGACTTTAATGGAAAACAGAATGAAATGACAGACAAGAGCAAACGAACTGGAATAATGGAACAAAATAAATACTTTTTTTTTCTCTGCACATCCTTATGTTACAGAACCAGAGATGAGTAGTGCTGATTGATGCCATCCTGGAAGAGTCTCAGTATGGATAGCTGTGCGATACTCAGAGCCTTGCTTTGAAAATATCACTATAGCAACAAGCAAGCAAAACCATTTTGAGATCTTTTGTTACTATGGGGACTGGTTGAAATGGTTTTGTATTATGTTCTGATTTCAGGCTTGTTTTTAAAAAAATATTTACTCACTATGCCGTTACTTTTATGGCATGCTCTATCAAATTTTCCAGAAAAATTTTGCCATTAAGTGGTAGGTATGGGGTCACAGCTTCACCAGTGAAATAAATGAAGGTGGACAGATTGAACACTGATTACCTAACTGTAAAGGGCATTAAAGCTATGTAGCCACTGTGCTATACCATTCTAGAAAGTTAACCAGCTGAGCTATTCAGATAGCAGACTGAATATTGCTATTATTCGGATAAGTTCCAGGACCGCCCTGGTTCTGCCTATTTTCTGTTTTGGAACTTTCTGCGTAAAGAGCTATTCTATAACTTGACTGATCAATCTAGGTACCCAATGCCATGAGTTTAACATCAATTCTACAACAACATCTTGGCGCCAAGATTCTGTTATTGAATACTAGCATACAGTTGGCATTGGCGCATTCATGTGTAGGCAATGCAATATCAATGATATGAGTAAGTTGGGATGCATAGATCAGGGGCGTATCTGCGTGGGGCCACAGGGGCCTGGGCCCCCGCAGATTTTGCCCTGGACCCCCCTACCGCCATTAACCCTCCCCCGCCTACCGCCAACCCTTTCCCCGCCTACCGCCGTCACCTACCCCGAGGTCCGCTCCTGCCGTTTTTTTAAAGTATTACTTCAGCTGGCGGGGGACCCCAACCCCCGCCAGCCCAGCCGAGGTCTTCTTTAACTTCATCTTCATCCTCGTGCTGTTAAAGCTGCATGATGCATCCTTCCAGTTGGACGGAGTTTGATGTCGCAGCACGTTGACGTCCGTACAACGTGCTGCGACGTCAAACTCCGTCCAACTGGAAGGATGCATCATGCAGCTTTAACAGCACAAGGATGAAGAAGTTAAAGAAGACCTCGGCTGGGCTGGCGGGGGTTGGGGTCCCCCGCCAGCTGAAGTAATAGTTTAAAAAACCGGCAGGAACGGACCTCGGGGTAGGTGACGGCGGTAGGCGGGGAAAGGGTTGGCGGTGGGGGGGAGGGTTGATGACGACGACGATGACAGCGGCGGGGGGGGGGGTTATAATGTGCCCCCTCACTCTAGCCCCTGCCCTCTGTACCGCTGAATCTCAGATACGCCCCTGGCATAGATATGCCAAGTGATGCATGTAGTTTATAAACTACTGAAAAAAATCAATCCCAAATACTGGAAGTTTGGTAATGTAAGCAGAGGATGCCACAAATAATCACAAACGTGACAAGAATGAAAGGTAAATATATAAATAAATTTTGTGAGAGTTCAAAGGAGAGCTCAGTATAGGCTGCACCTGCAGCTGAGCACAACTTCAATGAGTCAGGCCGCCAGAAATCAGCTCACTTGAAAGCTCTATATATCATAAGTTGCTCTTCTATAAGAACTCGCGAATAAAGCTGTGATTATAAAAGTGCAAAAACCCAAAATTGGTGACATTTAAACTGAACACTTGAAAAATGGAGTTCTCTGACAACTTTTTACATCACCAAAGTCCACAAGATGGAAGAAAAGGGTGAACCTCTTTATAAGCTTGTATATTGAGTGAGGTTAATATATTGAACCTCATTAATTCTAAACAACACTGGAAGTGAAGAAACAAACATGAGCAGAATTACCTGAACTTCGCCACTCATACACCATGAGTTTCAAACGTCCTACAGAACTTTCCGTTTCAAAAGGTCTTCCTCAGGGACGCCAGTGTGTGAAGTAAAGATATCCCCCCATCTTCAGTTGATCATTTTTGTCTCTCTCTTGGGATTTTTTCTAGTTGGTATGTAGTTTATAGACATACCCATGGCCCACCTTGCAGCTAGGCGCTATAGCACCTTCGAGCTAACTTATAGAATAGATCCTAGAGTACATTGGTGCCTTTGATACACTTAAGTGATGCCTATCTTTAGGTGTCACTTTATAGAATTGTCCCCCTAGTGCCCAGGCAGTCTGTAAAGTTATGCAGAGGAACTGTGTGGATGGTGCTGCTGATTATCCCAGTCAGCAGGTGTTCTTTGCTTTTGAATAATGACCCATTCATGTACAGTGTGCTACAGACAGTCCTATAGGAAAGAAATAACTATTGAAGGAAACTTGTGCTCTGAGTCCCTCCAGTAAGACTGACGGGGAAAACCTGCTGCTAGCCATAACTGTAAGCCATCAGCTACTGTTCTAATCATTCCACTTCTCTGAGCAGAAGCACCTGGGCGATCAGCCGACACTTTGTGATGCTACTGGTACATAGCAGATGTGGCCTGAACAATTTGAAGATGTTCTTCAAGCAGTACATTTTTGAGCTGGATGGAATTTACAGATTTTCCTCAGATCTTTCCTGTTGTTATCTGTAATTTTGAAGGAAAGTCTAAAGATATTCAAAAAAATCTCAAAGGACAGAGTTAGAACAGAAGAATACCCACTCATACCCCTCAGTAGTAAGAGCGATTGATGATACCATCAGTTATGTTAGAATTATGAATAAATACAAAGAAACATAAAGGAAAAAAAGACATTCAAAACCTTTGATTTAGATTTGTGAAAAATTTGCAGTGGATGAGTCTGTTCAATAAAATCCTCTGCAAATTCTGCAAAAAGAAGAAGCAGATCTGAAAAGAAAAAAAAAATCATTGCAAACTTCTATTCCATGCTAGTCAGGCAATTCAATAATCTAGATGTCCCCATTTACATGTGTGGGTATAAATGCTAGGGCATCCATGCACTACTTTGCAAATACCTGCTTAATTTACATAATCCCCCAGATTCTATATGTGGCACCAAAATGTGTGTGCGCTGCTGAGATGTGCCTACAAATTACTTGGTTAATGAGATCTTAACCATCAATAATTGGGTGCCAATAACCATTTATTGATGTTAATTGGCACTCATTAAAATTTGGGTGTGCATCAGGCTATACGTTGTTCTATAAGGCAGGGTGCCTAACTTCCATAGTGCATATCCCAAAAGGGAGCATGGCCATGAGAGGGGCATGGGTATATCAGGGGCATTCCAAAATACAGAACACTGGATAAGCGCTCCTGACTTGGGTGCCAGCATTTACACCAGGTTTCGGCAGGCGTAAGTCTGGTGCCTAATGTTAGCTGTGGGAATCGGCGCTACATGCTATTCTATAAAGAGCCCATGCCCTTCATAGAATAGCGCTTAACACTGATTTTTTGGTCACCTATTTGTGAGTGCTATTTATAGGATTCCCTCTAATATGTATTTGCCAGGAGTTGTGTACAGAGGGGCGGAGTATGGTCAGGACAGGATTCTCTAAGTTACGCATGTCTCTACCATATTTAGGCAGCCACACTTACTTACACTAGCTCTATGGCTGGTGTAGAGACCTAAATGTTAGGTGCTTCAATACCAGATTACATTAGAATTCTGTAACGGAACCTAAGGACCCATGTTCCATTATAGAATGGGCTCCCACCATGTGCCCTTGGAACACCTAAATGGAGATGCCCAATTATAGAATTGCCCTCATTTTTTTCTTAGAAGCAGTTGAGAAGTTGGCACAGGTTATGGAAGACTGGAATGCTTGCTAGAATGACCAAAGCTTTCTAGAGCTGATTCACACTAGTGATCTGCAATAAAATAGCCCAATAATAATCCAATCACTGTTTGTATTTGTTAGGAGTGGAGGAGTGGCCTAGTGGTTAGGGTGATGGACTTTGGTCCTGAGGAACTGAGTTTGATTCCCACTTCAGGCACAGGCAGCTCCTTGTGACTCTGGGCAAGTCACTTAACCCTCCATTGCCCCAGGTACAAATAACTACCTGTATACAATATGTAAGCCGCATTGAGCCTGCCATGAGTGGGAAAGTGTGGGGTACAAATAAAAAAAAAAACTTCCTTGTCTGCATGCCTAGGCAACTGCCTGGTGTAAGCCCAAGAAGCTGGATGGAAGGGGCACACATCAAATTTGTTGGTTTGGGACCAGGGGAGGGGCCCGGGTTTATCCGGGGAGGCTGCAGCAAGCTTGCCAGATTTACTCCATAATTTACCCCACATACAGTCTTTCTGTCTGAACCAAACTTTACTGTCCTTTAAATGATTTAGGCACAGCACACTTTATCTTCACTGATCAAGTAGTAACTATTTACAGTTCTTTCCTCTTCTATCCAGACATAAGATGAAAATACAATTAATGGTTACTTTAATTCTCTTAGATGGTTAAAACCTACTCGCCAGGTTGGTGAGGGTCTTTCAAGCACACAGTTTAGGATATCTGCTGTTCATATTGACAGATGTTAAACATATATCAGTGCTCAGTTATTATTCACTTATAGTTTCCCCAACCTCCAGTTGTTGGCAGATGGCTCCAGTAGACAAGATGGTAATAAATGGTAGATTGTTATACCCTTCAGCCCTGTATAGATGGAAAAGGGCACCCTGGTTGCTGTAGCAAAAACCAGGGGCGTAGCCAGACACCCAATTTTGGGTGGGCCTGGGCCCAAGAAGAGTGGGCAGAAGAACTCCGCCTTGTCCACAAATGATTGGTCTCTCCCTCTCTCGCCGCATGCCGTATGTTCTCTCAACATCCCCCCTCCACTGCATACCTTTTAAATAGATTTTCACCGGCAGCAAGCAGCAACTAATACACACTGCTCATGTTGACCCCACAGCCTTCTCTCTGATGCAATTTCCTGTTTCCACATAGGCAAGAATCCATCAGAGGGAAGGCTGTATGGCTGGTGCAAGCAGTATGTATCAGTCGCTGCTCACTGCAGGAGAAGATCTGCTATTTACAAGGTATGCAGGAGGTACAGTTTTGGGAATTTTCGGCTGTTGGGGTTGGGGATCCCTGCCAGCCACATCATAGGTGTTGCTGCTACTGGGTGGGCCTGAGCCCAAAGTGGGTTGGCCTGGGCCCTCCCTTGGCTATTCCACTGGCGGAAACACAAACTGACCTCCTGCTCCTTTGTTTCAGGATTTAGTAGGAGTGGACAGGTTCCCCAATGCTGTTCACTAAGACAAGTCAGCAACTGTTTGTTCTGTTTCTTGTCCTTGATCCTCTTTGAATCGTTGTTGCTGTAGCAAGTGCCTTTAATGGCCAACCTGTGAAGGTATGAACCAGCTGAATCTTTGAATTAGGCTGCTGTTTCAGGCATATGTAAAGGGGCCTCTCTGTAGTTACAAGGTCAGAGGCGGGAGATGGACCTAAGACAAACCGGGATAACAGGGAGTAGGCTTAGATACTCAGAGGGAGTGTTCCACTACCACTAGAACCTTCTCTCTAAATATGGCAAGGAAGGCCCTCCCAGGCTTCTACCAACTTCCAGCACCTTCTAAACTGTCAGTTCCAGATATTTCCTATACTGGAACCTTCCTTAGATTAGTTGGAGCTATTTCTAGCAGGTACAGGATGTACAGAGTTCAACAAAAGGCCACAGTTTTAGAATGGGCCTCAGGAACAGTGCAGGCACATCTCTCCTATTGGCTGGCTGATCTCTCCTTATTACCACAACCAGCAGTGAGAATCCAGGCAGATTTACTCTGTTGAATATCTCATAATCTTACATATTGATAAAACATGATGCAGCCAGAAATATTGGGCTAGATTCTATATATCATGTCTACAAAAACTGGTACCAAAAAAACCCCCCACCTAGGAGTATTGTATAAAGTATGCCTAAATTTAGGTGTACTTTATATAGAATGCGCCTATATTTCAGCACAGTTTACAGAATATGCTTAGCGCCTATCAATGCGACTGTTTAGTCATGGGCCGTTACCCCAAGTAAAGCTTGGTGTAAATGGCAATGCTTAAATTAGGCGTGGACTGGGTGTATTCTATAACAATGTGAATAGTTTTTAGAAACACCCATGACCAGCCCATTCCACACCTATGGCCACACCTCCTTTTCAGCTATGCACCTTAGAATTTACATGCATTACTTTAAAGAAACACTTAGACAGTTGTGCGTGTAAATTCTAATTAAAACCCTTTAGTGTCCAATGTTCCCATCAATCTGTTCCCATATGGCTTATTATGGGAACATTGGACACTAAAGGGTTTTTAATGACAATTAGTGTCAATAATTGCTTGTTAAGTGACAATTATTGGTGCTGATTGGCTTGTAGCTAATTAAGTTGTACACGCAAATCCAAAATATGACCCGAATGTGTACGTGCAACATAAGTCACGCTATATAGAATCCAGGGGATTACAACTACCCATGCTTACATATTTTGTCCCCCAAAAAGGAGGACACATGCCCTGCCCACACCACACACCCGCCCCGCCCCTGTCATACCCTCGCTCCGCCCCTTTCACATTTTCCCCTCCCCCCTGTCACATTACCCTGTCGCCCCCCCCTCCCTGTCACCCACCTCCCCTTACCTTACTACTGCCCTGGTGGTCTAGTGACCTCTTTGGGCAGGAAGAGCCCCCTCTTTCCTGCCCGGAGCGCTGCCCTGCATGCATCCTTCCTGTTGATGATCCTCGGCGCCGAGTCAAAATGGCCACCGAGAGTTGAAGTCTTGCAAGGTCATTTCAACTCTCGGCGGCCATTTGAATCGGCTCTGAGGATCAGGAATAGGAAGGATGCATGCAGGGCAGCACTCCGGGCAGGAAAGAGGGGGCTCTTTCCTGTCCCGAAGGCGGAAGAGGTCACTAGACCACCAGGGCACTAGTAAGTAAGGGGAGGGGAGGCTAGCAATCTGCCCATTTGTCTGGATTTCTGGACAAATGGGCAGGCGGGCGGGCCGCCCACCAGCCTGCCCGTTTGTCCAGAAATCCGGACAAACGGGCAGATCAGCAAAACCCGTCCGGTTGCCCAGACATGCCGTCAAAAAGAGGACATGTCCGGGTAAATCCGGACATATGGTAACCCTAGCCATGCTTGCATTTTACGAACAATTTGAGTGGTCTATTTAGGTTTTACAACTGCCTGTTGAGGCTATTAGGAGTGGAGGAGTAGCCTAGTGGTTAGTGCAGTGGCCTGGGGATCTGTGTTTGATTCTCACTGCAGCTCCTTGTGACTCTAAGCAAGTCATTTAACCCTCCATTGCCCCAGGTACAAAATAAGTACCTGTGTATAATATGTAAACCGCTTTGATTGTAACCACAGAAAGGAAATATATGAAGTCCCATCCCCTTATTATGGGCCCCTTTTACCATGCTGCGACAAAAGGAGGCCTGCGCTGGCATCAGCGTTTGTTTTTGTTGCGCGCCAAGGCCCCCTTTTACCACAGCAGGTAAAAGAAAGGTCTTTCTTTTTTTTTAAGTAATGGCCATGCAGCAAGTGAAGCACTTACTGCATGGCCATTTCAGGGGGGAGCCCTTACTGCCACCCACTGAGGTGGCGGTAAGAGCTCCTGTGCTAACCCAGCAGCAACCGGGCAGCACGCTGCGCTGCCCAATTACCGCCAGATACACACCGGCACTACGAAAAGAAATATATTTTGGTAGCGCCGGATATGAAGGCACGCTGGAGTGGGAATTACCGCCGGGTTGCTGCGGTAGCCTGCGGTACTTCCTTTATAGCGAATAGTAAGCCTGCATTGGGCTTACCACCGCTTTGTAAAAGGGGCCCTATATGTACTATCTCATGTCAGAGAACAATGCAGGTACTGAACCACAGAATCATGACTTGTAGAGAGAAACATAAGGACTCGGTGCAGAAACAGGAAAAATAACCTATTGGCATAATTGTAGTTATTAGACAGGTGAATTACTGCATCCAGTGAGCGCATACATTGTTTGATCTAATATCAGGTTTACCTGACTTGAGTACAAAGGAGCACTATGCATTTGCTCATTTTATGTAATGCACCAGTTTTCTTTCTTTTTTTTTATTTTTTTAATTGCTATGGAGCATAGATTCTGGCACCTATAATGCTGTTTTAGGTTAAAAAACAGACATGTGTTCTAGGGTTCCTTATGTCTTGTGGTCGATTAGGAGTTGTAGTGGACCAAGGAGAGAATAAACAGCTTGCCCTTGTCAGGTTGCTCAGTCCTCTAGTAGCAGTCACTGAAATCATGCAGACCTATTGACAAGTAGCTGGAGACCTCTTGTTTTACTCCCAAGATCAAATCACTACATCCTGTGTAGTTTTCAAACAGGAATGTCTTTATATACATAGGAAAAACACCACTTGCAAACTCCAGTCACAGAAAGACTTCACAGTAAATGTATTAAGTCTTCTGAACTCATGCAGTGCTAACAGCCACAGTGGAAGGAAGGAAGGGATTTTGCATTTAGCTCATGTCTTTTTCCAGTTACATCTCTAGGTGAGCTACATTTAGGTACAGCAGGTATTTTCCAGATCCCAGAGGGTTTATAATCTAAAGGGTTAATACTCAGAACAATTTAACCAGGCAGGAGAAGCTCCTGCTTGGTTAACTAGAGGTGAACAGGCTATTCCTGGATTTTCAGCAATATTTAACTGCACACTGCTGCTGCTGAAAATTTACTCTCTGGTTATTGCCAGGGCAGTCTGGGGGCAGAGTCAAGGAGCAGCCAAGAGTTATGTGGGCACCAACAGATTTGGGATTGCCCACTCTCAATAGCTTCACTCTGTGTTCTCTCTGACTGAGGTTCAGGATGCAGTCTCCTATGACCAGGTTTTCTTTCTTAGAGCCATCAGTGCCTCAAAGGGGCAGCTGTGAATCAGACTGACCTCCCCTGACAAATTAACTTAATATGTGAACAGTTCTCTCTCCTTTCTTGGTGTACCAGGGGGAAGCAGTAAATCTGTGCTTGATTCCTTTCTTTCCTACCCCTTAGTCCCTAGGGCAGGGAATCAAGTCTCTGGTGGGCCTCTGGATGGGTTTCCCATTTAATGCTCCTCTATATGCTCTTTGTTGGATACCCTCTGAGGAAGGAAGACCTTGCACCTAGGTTGTTAGGTTTCCCTCCAACAGTTCAAGCTCAAATCCCATTGGGCTATTTTAACCTGGGATGGTGCCGGTGGCCAAGCGTGGAGGGGATCACAGTAGTGAGAGCAAATGCAACATGCACTTGCCACTATAGAAGAGCAGTTAGTTCAAACGTTCAAAAATCTCTGTGCATTAACACAGTGTTTCCCAAGTCTGGACATGGAATATCCTTTGCCAGTCAGGTTTTCAGGATATCCTCAGTGAATATACGTGAAAGAGATTTGCATATAATGGAGACAGTGTATGCAAATCAATTTCATGCATATTCATTGTGGATATCCTGAAAACCTGACTGGCAAGGGGTACTCCAGGACTGGACTTGGGAAACACTGCATTAACAGACCAGACTTTTAAGTTTAGCATCCAAAAGTGCACAGAAGGAAACACTTAGCTGGTGCTTAAATGAAATCTCTCTTCAGGAAATAGGTCAGCATCACTCTTCCCATCACATCATGCAAAAGAAGCTGTACAGCTTTGCAATCCATCAGATTGAACTTTAACGTTTCACTTCCCAGATGGAACAATTAGTAGATGGTGGTTTTTTTGAGACCGTTGTCTTTTTCTCTAATATTATTTTGACTTTAGTTTGAGTGAGGTTCTTTAGCCTGGAGTTTTTTTCTCCATCTGTTTATTTCAGTGGCATAGCCACAGGTGGGCCTGGGTGGGCCAGGGCCCCCCCACTTAGGGCTCAGGCCCACCCAACAGTGGCACACATTTAGTGGTAGCTGGTGGAGATCCCAAGCTTTACCAGCTGAAGACTTCCCCATGATGGTAACAAAAATGCTAGTCTCCATGCTACCAGTACCTGCACATGCTCAGTTTTCAGCGCATGCCTGCTGCAGACTGCCAAGGTGGAAAGAAGCGTTTTCTCACCAGCTGAGATATTTTTTTTGGTTGGGGGGGGGGGGAAGAACACTTGGTGCCCACCCAGTTCTTGCCTAGGCCCACCCAAAATCTATTTTCTGGCTACGCCCCCGGTTATTTTTTGATTTGTAACGCAGACCATATAGCCTAAATGAAGTATTTAAACTGATGATATGAACAGTGTCTCTTGCAAGGATTATTATTATTATTAAAAATTGGTATCCTGGGGGTTTGAGGTTTTTTCTTACTCTTTGTGGCTATTTCTGCTCATGTTTTGGATTACACCTTGGATAGTGATCACATAGCAAACTGTTCTGTGGATATTTGGTCCTGGTATAAAACCCCAGCCTTTCTGTAATTTTTTGGTCCAATAGTCAACCAGCGGTGATTGGCGTGTCTTTAAATGCTCACTGCTGCTGGCTACACTAGGCCTGACGTTTCAGTGCCAGCCCCTCTCTGGGCTGGGTGATTGGCAGCACCCGAAAGGTGTCTGGATATGGCCAATATTCCCCTGAACATAGGAAACCTTTTACTAAACTGTGGTAAGAGCTAATGTGTGCTTATCACAGCTTAAAATCGCTTACAGTGGGACACGCTCAGGCATCCTGTGGTAGTTTCCTAATCTGCTGACGCAAAGTGCACGCTAAAAAATATTTTTACATTTTTCTTGGAAGGATCATGGCCGGGGGCAGAGAGTGGGTGTTCCTGCACTAGTCAGTCAGCACAGCTACATTACCATGGACTAAAGGGCCCTTTTACTAAGCTGCAGTAGAAGGGGGACTGCGCTGGCATCAGTGCGCTGAGGCTCCCTTTTACCACAGCGGGTAAAAGACTGTCTATTTTTCATGAAAAGAAATGGCCTTGTGGTAACTGAACCACTTATCGCAATGCCATTACAGGGGGGAGCACTTACCGCCACCCACTGAGGTGGCAGTAAAGGCTCCTGTGCTAACTTGGCGGTAACCGAGCAGCGTGCGGCACTGCCTGATTACCACCGGGTAAGCACCAGCACTACAAAAATAGAAAATATTTTTGTAGCACTGGAAATGGAGCACGCTGGGGGTGGGAACTACCACTGGGCTCCTGCGGTAGCCCGGTGGTAGTTCCCGTTTGGCATGCAGTAAGCCCGCTGCGGGCTTACCGCCGCTTAGTAAAAGGGCCCCCATCTGATCAGCACAGGATTACTGTGTGAATCCCTACCACCTACAAAATAGATGGCGGTAAGTGCTCATATGTAGGGTTACCATATGTCCAGTTTTATGGCCGGGCAACCGGGCAGGTTTTGCCAGTCTGCCCGTTTGTCCATATTTCCAGATAAACGGGCAGGCTGGCGGGTGGGCGGGCCTAATGGTGTCCTATTCCCTCCCCTTATCTTACTTTATTGCCCTGGTGGTCTAGTGATCTCTTCGGGGCAAGAAAGAGCCCCCTCTTTCCTGCCCGGAGCACTGCCCTGCATTCTCTCTCTTCCCCTTGCAATGCTGACGATCCTGGCGCCGATTCAAAATGGCCGCCAAGAGATGAAGCGGCCTCACACAAGGCCGCTTCAACTCTCGGTGGCCATTTTGAATCAGCACCAGGACCGTCAGCAGTAGAGTAAGGTTAGGGGAGGGGACTAGGGGATAGGACACCCTTAGGGGGGTGGGGGGCGGGGTGAAAGGGGTTGGGAGGTACATGACAGGGGGCGGGGGCGGGGGAAGTGTCCTCTTTTGAGGGAGACCAAATATGGTAACCCTACTCATATGGTAATTTTTTAAATGGCTGTGCACTAATGGCAACATTAGCACGTGACCGTTAATTGAAAACATGGAAAATCGCCCCTTGTACTACTGTGGTAAAAATGGCATTAGCGCATGGGAAAACCTATTCAAGGGTACGCTAAGTTCACTACCACAGTTTAGTAAAAGGACCCCATAGTTAAGACTGTCTTTAGTGCAGTTCAACATGTCCAGTTAGCTATTCAGGCACCGGAACTGTTTTGCCTGGATAACTTTTGGGTCTGCCCCGGCACTTACAAGACAGTGCTGTGGTGGTGAGGGCAGATATTCACGAGCACTATTCAGTTAAGTGCCACTGAATTACTGAATATTTTCTCTAGGTCCGTCCAACGTGGTTTAATAAGACTGGAGTCTCCCCTGACTGACTAAGTTGTTTAAAATATTAATCAACCCTCTTAAAACTTTCAGTAAATTCTTGGTTCAGAACAATATCTGGCCTGGACCAATTTTTTGGGAAGGGGAGAGTTAAAGAGAGTGGATTTTGGTGCTTACGGCCTTCCACATTTTACTGATCTCAATCTGGAACCCTAAATTCCCAGAGCGATGGACTTGTAAAAGCTTAAAAGGATGACTGACTTTACACCAATCTGCACCTGGACTAGCTTGCTACACACACTGTAAATTAGACTGATTCTTTATATCTTGTTTAACTTTACAAAGAGCTTGCCTTGAGTTTAGCCACCCATCTATTTATTGCAAATGACTCTGTAACACCCATTTTGTCCCCATCTATATATTTAAACTTGCCCCCTTGGCTATATAGTAAGCTGTGTTGTGGAAAAACATTAACATCATATATCTATGTTATTTAAATGTTCTAATGTGTGCATATTAGTTGTTTCATTAGTATTTTGCTGACATTGTATTAGATCTCTGTTATTTAAATTTCAGTGCTGTTAAATGGGTATACTTTTGATACTGTTTAATAGTAGTCCTGTTATTACATTTTAATTTGCTCTTCTCACGTGTACCTCCTTTTTGGTATTCCTGTTTATATTTGTCCATTTTTACTATTGTTATGCTGTTAACAAAATTGTAGGTTCAGTGTTAAACTGTACCTGCTGTACACCGCCTTGGGTGAATCTCTTCATAAAGGCAGTTAATAAATCCCAATAAAAACTAAAAGCCAGCGTTACCTCCCTGAAGCTATGCCCCCAGCTTGCCACACTAGATACTGGAATTACTTTAAAAACAAATAGAAGGAAATATTTTTTCACTCAATGGATAGTTAAGCTCTGGAACTCTTTGCTGGAGGATGTGATAACAGCGGTTAGCATATCTGGGTTTAAAAAAGGTTTGGACAAGTTCCTGGAGGAAATGTCCATAGTCTGATATTGAGACAGACATGGGGAAGCCACTGTTTGTCCTGGGATTGGTAGCATGGAATGTTGTTTCTATTTAGGTGTCTGTCAGGTACTTGTGACCTGGCTTAGCTACTGTTGGAAACAGGATACTGGTCTAGATGGACCATTGGTCTGACCCAGTATGGCTTCTCTTATGTTCTTATGTTCAGATTCAGTAAATTTATTTATTTATTTATTTATTTATTTATTTATTTATTTATTTATTGGGATTTATTAACCGCCTTTATGAAGAGATTCACCCAAGGCAGTGTACAGCAGGTACAGTTTAACATAAAACTTAAAATTTTAACAGCATAATAATAGTAAAATAACCAAGAATAAACATAAATACAATAAATGAAGTAAACTTTAAAACAGTAAAAAAAAAAACCTAATAATAGAACTACTGTGAAACAGTATCAAAAATATACACGGCACCCAAAGTTAGATGCTGTTATGATCCATGCTAAGATAGCATTTTGCAAAGGTCACTCTGGGCAGAGCACCCTTTACAGAATACTAGCTCAGTGCGCATTTCACGCCTAACTTGGAGCACAAGCACTTATGCCTACCAGAAGCTAGTGTATTGGCATTATTCTGTAACATTGCACCTAAATCCTGGGAATGCCCTGACCCACCCTGGCCCCTCCCCTGGCTACACCCCATTTGGAGATGCACACCATAAAATTTAGGCACTTATGTTATAGAATAGGACATAGGGCAGATCCACATGTAACTCCTGACTGCTAATTGACACTAATTATTGATTGTTAACACCTCATTAACTAATTAGTTTACATGCAGATCTGCAATCCTTGTCCAAATTTGCACACCCAACTTTGGGCAACCTATACAGGATCCAGCAGACCATGCAGGTCTTTAGATTGGCAGGAGTTACACTTAAAATATAAGCTACTTGAGGATGTATTGTGCAGAAAACTGACTAAGTCAGCATGTTATTTTAAAAAGTATTGCATATTACCTTCATTTCTGAAAAGAGCTGAAAATCTACTTTTTCAAGAAGTCTTATGGTTAATTGAATCTGTCACTGATATATAAATACTGATATGTAATTTCTATAACCCAATTGTAATTTTTCTAATTGTTAATTGTAAGCCACATTGAACCAAAACCTGTTTTTTGATAATTGTGGGATATTATTTATTATTATTTATTTCATTTGTACCCCGCGCTTTCCCACTCATGGCAGGCTCAATATAAGAATGAATGAATAAATAAATAAAAGCATCATTGGCAAATTCCAAGTAGAAGGCGAGATCACAAGATTTCGGTCCTGAGGTGCTTATGATGGGCTCTAACCTTTTTTCAGTTGAAGCTTTCCTTTGTTGCTTGCTTATAATCAAAAGGTATCTCTTCACAGAAACTTTTTTTTTACTCCCCTGCAGTGTTATAACCACCTGCTGGGCTTATCAGGAGCCCACACTCCTTAGAAGAAGCCTTGGATTATGAAGGGAAATTCTACTCCTTCCCCCTCTCCCAATAGCCTTAGCTATTTTTCCTTCTAAAGATTGTGCAACTCCATAAAACAGAGCTGTGCAGTCAGTTATGTGAAAATGATGCTCTAAAGGTAGGAAAAAATCTCTTTGATGTTAACTAATTTAGAAAATACTATCCAGTTGAATAAATAATACCTTGAACCTTAATGATCTGAAAGGAGCTCTTAGGGACATGCATTCTTTCTTTCTTTCTTTCTTTATTTATTGGGATTTATTAACCTCCTTTATGAAGAGATTCACCCAATTCGGTGTATAGCAGGTACAGTTTTACATAAAATTTACAATTTTGTTAACAGCGTAACAATAGTAAAATAACCAAAAATAAACATAAATACAATAAATGAGGTAAACTTAAAAACAGTAAATTGAAACCTAATAATAGAACTACTGTGAAACAGTATCAAAAATATACACGTTTAACAGCACTGGAATTCAAATACCAGAGATATAATACAATCCAGCTTATTTTCAAAAGAGATTGCCGCCCATCTTCAGACACAAATCGGGAGATGGCCGGCGATCTCCTGAAATCGGCCAAATCGGCATAATCGAAAGCTGATTTTGGCCGGCTTCAACTGCTTTCCGTCGCGGGGCCAGTGAAAGTTCAAAGGGGGCGTGTCGGCATGGTAGCAAAGGCAGGACGGGGGCGTGCGTTGAGATGGCCGGCTTTGCCTGATAATGGAAAAAAGAAAGCCGGCCATCATGAGAATTTGGTCCGCTTTATTTGGACCCTTTTTTTCAGGTCCAAGTCCCCCAAAAGTGCCCGAACTGACCAAATGACCACCGGAGGGAATCGGGGATGACCTTCCCTGACTCCCCCAGTGGTCACTAACCCCCTCCCACCCTCAAAACAATAACTTTAAAAACTTTTTTTGCAAGCCTGTATGCCAGCCTCAAATGTCATACCCAGCTCCCTGACAGCAATATTCAGGTCCCTGGAGCAGTTTGTAGTGGGTGCAGTGCACTTCAGGCAGGAGGACCCAGGCCCATCCCCCCCCTACCTGTTCCACTTGTGGTGGTAAATGGGAGCCCTCCAAAACCCCCCCAAACCCACTATACCCACATGTAGGTGCCCCCCTTCAGCCCTTAGGGCTATGGTAATGCTGTAGAGTTGTGGCCAGTGGATTTGGGGGGGGGGGAGATTTGGGGGGCTCAGCACCCAAGGGAAGAGTGCTATGCACCTGGAAGCTAATTGTTTTCTTTTTTACATTTTCTAAACGTGCCCCCTAGGGTGCCCGGTTGGTGTCCTGGCATGTCAGGGTGGCCAGTGCACTAGAAATGTTGGCTCCTCACATGCCCAAATGCCTAACATTTCACCGGGTTTGAGATGGACGGCTCCAGTTTCCATTATGGCTGAAAATCGGAGTCGGCCATCTAATCTAACCCTGGCGAGCGATTTGGCCAGCGCCAAGCATATTTCGAAAATACGCTTTGCTCCACCCCTTTGCGGAGCCGGCCCCGAAGATGGCCGCCCATCGATTTGGCCAGCGCCGTTTGATTGTGCCCCTCAATGTTAGCATAATACTAATGATACACCTAATAGTGCTGATTTGCTTCGTTAATGTACCTTACAAATTTTAGTGCACATAAAAAGTAATTAAGGGGCCCTTTTACTAAAGCTTAGTGCATTCTAACAGAATTAGCATATGATAAACGCTAAGAAGCTTATTTTATACCTATGGGCTTCTTAGCCTTTACCCCCTAATTCTATAAAACTCACCCAAAATTGCATGCACCCAATTTGTGTGCACAATTTAATTGAATAATGAGCTAATTATCGCCAATAATTGGCTTTTTAAGAAGCAATTGTTGCCACTAATTAGATTTAATTGGAATTTATGCATGTGAATATAGGTATGGGATCTGCACCTAAATTTTAAGTGCTATCTGAAAAAGGGGGCATGAAAATGGGAGGGTCATAGGCAGAACGGGGCGATCCTAAAATTAATTCACATTGATATAGAATAACAGGGATACGCACTTAATGTAAGCACATACACTTACACCACATTTCAGTTAGTGCAAATGGTCACATCTAAAGTTAGGCGTGATTCCTGGGTGTAAGCACTATTCTATAAACCATGCTTAACTTTAAGTGCGGCTTATAGATTAGCGCTTTTTCAGGGCTGATTTTTTTGGCGCCATATATAGAATTCACCCCTAATTAGCATGCGTTAACCTTAGTAAACGGGCCTTTTAATTAACTTTAATCTACCAATTAACACAGGTACCTTTGGCCAATTACCCTTGTCACCCTAAGGGGCCATTTTACTAAGCTGCGTAGGCACGTACACGTACCCTACACGCATCAATTTGGAGTTACTGCCCAGCTACCACGTGGCCCGGGCAGTAATTTTGTTTTTTACACGCATCTGCTACGTGCATCGGAAAATAATTTTTATTTTCCTGTGTGCGGCGGATACCAGATGGTAATCGTCATTCTACGCATGTAGACGATTATCACACAGTTACCTCGTGAGACCTTACCACTAAGGTCCCTTTTATTTTGCTGTACATCCATTTTTGGCATAAATTTTTAAAAAGGCTTTTTTTTACAGGCGTGCTGAAAAATGGATCTGCACCCGCCCAAAACACGCGCCTACACTAGCGCAGCCTGTTTTTCAGTGCACCTTAGTAAAAGGACCCCCAGTTTACCTACTCTCTTCCTAGATCACATTGCAAGGAAAACCTGAAGATATTATCTCTGATTGAACTAACACTTTTTTATTAAAACCAATGTGTGGAATGGCAAAAAATTTTGAGAATTTAACCTAAATGAACCAAAACTTTTTGACCTGTGCACATCCCTACTAGCTGATGTCTGCCATTAGTTTGCTGCTTTTCTAGAAACCTTGGGAAATCATTGCAAGCACGGAAGTAGGACAAGTCACTCACATTTTAGTAAGCACAATAAAAGTTCCAAGAGCATGAGATTTTCTCAGCTATAATGCAGGCCTCTCTAATCTTTGCTCTGTTGGATAAGCTGTGTTCCAGGGTTGCTGGGCAGTTATATTTTCCTGCCTTTAGAAATGGTGATAGATTCATTTACAATCGTAGCCACTGCAATAGGAGTTCAGGTGCTGTCAAAATGGCAGGTGGCTGGAGCTGACTCGACAGCAATTAAACGTACAAATCTTTGATTAGGCTCCTGGGAATGGGGTCATTAGCAGCATTGAATGGACCAGCTTGCTTTCCACTGCCTCATTAGCCGCAATACTGATGTCATTTTAAAGAGCCCTGGAAAAGAAAAGCCTCCCAAATAGAATGTAAAATGTTGCTGAATGACTGAAGGGGAAAAAAAAGAACCTAGTGTAAGCATTTTCTAGCTAAGCAAACAGGTCATGAGCTTTTCTGCATGGTTATTAACCCAAGAGTCCGTGTTTGTTGTACTGTAAAATAGGCCTGTCCCTGGTATTGTAAGAAACATATCCGTATATACTGGGAGAAGAAAAGGACTCCTCTGCCATTTGAGCATTCATACAATACTGCCAAAACATTTATTGTTTTTTAAAACTTTGTATTTATGCACTGTCAGATATAAATCTCCAATATACACAGTGAAAGAAAACAAGACAAATACCTTGCCCCAACACCCAGAGCATCTGCTCAAGGATAAGAAAATATATACAAAAAAGAAAAAAAAGGCAAAAAGGGAGCCAAAGAGGCAGGGGAAAATCTGTTTTAAACAAGTAAAAACACAAGAAATTGCTACAACTTTTAACATTTTAAAAGGCCTTTCCATTTTACAAGAAACACCTAATCACTCTAAGTGTAGCGTTCCTTAGGATAAAATTACTCAGTGCTATCTCTTTTCAGTCCTAAGTTCTCAACTTCAAACTCTATATTCTTTAATATGCGTACATGGAGGAAAAAGCCTCAACAGACTCCCAAAACGTAGCTATACGGCTACTGTTTCATTGGAGTCCGGCGGAACAGACTATTGAGCAGTGAGAGGATCGCCAGTACCACGGACCCCGAAGCAGGAAGTGTATGAAACACTGAAACCTGGACCAGTGTCGGCCGTGGCATAGAAAGACTGAGCAACAGAAAAAAACGGAAACAGCAATAAGTCAAAAGCAAAGATAAGTGGTTTTTGACCTTTAATATGGAAAATAGTCTGTTTAAACATAGACTGTGAATAAACAGCAGGGGAGAAGGAGGTTTTTTGAGCCTATGATGACAGCAAGCACTCCAATGAAACAGTAGCCGTATAGCTAAGTTTTGGGAGTCTGTTGAGGCTTTTTCCTCCATGTACGCATATTAAAGAATATAGAGTTTGAAGTTGAGAACTTTCCATTTTACAGACAGAAATACTAGAAAATAGAAATGGAAGACTGACTTCCAAAAAAGGGTCCTTGTACTAAGCTGTGGGAAAAAGGGCCCTGCATTGACAGCGGGGTGCATTTTTCCCAGACGCAAGGGCCCCTTTACCCGCAGCCAGTAAAACCTGAAAAAAATGGCCATGTGGTGAGATAACTTTCACCGCGTGGCAATGCGGTGGGGAGTCCTTACTGCCACCCATTGAAGTAGTGATAATGGCTCTGGCGCTAACCCGGAGGTAACTGGGCAGCACGTGGCAATGCCCAATCATGCTAGCCATTTCTGGGGGGTTTCTTTTTCCCCTGGAAATGGCACGCGTTGGGCCAGCAGTAGTCCTGAAAGAGCGAGTGATAAGCCCATGTTGGGCTTACCGCTGCTCTGTAAAAGGGCCCCTTACTGTCTCTCTCTCTCTCTCTCTCTCATGCTTTATCACCCTTCTTTTTAAAACTAGATTCTTTCTTCATAGTAATATAGTAAATGACAGCAGAAAAAGTCCAGAGTTGCACCTACTGTTCTGCGTAGTCGTCGTCCCTCCCCCCCCCCTCCCCCAGTTGTTAGGATTGTACCTCTCACTCCATGTAGGTTAATCACTTTGTTCCTAGGGTTCTATCTACTGCTCTGTGCAGGTTTCCCCCCCCTATAGGTTCCCTCTCTCTTTTTTTTCTTAATATTTGTGTGAATTGTTTATTTTTTGCTTTTAGTGAAAATATCTGACCAATATTCAGCCGGCAAGGTCAGCATTTTTAAACACTGACCATTGCCAGCTAAATTAACTCCAGATATTCAATGTACTTATGTACTAATGCTGGACCATGTGCAGGCACCAGCACTGAATATCTGGGGTTAATTTAACTTCTGCTCGTCACTGGAGCTTTATGTGGGTCGTAGACGATATTCAGCCATAAGACACTTATGTAGTCCCTGGTTGAATGCTGACTGGGAGAGAGGCAGGTGCCCTGTGCTGTCCTGATCCCCCTCCTTCCCTCCTGAAGCACATCACCTGTCTGATACCCCTCCTTTCCTCTCTTCCTCCCTCCCTCCTCTCCTTTACAAGATAAGACCTGCATGTCTGCCCCCCCCCCCCAGAGCTATATCTCCTCCCATTCACCCCCCACTCATTAGGACTCCCCCTGGGCCTACCTAGAGTCCCTGGTGGTCCAGTGGACATGATGGGGTAACATGAACTCCACTTGCTCCTGCCCCTAGCAGCTGCCTTTAGAAAATGGCTGCCGTGACCTTTCATGGCAGCCTCATGGTACTACCAAGGTACTGTGAGGCTGCTGCTAGAGGTCATGGCAGCCATTTTGTACTCTTCTAATGGAAAATAAGTGAACACCATCACAGTGTTATAATTCATGCCTTAGTCATGCAATGGCTGTATTACTGTAATGTTCTTTTTAGGGGCATAGGTCAGAGAGAGACCAGGCGACTGCAACTAATGCAGAATGTCCCTATAAAGCTACTTTTTCATGCTACAAAATATGACCATGTGACTCCTTTACTGAAAACTGAACACTGGTTACCGGTGGAACATCGCATTACCTATAAAATATTGCTTCTGGTGTTCAAGATTTTTCATACAAAGCTGCCTGCTTTTTTTGTTGCTTAGTTTGCAGCCTTATGTGCCTGGACGGCCTTTCCACTCTAGTCAACAATCACTACAGTCTATTCCTTCGTTGCGCACCATACCATCTTCTACATTTCGGAAGATGACATTCAGTGTGATGGGACCAACACTCTGGAACAATCTACCCATACTCTTACGTACAGAGATATCTCTCCCTTCATTTAAGGCTATGCTTAAAACCCACCTCTTCCAGTTGGCTTTCCCTAACTATATTTTGGTTCTCTAACTGTTGATCTGCCTCGGCCATAGGATAATGTGAGACACAGCAAGTTTGCTAGAGTTTGCTTGTGTTTGTTTGCATTCACTTGCATTTGCTAAATTTTGTTTGCCTATGTTATTATTTACCTTATGGGTGTGCTTGATGTATTTTGCTTATGTTGTAACAATTTTGAAATACAGTATATTATGCTGTATGTTTGAATTTTTATTATATGTAAAAAGGACAGTAATACTGCAGTCTGGCCTGATTTGAAGGAACTTTTTATCAGACTGAACAGTCCACTTCCTGCTAGTGCAGTTGTTGAACACCTTTTCAGCTGTTCTGGTTTTAATAATGACTCACAAGCACACCTGCATGAGTGACAGTCCTTTTCAATATTTAGTTTTACTAAAAGCAAAATGGATTGAACTGTAGAGCAATAAAGTTGTTGGGTTCAAAATATGAATAGTCATTGCAGTCATAGTCCAGCTGATATTCAGCTGGCAGCGATCAATGTTTTCGTGTCTGGGCACCGGCACTGACTATCCAGTTATATTTTGGCTGCTAAAATGTATGTGGTTAAGTGCAATATTCAGCCCTTAACTACATTAGAACTGCTTTTTATGCAGCCCAATTTATCTTATATGGTTAAGGGCTGAATATCGGTACTTAACTGCATAAGTGCCAACTCCACTCCTGGAATACCCATGTTAGCAAGTTTCAGCTCACACACTAACCGCTAATATAACCATGAATATTAACTGGTTTAATGCCACTTAATATTCGCAGTTAGTTACAGACAAGTGATTTAAAAGGCCAGGAGCCTCTCTGGACCATTTGAAATGCTTTGAATATCAGGAAAAGTTATTTACTTTTATTTAAAAAGTATTATATTATTATTAGGCAATAACTATTACTTTCTCTTAAATTTATTTATGTATTCTTCACTGTACATTCATTTTTACTTAAGTATTAAAACGTACATTTACTTTTACTTAAGTACTTTGACCTAGTACTTTGAACAACACTGAGTGGAATAGAGAATCCAGCCAGAGCTGGAAACTGTGCAAGACCTGACTTAGCTGTAAACTAAATAGGATGAGATTTTTGTGGAATAAGTTCTGTTTTAACCAGTCAACTACCTCATCAAGATAGCTATTAACTGAAGATAAATCCAGGGAGAAAGGATCCAAATGAAAGACCAAAAGTATATTGTTGCAAACAAATAAACAGGACTTAAAAAGTTACAGATTGAATAAGACAGCTCTCTGAGGGATTCCACACTTGGAGAGTACTGGGAGGAGAATGAACATTGAAATGAACCTGAAAACATCTAGAACATAAAAATGAGTAGAAGCACTGAAGCACCTTTTGCCTTGCAAACAATCTCATACAGGCTAAGAAGCAAAAGGTTATGGTCCACTAAACTGAAAGCAAGAATAGGCACTTTAACTGCATTGTTAAATCCTCTGACTTCACTCATTAATGCAGTAAAGTATGACTCAGTACCATGATGCTCATGGAATCCAAATGGACAGGATAAAGTGCAATGATCTTAACTAAATGTGCCAAATGTTGCTTAAGAAAGGAGGTGAAATCACTTAACAGAGCTGGGTTTAAAAAAGACTGTAGATAAGCTCCTGGAAGAAAGGTTAATAAACTATTATTAACCAAGTAGACTAAGCCACTGCTTATCCCTGGGTGTAAGTAACAAGGAAAGGATTGCTTCTTTGGGTTCTTTTCATCTGGCTTAGCTACTGTTGGATACTGGGCTTGACAGACCTTTTGTCTGACTCAGAGCAGGTAAAAGTAGACATACATTTCCATTGTACCAGGGGTGTAGTTACAGGGGCCACAGGGACCTGGGCCCCCGCAAATTTCGTCCGGGCTCCTGGTTTGGCTGGCGGGGGTCCCCAACCCCCGCCAGCAGAAGCCTTCTTCAGCGCGGTCTCTTGCGCAGCCGCGTTTGCTGCCTGCCCCCTGCTCTTCTTTCTTCAGTGTGCACAAGAGGAGCAAGAAGAAAGAAGAGCAGGGGGCAGGCATCGAACACGGCTGCGCCAGAGACTGCACTGAAGAAGACTTTGGCTAGTGGGGGTTGGGGACCCCCGCCAGCAAAGGTATTTGTTTGTGAGGGGGCGAGGTGAGGCGAGGTGGTGGGGGGTGAGGCGAAGCAGTGGGGGGGGGGCGGTGGGGCGGCACTCAAAATGTGCCCCCAACTTCGGGCTCTGGCCCCCTCCCACCGTGAGGTCTGCCTACGCCCCTGCATTGTACAGTACAGAATATCCAAACCATGCTCAGAACACCCTCTCCCCCTTCAAATCTATGCATGCTGCAGAATAATGAGGCGGAGGACCGGAGGTGAGCCTGGTGACCCCAGCAGCATAGTGTTTATTTTTATTTTCGCTTTCCTGTTATTTCTGTTTCCCGTTCCTTTTTCTTCTTGATTTTCATATTTTCATTCTATTTATCTTATTTACATAGGGGGCCTTTTATTAAGCTGCGTAGGCGCCTACACTCGCCCAACGTGCGCCATTTCAGAGCTACCACCCGGCTACTGTGTGGTCCAGGCGATAATTTCATTTTTTACGCATGCAGGAAAATTTCCAGCACATGGCGCTAACAGGGCGGTAATCGGCATTGTAAGCGCACTAACAATTACCGCTCAGTTAACGCGTAAGACCTAAGTCAATGGGTGGTGGTAAGGTCTCAGGACCAAAATGGACATGCGCCAATTTTGTTTTTGCCACGTGTCCATTTTCAGCACCCCAAAAAAGGCCTTTTCTGCAGGTGCACTGAAAAATTAACCTGCACGCATCCAATACACGCGTCTATACCAGTGCAGGCCACGTTTCGGCACACCTTAGTAAAAGCACCCCATAGAGCATCATTTCCCCAAGTCAGTCCCGGAGTATCCCCCTTGCCAGTCAGGATTTCAGGATATCCACAATGAATATGCATGAACTTGATTTGCATACACTGCCTCCATTATGTGTAGATCTCTTTCATGCATATTCATTGTGGATATCCTGAAAACCTGACTGGGAAGGGGGGGGGGGGGGGGGTTACTCCAGGACTGACATGGGAAACACTGACAGAGAGAGAGATTGTACTCCACTAAGAAGGCATTTGAAAAGCAGTATAGTAAAATTTTAAGAAAGTTGAAACTTAAGTAGTGATTTTAGAAAAGAAGCTACTTACATACAGTAGGTACGTCAACTTACATGTGTAACTAGGTTTTTTTACACATGCAAATGTGCATCTAACCCTTCTAACAGGATCTCTGTAAGATAGCTTCTACATTCAATAATGATTAATTTATAACATTTACCTACACCTATGGTGGCATTTCTCTTCAGTGATGTTCATTGCTTTCCATAACTGCAGCTGTTTTGCTCTATTTCCTCTCTAAAGTTCTCATCACAAACTACAGCCTGACATAACTATCTGTTATAAGGTGAAAGAGAAGAAGTAGAACAAAGAGGAAATGCTGTCTAAAATTTATTTATTCATACTTCAGGGTGGGACCCAATGCTCAGAACTTCCACTGTGAGTCAACAGCACAGAACTATACCGCCGGAACAGCACAGAAATTTAGCTCACCAATCCTCAAAGGAAATGGTATGCAAATCAGATGTGCGTTGTTAAAACGAAAGCAAGGAGGGGGAGGGACGTGCTTGGCGCATGTGCAGAAGAGTATCATGGTAAGTCCAGCCCCAGTGCGCATGCAGGGCCACCGAGAGGGGGGGCAGGGGAGACAAAATTCCCCGGGCATGGGCCTCCAAGGGGGGCCCGGCGCCAGGGTCTCTCTCCTCCTGCTCCCAGACCGCCGGTGCCACAGTCCCCAGTCTCCACCTGCCTACCCTCAGCTCCATCGACAGCCCCCTTCTGTTTGCAACCGGGCCCCCTGCATTTAAAAAAAAATCTCTAATTGGCAGTGCAGCGCCTCGTGTCTGTGTGAAAGCGGCAGATCACCTCGGGCCTTGAGGGTGGGGCACAGTGAGGGAAGGCCCGAGGAAAGGCGATCTGCCGCTTTCAAACAGAGATGAGGCGCTTCTCGCTGGCGCTGTGCTGCAGATTTAGAGATTTCTTTTTTAATGCAGGTGGCCTGGTGACAGACAGAAGGGGGCTATCGACGGAGCTGAGGATAGGCAGGTGGAGACTGGGGACTGCGGCGCCAGCGGCCTGGGAGCAGGAAAGGGAGGCGACAGTAGTAGCGATTGCAGAGATGGGTTCCTGGGGGCGGCCTTGCCCCGGGCTCGGCTCAGTCTCTCGGCGGCCCTGTGAGCACGCTCTAGGCAAACCCAAATGTGAAGCACACATCTGTTTTCTGCACCTTTAAATATAAGCTTTTCAATTTTTTTTTTAACTTGAAAGGCTTATATTTAAACACAAGAAACAGGCACCAATGTGCACTCTCACTTTCGGGTTTGCTTGGACTTACGCACATTTGGTTTCTCACTACCGGCGCTTAGGGGTTTGCAGGGGCTTCCTTCTACTTGAAATTGAATACAAACCAGCAGATTTTAAAGAAAGAATCTGAGCTGGCATTATTTTTTCAGTAGTAAGAGCGGCTTTGTTTTATTGCGCTGTTCTCTGAGCATTGGAAGGGAATAGGAAATGACCTCATTAACATCCGTTTGACTACATTAATATGCTATTTGTGCTAATCTTTGGTGCACTCGTTTCCCCGCGCTAGAGCCTCTGAGCATTTTGTGCTCACTAATGTGGGAATAAGTCCGGCACTAATGGCCTCTAGCTCCCACACTTGCTTGTAAGCATCAGGGCCCATGTTTCCTCCTTCCTCTTCATGTGCCCTCAATCTCCATCTCCCTCACTGTAAGTCAACTAGATCACAAGCTTCACTTAGCACAACTACATAAGTACTTAAGTGTTGCCATACTGGGACAGACCGAAGGCCCATTAAGCCCAGCATTCTATTTCCAACAGTGGTCAATCCAGGTTACAAGTACCTGGCAAGATCCCAAAACAGTACAATACATTTTATGCTGCTTATCCCAGAAATAAGCAGTGGACTTTCCCCAGACCATTTTAATAATGGTTTATGGACTTTTCTTTTAGGGGCCCTCTTACTAAGCTGCATAGACGCCTATGTGCACCCAGTGCACGTCAATTTTGAGTTACCACCCGGCTACCACGTGGCCCTTGCAGTAATTTCATTTTTGACACGCGTCCACTAGGCACGCCGGAAAATATTTTTATTTTCTGATGCATGGGCAGTAATCGGGTGGTAATTGTCATTCTACGTGCATAGACCATTATCACCCAGTTGCCACGTGAGACAGTAAGGTTTTCCTTACTGCTACATCAATGGCTGGCAGTATGGTCTCATTCTCTTTCCATACAGGTGAAACTCTTCAGAAAGGTAAATAATAAATTATAATAAATAAATATATACATACATTTGTACAAAATTTTAGATATTTGCACTCTCTAGGGCGGTGATGGGCTTAAGTAGGTCTGGGTCCAACCACTTTGGGCTTCGGCCCACTCAAAATTGTGGCACCTTTGCTATGGCTGGCAGGGATCTCCAAACCCCACCAGCTGAAGGGGTCCTCCACTGGCGGCTAGATCACTCCTCTACGGTCAACAATGGGTGGCACTATCCATGGGCTGCTGCCATGCCAGCCCCCGTGCTTGACAAAAGCTGAGCATAAATGGAGGGGGAGGGTCAAGCATGGTGGCAGCTCATGGACAGTGCTGCTGACTGCAAACTGTTCTGGTTGCCAGAGGAGGATCTCTTCAGCTGGCGAGACTTCAGGATCCTCACCAACTCAGGTATTTACAATTTGAGTTGGGCGTCATTTGGGGGGTGGGATAGAAAATGTTGTGTCCACCCACTTTGAGCTCAGGCCCACCCAAAATTGCATGTCTGGCTACACCACTGCTCTGGGATCTCATCAGGAAAATGAGTCTAGAAAATAAGGTTCTGCCAATGATCTTTTCTACGCAATATTTGCTGGCAGCCATACTGTTCTCTCCCCATCGCACAAAATCTAAAAATTCTTGGAGTTACCATCGACCGAAACCTTACACTCGATACTCACGAAAAGAACAATGAAAAAGATGTTCCACTCCATGTGGAAACTCAAAAGAGTAAAACCTTTCTTCCCAAGATACATCTTTCATACCCTGGTACAATCAATGGTAATAAATCATTTGGACTATTGTAATGCACTGTACGCTGGTTGCAAATAACAGACTATCAAAAAACTCCAAACGGCCCAGAATACCACCACCAGACTCATATTTGGAAAAACTAAATATGAAAATGCAAAACCTCTAAGAGAAACTTCACTGGCTCCCACTCAAGGAACGCGTTGCGTTCAAGATCTGCACAATTGCACACAAAATCATTCACGCAGACGCCCCAATCTATATGCTAAACCTTGTGGACTTGCCTCCCAGAAACGCCATAAAATCATCCCGCAAATTTCTCAATCTGCACTTCCCCAGCTGTAAAGGACTAAAATACAAGCTGATACATGCTACCACCTTCTCTTAGATGAGTACACAGTTGTGGAATGCATTACCTACAGCCCTGAAAGCTATTGATGAAATAACTAACTTCCGCAAATCTCTGATGACACATCTCTTCCATAAGGCCTACAAAGAAAACCCATAGCCTTACAAAACTACCTCACCAATCCACACAGTTATTACAGTCCACCTTCTATCCTGCCTAACACCTTCCTTCTCTCTTCCCTTACCTAATCTTTGAACATTACTAATTGTATCTGAGATCATGGAATGATTATGTCATAACCAAACTCTGTAAGCCACATTGAGCCTGCAAATAGGTGGGAAAATGTGGGATACAAATGCGATAAATAAAAAAATAAAAAAATAAATTGTTTTCTGGATATAACTGTGGATGGGACATCCAGATAAGCCCTCACCTACACTTGATTCACGATGGTGATTATGATGGCCCTGAAGTTTCATTGTCTTGTTTATTTCTTATACCTTTTCAGGAGTACTTGTCTGCCATCCATAGGTCACCTTGAGGGGGATAATCGAACAGGCGCGCCCATCTTTAAGGATGTCCAAAATGTTTGAAAGAAGGACGTCCACACCTTCATTATGCCTCCGCTGACACACACATGCCCCCCCCCCCCCCCCAGGGATGGCCAAATTTCAAAGGAGTGGAGTGGCATGGAGGAGTGGCAGAGTGGCCTAGTGGTTAGAGCACTGGTCTTGCAATACAGAGGTGGCCAATTAAAATCCCACTGCTGCTACTTGTGATCCAAAATCTAAATAAAAAGGGTGTCAGAGGCATAGCAAAGGCATGGATGTCCTTCTCAAAAAAACATACACATTTTGGACATCCTCAACTGCCATCGCAGGGACGGAGGCATAGCGAAGGACATACTCTAAAAAAAAAAGATAAAAGTTTTTGAAGTTGTTTTTTTTTCAGGGTGGGAGGTGGTTAGTGATTCCCTCCGGTGGTCATCTGGTCAGTTCGGGCATCTTTTTGATGCTTGATCGTGAAAAAAAATGGACCAAATAAAGTCGGCCAAATGCTCGTTAGGGACGCCCTTCTTTTTTCCATTATCAACCGAGGATGCCCATCTGTTAACCACGCCCCCGTCCCACTTTCTGTACACTGCCAACACGCCCCCTTGAACTTTGGTCGTCCCCGCGACAGAAAGCAGTTAAGGACGCCCAAAATCAGCTTTCAATAATGCCAATTTGGGTGACCTTAGGGGAAGGACGCCACTCTCCCGATTTGTGTCAGAAGATGGGCGCCCTTCTCCTTCGAAAATAAGCAGGCTTGTGTAAACATTTTGAAAGAGTATCTGTAACTTTCTATTCAGGATTTGTTGTAGGTTTACAAGGAAATGTGATTCCAATTACTTCGTTAGAGCAACTGCATCATAAAAGTAGACCTGCAGTATGAATGCACAAATACAGGAATGTAGCAATTCTCAATAATCTATATTCTTCCGTCTGTTCAAAGAAGTTTACGTGAGTTGTCTCCTTTAGTCTGTAGAAATGTACCAAAGGCAATAAATAATTTCCAGAACAAACACAAGCTGCCACAATGAGTGTTGAGGACTAAATTGATAGGGATTGATTGTTTATCCTTTCAAGTAGTACTCAGACTAGAGGACACTCTATGGATTTAACTGATAGTATACTGAGCTGCATATGCTGTCAACATCATGCCCAACTTACTCTATATTACATAAGAACATAAAAATATAAGCATTGCCATACGAGGACAGATCAAAGGTCCATCAAGGTCAGTATTCTGTTTCCAATCCAGGTCACAAGTACCTGGCAATATCCCAAAAGAGTAAAACAGATTTTATGCTGCTTATCCTAGAAATAAGCAGTGGATTTTCCCAAGCCCATCTCAATAACGGCATATGGACTTTTAACAAATGTTCCAAGCCTTTTTTAAACTCCGCTAAGTTAACTGCTTTTATCACATTCTCCGGCAACAAATTCCAGAGTTTAATTACATGTTGAGTGAAGAAATATTTTCTCTAATTTGTTTTAAATGTACTACTTAGTAGCTTCATTGCATGCCCACCCACCCGCCCTCGGCTCCGTTGACCGTCCACCACCGGGCCGGGCCCCCTCCATTCAAATCGCAGTGCCTCACCACCTCGCTCCGTGTGAAAGCGCAGCAGCGGCAGTCTGCAGATCATCTCCCTGAGGGAAGGCCCGAAGGGAGACGATCTGCAGACTGCCACTGCTGCGCTTTCACATGGAGCGAGGTGAGGGACTGTGATTTGAATTCAGGGGGCCCGGCTCGGTGGTGGATGTAGGGGGGGCGGCGGCGAGGGCAGGGCCCTGAGGGCGGCCTTGCCCCGGGCCCGGCCCAGTCTCTCTGCGGCCCAGCTCTTTTCTAAAATGGACCTAAAGCAAATTACAGCATCACCAGGGGCAGCTCAAAGGACTTTGATGCCCTGCGACAACTTTTGCATCGGTGCCACCCCTTCACAATTCAGTATCTCCCCCTTTTTCTCAATTCCCTCTTCCCACCACCAATGGTGATAAAGGGCACCGAAATCCTGGTCTATTATCTCTCCCTCTCTCTTTCCTCCCCCCATCCTATGGATATTGAACTGTGGCCAAAGGGTGAGAAGCGAAGGAAAGAGAGAAGGAGACAGACAGGCCGGACTGGAATTTTGGCACCCTTTATCAAAAGTGTCCTGAGCTAGTGACTCATCTGGTCCATAGGTTGAGCTGGCCCTTAACTTCACAAAAATAACATCAAAATACATTACAAAATACAATAGCATACATCAAAATGGAAACAAAGCAATCCCCTGTGGTGGGCCTAGACTTAATAGTGTAGGAGACGATGCCAAGTTGTGTATTGGTGCACTTTTTCTACACTTCCTGCCGTGGGTTCAGAATCAAAAAGTACAGAAGATCAAGTAAGAGCAATAGAGCAGGGCTTTTCATTGCATCCAAGTGACTTCTTTAACTCTGAGACCTGGAAGTTTAATGTCAAAGCTGCCAAAGTATGCAATGATAGTAGTCACTTTTTCATACATGGTGAACCACATAAGTTCCATCATAGCCAGGAAAGAGTACAGATACTGTTCTCATACATTACAGTCCATGCAGCAAAATCTTGTGGTAGTCCCATCATTTCATTAGATTTGTTTTAACAACATTAGATCAGCAATTTTTCAGCCTGCATTGTAGAACAACTTGCAAAACTAGTTGTGCTTTGAGCCATCATTTGAGAAATTTAAAGTGAACTTATAGACTTAGGGGCTCCTTCAGCAAGCTACACTAAAAAGTGATCTATGCTATTTTAAGCGCATGGGTTTCCCACACGCTGAGGTCACTTTTAGTGCTGCTGTAAAATGGCTGCAATTTCTTTTTTTTTTTTTTCCATTAATGGCCATGTGCTAATTTTCCAATTAGTGTATAGCCATTAGCGTGGGAGCCCTTACCGCTACCTATTTTGTAGATGGTAGGGGCTCCTGCGCTAATCGGTCAATGCATGCCAATGCCCCTGCACTAATTGATTAGCACAGGGCATGCCTACTCTCCACCCCCAAACAATAGATTTTTTAGCGCGTAGAAAGTGGGCACCAATTCCAAAACTACCATGGGACACCTGAGTGTGTCCCGTGGTAGTGCTTTTTAAACCTGTGGTAAGCACGTGCTAGTGCCTACCACAGCTTAGTAAAAGGACCCCCAATTTTTTTTTTAATCTGATGGCGGATAATTTTCATTCTCTTTAGCAACTTATGTGGTGATGCATGCAAGGTCCAGATAAGTACATAAGTATTGCCATATTGGGACAGACCAAGAGGGGCATAATTGAAAGGGACGCCCAAGTTTTGCTGAGGATGTCCTCGCAAAACGTCCCGGTGGAGGGGCGGGGAAACCCGTATTATCAAAGCAAGATGGACGTCCATCTTTCGTTTCAATAATACGGTCAGGGACTCCCAAATCTTGAAATTTCGATCATCCTTAGAGATGGTCGTCCCTAGACTTGGTCATTTCTGATTTTCGACGATAATGAAAACCAAGGATGCCCATTTCAGAAATGACCAAATGCAAGCCCTTTGGTCGTGAGAGGAGCTAGCATTCGTAGTGCACTGGTCCCCCTCACATGCCAGGACACCAACCGGGCACCTTAGGGGGCACTGCAGTGGACTTCATAAATTGCTCCCAGGTACATAGCTCCCTTACCTTGTGTGCTGAGCCCCCAACCCCCCCCCCCCCAAAAAAAAAAACACTACCCACAACTGTATACCACTACCATAGCCCTTACGGGTGAAGGGGGCACCTAGATGTGGGTACATTGGGTTTGTGATGGGTTTTGGAGGGCTCACATTTACCACCACAAGTGTAGCAGGTAGGGGAGGATGGGCTTGGGTCCGCCTGCCTGAAGTGCACTGCACCCTCTAAAACTGCTCCAGGGACCTACATACTGCTGTGATGGACCTGAGTATGACATTTGAGGGTGGCATAGAGGCTGGCACAAAATATTTTTAAAGATTTTTTTGAGGGTGGAAGGGGGTTAATGACCACTGGGGGAGTAAGGGGAGGTCATCCCCAATTCTCTCTGGTGGTCATCTGGTCAGTTCGGGCACCTTTTTGTGCCTTGGTCGTAAGAAAAACAGGACCAGGTAAAGTCGTCCAAGTGCTCGTCAGGGACGCCCCTTTTTTTTCCATTATGGGTCGAGGACATCCATGTGTTAGGCATGCCCAAGTCCCACCTTTGCTACACCTCCGACATGCCCCCGTGAACATTGGTCGTCCCTGCAACAGAAAGCAGTTGGGGACTCCCAAAATCGACTTTAGATTATACCGATTTGGGCGACCCTGTGAGAAGGATGCTCATCTTCTGATTTGTGTCAAAAGACGGGTGTCCTTCTCTTTCGAAAATGACCCTGCAAATATCCATCAAGCCCAGCATCCTGTTTCCAACAGTGGCCAATCCAGGTCACAAATACTTGGTAAGATCCCAAAAATGTACAAAACATTTTATGCTGCTTATCCCAGAAATAAGCAGTGGATTTTCCCCAAGTCCATTTTAATAATGGTCTATGGACTTTTCCTTTAGGAAGCTATCCAAACCTTTTTTAAACCCCGCTAAGCTAACCACCTTTACCGCATTCTCTGGCAGGGCATGCCTACTCTCCACCCCAGCATCCAGCACAAGCACATGTATGTATTTTATCTATGGCTGGCTTCTTTCCTATCAAAAATTGTAATTCCAATTTTATTTCTCTTTTTCCTTTAATTTTTGTTTTTGTTTTTACATTGTAAACTGCACAGATGCTAATTCTGATGGTGTGGTATATTTAAAAAAAATCTTGAAACTTGAATTATTATATAGCCTGGGGTAACTTTGTTTAAGTTCTGGGTTGCTCTATATTGATCCAAGGCCACATGTGAAAGATGGGTGTTGGTAAACTCAGCAAAATAACCAGTTTAGATTAAATCACATTTTACTCCTACACCTAATCTTTCAAAAAGAAGAGCAATAAGGACTTTGTTTATTGAGGAAAAAAAAGTTGAATAACTATGATATTTGAAACTGATGCACAACATAGGAGAAATAGACAAGATGAATTATGCAGCTGATTGTATGATTTAAAGATTCTCCAGGCAGTTCTTTTTCCATCATAGTATACTGACCTTTCAGAAAACATGATACGGTCTAATAATTTCAGCATAGCAGATTATGGTGGCCCTCATGAGACAGAAACAATTAAATGCCCCAGTGTCAAGGTCAAAGCCATCAAAAAATGACTGATTATATTCTGTAATGTCTTCTCAATCTTTATTAAAGCGCACTCAAGGATCAAGCATCTCCAGTGATGGTAACATGCACTGTGCACTCCGACGGCTGCTGACAGGCAGAAGTGCATCCTTTGATGTTCAGCCACACAAACAATGGATAACCATTTGTAATTGAGTTTAAATTGATTTCAGGTGGCTTCAGAGAAAACCAATTTCTACAGTAGATTAACCTTTTAATTAGACTAGATTAAGTGTACTAACAGGTGTAGAAATTGTGCTAGGGCAGAAAAATCACATTTCATTGACATTCATTTCAGATATAATAGCTGCTCCATGCCCAAGTAACTGCTCAGACACGAATACATGCCACTGTACCCCTTAGGTGCAAACTTTGTTCAAGCACCTCTACAACTGTTTTTAGATGCTGCTGCTTTTCTATTTAGGTACTTAGTGGATGCTGATGTTGGATTGACATCAATATGAATGGTTCTTTATGGCCAAGGATCCCGTTGGTGCAGCAGCCTTTCCAGGAGTACATGCACAATTCCACTTTGAAGCAGCTCTAGTTCTTAAGCAAAGTGTCAGACTTTCTAAACTACCATTAGAGAATGACATGGGGGACAGAGTTTCTCACCATCTCCACCCCATCCCCACCCCCATCTTGTCCCCACAAGATTTGACTCCATCCCCGCAAATTCAGACTCCACCAAAATAGTTCCGTCATTTTCTAAGGGGGCACATATTTATCAGTGCAACATGTGCACCTAGCTATGGGTTATTTTAGTCATTAATGCATGCATGTGGGATCATAAATATGTAAATGGCCTCATAAAATAATGATCATCGTAAAACTATAAATGCTGCTTAATTGCATGTACTTTGGTTGATGGTGGGTGTGTGCATGGGCAGAGTGCACAAGTCTTCACATAAATTACAAAACACTATAATTTATGAGCAACCTTGCCAACATCTAGGTGTGGGCATTCATACCAGCTCTAAGGCTGGCATAATTGGTTGTGCCTTAAATTAGAGTATGTTTTCGGCCACTTGTGCTAGTAAATTAGATGCCTACTATTATTTTCAAAATAGATTTCAAATTCCTAGTTGCTTTAAATAGTGCTTTGAATAGACTTGTTATAAAATTACCCTCCAAAGGAACTGAATTGCCAAATTTATGCATGTAAAGTTAATTAAGGAGCATTAAAACATTTTTATGTGCTTTAAGCAAATTTTGCATCCACTTTGTGAAATTGGCCAAGAAAATCTGAACGTCATCTGATAATGAGCCAAAAACATTTTAAATGCACGTCCCTTCTGCTATGTATTTATGTTTAATTGCTTCAAAATATTAGCCTTTGCTTCTTTGCTACCTCTGAGCTATGCCCTGACTTATAGCAACATCTAATTGGAAGAAAACTTTCTAAAGTCAAATATTGAGATGCTTTTGATTTTTTTTTGCTACAGGGCAGAATTTATATGTCATGACATCCTTCTAGTTCCATTTCTAGTTACACATGTACCCTTCCTTTTTAATCCCAAGGACAGCTCAAAGTAGCAAAAACCAGAGGGCCTGATATTCATAAAACAGAGGCATAGCGAGATACCCAATTTTGGGCTAGCCTGAGCCCAAAGTGGGTGAGCATGAAAACCCTGCCTCCCCCCAAGCATTTCTCCCTCCGCCTCCTCCTCCAGCAATCTCTTAACTGCATTCTCCCAAGCCCACAATACCTTTTAAATCTTTCTCTTCTTTGCTGGCAGTGAAGAGCGACTCACACCTGCTGCCGCGCGCGTGTGTGTGTGTGCCTTGTGACTCCTTACCAAGGGCAGGGCAGTAGGGGCGGTTCGCCCCAGGTGAATGCTGCAAGGGGGTGCAGGGAGCAGCTGTGCAGCTGATGGCTCTGCCATTTCCCTGCTCCCTCTGACGTTGTTTCCTGTTCTAGTGCAGGGAACTGACAAGCCGACAGCCATGCGACTGCTCCCTGCACCCACTTGCAGCATGCACTATAAGATGCACTTGGGAGGAGTGATTCACTGGGGGGAGGTGATGCAGTGTGTGTGGGGGGGGGTGAATTGCTGGGGGGGGGGGGTGCAACGGTGATCCGCTCCGGGTGGCAGCCGACCTAGGAACACTACTGCCTGTGCCTTCTCGCTGATGCAACTTCCTAGTCCTACAAACAGGAAGTTGTATCAGAGGGAAGGCTTGGGTCCAGCCTGAGCGGTAGGTATGAGTTCCTGCTTGCTGCCAGTGAAGAAGAAAAGGATTTATAAGGTAGTGGAGACTTGGAGGAATGCAGCTAAGAGACCCCCCGATCGCTGGGTGGGAGGGAAGGGAGAGGTGCTGGGGGTCTTCAGCTGGTAGGGCTTGGGGACATAGGAGCCGACTCTGTGGGTGCTGTGGGTGCTTGAGCACCCCCAATATTGAGAAAATCCCTTGCATGTGTCCAGGGAGGGGTTATTTCCACTGGGCTTAGCACCCCCAATCATTTTGAAAAGTTGGCTCCTATGCTTGGGGATCCCAATCCGTTTCATCACTGCTGGGTGGGCCTGAATTCAAAGCGGGTGAGCCTGTGCCCACCCAGGTCTACACCACTGTCATAACAATTTAAGCAGGCAGGAGAGGCTTCTACCCAGTTAAATCATACTGAGTGGCACTCTTTTTCCGGACTGCCCTGATGCTGCCTGTGCAATGCCACTGCATATCCCCTCTGACTGCTACAGCACTGTCCAGGAATCTCCATAGTAGTCCAGAAGCAGAGTGAGGACAGTCCAGGAAGTTATGTCGGCAGCAGCAATATTCAATGCTTTGTGCCCATATAGCTAACCAGGCAAGTAGATCCACTTAAATATCAGTCCTAACTTTGTTCAGTTAGCAACGTGGATATGGCTCAGAATATGGGCCGTACTTACATAACTGTCAGGTATTGCCACTGATCCAGATGTTCAATGCTGATGCAGACATTTTTGCAGACATGATGCAGCATTTAAAGAAACACTCACCGCCTCTGGCTGAATATTGAAACATACAATTTATAAATATCAAAAATTAATAATTCAAAACATAATTACAAAAAAAAATAAAAGTAATCTCAGCACATCAAAGTCCAAACCACCAAAAACTCTGAAGTGCAATTTTAGAACAGACTGGAGAAAAACGTGAATGCAGTGAAAACATCAAAAATGGCTAAAGATGTATAGCGGGCATTTTGGAGGCATTGCATGGGTGATGTGGCGTTCTCCACGTCTATCAGCAATTCTGGGTAGCACGTCAACGTGCAAGGAACACAAAATAAATGTCAGGACTTATACCTGCTATAAAGGGCAAATAAGTGCCACTGCAGCTTGTCTTTGTGACTGCTTGTATTGGTGCTGACTGGAGGAGAGCTGATATGAAAGTCTGTGAGCCTGGTTGCCATCTCTGTTCACTCAGGCCTGTCTGTCTGTCTGTCTGTCAACATTATCAGTTCCACCTGTGCCACAATCCCTCTGGAGCCCATCTCTCATAAAGGCTGGTGGACTGACATACTCTGCTCAGCTATCTCAATTCCAGTGGCCAGATACAGCATGGCATTGAATATTAGGGCCTACCTCAGCCTATGGCGGTCTGCGTTTAAAATTCTACTGACTGCTGCTGACTGAATATTCACTGTTTACTGTCTAGATGTTCAACATCTCATTTTATCCTAATTGAAGTCTACTGGATAGTACTGCATAGGAATTACTGTACTTACAGCCGGCTTAACAGTCATCTGTGTTAAAATGCTCAGGAGCTCAAAAAAGATATAGTGGAATTAGAAAAGGTGCAGAGAAGGGTGACGAAAATGATAAAGGGATGGGACAACTTCCCTATGAGGAAAGGCTAAAGTGACTGGGGCTCTTCAGCTTGGAGAAAAGAAGGCTGAGGGGAGATATGATAGAGGTCTATAAAATAATGAGTGGAGTGGAACGGGTAGACGTGAAGCGTCTGTTTACGCTTTCCAAAAATACTAGGACTAGGGGGCATGCGATGAAGCTACAAAGTAGTAAATTTAATGCGAATTGGAGAAAAATTTTCTTCACTCAACATATAATTCAACTCTGGAATTCGTTGCCAGAAAATGTGGTAAAGGTGATTAGCTTAGCAGAGTTTAAAAAAGGTTTGGATGGCTTCCTAAAGGAAAAGTCCATAGACCATTATTAAATTCGACTTGGGGAAAATATTTCTGGGATAAGCAGCATAAAATGTTTTGTACTTTTTTGGGATCTTGCCAGGTATTTGTGACCTGGATTGGCCACTGTTGGAAACAGGATGCTGGGCTTGATGGACCTTTGGTGTGTCCCAGTATGGCAATACTTTTGTACTTATATATATGAGCTGGTGAATGGCATTATTTTTTATATATTTATATCATAAGATATTCACTCCTGTAATGCAGGAATTCTTCCAAGTATTGCATTGCTGAACTCCTTTATGCTGTCATGACCATCCCACTGAGCCCATTAAGGGATCGTGACCCTAAGAAAACTGTGGAAAACAAAGAGGTTATGATCACCTGGGACATCCCCATCCCAATGCCAGAAAATCATAGAGGTGTCAGTTCCGACTGATTACTCTGTGAATCATGTGGATAAAAGATCCTCAAGTACCAAGAAATGCAATCCAAGACCAAGAAAATGTGGCAGAAAAGGTACAGAAATATTTCCCATCGTTTTGGGTGCCAAAGGCTTGATCAAAAAGAATTTCCAAGCACATCTGAATAAGTTACTTATACATGTTATATATTATAAATTCCAGAGGGAAGCTCTCTTTGTTATAATGCAAGTTCTACAGCGAGCGTTAACAGAAAAATTTGAGAGACCGAGATTATACTTAGATCATAATTAGTCACCTTATTTTCTAACTCCTCTTACTGTCTTACCTATCTATGAGGGTCTTTTACTAAGGCATGCTCACGTTTTTGGCACGCGCTTAAATTGTGGGCGCGCTAAACATTAGAGATGCCAATGCATTCTTATAGATGTCTCTAACATTTAGCATACCCATAATTTTAGCGCGCACTAAAAATGTGAGCGCGGCTTAGTAAAAGATGCTCTATATGTTCCATCTTTGCTTACACCCTACACTGTCAATTAAAATGTTCTGTTGTGTTGACATTGTAAGTAGTGCCATACTTTGTATTGTTATTTGAATATTTTTACTGCTGTAATTGCCTATTGCTCATGTTTGATTTATTCTTACTGTATACTGCCTTGAGTGAATTCCTTCAAAAAGGCAGTAAATAAATCCTAATAAATAAATAAATGCTCTGGCTTAGGAATGAAGTCCAACCCTGTCAAGATATGTGCAAAACTAACTCATTTGGAAAAATGGCCCCCAAGAGATGTTTCAGTAGGACAGGCTCCAGCATCTCTAGAGAAAAATATGTCATTTCATGCAGGCACACATCAATCAATAGTTTTCAAAAGAAAATAATTTTTTAAGTAGTAGTAGTAGAGCAGAGAGATCCTGTGCAAAGTTCTGTACTCATTTTTCCTATTACACTCGGCCCACAGACATTTACACAGTTCCAGTCTGAACCAGTTTTGAGCAGACCAAAAATGGCGGGAAGGCACACTGCCAAAACACGGCCCGTGTTGGGTCTGGATGATGTATGTTACTTTTTGTGAGGAATAAACTTTTATGTTGAAGATATTGGACTTCTGTCAGTTCTTGGACCATTTCTTCTACCCTTTGGATTGTCCACTTGTGAGCAGAACACCAAGCCCCAGATTCTATAAAGGCTGCCCAAAGTTGGGTATGCAAATTTAGATGTGGATTGTAGATCCGTTCATACATTAGCTAGGCACCAACAATCAATAATTGTTGTTACTTGGCAACAATTTGGAGTTAAGCGGGCATCTGCTCTAGGCACTATTCAATAAAATGCGTGCCTAAATTTCACAGTATGTAATTTCATAGGGGTGTGGCCATAGGAGGTGCATGGGTTGATCAGGGGGTGTTCCCAGAAGTTAGGCATGATGTTATTGAATACTATCATTTGCATGCCTAACTGCCATAAATTGGGCATGAGCATTTACACCAGCTCACACCTAAGTTAGGGCCCCTTTTACCAAGTTGCAGAAAAGAGGGGGCTGGCGTCGACATCAACGCATGTTTTTCACGTGCACCAAGGCCCCCTTTTACTGCAGCTGGTAAAAGAGAAGTCTCATCTTCCTGCGGGAAATGGCAGTACGGCAAGTAAAGCACTTGCCACACGGCCATTTCGGCGGGAGGTCTTATCGCCACCCATTGAGGTGGTAGTAAGGGCTCCCGCGGTAACCCGACAGTAACTGGGCAGTGCGCGGCACTACCTGATTACTACTGGGTACCCTCCAGCACTACAAAAATAAACACATTTTTGTAGTGCTAGAAATTACAGTGCGCTAGGGGTGGGAAGTACCGCTGGGCTGCTACGGTACCCCGGTGGTACTTCCTGTTTAGCTAGTGGTAAGCATGCATTGGGCTTACCACCACTTAGTAAAAGAAGCCCTCAGGCACCAAACTGCACGCTAAAGGGCCCTTTTACTAAAGGGTTGCGTCATGGCAACCTGGAACTAGCGCCAGCCCAACACAGCCGGCGGTGATAGTTCCACCTCATGCACGCGCGATTTCTGGCACTACAGGAAATAATTCCATAATTTCTAGTGCAGCACTAACCTGGTGGTAATTGGGCAGTGCTGCGTTACCGCAGGAGCCCTTACCGCCACCTCAATGGGTGGCGGAAAGTGCTCCCCCCCCCCCCCACATGGCCATGCAGTAAGAATAATCTTACTGCATGGCCATGCTTTTTTAGGGGCTTTGTACCCACAGCCTGGTAAAAGGACCCCTAAGCTAGTATTATGCAAAGGGCACTCTGTAGCCTAACTTTGGATGCTATTTATTGAATCTGGCCCCCATAGACTTGGCTAGCCTTTTGTAGATCATGTGACAATTAAATAATGAGATTGACTCACTCAAAGGAATGATGTAGACGTTATGACATGTTAATAGTTACTATGAGTTACTACTGTAGTTATGGATATTAAAGTTTGTATTGCTGCCCCCTAAGGAAGAAGATTAAGACATGAGGTGCACTGAGGGTTGCCTTTGGCCCATCCAGAGCTTCATCTATCCTTTCTTCAAAGCACAATGTAATGATGTGTCATTACTTTATGCCCACTCTATTAAACCAGTCTTTTTTTTTTCCCACTGCTGCTGCTGCTGCTATTTCTAAGCAGAGACTGTTAATCAAGTGGAATTTTTCCAAGCACTGTGGTGGGTTTTTTGATGTGGGCACCCGTCCATCATGGACTAACTTGGGAACATTTACTTATTCCATTTGTGTGATCAGAGCCAGATAGATCTGAAGGCACATCCCCTGGCGGGTGACACCAGCACAATAAACCTCTGTGCCAATTAGCACTCAATTTTAGAGGGTTTTTACATAAATGCTTAAAGAAACTGGCATGCTTTATTTGATTTTATTTTTCTGCCTGTTAAGAGCCCTTATAAATTCTTGACATTTGAAATAAAGGACAACAAAGTTCTTATTAGTATAATTAAAATTGTTAATGGAAAGTCAAGAAAACAGTTGGGTAAAGCTAAATTGTTAAAGATAATAATTGTTTACTGATGAAAACTTCCATGAATACCGAATATAACATATCTAGAATATAACATATCTATAGCACTGCTAACGTGGCTTAGTAAACAGGGCCCTTTGTAAGTCTATGTGCTTTGAAAATGAGCCTCTATATATAATAATTGCCATAGTATGGGACACACAGTCCAGGATCTAGATGAAGCAATGGAAGAGGCTAACTTGGATTAGTGGTAGTCACAGAAACATAGTACATGGAGAGATATGACTGGGATATAGTTATATCAGTCTACAAGCTATTCAGGGAGCAAATGGTAGAAAGAAAAGGAGGAGTAGGGGCACTTTTACAAATGATGATCCAGGAACCTTCCTGATTAGGCAGGTAAGATTGGTTTTCTTCTTCCTTCCGATACTGCATCTAGCCACTCGAGACTCTGGACCCAGTAAGACAATACACAAAGTTCCCAAATACTCAAAACTTCTTCCTCTTCCATACTTCTCCGGGTTCTTTGAACCAGGGGCGTATCTGCGTGGGGCCACAGGGGCCTGGCCCCCCTCCCCGCCGTCAACCCTCCCCCGCTGCTTACTTTTGCTGGCGGGGTCCGACCCGCAATCTCCATATTTCGGCTTCCTCCGTGGCCATGTGCTTCCAGGAAGTAACGCTGCAGTGCTGATTCGTTGAATCCAGTTCGGCGTCCCCCCTCTCTGGCTCTGGCCCCCCCTACCGCCGGATTCCAGATACGCCCCTGCTTTGAACTCAATGGCAAATCCCTCAAAATTTCATTTGCATTCTTAGCTCCTTGAGCCACCAGGGTTAATAGGACACATAGCCCAAAGAGGTCTCAAAAACCTCAGCTCTGCAATTTTCTGGTTCTTCTGCCCCCCTCAGTCACTGACAGAAAAGATCCTGCACTGCTATTCCAGTCACTTCAACCTTCAGTGCTGACCCTACTTAGGCAGGTTTCAGAGCTAGACTGTTTTCCCAGTCTGACTGGGCATCTTTTTCTTACCTACAGCCTCCTGGTCAGAGGAACTCGCTCTAGTGAGTCTGGCAACTTTTACTTTGAGTTCTAGCCCTCATCTGGATAAGTAAGAAATAAAATGATCCCTGTTTGACCTTCATTCAGGTGAGTATTTAGCACTCAACTCCAAGTAGGCCCCAGTCTCGTTTCCTGAATTATACATCTTCTGCAAAAGTGGCAGAAAAAAAAAAAACAAGCACAAAAGAAATACCACACTAGGGGCTTTATACCTCTGTAACATCATGAGAAATTCAGCAGTTTAAGGCTGTCTAAATTCTCAATGCTATTCCCTAATTAATTTCTGTGTCAGTGTTTCCACTACTGGCTCTCTTTAATGTGAGTCAGCTATCTGCTTTTTATCTAAAGCAGATAAGCAGCCCTGAGGTCCATCCTACCTGTGGCCTCTAGTTGAAACTATGTGCCTCCTGCACCTATCAGGAAGGCACCAGTAAAGCACCAGAAGTTTCCAGAAAAGAGTGAAACTGTATATAACTGTTTGGAAATCTCTGGAAACTGATAGAAGGATAGGAGTGCCCAATGGTAAGCAGAGGGAAAGGCCTGGTGACAGCAGTAGCCCCATCCTTCTGATTATATAAGCCTACTCCAGGCTCCCTAAATTGTCTTAGGTCCCATCTCCCACCTCTGACCCATAGTCCATGGAGAGATCCCTTCTTGCGATACCTGTAGCGGTAACCTGAATGAAGAATCAGCTTGCTATAACCTCACCAATTACCACTATAGAGACACTTGTTTCAGAGCAAGGACTCATGGATCAGGGACAACTACCAGAACATAAGAACTTGCTGGCTTCTGTAGTGTGAAGGTATGGGGAACCTCTACAGGACCCGCGGCAACATGGACTTACAAAGGAAAATCCTGCCACACGAATCTCATTGACTTCTTTGACTGGATGGCCAAAGAACTGAATGAAGGACATGCGCTAGATGTAATCTACTTGGACTTCAGCAAAGCCTTTGATACGGTCCCCCCAGAAGACTCGTGAATAAGCTGAAAGGGCTGAACTAAGGACCGAACGTGGTTGAAGCTATTCAATTGAGGATTGGCAGCTGGTTACAGCGTTTTGCAGCTGCACGGTATTGTGGAATAACGTCACTAAATGGTGATTTGAAGTTTGCCTAATGAAGATTTTGCGTGCACGATAAAAAAAAAAAAACCTGTTTGCTCACTTGTGGACAATTGGGTTTAAACAAAATGAGCAGCTTTTGTGTGTAATAGCATAGGCGCCCGGTATAAGAGGCTTGGAGAGGCTAAGCCTCCCCTGCTGTGCTCTGAGGGGTTTAAATTGTTGATTTACCTCCATCCTCACAGCAGGAGCTGCAGTGAAAGTCCTCTAGCCTTGTGTAACCAGTTGTAGAAATTGGTTTATGGTTTGTTTACCTTACTGCTGGGAGAGGGGGTGGGGGATTGGCTGGAGGTGTCCTGGGTTGCCAAGGAGATATTTAACGAGGATGACTTCCTGACCTGCACTGAGGACAGATAGCAGCAGAATCGGATACTGGGCCAGCATGATCAGAAAAAGTCACCAGAAAACAAAGGTAGAAAAGATCATTTTATTTTCATTATAGTGTTTAGAATATGTCCACTTTGAGAATCGGGGCTCAACATTAAAAGCTTATATTTATTTACTTATTTATGACATTTTATCCCACATTAAACATGAATTAGGGTGTTGTGTGGCTCTACATGAGAATTGTGATATTATGATTTTATTTTTTTTATTTTTATTTTTATTTTATTTATGTTAATTTATATACCGTATCTTATTGCATCTGCAAAACAGAACGGTTTACATATATATAAAAAAATTGGTATATACAAATAAACAGACATAGGAATTCCATTCATGACAGGAAAGCACAGCAATCAAGATAAACTACATAATAAATCAATACAAGTTAAAAATCTAATATCCAGTTAAGCTATCCCATTTTTCTTTGTCTTTTTGACCTTATCTCATTATGCTAAGTTCTGTTCTACATAGCTTATAAAGAGAAAGGTTTTCAGAAGTTTTCGGTAATGGAGATAAGATTTCTCTAATCTGATCTCCTTTGGAAGGCTATTCCAAAGGGAGGGTGACAGGTAGAAAAAAGCCGATCTCCGTGTAGATTCCCACCTAGCCTTAGTAAGAGGGGGAATGACTAACCTGTTATCTGTTAGGGATCTGAGAGTTCGCATAGCGGTGTAGGGGATTGTTAAATTCGACAAGTAGCTAGGGTTTAATGTGTGAAAGGCTTTGTGTGTCAGGACAAGAGCCTTAAACTTGTTTCAAATTGTTGATGGTCTGCATTTTCTGTATGGGTGGTATATTGGTGTATTAGGTTCTGCCCAGTGTAATATTTATGGTACAGTAAGGTTCTGAGTGTGTTTTTGCACAAAGTTTTGCATAGTGTTTTGCAGTTGAGCAATTGTGCTTAGAATATGCTTTGAGCAACCACTTTATTCTTTGACATATGATACATATCTAATATCTAAATTTAATAAAAGGTATTAATTGTGACTTTTATTTTTATTTATTTTTTTTCTGTGTGCTATCAGACAATTATGGATTTAAGCTCCACCCCTGGCCCCACCCCTAACCCCGCCCCTTTAGCCTCCCCAAACAGTTGGGCCACCGACCGCCTATGTGTAATAGCCTATAAGAGAGTGAAGGTTTTGAATGGTAATCTGGCTCAAATATCATTTTTGGTCATGATGCTTCCATAGGTTATGTGTAACATTTGTTATATATATTATGTAAGGAGGATTGAGCTGATTCAGTAATAGGGGGGGTGTTTTGTATGTTCGGAGTGGATTGTTACAAAAAAAAACATTTTTGATATTCAAAAAAATGTCTGGAGCACATTAAATCAGTGAGTTAAAATTTAATGCTAAGAAGTGCAGAGTGATCAACATTTGGGTGCAGAAACCCAAAAGAGAGATACCGAATAGGAGGTGAGAGATTAGTAAGCTCGACTCAGGAGAGAGACCTTGGGGTGTTGGTGTCCGAGGATCTGAAAGTGAAGAAACAATGTGACAAGGCGACGGCTGTGGCCAGAAGGATGCTAGGCTGCATAGTGAGTAGTATAACCAGCAGAAGAAAGGAGGTGTTGATGCCTCTCTAAAAGTCATTGGTGAGGCCCCACTTGGAGTATTGTGTTCAGTTTTGGAGGCCATATCTTGCTAAAGATGTAAAAAGACTGGAAGTGGTGCAAAGAAAAGCTACAAAAATGGTATGGGATTTGCATTGCAAACCGTACGAGGAGAGACTTGCCGAACTGAACATGTATACCTTGGAGGAAAGGAGAAACAGGGTTGACATGATACAGACATTCAAATATTTGAAAGGTAATCCGCAAACAAACATTTCTGGAGATGGGAAGGTGGTAAAACTAGAGGATATGAATTGAGGTTGAAGGGGGGCAGACTCAGGAGTAATGTCAGGAAGTATTTTTTCACAGAAAGGGTGGTAGATACATGGAATGCCCTCCCACAGGAGGTTGTGGAGTTGAAAATGGTAATGGAATTCAAATGTGTATGGGATAAACACAAAGGAATCCTGTTTAGAAGGAATGGATCTACAGAATCTTAGCGGAGATCGGGTGGCGACGCCGGTAATTGGAAAGTAAAACCAATGCTGGGCGCACTTCTAAGGTCTGTGCCCTGATCGTGGCTGAATAGATATGGATGGGTTGAAGTGTAAATTTTAAGGGGATTCGACGGTAGCTTCAGAACTTTTAGTACAAGAACAGTGCTGGGCAAACTTTTACGGTCTGTACCCTGAGAAAGGCAGGGACAAATCAAACTCGGGTATACATATAAAGTATCACATACCTTGTACAATGAGTTTATCTTGTTGGGCAGACTGGATGGACCGTCCAGGTCTTTATCTGCTGTCATTTACTATGTTACTATCGTTAGCGCTAAAAAAATCCAGGGAGAGGAGAAGGAGTCCAGGCATCCTGTTCCAAATCTTAAGGGGCATGGCTCCACCCAAAGCAGAAAGGTATAATAATCTGATATGGACTGGTAACATCATCATTACAGAGGCACTGTATTTAACACCTAGATGCCTGCAAGCCTGCAAGTATTTATCATTTATGCTCAGCACTGATTTCTGAGAACAGCACGTGTAAAGAACCATATTTGTGGGACCCTCACCCATCTGGTGAGCCAATCTGAACGCCTAAGAGGAATGAAGTAGCTGTATATATATTTCTGTACTGCTAGAGGAAAAGAGATAAGACTGCACTTTGTTGGCCACATGCCATATAAATGCATTTCTCTGTTACCTTATCAAGTAAAGGAACAGTAAACGTTTGGCTCAGAAAGAGACTCTGTGTGGTCTGGATTACTAAGTGGAGCGTGGATTTAAAGTATGATATCGCTTGATCAGCCTCCTTAGTCCTGGCCCTGACCCTTAACAAAGAAGTAAGAGCTTGTGCTCCTGTTACCATCATACTGGGCTTACACTAGGCAGCCGTCTAGCTGTACTACATCAAGGGGTCTTACACCATTACATGTCCTACCATAGTCTTCTAAGTGGGGACACCATCAGAATATGCACTCGCTCCTCATATATCACAATCTACTAAGATTAAGGAGTGGAGTACCCTGCAGTACACAAATACAATTAGGCCTTCAGATATAGTACTTAGGTGATCTCTGAGGCTATAAACATACTGAAATCACTGCAGACCATTCAAAATACGGCATCAAGACTGATATTCAACAGTCAAACTACGAAAGAGCAACACCATTACTAGTAATGCTACACTGGCTCCCAATGAAGTCCAGATTATTTTTCAAAATCAACACTCTCATTTTCAAAATATTATTTGGCATGTCTCCTGACTCCCACATTTGCAGGTCATCTCCCCCACTCCCGTCATCTCCTGCTGCTGCTGGTCTCGCAGCAGCAGGAAATGATGTCTTACAAGGCGTCTCCTGCTATCGCTGGAAAGGGAGGCTGTGCCGGGGCAGAGCTGTGGGCGGTTATGGACAGAGCTGTGGGCAGGTCTGGGCGAGCTATGGGCTGGTTGGGTGGAGCTATGGGTGGGCTAGGTGGAGCTATGGGCAGGCCCTAAATCTTCTGCTCAGGGGGCTGACCCCCCTGGCAGCTCTGACATGCTAAACCTGATTGAACTATCACCAAGAAATGAAAGTCGAAGAGGTTACTTACTAATCCACTTACCTAACTGCAGAAACATGAACTACAAATCATCATTTATCATTTCATTTATTCCTTTTATATACCGTTTCTTATTGCAATTGCAAAACAGAACGGTTTACATTAAAAAATACATCTCATAACCAAACAAATAGGAACTCCAGTCAATAATAGGAAAGCACAGCAAACCAAAATATAATAAGAACATAACTAATAAAACACAATTATCTAAATTAAATACAAATTAAATACAGTTTAACCTGGATTTTAATACCTACCCTACTCTTATAGATTCTGTTCGATATGATTGGTAAAAAGAAAAGTCTTCAGCAGTTTTTGAAAATGAGTGTAGGATTTCTCCAATCTAATCTCTTTTGGAAGTCCGTTCCAAAGAGTAGGAGACAGAAAGAAGAACGTCGATGCACGCGTGGATTCCCATCGAGCCTCAGTAGGCGAAGGAATGACTATCCTATTGTCTGTTAGTGATCTGAGAGTCTGTGCAGGAGAATAAGGAATTGTCAGGTTGGATAAACAGCTAGGATTAAGTAGATGAAATGCCTTATGTGTTAAGACAAGCACTTTAAATTTGACTCTTGCTTCAATCGGAAGCCAATGCAGTTGATATAATAAAGGTGTTATTCTGTCATCTCTCCGCAGGGCCGTGCCAATACGGTAAGCGAGGTAAGCATGGCAGGAGGGCGCCATCCTCTGGGGGCGCCCCGCCGCAACATGCATATCTCGCCCTCTTCTCCCCAGATCCTTTTCCTTTTTTTTGTTTAAATTTACCTCTGTCCGGCAGCAGCATAGCGTTAGTGAGAAGGAGGCGGCGCTCCCCCACCCCGACGTGTCAGTCTTCCCTTCGCTCAGTTCCGCCTTCTTCTGACATCAGAAATGACGTCAGAAGAAGGCAGGACACTGAGCGAAGGGAAGACTGACACGTCGGGGCGGGGGAGCGCCGCCTCCTTCTCACTAACGGTATGCTGCCGCCGGACAGAGGTAAATTTAAACAAAAAAAAAGGAAAAGGATCTGGGGAGAAGAGGGTGGGTAGTGTAGTGATAGTTTTCGTGGGGGGGGGGGCGCCGGGGCCAACTACAGGGGGGCGCCGGAGACCCTAGGCATGGCCCTGTCTCTCCGTGCCGTACAGATCATACGTGCTGGTTTTGAATTATTTGTATTCTTTTTAAATTCACTTTGGTAATCCCTGCATAGATAACATTACAATAATCTAACCGTGATGTAATATACGCATGGCTGGATTTAGCTACTTGGGTTCTAAATGGTAGAACTCAATTCCCAAGGCCACAAGAAGCATCATTAACTATCTTCAGAAAAGAACTAAAAACTACCTTTTCAAGAAATTCTATGATTAACTACATGTGTCACTGTTGTTCCATCTTACTCTACAATTGTAATGTATCATTGTAACTTTCCTAACTGTAACTGTAAGCCACATTGAACCGAAACTTGTTTTTGTATAATTGTGGGATACAAGAACGAATAAATAAACAATACAATAATTCTTAAGTCATATAGGGCTGGATTCAGTAAATGGTGCTCAAAGTTAGTCAAACAGGAACAACAAGGAGGCAAACTCCCTATGAAGACAAAAGCCAAAAGAAAAAGAGTAAGGAAGGACCAATGGTCTTCCACAAAGGAACCAAATCCAGAAGTAAATATAGCTAAAATCCAATTTTATTGTCCAAAATCAACCAGATACAGTCAGACTTGACAGGGTACTAGAACTGGATGGCTCTCGTTCATTTTGGAGCTTCACATGTGTATATTGTGGAGCCTCAGCACTTTGGAACAAATTCATTTCAATCATACATCAGATATACCGACTCCTGAAGAAGGCATTGAATTGCTCAAACACAGTTTCATGTCAAGTCTGACAGAATCTGACTGTATCTTATGGATTTAAGACAATAAAATTGGATCATTTTAGTTGCCCTTCTCTGTACCTTTTTTAAAATTCCACTGTATTGTTTGCTATTTTCAGATGGGAGATTAAAACTAGGGATGGCTGTAGATTGCAACATTTTTGTGTTTTTTTTTTCATTTGCCAATAATAGCACACATTGGGGTATGTTTACTATAGGCGCGTTAATAGTTTACGTGCATTAAGCACTAATGCGCCCATAGGAATGGCGCTTTAGTAAACATACCTTATTATTTGCAAAGAGCGTGCACTCTTTCTGAAACAGTGTGGCCTCTTTATACGCTATTTTCAAGGAGGGCTCACTCTTAATAACATTGCCCCTGAAACAAAAATGAAGACTACACAAAATAAAACAAACTGAACTTTGCTACAAATGACACAGGAAACAAAACAAAAATTGGGGGGCTGCCCATTTCTAATCTGAATGCAATACTTAAGGTGTGGTTATACAGAAACTTTGCTTTATTCTCTATTCCTTTCCTAATAATTTCTAATATTCTGTTTGCTTTTCTGAGCACTGTTGTCACACACTGAGCAGAAGACTTTGAGGCTATTACCTATGCGCAGTACTGTCCATGATGATACCTAGATCCTTTTCTTGATTGGTGGCTCCTAATTTGGAACCTGAAATCATGTAGCTATAATGTGGATTTTTGTTTTCCATGTGCCCTTAATATATTTCTTGACTGGCTTGCAATAGTTAACAACCCCTTCCACTGCTTAGAACAGAATAATCAAAAGATGACAATAACAGAAAATAAGTGAATCCTGCTTATATTTTCTAGCTGTGCTGTCTTTGCTCATTCTGTTCTTACATGCAGATGGGATGGGTGGGTATCAGGCTCTGTAAGCTGGTCAAGAAATATATCAGATTAGTCCAATAAAAAAAGTATTACCTTTTTTGTTTCTCACCCTTTATTTTTGTTCATCTGAGTGAATAGAAACCACAGTTCTTTATCTCTCTCACACACATACAGACTCCTTGGGCCCAACCCCACTAACTTCAGCTCTCCAACCTGTTCAGTTGCAGCTGCAACAGAGCAGTTCAAGATAAAATTTTCAAACCTTTATATTTCTTGATCTTCTGTTCTTCTTTTGTACTCGTATTTCTCTTTCTTGATTCTTCTTCAAGTCTTTCCTGCTTTCGTTAGTCTTTTATTCCAGTTTCAAATTGGCCAAATTATGCACACAACTTAATTAACAAGCCAATCAGTGCCAATAATTGGTACTTAATGGCCAATTAGCAGCACTAATTGGCTTTAATTAGAATTCCCCCGCACAACTTTCTAGGCATATTCTATATAATGTGGTGCTGGTAAATTCTAATGCACACAGTCAAAAAAAGGGGTGTGGAATGGGCGGGTTGTGGGTGTTTCAAAAAACTATAGGCCCTGTTTACTAAGCCATGCTAGAGGCGCATTAGCGTTTTTAGAATGCGCTAACCATTAGCGTACGCTAACTGTGTAGGAGCCCACAATATTCCTATGGGTGCCTACAGTTAGTGCATGTTAATTTTGTGCATGCGCTAAAAATGCTAGTGCACCTTAGTAAACAGGACCCTGTTTGCACTATTATAGAATATACTCAATCTGAGCCTAAGTTAGGTGCAGGTATTTAGGCCTGGTTTAAGGTGTCCTAAATGGGTGCACCTAAATTTTAGGTGCAAGAATGGCACTTGAGTGTATTCTATAATCTATGCTTAACTTTAGGCATAGTTTATAGAATCGCGCTAACCATGTGGTTTTACTGTGCTGATTTTTAAGGCGCCATATATAGAACTCCCCCCCTTTGCGAATAGTACACTCCCCCCCTTTGCGAAAGAGTGTTCACAATTTTCCAAGTACACTTTCTTGGAAAATAGTGAACACTCTTTAGGAAGAGTGTACTCTTTTTGCAAAAAGTTTGTACTATTATCAGTGAATCAAAAACCATAAAATGACATGATTTTTCTGCTTGTTTTGTTTAACGACATGCGATCATTTGGAATATGTTACAGTTCCCATGTCATTGCAACAACTTCTCAACCCTACTGTAGAGGCATTTGGTAAGCACTTGCTGGTATTCTCACTTCACCCTCCATTGCATCAGAGACCATCATAGATTGTAAAGGGGCAATTCTATAATTAGGTGTCACAATTTAGGGACGCTAATGACGCAAGCTGAGCACCAATTCTATAATGGCATCTGACCACCAAGATGCCATTGTGGAGGGTTATTTTCGATATGACGTCTAGATCCGATTTTGAATGTTTTATTTATTTATTATTTATTTATTTATTACATTTGTATCACACATTTTCCCACCTATTTGCAGGCTCAATGTGGCTTACATAGTACCATAAAGGCGTTCGCCAATTCCAAAAATCCAGTAATGAACATAGCCATTTTCAAACCAGAAAAACGTCCAACTTTTTGTTTCAGAAATGGCCATTTGCTAGACCTGTTCGTGCTCAGTGCATGTATATTTTAGGACCATTAAAAAAAAATCCAAGGGAAAAATGCACAAAAACAAGCCATTGGAATGTAGGAGGAGCCAGAATTCATAGTACAATGGCCACACAGACATCCCAGCAGAGCAATGGGGCATCCTAGGAGGCACTGCAGTGCACTTCACCTAAAAGCTGCCAGGTACACATCTCACAGTTACCCCCTCCAAAACCCACCAAACACCTACTGTACCCAACTGTACACCACTACAATAGCCGTTATTCCTGCAGGTGTCACCTATATGTAGGTACAGTAGGTGTTTGGTAGGGTTTGGAGGGCTCACCCTTTCCACCACACGTGTACCAATTAGAATGGGATATGGGCCTGGGTCCCCTTCTGTACAGTGTACTGCACCCACCACTAGGCTATTCCAGGGACCTGCTTGCTGCTCTAATAGAGCTGGCCATAACATCTGAAGCTGTCATTGAGGCTGGTATGTACTGATTCCTTCACATCTTTGAGGGGTGGAAGGGGGTCAGTGACCACTGGGGAAGTAAGGAGGGGTCATGCCTTAATCACTCCAGTGGTCATCTCGTCATTTAGGGCACCTTTTTGTGACTTAGGCATGATTGAAACAGGTGTAGACTAAAACATCTAACATTTAGCCCTGGACGTGTTTGCTTTGTTCCAGTATGGCAGAAAAACTTCCAAGGGCCCAAATCCCTGCCCCAAGATGCCTCCTTGTGATCTGGATGCAGTGCAGAGAAAAATGTCTCCAATCCAAGTTTCAAAAATTGCAATTTGAACATTTTCAGCAAGCTGTGTTACTATGATTTTTTTATAGCTGATTTATGAGGGACTGAACTCCAGTTCATCCTGAGCAGACATTAAGAAGGTGACATTTTTGCTTTTGGGGAATTTTCTATTTCCCCCAAAGCATAGACCTGAGAAAGTATATTTTGGGGGATTTTTGAGAAGAGGTCCAGAGTGCATACCACAAAGTATTTGAGACTATTATAGAGAAATATGTGTTTTCAGTGTCTTTCAGAGAAAGAGCATGAAGTCCGGGTGCCTCCACTGGGACCTAAAACAAGAAGCAGGAGGACCCACAGAGTAAAGAGAGTGATCTAGCTTGTTCTGTGGCTGGTCTTTGGAACCTGGAGCTAGCTAGTTCAGCCATAACAGATAGAATTACCTACTACAGAGAAGGTTTAAATTTAATTTGTTTTAAATTAAACCTGCTTTTGGTTGGGCCCTTTACACAGTTGTAATCTCAGACCGGGTTTTGGATTGCTTTTTGAGGATTATTGTTGCTTGCGTGCGGTTAGATTGGAGAATGGGACTCGGAATAACAATGTCTTACACTATTAATATACAGTCGCAAACAGAAGGCAAATTGCTCCACTGAAGGGAAAATGCCAAGCAGAAAAAAGTAGAGCAACGGAACCTCTCACAGATGGTGTTCAGAATAATGTTTATTAAGAATTCTTCTAAAACAATAAGGAAGACCCGACATGACTCGTGTTTTGGCCTTGCCGGCCTGCATCAGGGGTCTAGGAATTTGTTGTTCAATATGTATTTCTAGATTAGTCGTCAAGGAGGTTTGCTTAAAAAGGGAGAAGGAAGTTTAACACCTTGTCGACTAATTTAGGAATACGTATTGAATAATAAATTCCTAGACCCCTGATGCAGTCCGGCAAGGCCAAAACACGAGTCCTGTCGGGACTTCCTTATTGTTTTAGAAGAATTCTTAATAAACATTATTCTGAACACCATCTGTGAGAGGTTCCGTTGCTCTACTTTTTTCTGCTTGACACTATTAATATACGGCAGGCACCAGTTTCATCCTTTCTTATATATCTTATATTGCTCAGTCTGGGGTTGAGGGTTCTTGGTTTTCTTTATCTCTGAGCTAGTTATCAGTTTGGGTGGGGGGTTGGGGAGGCTTTACTATGTTGTAGGTGTTCTGGAGTGCTAGAAGAGTCCAAGTCCTTCAGTATTTGTCTGGCTTGTGTGGGGTTTTCTTTGGACGGAGAGAAGGGATAGAGGAAGGATTAAGGGGTGAAAATATTGAACATCTGTTTCTTGTTATGTTGTACTTTATCAGTTCAATAAAAATTGTTTAACATAAATTAAACCTGCTTTATTCACTTTTTACTATTTGAATTTTGCATTCTTGAGCTGACTTTAATTTTGTTGTATGGGTTTTGTTTTTGTTTTGGGGGGAGGTAGGGACAGGATTTCACTAAAAAATGGTGATTTTTAAAATAAAAAGCACACAGCCTATGGACTAATATCTGGAGTAGTGTGATACAGATTTTGGTATTTTAGCACTGAAGGCCTTGGAGTAGTTGCCTCCTGCCACCCACTGAGAGCCACCCCTGAGTGGCCCAGCAGTTACAATTGTAAAAAATAATGAACATGATTCTCTCTCTCTCTCTCTCTCTCTCTCTCTCTCTCTCTCTCTCTCTCTCTCTCTCCCTCTCTCTCGCTTCGACTCCCTCCTGCCCTAGAGTTATTGAACTTGCTCTCACTGTACTCTCTTTCTTTGCTCATCACACATCTTCGGCAAGGCTGCATTTAGAAAAAAGGCTATTGTAGATTGTAAATCTCATTACTTATGTGGGATGACTAATATCTACTGTGCATTATATAGCTAAAGCATAGAGTATCAAGGCAGGAAGGTCATATCAGAGCAACTTTATTAGCAAACCTTGTGTATTCATAGTTTGGTAAACAAGGCTTTAATATACAGATCTGATTATGCTCTTGATAGAGAATTTGGAAGTTTCACTATCTCTAATAGGGTTATAACTCTAGTTTTAGTTCTTTTACTTGGAGCCTACGTAAAACACCGTTCCTATAGTTATATTTTGATTCATCCCTTGCCACATCCCCAGCAAGAAAGAAAGTATTAAAACAAATATTGTCCTATTGTTAGCTTTTTTTTTCTGTCTAAACAAAATCATAGAACGTTTCACATCCTGGTGACATCTTCACACTATTGTTAAGTATGTATGTATCTCTTCTGTAGGGTAGCCAGAAAGATAAATTTTAAGTTCATATAAAGGACACCAATCAATCACATTCACAAAGGCAAACACAGGAGAAGATAGGTTATAAATAAGTTTACATTAAGATGAACCTTGAATGAGAAAGATATAGCAGGCAACTTCTATATTGCAGCAGTAATGAAATCCCACATAAGCGCATAGGGCCTTATTCAATAAAGGTTATGCTCCTAAATTTATGCTCAGGGGCGGCCCGACCATTAGGCCACCTGAGGCAGGGACCTCGGGCAGCACTCTTCAGGAAGCGGCATCTCCCCACTCTTCAGGGAGCAGCATCTCCTCCCAGGGCCGCCAAGAGAATGAGCTGGGGCCAAGGCAAGGCCAGCCGCCCCCCCCCCCCCCCAGGATCGCCACCCCCATCCCCCAATCTCAACTGCTGTCACCTCCCTCTCCTGCTCCAAGGCCACCAGCACCGCAGTCCCCAGTCTCCACCTACCTACCCTCTTCTCCCTTCTGTCTGCCATCCGGCCCCCTGCATTTAAATAAAAAAAAAAATCAGCAGCACAGCACCACCGAGCAACGCGTTCTGTGCGAAAGTGGCAGATCGCCTCGTGTGGGCCTTCCCTCATTGTGTCCCGCCCTTGCGGAAATAGGAAGTTATATCAGATGAGGGCGGGATGCAGTGAGGGAAGGCCTGCCCAAGGCGATCTGCCGCTTTCGCATAGAAGGCGCTGCGCTGCTGCTTTAGAGATTTTTTTTAATTTAGGGGGTCGGATGGCAGACAGAAGGGAGCTGAGGGTAGGCAGGTACTACTACTACTATTTAGCATTTCTATAGCGCTACAAGGCGTACGCAGCGCTGCACAAACATAGAAGAAAGACAGTCCCTGCTCAAAGAGCTTACAATCTAATAGACAAAAAATAAATAAAGTAAGCAAATCAAATCAATTAATGTGATCGGGAAGGAAGAGAGGAGGGTAGGTGGAGGCGAGTGGTTACAAGTGGTTACGAGTCAAAAGCAATGTTAAAGAGGTGGGCTTTCAGTTTAGATTTAAAGGGGACTGGGGACTGCAGCGCTGGCGGCCTGGGAGCAGGAGAGGGAGGCGACAGCAGTAAAGATTGGGGGTGGGGGTGGAGGGGGCGATCCTGGGGGGGGGGCGTCCGGCCTTGCCCCAGGCCTGGCTCAGTCTCTTGGCGGCCCTGGGAGGAGATACCGCTCCCTGAGGAGTGGGGAGATGCTGCTTCCTGAAGAGTGCTGCCCGAGGCCCCTGCCTCAGGTGGCCTAATGGTCGGGCCGCCCCTGAGCATAAATTTAGGAGTATAACAGCAGGAGAGGATGAGAGACCTGGGTGCCAAGCCCTCCTTGGAGGCCCGAGCCTGGGGAATTTTGCCTCTCCTGCCCCCCCCCCCCCCTTGGCAGCCCTGTCTCCTCCTGCCTTCCTTCCTCCACCCCATTTGCAGCATTTACTTGTTTCATCACATTCCAAACCCGGCAGCAGCAGCGATTCCCATATGCTGCCCTACCACTGGCACCCGCCTCTTCCCTTTATGCCGTCCACCTCTCTGATGTAACTTCCTGTTTCATCAGAGGCTTAGGCAGCTGCAGTAAAGGGAAGAGGTGAGTGCCGGTGGCAGGGCAATGTATGGGAATCACTGCTGCTGTCGGGTTTGGAATGTGATAAAACAGGTAAATGACGAGAATGGGCTGGAGTTAGGAAGGGGGGGCAGCATCTCGGCTTGGGAGGGGGAGGCATCTTGGTATTTGGTGGAGAGCGGCATCTCGGCCTGGGGGGGGCAGCATCATCTTGCCTTGGGCTGGCACTGTTTATGCTCTTAAATTATGAGCGTATTCTATGCTCCTAAGTTTATGGTCCTAATTGAGGTGGTCTTTTACAAAGCATCGGTAAGCCCAATGCTAAATCGGAACTACCACTGGCCCAATGTGGCTGCCAGTGGTAGTTCTGTCCCGAGTGCATCTCATGTTCATCACTGTTGTCATGCCTGTCCTATTCTTCTCCATACTCTCTTGCTCCTTCTTCTGCTCTCCACTGGGGATATCAATCCCAATCCTGTTGCTCCAAATCAGCTCTCATCCTATTCGTGCAGGTCACACAGTGATGTCTCCAATCTAATTTCTGTTCCTCTCCTCTCCCCTTCTTCTTTGCCTTTCTCATGTGCTCTGTGGAATGCCTGCTCTGTCTGCAACAAACTTTCCTACATCCACGACCTCTTTATCTCTCGTACTCTCCATAGGCTTGCCCTGAGACTTGGCTTTGCCCTGAAGACTCTGCTTCAGCCACGGCCCTGTTTCATGGAGGTTACCTTTTCTCCCATACTCCTCACCTGGTTGGCCGTGAAGGTGGTGTCAGGCTACTACTTTCACCCTCCTGTAGATTTCAGCCTCTTCTTCCACTTCAGTCTCACTGCTTTTCTTCCTTTGAAGTCCACTCCATCCATCTATTCTACGACCCCTGATAAGTCCCTTTCTTCCTTTCTCACTGACTTTGACGCCTAGCTTTCCTTCTTTCTTGAACCTTCATCTCCTTCCCTCATTCTTGGGGATTTAAACATTCATGCTAATGATCCCTCTGACCCTTACGTTTTTCAGTTTCTCGCTTTAACATCTTCTTTTAATCTTCAACTGTGCTCCACTACCCCTACTCACCAGAATGGCCACTGTCTTGATCTTATCTTTTTCTCCAACTGCTCATTCTCCAATTTCTGTGCCTCAGCACTTCCCCTCTCTGACCATCAATGACTCTTCTACTCTGTCCTTCAGTGTTTCAAACCTCTTGTCAACCACCACGTTACCCAAGTCTGTCAATGAGGCTGTCTCTTCCTATAATACTATTCTCTCCTCTGCTCTGGATACTCTCGCTCCTCCCATTCCCCGTTCTGTAAGGTATACGAAACTCCAACCGTGGCCGACCTCTAGAATCCACTACCTATGTTCCTCTGCCCGATCTGCCAAACGCCTTTGGCTGAAATCCCATGCCCATACTGACTTCATACATTTCAAATTCTTGCTGACCTCCTTCCAGTCTGCTATCACTTGCCAAACTAGTTGACAAACTCTCTTGGCTCAAACCCTCGATGTCTCTTTGCTACACTGAACTCTCTCCTCAGAATGCATTCACCGCCAGCTCCCCATTCACTTTCTCCCCAGACTCTGGTTGAGTACTTTCATGGTAAGGTTCACAAGATTAACCATGAATTCTCAACCAAGTAGCCTCCACCTCTCCTTCCTTCAGTCCATTGTCTCAACCTTCCTTCGACCCCTGCCTCCCTTTCTGAAATCACTGAAGAGGAAACTGCACATTTTCTTCCTCTTTCAAACTGACTACCTGTTCCTCTGATCCTATTTCCACTCATCTACTTTGCACTATCTCTCCTACTGTCATCTCTTCTATCTGTCATATCCTCAACCTTTCAATTTCCACTGCAGCTGTTCCTGAAGCCTTCAAACATGCCATAGTTATACCACTCCTCAAAAAACCGTAATTGGACCCAACCACCCCCTCCTCCCTTTCCTATCCAAGATACTTGAACACTGCCATTGTTTTGACTTTCTTTCATCTCAAGCTATTCTTGATCCACTTCAATCTGGCTTTCGCCCTCTTCATTCAACTGAAACAGCCCTTGCAAAAGTTTCCAATGACCTGCTCCTGGCCAGATCCAAAGGTCTGTATTCTATCCTCATCTTTCTCAATCTATCTGCTCCTTTTGACACTGTTTATCACTGCCTACTCCTTGATACGCTGTCCTTACTTGGATTTCAGGGCTCTGTTTTTTCCTGGTTTTGTTCTTATCTCTCCCATCTCACTTTTAGTGTATATTCTGGTGGATTCTCCTCCACCTCTATCCCACTATCAGTTGGTGTACCATAGGGCTCTATCTTGGGACCTCTTATTTTCTCCATTTATACTTCTTCCCTTGATGCTCTGATCTCATCTCATGGTTTTTAGTATAACCTTTATTCTGATGACTCCCAGATCTACCTCTCCACACCAGAAATTTCAGCAGGAATCGAGGCCCAAGATTCAGCCTGCCTGTCTGACATTGCTGCCTGAATGTCTCACCACCATCTGAAACTAAACATGACCAAGACTGAGCTTCTTATCCTTCCCTCTAAACCCATCTCTCCTCTTACCCCATCTCTGTGGATAACACTCATCCTCACTTTCTCATCAGCTCGTAACCTGGGGTTACCTTTGACTCATCTCTCTCTTTCTCTGCACATATCCAACAGACTGCTAAAACCTGTCATTTCTTTCTCTATAATATCATAAACATTTGTCCTTTCCTTTCTGAGCACACTACCAAAACCCTTATCCACAATCTTATCACCTCTTGCTTAGACTATTGCAACTTGCTTCTCACATGTCTCCCACTGAGCCATCTCTCTCTCCTTCAATCTGTTAAAAAATCTGCTACATGACTTATATTCTGCCAGTGTCGCTATGCTCATATTAGCCCTCTCCTCGTCACTTCATTGTCTCCCTATGTTTCCACATGCAGTTCAAACTCCTTTTATTGACTTACAAGTGCATTCACTCTGCAGTTCCTACCTCTCCACTCTTATCTCTCCCTACACTCCTCCCCGGGAACTCCGTTCATTGGGTATATCTCTCTTATCTGCACCCTTCTCCACTGCCAATTCCAGACTCCATTCCTTTTATCTTGCTACACCATATGCCTGGAATAGACTTCCTGAGTCAGTACATCAAGCTCAATCTCTGGCCGTCTTCAAATCTAGCTTTTTTGATGCTGCGTTTAACTCCTAACCCCTATTCACTTGTGCAGTACCCATGTATGTTTTATCATTCTCACCTTAGTAATTCCGTTATCCCTTATTTGTCCTGTTTGTCTGTCCTGATTAGATTGTAAGCTCTTTCAAGCAGGGACTGTCTCTTCAAGTTCAAGTGTACAACACTGCATACGTCTAGTAGCATTATAGAAATGATAAGTAGTAGTAGTGGCTGCCAAAAAAACTGCTGACCGCAGCCGGCTGAATTCTTACCTCTGTGTTATTAGAAAAATTAACTTTCTGGGCAGATTAATACTTACTAGCTGTACTTGTAGTCATAACCAAATATCCTATATAATAATTCTCACCTCCAACTTTCTATGCTTGGGACCGTGGCTCCCTGGCTGCAAGTGGTCTGCGAGGCAGACATGCACGGACCCTACTCCTCCTACTGCCTCGGAATCAGCTGTCACCCCCCCCCCCGCGCTACGGCCCCTCGAAACCCACCCCCTCCCGCGAACCTGTCGATCCCCCCCCAGAACGCCGAAAACCGCACTCCCCTCCCGCCGCTGTTGTGCACTACCTTCGGGTGGGTTCCAGAAAGTTTAACTCCGTGTGTCTGACGTCAGACGCACGCAGAGGAACTTCCAGACAAGATGATTGAAGAACCTATGGGAAGGGAAGAACAACACTTCAGCTGTAAGCACAGGTAGCACAACAACGGCGGCGGCGGTGGCGGCAGTTTTCGCTGGCACGGGGGGGGGAACGACAGGTTCGCGGAAGGGGGGGGAATTGCCTGCCTAAGGCCCGTTTCCTTGCCTACAGAAACGGGCCTTTTTTACTAGTTATATATAATGTTAAACTTGCAAAGTTATGGGTTTTCTCTTAAATACAAAATTAAAACTGCCTGATTATTACTCATGTTCTCTCTCTCTCTTTGTTATCTGCCACATGTAGTGATTAAAACTGTGCACTTGGTAATTAAACGTTTGAAATCCAATCTGTTCTCAATCCAAATATTGATGCCTAAGCTGCATTCTCTCAAAGGAGGGAAAATCAAGGTCTTTAAACCAGGCTATTAAAGGTGTCAAACTTCATCATGGAAAGGGACCAATTATTAACTTCAGCAAAAGAGGCAAGCACTTTCTTTTTATATAACATCCTCTCAGCATGAAGTCATCCTCTGCAGGCCTCGCTCTATGAAGACGCTCCATGAGGCATCGGATTTAATGAAGATCCCATGATAGCAAGCCTATTAGAGCAGTGTGAAGCCCACATGTAAGAACAGTAATCGAGAAAACTCCAAGGGACAGGGCTTAGCCATGATGATAATGCAGAAGGAGTTCCTAGCACAAGAGTTTTAAAAAAAAGACAAAATGAATGTCTTTAATTATTTGAATGTAAGAAAGCAGAATCATGTTTTGTGATTGAGTAATGCACTTAGGGGCACTGTGTCTTGTTTTGTTGTAGCCTGTGGTTGTCTATAAACTTCATTTTAGACATGCAATTGTCTTAAGAAAACCGCAATGAGATGGTCTAAATTCTTGAGAGATTCTTAGGAGGAAAAAAAAACTTCCCCTAAGCTTGCAAACAAGAGAAATAAATCTTCATAATGAGCAAATGCTTTTGCATGATTTGTGTGTTGCCACTAGGATGATCAGATGAACAGCCCTAGAAGACACAGTTCATTAGTGTAGTGTCATTCATGGGCACTTTCAACAGGTCCTGCTTTGAGGTTATCTTTGATGATCATTAGAGATGTGAAGCCCCAAACAACTTCAATTTGTTTAATTCCCCATGTCATTGATGGTCATATTTGTTTGGGTAATTTTAAACAGGATGTTTTTAGGTGGGGGGGGGGGGGGGAGGGTTGAAGGAGTAGCCTAATTGTTAGCACAGTGGGTTGAGAACCAGAGGAACAAGGTTCAATTCCCACTGCAGCCCCTTGTGACCCAAGCAAGTCACTCCATTGCCCCCAAAACAAAAACTTAAATGATGTGAGCCCACTAGCGCCAACAACACCTGATTGTAATATGTAAACTGTTTTGGTTGTAACACAGAAAGGTGGTATATCCAGAATTTAATAAACGTAATGGGCCAGATATTCAGTTGGCAGTGATCAACATTTTGTTGACCACCACTGGTGTTAAACCCAGAAATTCAATGCCAGTCCATGTCCAGGCACCAGCAATTCATAGCTGGTTAAGTGCAATATTCAGCACTTAACCGTCTCTGGGTTACTGTGTAAAGATAGGACTGACTTTTATGCAGTTAAGCTAGCCAGTTAAGTGCTGAATTTCGGCACTTAATTGGCCAAATGCCAACTCCACCTTTCGGAACTCCCCAAAATAGCCGGTTTCAGTTCTGCACTAACCGTTTAAGTACCACTGAAAATTAGCAGTTACCCTCAAACAGGCAATTTAATCAGCCAGGAGTCATTTCTAGCTGGTTAAATTGCTTTGAATATCGACCCCTACATTGTTAATACATACAGCTCTTCTGAAAGAGTATGGCCTTTTCCAAAAGAGTACACACTACTGGGAAAATATATATTCTTCATTAAGGGAGTCTTTTACAAAGCAGCGGTAAGTCCAATGCGGGCTTACTGCATGCTAAAATGGAACTACTGACAGCCCAACGCGGCCGCCAGCAGTAGTTCCAGCTGGAGCGCTCCCCGTTTTCAGTTCTCCATGAAATATTTTTCCCTAGCACAACACTAACTTGGCGGTAACTGGGCACCACCATGCACTACCTGGTTACTGCCTGGTTACCACTGGAGCCCTTACCGCCACCTTAGTGGGTGGTGGTAAGTGCTCCCCACTGCATGGCCATGCGGTAAGAGTTATCATACCATGTGGCCATTTTTTGTCGGGGGGGGGGGGGGGCATTTTACTGCCTGCAGTAAAAAGGGCCCTGGCACATGGGAAAAATGGCCCTTTTTCCTGCAACTTATCAGACATGCGCAAAAAATGAAATTACCGCAAGAGCCAGGCGATAGCCAGGCGGTAACTCCATTTTGGTGTGCTTTGGGCATTCGTAGATGCTTACACGGCTTAGTAAAAGGGCCCCTTAGTCTGGTGGATGCTGAAAACGCTAACAAAAATACCACCAAAGCAGAATGAACGAGGCATGCGTACTGAGCCTCTGAACAAGAAATGTAACTTGTCACTCACTAATGATGTGGCAATTTACATGGTAAATAGTATTTAGAATATGCTTTGGTATAGTTCATGTGACTAATCTACACGTGTCCATTTATGCCAACAAAAAGATGGAATAAATCCCTGCGCAAAGATTTACACACACTGGCCTATATTTTATAACAACATGGTTGGATTTTGGAATGCCCATGAAATACCCATTTCCACCCCCTAAGAATGCCTTTTTTGCCTGTGTGCATTAGAATTTAGGCGTGATACATACTACTACTACTACTACTACTCAACATTTCTAAAGCGCTACCAGACTTACGCAGCGCTGTACAGTCAAACATGAAGAAAGAGTCCCTGCTCAAAAGAGCTTACAATCTAAAGGTTTCAGAATACACTTAGCAATGCGCATATAAATTCTAATTTTTCCCAATTAGTGCTCATTATTGCTTGTTAAGAGCTGTTAACACTTAACAGCTTGTTAAAACAATTAATCTACAAGTCTTGATTTATGCACAGAACCGCCCCTAACGTTAGGCGCACTATATAGAATCCGGGGGTATATGCATAAAAACAACCAATAGCAAGTACAAAAATTTGCAAGCACAACTGTGTATGCTATTGGCTGTTTTTATGCCCTGGTTGTGTTTTTATGAAGCTTAGCACACATTACTGTATTGGTCTCACTGACCTTGTAAAGTGGGGGGGGGGGGGGGGGACAAAAATGTGAAAATCCACATAAAAAATCTGAAATTGAATCTGATTAGAAAAGAACTGGTACAAGGGCAGTGGGGGGAGGGGCTTAGGTGAATCATCAGCCTTACAACCTCCTTCAATTAATTTTAAGGTCACTAACTTCCAGCCCCTGCACACACCCCCTCCCCCGTTTTTTTTATAAATTCAAAAATCATGGTCATCACACAAAGGGCCCTGTTTCGCGCTAATGATAGAGACACCCATTATATTCCTATGGGTGTCTCTAGTGTTAGCACATGCTAATTTTTTAGCACACACTAAAATGTTTGCGCACCTACAGCATGGCTTAGTAAACAGGGCCCAAAATCCTTTAAAAATACAGGATAAAGTATGCGCTGATATTCTTTGAGTTTCTGTGGTTGTCAGGACCTATTCTTTGGCTTACTGACTGCAGCTGCTCTATGCTGCCCCCAAGAAGCTGCCACCGCAGCCACCCTAAGCAACCAACTAGTCTTGCCTAATTGTTGGACCAGCCCTGGATTAGAATGTAATGTGACAGAGTCATTATGATTCAGGCAGGGCTTCTTTTCTGGAGGAACAGCCTGACTGCAGTTCCACTGCTTCTTTTCAGACTCCAGACCAGCAGGGGTTCTCTGCTATAGCCTCTCCTTTCCAGGCAGCCTGCAGGGTAGAGAAGGGGAAGGGGTGAACCTGGAGCAGAACAGAGAACAGCCCATCTTCTCCTGTTATTCCTACCCCTGCTTCTCTGCGCTCCCTCTCTTGGCTCCAAAGTTCCACTACTTTTTGTCTACAAATTAAGTCCTGGTTCCAGTTTACGATTGGTAACAGCCCACTTCCCTCTTTTTACTTCATCAATATCTGAGGAAAACCTTGCAGAGTGCAGTTCAGTGCAATGCATTAGTATTTACCAGTGTTAATATTAGAAGATTTGTTATGTACAATACTTTGCCTGTTGGGTTTGCTGATGCAATTCCCCTCTGTCCCTTATAGTCATGTAATTTGCCACAGCCTCGAGTGGCATCACAAAGAAAAGTGGTACTTAGAACTGTTGTGCTGTTTGTCTTATCCACCAATTACATTACAGCACACAACATCCATATCAGGAATACAAGTTGTAATTCCCACAGCAGATGGTAATAACGACAAAGATATAAAACTCCAGTACATTATTTTCTGCTAAGCAATTAAATATATGGAATAAAACAAAAGATGATCTTACACACAACGCTTGGAAACAAGCACTAAGAAAATACAAATACGCAATAAGACAGGCCAAAAGATCATATTATAAAACCAAAATAGGGATAGATTACAAAGACACGAAAAAATTATACCAATTCGTGAATAAACTCCTAGACACCAACATGGTCACTACAACGAACACAGACATCCCACCAGCAGACAAACCCGCCAAATATTTCAATGAAAAAAACACAAACCTATGCAACACGCTACCAAAAGGCAACACTGACATCGAAAACTTCCTCAACGAGCTGGACCCAACCCCTGGAGAATACCCGGCTGACCAAACCTGGTAAACGTTTGCCCCCCACCCCCGACCGTTGAAACAGTTACCCAAGCCATCAGGAAGTTCTCCAGCTCTCACTGCAAATTAGATACCTGCCCCAGCTACCTACTGAAATCTGCCCTGGAACGTTTCATAACAAACCTCACATCCCACCTAAACCACATGCTATAACAAGGTCGCTTCCCCGAGGAAAATGGCAACATTCTACTCACCCCAATACCGAAAGACACCAACTACCGACCAGTAGCATCTATCCCATTGGCAGTTAAACTGATGGAAAGCATGGTAACCAAACAATTCACAGACTACTTATATAAATGCTCAATATTACATGAATCATAATCAGGATTTTGCCCCCTCCATAGCAACAAAACAGTATTACTCACTCTCCTAGCCAAATTCAGACAAGAAATAGCAATCGGCAAAAGCATTCTCCTCCTTCAATTCGACCACAATATGTTAATAAGTATGCTAGAATATTTCGGGATCAGTGGAAATATACTCACCTGGATTAAAGGCTTCCTAACCACAAGATCATATCAAGTAAAGTCAAACGCGAACATATCATCACCGTGGAAAGCAAACTGCGGAGTACCACAAGGATCACCGCTATCACTGACCCTCTTTAACTTAATGATGATCCCACTAGACAAGTCCCTAGCCAATCAAGGTCTCAACCCTTTCATATACGTAGACGATGTAATAATTTACATCCCTTACAAAACCAAACTGCAAGAAATCGCCAACAAAATCAAGCTAAGTCTGAATATCATGGAATCATGGGCCAATGCATTACAACTAAAGCTCAACAAAGAAAAAACACACTGCCTTGTCCTCTCGTACCAACACAGCAAGAACAACCCCACAAGCATTGACACCCCAGGTCACACCCTCCCCATATCAGACAGCCTGAAAATCCTTGGCATCATAATAGACCGCAACCTAACATTGGAGAGCCAAGTAAAATCCACCACAAAGAAAATGTTCCACTCAATGTGGAAGCTCAAATGCGTGAAACAATACTTCCCAAGGGATACCTTTTGCAACCTGATACAATCAATGATAATAAGTCAACTAGACTACTGCAATGGAATCTACGCAGGTTGCAAAGAACAAACCTTAAAGAAACTTCAAACCACTCAAAACACAGCAGCTAGACTCAAATTTGGAAAAACACGATTTGAAAGTGCAAAACCCCTCCGAGAAAAATTACACTGGCTCCCAATCAAAGAACGCATTGCCTTTAAAATCTGCACCATGGTTCATAAAATTCTCTATGGCGAAGCGCCAGGATACATGAGACTTAATTGACCTACCAACCAAAAACGCCTCCATTTCAACACGATCACATCTCTACCTACACTACCCAAGCTGCAAAGGTCTTAAATACAAATCTACTTATGCATTCAGCTTTTCCTACATAAGCACACAACTGTGGAACATGCTACCAAAGGCAGTGAAAACGATATACAACCACCTAAACTTCCGGAACATGCTAAAAACACCCTGTTCAAAAAGGCATACCATCCCGAACCAATCTAAAAGACCGACCTTGGCTACACATGAAAACCAAAGCACGTATGCTCACAACAATACTCTTCCCATCAGGACTATTCTATGGATTGCCATATAAACTTCTTCCTACCACTACAGCACAATGTATTTGTTCATACCGGAAACAGCAATTGCCATTCCGATACTATGTAAGCCACATTGAGCCTGCAAATAGGTGGGAAAATGTGGGATACAAATGCAACAAATAAATAAATAAATAAATAAATAAATAAATAAATAAATAAATAAATAAAATAGAAGTACCCTGCATCCCTCTACCTCCTTCTACCTTCTTCCATTCCTCTTGGCCTCTCCTCCAAGCCACAGGCCTCATTCTATCTTTGTATTTATAGAATTAAATTTTGAGATATATCAGATGAAGGGCACTGCACCCCTGAAACACAATCAAATAAAATAACATAAACTCACAAAACAGGTGTGTCAAAAGTATTTATGAAACAGGCCAATAAATTATGAATAATTCTTAACTGAAAAGCAGAGAGTAACACTCTACAGGTTATCACGCACAAAACAATCACTCGTTGCCCTATTGATGTACTCATATGTTTATGTTTATTAATAGATTTACTATCCAGCTTATTTTTGAAAGAGAAAGACGCCCATATTTCGACCCAAATCGGGAGATGGGCGTCCGTTTCCCGTGGACACCCAAATCGGTATAATCAAAACCCGATTTTTGGCGTCCTCAACTGCAGTCCATCACGGAGACGAAAAAAGATCACAGGGGCATGTCGGAGGCGTGGCGAAGGCGGGACTGGGGCGTGGTTATCACCTGAGGAGAGATGGGCGTCTTTAGTTGATAATCGAAACAAGAAGGGCGTTTTTGACGAGAATTTGGTCCGCTTTATTTGGACCCTTTTTTTCAGGTCCAAGTCCCAAAAAAGTGCCCCAACTGACCAGATGACCACCGGAGGGAATCAGGGATGACCTCCCCTGACTCCCCCAGTGGTCACTAACCCCCTCCCACCAAAAAAACCCCCCACTTTTTTCCCAGCCTGTATGCCAGCCTCAAATGCCGTACCCACCTCCATGACAGCAGAATGTGTTCTATCCTCTGACAGCCTTTCCCTGGTTCTGATGTGGGTCTCGGGTGAGTTTCTGTTAAGGGCACTGCAGAGTCACATCAGCAATGCATTGTGGTGGGTGTAGGGTATTGGGCTCTGTGATTCCACTAGCTTGTGTTAAATGCTCACAATGTTGGTAGTTGGTAGACTCTACTCCCATGGTGCTTTTCCCTCTGCTTACTGGGTCAGAGTGTGCCCTCTTTTGTTTCCGGTAGTCCATGAGGTAGTGGCCATTTTTGTAAGCCAGTTTTAGATCCCGTTCATGTGTTAGCCACATTACAGCACTTAGTTCTTACCTTGAATGTTGCTGAAAGAGGGTATTGTACACCATTCTGCCAGCTCGGACCTACTGCTAATCTCAGTACCAGCGAGACTCGTTGCCAGTGGGGCACAACCTCTGATCTGCAGTTAACTGTGAGTAAAGGTGCTTATTCAAATAAAGGACGTTTTCAGCGAGATTAGTCTTCAGGTGTGAACTGCTGTGCCAAGGTTATACAGCAGCAACAAATCCTGTCCCTGGAGCACTTTTAGTTGGTACTGCAGTGCACTTCAGGCAGGCAAACCCAGGCCTATCCCCCCCCCCCCCCTCCCACACACACACCTGTACCACTTGTGGTGGTAAATGGAAGGCCTCTAAAACCCACTGTATCCACATGTAGTTGCCCCCTTCACCCCTAAGAGCTATGGTAGTGTTGTACATTTGTCCCTCCCACGACCAAATGGCTTGGATTGGGACGTTTCTGAGCTGGGCATTTTTAGTTTCCATTATTGCTAAAAAAAAAAAAAAACGCCCATCTCAGAAGGGATCAAATCCATGGCATTTGGTCCATCCAAACCGTATTTTCGAAATGAAAGATGGACGCCCATCTTTTTCGATAATACGGTCTGTCACGCCTCTTCACATACCCGTTTTTGGACATAGACGTCCATGGAGATGGGCGTTCGCGTTCGATTATGCCCCTCCACACCACTTAAGATTAAAGATCACAGTGGTTTATAAAAACCAATACGAATACAAAAAAGAATAAATGCAGAACTACAATACAATAGGAAAGGAACAATCATACAATACACAAAAAGACACAATTAAAAAACAAACAAACAATAAACTCTAGTCCATATAGGACCACATTATATATAATGTCTGAAAAATCCACGTGGTAAAAATATGTGCCTTGGCGTACTCTCTAAAGTATACCTAAATTTTATAGAATGGGCTTAAATTTCCATGAGATATACAGACCAAGGGGCCCTTTTACTAAGCCGCATAGGTGTCTATGTGCACCCAACATGCACCAATTTGGAGTTACTGCCCGAGTACCGCGTGGTCCAGGCAGTAATTTCATTTTTTAAGCTCGTCCGCTATGCATGTCTGAAAATAATTTTTAATTTTGGACACCTGGTGAAAACCAAGCGGTAATCAGCATTCTATGTGCATAGACCTTTACTGCCCAGTTACCGCGTTGACCTTACCGCTAAGTGAATGGGTGGCAGTAAGGTCTCAGACCCAAAATGGATGAGCGCCAATTTTCATTTTGCCAAGCATCCATTTTCGGCAAAAAATTTTAAAAAGGCCATTTTTACAGGCATGCAGAAAAATGGATCTGTGCTCGCCCAAAATATGCACCTACATTAGCGCCTTAGTAAAAGGACCCCCAAATTTGGTCACGTCCATTTAGGCCACATTTTACTTGGCGTAAATACCGGCACGTAGATTTAGGCACAAAGGGCTATATTCTATAACAGTGCAGATAAATTTTGGAATACCCACGAAACACCCATTTCCCTGCCCCACACCATACCTGTTTTGGGGTACATGCTTTGGAATTTAAGTGCTCTGCATTTCAGAATACACTCACGCGAGTTGTGCACGTAAATTCTAATTATTGTGAATCAGTGCTCATTATTGCTTGTTAAGCGCTTTTATCAATGCTAATTAGCTTGCTAACGTCAATTAAGTTACACGCATTGTTATAGAATATGCTTGGATTTTAGCACAAAACACTAGGCGTGATATATAGAATTCGGGGATAATGCAGATATGTATCAAGGAGAATATTCAAAGTGCTCGAATTCACATGAAATTTGTATCAAATAAGTGCATAAAATGTGTCCCACATAAAAGTCCATCAAATTCATACTTTCAAAGAATTGTGTCCATTTGCTGCCCACACCATGAATAGTCACATTACTAGAGTACATCAATAGTTTAAACACACCAAAAACGTTATAAAAACTCTCTCATAAATCCATAAACACCCTCAAGACTAAAAGGTTGAACACTAGGCTAGCTCCTGGATGTCCTGCTAGGAAGCACTAGGCCATGCTGCTTCTGTCATTTCATTTCTCAGTGAGACAGTGAGAACAGTTATAATAAGAATACCTTGAAACCCCTGGGAGTGGCTGACCACAACAAAAAGACCCTTATTCATTTCATACCACTGCTCACAGGTGATGCAACTAATGAAATAATGGATTATAAGATACCACATAAGAAGAACAGGAGATATGTTGTGATTTCCTTCTGACTTTTTCTTGCTAAAAGGAGATTTATCTCTGATGTATACATTTGTGACTGTGAGTAATCCTCCCCTTTTATAAGTGCTGTAGAAGTTATTCATGCAAGAATAACTCATCCAAGCAACATGTGGAAGAGATGACAGAGAGAAAGTGTCTCTCATCTCTCCCAGTTGTGCGATCAGTTGCACTGACACAGCTGGGGACTCATGCAACCACCCTCACAGTTTGTTGTGAAGGTTAAAGTTCTGCCCAGTCTTCACTACCTGACAACTGAGTCTTAAGAGGGTGAAGAAAGAGACAACTGGAATCAGACAGTATTCTGTCTCCAGACATATTGACTCTTTTGGATGTCATGAATTCCTGATTATCATATAGTAGTTATGGAAATCAGAAGGTGAGGCAGGAGATGCAAAAGGACTTCTTTGAGGCAGCTCAATTCCTTAATATGTTCAGGGCTATTCACATGAGTTTCTTTCTACTAGTAATCCAGGAAGTTCTCTACCACAACTGCAAACATTATCACAGTGAAAGGGGGACGGACTTGATATATTGCCTTTCTGTGGTGATTTACATATTCCCCTGGATTCTATATATGGCATTCAAAAGTTGGGTGTGCAAATTTGAGCTCATGTCCAATTTCCACATGCAAGTTAACTGAGTAATGAACCAATTAGCGATAATAATTGGGTGTTAACAATTAGTTATTGGTGCTAATTGGCAACAATTTGGATTTACACATGAATCTTGCTAGGCGCTATTCTATAAAGATGTGCATATATATAAATCTTTTAGTACAAAACTAAAAGGGAGGCGTGGCTATGGGAGGAGCATGCACTGTTACAGAATTCAGGGAATCCGTGCCTAATTTACATGTGAGGATTTGCACTAGGTTTCAGTTAGTATAAATCTTCACAACTAGATTTGGGTATGGATCCTGGTACTACATGCTATTCAATAAACGGCATCCAACTTGAAGCTCATTTTTTTTTGTGCCCAAATTTGGGTGCCATTTACTGAATGTAGTCTATTATATACAGGGCAATGGAGGGTTAAGTAACTTGCCCAGCATATGTGGGTCTGTTATGACCATCATTCATTCATTTAAGTATTTATATACCGTTTAGACCTAAGCAGTTTAAGTTTTTTTTTTCATTTTACAAGTACTGGGTCTGTCTCTAGTGGGCTCACAGTCTAAGTAGTACACTGTACTACTGTTGTACCTGGGGCAACGGAGGGTTAAGTGACTTGCCTAGGGTCAGAAGGAACTGCAAAGGGAAATGAACCTGGTTCCCCAGAATTGCAACCCACTGCTGACCATCGGGCAGCAGAGGGAATCAAATACAGTTCCCCAGGTCCGCAACCCATTACACTAACCATTATGCCACTCCTCCACTGATGACAAACATGATGGCCAAGTTTCCTCTGCTCTTCCAAGACAGTTACATATTAAGGAGCCACGGCATAGACTACGAGCAGTACATTATCCCCACGTTCAGACTGCAACTGTTGCTGTTTACTAATAACAACCATGTCCAAGGTGCCAGACACAGTTCTGATGAGAAACAGATAAGACGAGTTGGTAGGAAAGAGGAATGAAGGGTGTAGTAGGGGAGAGATAAATGCAGAAACAAAATAAGGAGAGGAATACTTCAATGCAATCAGGAGTCTTTAGGCTTATCCCATCCTCTCTTGAAACTTGGGTTTTTTATCTATATAAAGATTCCTGAGGCAGGCTTTCTAGCCAAAACACAGTACCATGTTGCGTCAATATATTTAATGGAATAAACTGTTTGCAACTACTACTGTCTTCCTGGTGTGTTTGAACATGTCCTGTTGACCACGTTACTCCATTGTTTGACTTGTTGATATTGCAAACACCTTTTGGGCAGAAGTTTTTCTTAGTCATAAATTTGGGTGAATAAAACCCTAATGTTTTAAGCTTCTTCCCCTTCCAATTACCTCCACATTACCCCTTGTACACCTTACCATTTAAAATTGTTATCTTGTCAATCCCCCCTTTGCTTTCTTCCTCTCCATTTTCCTCACCTCTCCATCTCCCCCCCCCCCATGTGCTCGTCCCCCTCTTCCTCAAGTTCTTTTCATTCTATCCATTCTGTTCCTTGCCTATATTCCTTCTATTCTTTCTCTCACTCATGTTTCTCTTGTCCCTTCTATCCTTCCATGTTCTTTTCCCAATCATCATTTCCAAATTTCCTTCCTTGTTCCCCCATCTAGCTATTGAAAGCTCAATATTTTTAGTTGACAGTATGGGGAAAATATTGAGCCGGCGGCAGTGAGCATTTTTTTAGCCACCACTGGTGCTCAATGCCAGGCCATGTCCTGGCACCAGCTTTGAATACCCGGGTTTATGCATCTGGTAGAAATAGGTATCAGTGGCAAAGTATTTACATGGTTCAAATCCTATTTTCGACAGATAACAATCAGTTCTCTTCAGCAACAGCACATCATTACCTTGAGCAGTGAACTGTGGGCTGCCACAGGGATCTATACTGTCTCCCATTTTATTTAATATCTATCTCAAACCGTTGGCTGAGCTACTTCAATTGATGAACACAAAATTCTTATTGCTATGCTGATGATGTGAAACTACTCATGCTTACTGAACCAGATCTAACCACAGCTTTGTGTAAACTGACTGTCTAACTATAACTCAGGAATGGGTAAAAAACAACAAACACTGCCTGAACCCAAGCAAAACAGAGATTCTTTGGGTACCTAACACAAATGGACAAATACCTGACATTAAAATACATTTTGGGAGATCCCACTAAAATCACAGGTCAGGAATCTTGGGATACTGCTAGATTCATCACTCACTCTGATCCCACAAATTGAAGCAACCTTTAAAAAATGTTTCTATCACCTGCAGCAGCTACAAAATCTCTCTCCAAAGACTGAAAAGACAAGTCTGAGCACAGTGGTCCATGCCATGATAATGTCTCAACTGTACTACTGTAATGCCCTGTACACTGGTCAAACTAAAAAGAGCTTGCTCTAGCTCCAACTACATAGAAGGCTGCAAACGGCATAACCAAATCACACCCTTCCTGCGGAAACTATACTACCTTGATTTAATTGATTTTCAAGGTCCTCAGACAAAATGGACCACAGTACTTAAAGAACAAGTTAGCCCTCTACACACCTTCGAGACCTCTAAGGTCCTCACAAGAAGTATCACTATCTGTACCCTCATCAAAAGAAATTGCACGATGTGATACCCACCAGCAAACCTTCTCAGGAGTTGCCCCACAATTTAGAACTTATTCCCAGAGAGTTGGGCTCTTCTCCCATGCCTTTAATATATATGTTAACTGACCATACACTCACTCTGCACCTGGACTAACTTGCTGCATACCCTGTAACTTACACCAGTTTAATTGTACATATAACTTGTCTTGAGTTTAGCCACCCATCTATTTACTCCAATTGACTTTGTACTATCCATCTTGTTCCAGTCTATATATCTGCACTTGGCCCCTGGCTCCATAGTAAGATGTCTCATTGTATTGTAGGAACAGTATTAGCATCATTTCTATGTTATTTAAATATTCTAATATGTGCTTATTAGGTGCTTCATTAATATTATGCTGACATTGTATTAAATCTATATTATTTGAATGTTCTTCCATGCCGTCTATTATGTTTGTTTATATTGTACTGACATTTACCATATTTCTGTTATATGATTGTTCTACTGTGCTGTTAAGTGTGTATATTTCTGATACTGTTTCATGTTAGACCTACTACAAGGTTTCAATAACAATAATAAATCAGCAATACCACATAATGGTAGGACTGAGTTTTATGTGGTCCGATTTGGCTCCTCAACTTAGGCAGTTAAATGCTGAATATCAAGTGCCGACTCCAGCCTCATTCCATAACAGATCGCTTAAATTTACATGCCGATTGTACAGTGGCGTAACCAGACCTGGTATTTTGGGTGGGCCCAGAGTTAACTTGGGTGGGACAATGGTATATAAAATACAGGTTTTAAAAACAATTTCTCCTCAGCAACCCCCCCCCCCCCAAAGAACAAGAAGACACCTTCATTGATTTAAGTATTTTAGATAGTGAAGTCAAGGATTGTTGGTGAAGGGGACCATTAGGAAGGTCCTGAAAAGACAAAGCAATGGGAGGATCAGAAAATTGGGAGGGTGATGATGCTGTACTCTGTGTAAGAGATTGAAGCGGAAGTAGAGGTGCTATTAAAGGCTGATCTAAAACAGGACAGCTAGGGCGATTTTCTAACAACGAAGCAATCTTAGAAAAAAAATAAATATAAAATGGCTCGGCAGATGGTTCTGATTGTGTTGAAGTGAGGGTCCTAGATGTAAGGGTACAGTAAATAAGATACAATTCCTTTGAGGGATCAGGGGCCTTCTTAATTTAATTGGCAAGGTAAAGTCCCTTAGCTGTCTTGATGTGAAAGTTATAGTTTCAAGACAGTGATCTATACAAAATAAGATCAGCAGGGGATTTTGACTTCCTCCAGCGGTGCTCAGCTCTACGTAACTGTTTCCTATTGTGAAACCAAGGGGCAGGCTGGTGGGAAGAAATCATGGTATGAGGTTGAAGCGGAGCAACAGAATCCAATGCTGAGGTTAGGACATTATAAAGTGAGGCAGTTTGGTCATTGAGACTTAAGCCAAATAAATCATCGGGGAAGGAGAAGAGGGATGGTGACAGAGAGCTAGGATCTATCTTTGAAAGACCTCAAGAGAGATTTTGTATAGAACAAGACAACAGACAGTGTGCTTGGGCAGGAACAGTGAACTTTAGCAAAAAGTGGTTGGACCATGGAATCTATAGTGTGCCAAGAACTGTGGGGGAGAGATGAGAAGTCAAAGAGGAGATAATCAGATCCAGGGTATGGCCACCTTGATGTGTCAGAAAGTTAATCCATTGCCTAAGGCCTAGCTCAGACAGGAAGGAATGAAAAGTTTTTACCCTTGGTTGACTAGGGGAGTCAAGATGGAGACTGAAGTCACCAAGTATGAGGGCATTTGGGTGCTGGAGAGAAGCATCTGCTAAGGCTTGATGTCCCATTGAGTCTAAGAGAAGGGAGCAGCAGAATAAGAGTAAAGTGAAAGGAGTTGGAGTTAGTACTTTAACTGCCAAAGCCTCCGGGAATGGAAGAGATGGTTAAAGTTCTATAGCTTTAAATCATTCAGAAAAGAAAATTGCAAGCCCACCTCCATTTTTAGAAGGTCTGGCAAGAAAGAAGACATCATATCCTTGAGGGAGGGATTGATGAAGATAATTTTCCTCACCAGTACGAATCCAGATCTCTGTACAACATAAAAAGTCTGGTTTAGAAGTAGTGATAATATCCCGATATCTTGCCATGATAAGCATAAGGCTTTATCTGTTGAATCAACTCTCTGATTCTTGCACACTGCAAAATATAACTCTGACAAATTCAACCAAGATATTTGTTTAAAAGATCACTACTGGATATTATGTTTGAGAGGCTGAAAAAATTTAAACAAAGTGTAAAGTACAGAGCTACCTTGTCTATCTGCATTACCTTGAACTTCTTTTTTTTTTTGCAGATGGTTTTCTCAAATTCAAATTCTTTTATTTTGTTTCATGGAAAATAAAACAAAAATATGATCTGACTGCAACAAAAAATATGAATGATGAAATTACATTACCAAGATGTTTTCTCATTGCCATTACTAGAAGATCTCTATGGCATTTCAAGAGCTGGTACTATTCTGCCATCTCCTAGCAACCCATCACTGCTCTACACCAATGACCTTAATTCAAAATGGATGTAATTTAGCATCAGGATGTATCCTTTATGCCAGAAATTCGTATCTTTTATGCCTTAAAATGTAGTAGTAATCTAATGGTTAGAGCAGTGAGCTGACAACCAGGGAAGCCCATTCCCAATCCCACTGCAACTCCTGGTGATCTTGGGCAGGTCACTTAACTGAGGGGTAGGCAGTTGCAGCCTTGAGAGCTCCAGGCAAGTCTCAGGCTTTCAGGAAGCAGGAGATAGATTTGCTTACCAAGGAGGCAATGCATGCAAATCTATCTCATGCATATTCATTGTGGATATCCTGACAATCTGACCAGTCTGGAGCTCTCAAGGACCAAAATTGCCTACCCCTGACTTTAACCCTCCATTGCCTCAGGTACAACTCAGATTGTGAGCCCTCAGAGACATATACTGTGCCTGAATGTACATCGCTGGTAACACGCCATCACTGGTAAGGGGTCTTTATATATTTTAGTAGAAGAGTCAGAATTCTAGATGTCACTTTTTTGTGCCTGCTATCAATTGCTCTTCAAGAGGTCTTGTTAATTCTCCTCCACTCACTGAGATAATAGTTTCCAAACAATACTTTTAATATAGGGCTCCAAAGAGTTCAAATGACTCCCCTTCCTCCAGCATATCACAGTCTAAATTATATATTAGAGGAAATGTGTATGATATGTGTGTCTGCTGTCTGCATATACTAAAATTTCTTGGTTCTTGTCTTATGGTTCTGTTTTACAATGCAGGGAGTTGCATATTGTTAAATATCCCAATAATATACCCTGAAAGCCTTTTTCTATTGTTACCATTATGAAAACAACTCAACATAAATACTCAAGATATGTTCTTGAACAGGGGATATGTTATGTATTATTATTATTATTGAAAATAATCTCCATCTTTAAATGCAATATTCAGGAAACTATGCATCTTACCATACTTGGCCTCCATTGGGCTACATACTATTGAAAAGATGTATCTAAATTACCATGCATTAGAAATAGAAATAGGGAATCTCTTCTTGAATGCAGCTCTTTATGACTCTGGGCAAGTGTTAACCCTCCATTGCCCCTGGTACAAAAAAACGTGGATTGTGAGCCCACTAGGGTCAGAGAAAATAACTGTATATAAAATGTAAACCTCTTTGGTTGTATCAGAGAAAGGCAGTATATCAAATCCATGACCCTTAAAGGCTACAACCCAACAAAAAAATATTTATAAGGTGGTATGTTTTTATTAAACTGAAGGGGGAAGTTATCAAGCTGCATTAGGGTTTTAAGCCACATTATTTGTCCCTTAATGCAACTGAAAGGGTTCTAACACAGTTTGACTTAATTTACTGTGGCAATATTTAAATTTCTGCGAGTTACATAATAATGAGATACAAAACATGCAAATGCATGTAAAGCGGCTCATTACTATGTAAATACCAGAACACGACTTATAGTATGTACCGGATGCACACTGTACACACTGCAAGGCATATTATGGCCCAGAAATCACGATTAAATAACCCCAGCTTTAAACTGGGGTTATTTTACCACCTGGGAGCTTTGAGCCACAATGCCACAGCCCAATGTTCCCTGGCCAAAGCCATTCCTGTCACCCTCTCAATTATTTCCGATCAACCCCCCCCCCCCCCCCACACACACACACACACATATAACTTTATTAGGACATGTGGAAACTTGGCCAGATATCAAGCCATTTACAATTCCTTTTTGCCCTAGGCATGTGTTTTATATAAAGAGATAATCTAAAAAAGATGACCAGTGCTCAATACCTACTCAGAGGAATCACAGATTTTTACCCATAACGATTGAAATTCCTGCATGCTCTTTTTAGATATCCTGAAAGCCTGACTAGCTAGGTATGTCCTAATGACTGAGTTGAGAACCACTAATATAGGGGTGTTGAGTTTTGGGTTAAGTATGGGATCTTACATGGTCATCTATTGAGGAGTGTAGGGAAGCAAAAAATCTGAGTAATTTCTGAAAAGTGGTCAGCTATCTATGACTGGCAGCAGCTATATATCCTTACCTTGTGGACAGGAATAGGGAAGATGACTGAGTCAACTGGTCTTTTCCCATCATCATTTACTGTGCTGATGAGAATTTAAACCAAGGATCTCAAAATCTGGTCCACAAGGGCAACAAACTAGTCAGGTCTGCAGGATATTCCCATTGAATATTTATTTATTTATTTAAAAAACTTAGGGGTCCTCTTACAAAGGTGTGCTGAAAAATGGCTTGTGGTAGTGTAGGTGCGGGTTTTGGGCGCATGCCGATCCATTTTTTAGTGCGGCTGTACAAAAGACCTCTTTTGTTTCACCGAAAATGGATGTGCGGCAAAATAAAAATTGCAGCGCATCCATTTTGGGTCTAAGACCTTACTACTAGCCATAGACCTAGCGGTAAAGAATCTGGGCAGTAATGACCTACGCACGTCAAATGCCACTTGGCATGCGTCCGTTACATGCGCCACAAAATAAAAAAAATATTTTTCGGATGCGCGCCAAAATTGAAATTACTGCAAGGACCACGCTGTAACCAGGCGATAACTCCAATCTGGCACACATTCGGCGCTTGTAGGTACCTACGCGACTTAGTAAAAGGGTTCCTTAGATTCTGCCCAATCCAAAGGTCATGGTGGATCACAAATCATATGTACAAAAATAACTATTAACAAGACATAAACATATTCTTATGAAATGTATATCATATAAAACTGATAAACCCAAAAAAGAGAAAAGTTATCAATCATCTACCCCCACCCCAATGCTTGCAAAAAAAAAAAAAAGAAGAGTTTTCAGTTCTTTTTTAAAACTCTTTCACATCCTGGATCTTTCTCATTCTGTTAGGCAATTTATTCTACTAAGAGGGACCTGCAATATAAAAGATTGAGGCAGGGGCGTAGCTACAGGTGGGCCTAGGCCCACCCAATCTCAGCCCAGGCCCACCCTGTCTCAGCCTCTGCACCAATCAGGTGCTTTATAAACTGATTACCCTGCACACACGCACAGCCGCAGAACACTTGTTTGCTGCTGTTTGGGCTGCTCAGAAGTCGAGTTGTGATTCGGTAGGGGAGGAAGTTTTGGAGCTCCGGCACTGCTTTTTGTTTTTTTAAACTTAGCTGCTGCTCCCTCCTCCCTCCTCTGCTGTGCTGCTGGAGAAAAGGAATGCAGCAAAATCGGGGGGGGGGGGGGGGGGGTATTTGTTTGGAGCTCCAGCACTGCTTTTTTAAACTTAGCAGCTGCCCCCCTCTCCTCATGCTGTGCCATGCTGCTGAAGAAATTTGGACACTCATCAGCCCCAGACGTGGGGTTCAGCGTCTGGGGCTGATCCATATTTCTCCAGCAGCATGGCACAGCACTGGGGGGGAGGGGGGGGGGGGGAGGGCAGAAGCTAAGTTAAAAACAAGCAGTGCCAGAGCTCCAAATAAACAACTTCCTGGGCCGAGTTTGCTGCACAGTGGAAGCAGCAGTGCCGTACCTGGTGTGTGGGGGCAGGAGCAGAAGCTAGAAGTGTGACATCCCCCCACCCCCCCCAGTCAAGCCTACTCTCCCCATGGCCTCCTCTTCAGCACACTGCTTCAGGGCCTCATCAGGGGGTACTGCAGTAGACTCTGCAGGGAAGTGCTACCCAGGATGGTAAAAAAAAACACAAACAAACCAAGTTTCTGTGTAAAGTTGGATTGCTGTGGGGGGGGGGGTGTTTGGTTGGGGAGGGCTTTGCACTGGTCAGGTTAAACAAAACAGTTGTATGTATAATGGTGATTTATAAAAAAAGTTTTATAATTTCATTTTGGTGGGCTTGGGCTCTGCAATCCCCAGGTTAAAAAAAAAGTTTTATATTTCATGCTGATGTGTTTCTGGTTGGGGGTGGGAGATTGGAAAGGGCAGGGCTGATGCTGGACTCCAGGGAGGGATGGGGGAGTAGGGAAGGGCAGTGTTGATGGGTTATAGGAAGGGATGGGGAGTAGGGAAGGCTACTGTTTATGCCAGGCTACAGGTCAATTTCTCTTGTTTTTAATATTTTTCATAAATATCCCTTGGTTGGCGCTTTCTTGGTTGTTTTTCTTCTCTATTTATGTTGATGCAGGACAGCTGTTGGATTTACTTAGATATCCATCATCAAAAGCATTCTAAGGCATCATTTATATATACATACCACCCCCCCCCCCCAAATTTATTTATACATACCCCCCCAATATTCAGTGCTATTTAACCAGTCAGCAACATCCACTGACCACTTAAATATCATTTAACTGGCTAACCGCAAATATTCAGCGGAAGATAGCCAGTAATCTCCGCTAAATATTTGCAGCTAGCACATAGCGGCTAACTAGCTATGTCGCCCGTTATAGCCAGTTAGTGCCGATGGTCAGTGCTGAGTTAAGCAGTTAAATAGTACTGCATAAATAGCAGTCCTATCTAAAGATAGGACCTTAACCATTTAGCGCTGAATATCTGTTAACCGTTTTAAGTTCCAGCGGTCAAAAATAAAACCAGAAATTCAATGCCGATTGCCGGATGGGGCGCAACATTGAATTTCCTGGTTCAGCACTGGCAGCAGGGTTTAAATGCATAGCCTGCCAGCAGTTGAAGGTCAACCCCATGGATGTCAACCCCATGGTGCCCACCCATATTAGCTCTGGGCCCACCCAAAATGTCATGTCTGGCTACGCCACTGGATTGAGGGGTCCATTTACTAAGCCATGGCAAAAAGTGTCCTGCGGTAGTGCAGGCGTGTGTTTTGGACGTGTGCTGAGCCAGTTTTTAACGCATCTGCAAAAAAGGGCTTTTTTTAATGGGACAGGAAAAAGGCATGCAATAAAACTGAAACCAGTGCACAGCTAAAACCGGTCTGAGCCCTTAAAGCCACCCATTGATCTAGCGGTAATGGCTCTTGTGCTACAAGCACAATGACTGGTCGATATGTGCCAAATGCCAATTACCGCCGGAAAGGCCACACATGGGAGGAAATAAATAAATAAATTATCCAGGCATTATGGGCACGTGGAAAATCTGAAATTACTTCTAAGGGGCGCAGTAGCCTGGAGGTAGTCTCATTTGGTGCATGCTGCACGTGTGTAGAGCCTAACACACCTTTGTAAAGGGGTCTTTGAGTTCCTAAAAATTTGATTTTATAGCATGATAGGATGGGCCATGATAGGAGTGGCCTAGTGGTTAGAGCACCAGTCTTGTAATCCAGAGGTGGCTGGTTCAAATCCCACTGCTGCTCCTTATGATCTCAGGCAAGTCACTTAACCCTCCATTGCCTCAGGTACAAATTTAGATTGTGAGCCCTCCTGGGACAGAGAAATATCCAGAGCACCTGAATGTAACTCACTTGAAGTACTACTGAAAAAGGTGTGAGCAAAATCTAAATAAATAAACATTAGTTGACCAGCTGACCTCACCATCCAAATAGGTTAGTATGTGCAGAATTTGGCAGCCAGAACCTTAGAAACTTGTTCCATTAAAATTTAAAACAAACAAATAATCTTAAACTGAACTCTGTGGGCCCTGTTTATAAAGGCACGCAAGCATTTTTGGAACGTGCTAAAAATTAGCATGCCCTAACCAAGTGGATGCCCACAATATCCCTATGGGTATCTACACAGCGTGCACTAAAAACGCTAGCACACAGTGGCGCAGCCAGGGGGGTGCCAGGGGAGCGGCCGCTCCGGCGCCTATTTTGTTCTCAATGTGTTGCATTGAAAATGTGCACCAGCGCCGGTGGAAGTCCGCTCTAGCGCTGCTCTCGCTCCCCCCACGCCGTCAACCTGGCTCCGCTTCTGCTAGCACACCTTTGTAGACAAGGCCCTATATTCAATAAGAAGCCAATGAAGCCTTTTTAATATAGGTGAAATGTAATCATAACGATTATGGCCAGTAAAAACCCTTACAACTGAATGCTGAGCCACTCGTAATGCTTTGAGTTTTCTGAATCCCTAACAGTAATACGTTGCAATAATTGAAACAGGGAGTTATAAAACTCTGCACAACTCTTCAAAAATTGTATGATTTCAACAGTTCTTTCAATCATCTTACTAACCTCAATTTAAAAAATACATTTCTAAAGATTTTCTGGGTTTAAGCGCTCATTGTTAAACCCTCATGTACAATAACTCCCAAATTACGCAGTTTCTGCACTATAGGAATATTATCACCATAGTAACATAGTAACATAGTAGATGACGGCAGAAAAAGACCTGCACGGTCCATCCAGTCTGCCCAACAAGACAACTCGTGTGCTACTTTTTGTGTATACCCTACTTTGATTTGTACCTATGCTCTTCAGGCCACCAAAATGAAAAACTGCAGAGGTATGGGTAGTGAGCATTAAAATCTGTTTTATTAACATTCAGCTTTAGACAGTTTGCTTTCATCCAGCAATGCTGAATAGAGAAATGCTGAAGGGCAGCGAGCATGGAAATCTGTATCACACATACATTACAAATATCAGGCTGGTTTTCAGCCCTAAAGCACCAGACTTTCAGACTACTGATCTAAAGCCCTGAAACTGGGGAAACCCTGAAACTGGTGCCGCAAACCTTCATTCTCAATTGTTCAGAGATTTTTTTTTCCAGTTTTAATCATTTTTTCTGTCTCCCATTTTGCATTTCCAGCTGTCACAATAGCCATCTTTGACCAGGGGCTACAGACAGTGACTCCATGTGAAACTGGGCGGGCATATGCAGCCTGAGTCTGGTTTCCAGATGTGGAAATTGTTTGATGTCTGCCTCTCCCACCTCCTGAACAACATGCATGAGGTTGTGCAGCACCCTCAGACCATTTAAGCCCAACGACCAGGGGTGGGCTGTGGGATCAGAGCCTGGTGTCCAGTATGACAGCACACAGCACTACTGCCAGTCTATCAGCCCAGCTCACATTGCCTCATATCTACATGACAAATGTTTCTACAACTGCAGGATATATTTTTAATGCACGTCATATATTTGGCACAGTGGGGGAAAAAACCCATGGTGTCTGCAAATGCTCACAGTATTCCAGTGGGGTTCAATGCTAAATTTTTGGTCGGTCATTAAATACAACTGTAAAACACTTAAAAACAGTTACAAAGTGTTCTAAAGTGCATAAAAATGACAGGATAATCTGCTTAAGAAAAATGCCACAAAGCAGAGACTTGACTCAGGAACAAAGTTATTATTGCTTTTTTTTTTTTGGTCTTTTTTTCTATTGTATCTTAATTTTACACTACAAGCTTTCTTCTCTGCCCTAATGACCCAGCCAGCTGCCTTTCAAAGCTCTTTTATGATTCCGACTTGCTTCAGGCCGTAACAGGCACTCATTTCAAAAGCCCATTCTATTGATGAGTCACATTCCTTTTACGTGTCCTCTAGTGCAACACAAAAATTCAGAAGTACTCTCCTTGCTGCCAAAAAAAAAAAAGTACTTGTATAATGTAAACTAACAAGGTATTCCATCACACTGTAGGAGGCAATCATTAATTAAACAGCTAATAAGTAGCTCATATTTAGCTCCAAATCTTCCTGTTATCATCGCTAATAAATAGTCAGAGGAAGTGGCATCACAAACAGGCTCTTATTTGAAAGAAAGGAAGTGCATCAAAATGTTGCAGCCCTGAGACTTTGACTGGAAATATCATACTTTAAAGGTTGGTTTGAACTTATAATGTTTCACACCTCACCACAAAAAAGCTGAAGATTTAGCAGAAGACATACATTGTAAGTCCTTCCGGCACAGGAAAATATTTACTGTACCTGACTGTAACTTGCCCTTGTGCTACTACTGAAAATATCAGTAGTTCTTAATATGCTCAGCTTCTTCACACTTCTATCTTATATTCTACAGGTCAGCAGAATTAGAAAGTCATAATAGGATCCATCAGACTAGCGTATCCACCTCAATTTTGGCTAAACATTTCAATGAGCCAAGCATACTTTTTAGGGGAGATAATGCAATCCTCATCAATCCAATGTTTTTACAGATTTTTCACGTTTATATATATATATATATATATCTTTTCACTATGATTCCTCATTTTAGTATCAAAACGATTATTCACAATTTCAATTTGCTTTATTCTATTATGGCTGAAAAATGTCCAAGTCTTAGAAATGCCCAAATCCTGCCCTTAACATGCCCCTGACCTGCCCCCTTGAGATTTGGAGGCACTGCAGACAAACAGTTTAGAAAAACGTCTAAAAATAGGTTTTGAAACTTTGAAAGTACCCATTTGGACATTCTTTTGAGAAAAACACTCAAATGCTGCTTTATGCCACTTTTTAGATGTTTTTTTTTCTCTTTCAAAAATGAGCCCCATAGAGGACCAAACCTTTTGGACCCATATCATATAAAGTTTTGTAAATTAATGTTGCCAATTTAAATCTGACTGCTCTTTAATAGGGAACCAATGCAATTGTTGCAATAGCAGAGTAACCCAATCACATTTTTAGCTCCAAAAATTAGCTGCTGTATTGTGGAGCAGCTGCAGTCTAGCTCACAGTTTTACAGTAACCCACCACACAAAGAATTGCAATAATCTAATTGAGGTAAAATGATTGCCTGAATTGCACACAATTGACCCACTTGAAAAACGTTCTTCTTACTAGTTCATCAAGAAATGCACCCAAAACTTTGGACCTCTCTTCTATATTGAGCACTTCTCCAGAGTGCAGCACAATCTTCCTTCCAATAATCCCATCTGAATTCCCAAAACAAACCAATTTGTTTTTTGAGGTTGTTTTTTTTTTGCTTATTTAACTTCAAAAACTTATTATATGTTCAATTATCTATCAATCGAATAACATACTGGGCAAACTCTTTCATTTCTTCAAAATTCACATATGCAGGCCTTAGAATAAAAATATCATCAGCATAAAATATCATAAAAATACTCAGATTAGACAGCACTTCCCCCAGAGGACTCATAAAGACACTAAACAAGAAAGGTGAAAGAGGGGAACCCTGCAGAACTCCACAATGAGCCTCCCGTGTTGCAGACCATTAACACAGTATCTTTTTTTCTTCAAAAATTCTGAAAAACGCTAAGTTTACTAAACATTTGATAGTGATCAATGGAATCAAAAGCTGCAGATATGTCAAACTGAAACAACATGGTTTGTTTACCATGGCATAAGATTTTTCTGACCTCAGATGTTAATATCAACATTGATGTCTCTATACTATGAAATGGGCGGAAACCATGTTGTGTAAAATGCAAACAATCCTTAGAAAATATGTAATCTGAGAGCTGCTGAGACGCTGCAAATTCCAAAATTTTAGCTTTCCAGGGAATACTGGCTACCAAACAATAATTTTCTACCTTAGTAAGATCTAATCCTATTACTTAGCACTTTCACACAGAGAACTAGAGTCAGTAAATGGCACCCATATTTGGGCACTGAGAAAAATCCACACTGAGTGCTCTTTTATAAATGACACTCTGAGTTGCGTGCCATTTATAGAATAGTATGTAATGCTAGGATTCTTACCCAACTTTGGGTGCAAGGATTTACCCCAACTGGTACCTGATATAAGTCCTGGCGTGTAGGTTAGTGTCATGTCCCCTACCTCAACGCAAGCTGCGTCCTCAGGCTGCACAGGGTCCCTTCGACACGCACACTTGACTGGCACAGCCCTGAGCCATGTGTGTTGTGAGAATCAGCGAAGCCACAGAGCCCAGAATGCAGGGGGAGAGAGAGAAAAGCCAGAGTGGAAAAACTACAGATCCCAGAATGCATTGCGGGAGGGGAGGAGGCAGGAGCGTAGAGAACACAGATTTCAGACTACCTGGAAGAATAGGAGAGATGAGGACAAATGAGTACCTGAGCCGCAGGAGAGGAAAGGAGAGGGGGCTGATTGGGAGATGGAATCAGCTAAGGAGAGGGTGGAACACCTGAGGGAGGGGGTGGAGAATGAGGGGATGGAATGGGAGGAGTTGGAGCAGGTAGGAGGAGACGGTGTGGAAGAGGAAATGGAGGTGGGAGAGGAAGTGGCTGGAGAAGAAGAGTGACTTCTAGAGGAGCCCAAAAGTATCAAGAAATGAATAATAGTCAGGAGAGATCCGGCGGGTGGATGTCAAGAGCTAAAGTGTTGACAAATGAGGGTGGTGGATCTTTAAAGCCTGGCTAAAATTTAAGTGAAGATGTGCAGGAGGTCTTGGCCACAGCACTAACATTGGTGTTTGAAATTTGGCGCTGCCCAAGCCACATTGGGTCATATGTTCTGGGCCTGTCCCTACATTCATCAATTTTGGACCTTAATCTTTGTGGAAATTACACGGTGCTGGAGCAGACAGACGTTGGCTGATCTTCTGATTTTGTTTGACATATTCAATATCAAAAGACCTGCCCCAGCGGGATTAATAGGTTTTCTGCAAAGAGCCTCAATGATTGGGAAGAAAGTAATATTACTTTTGTGGAGAGAGGAAAATCCCCCATCCAAAGATTTGTGGCGATCTAAGATGATAGAACTCATGCACACGGAACTCTGTGGGATGACGGAGACTACAGCACAAGACATCAGTTCCTTTAGGAAAGTCTGGAGAAGATTTTTATATACTTTACATCCAAGCGCCCAGCGGCGGATCCACCAATGACTGCGAACCAGACTTGAGCAGTTGGAAAACTATGGATCTTGGACAAAATAGCCTGACTTGGACATTAGTATGAACCTGGTAGCTGGGGGGGGGGGGGGGGGGGGGAAAGGGCGGAAAAAGGGAATATTCAAGGCTGCACAGTTAGCAAGTGTTCATTGTATTAACATGATAAAAGAAATGTTTTAAGAGAAGTTTATACTGTATGTTTGTTAATAAAAATGATTTAAACATAAAGCCTGGCTAAGCCATGCTGTGTAAAAAGCCTAGCTAAGCTGAACTGTTTTGAGGCCTTGCTGAAGAGGGCGGTGTTTGAAAGCTGGGCTAGCTGAACTGTGTTTGAAGCCCGGCTAGCAGAACTGTGTTTAAAGCCTGACTAGCTGAACTTTGTTGGAAAGCCTGGCTAGCCGAACTGTGTTTGAAGCCCGGCTAGCAGAACTGTGTTTAAAGCCTGACTAGCTGAACTTTGTTTAAAAGACTGGCAAGCTGAACTGTGTTGCACCACCTTGCTAGCGGAACTGTGTGGCAGTGAGAGTGAACTGCACTGACGAGTGTGGAGTCGGAAGCAGACAGCACGGATAAGGGAGAGAGACAATTACTCGGCCAAGAGAAGCGGCTGACAGTGTGTAGTTCTTCTGTGGCTGCAGGCTCCTTAATTGCTTTGCTTCCATGTACATGGCTCTGCTCTCTCTCTCTCTCTCTCTCGCTCTCTCTCTCTGCCTGGCTTCCAGGCTCCTTGATTGCTTTGCTTCCACCCACCTGGGTCTGCTCTTCCTCTGCCTGGCTTCCTTGCTTCTCTCCTATTGGTCTTCCGGTTCCTCTTTCCCCTGCTCTTGTCCTATGGCTGTGCCCCTTCTCCCTGCTGATATCAGATGCCAGCACTTTATCAGCTGAGCTCTCCCTAGACTCCTTGCTTTGGCTTCTACTTTAGTAGGTGTTACTTGCTCAGTAGTGTGCTTCTCCTCTACTTTGTTCTTCATTGCTGACTTAGCCTGTACCTGGATTACTCTCGTGTCTGCTGCCTGCCTCCTGACCTTGCCTGTACCTGGATTACTCTTGTGTCTGCTGCCTGCCTACTGACTCTGCCTGCACCTGGATTACTCTTGTGTCTGCTGCCTGCCTACTGACTCTGCCTATACCTGGATTACTTTTGTGTCTGCTGCCTGCCTACTGACCTTGCCTGTATCTGGATCACTCTCTTGCCTGCTGCCTGCCTACTGACTCTGCCTGTACCTGGATTACTCCTGTGTCTGCTGCCTGCCTACTGACTCTGCCTGTACCTGGATTACTCTTGTGTCTACTGCCTGCCTGCCTCCTGACCTTGCCTGTACCTGGATTATTCTTGTGTCTGCTGCCTGCCTCCTGATCTTGCCTGTACCTGGATTACTCTCTTGACCTGCTGCCTGCCTACTGACTCTGCCTGTACCTGGATCACTCTCTTGCCTGCTCCCTGTCTGGCCATCACGTTCATCACCCTGCTTCCTGCTCCATCTCGTCAGCCCTGCAGGCCGCCCGCACCTAGGGGCTCAACCTCTGGGGAACGGCAGTCAGCGCAGGTGAAACCCGAGGTTGTCCAGCCGCCAAGCAGAACCTGCTCTGAGTACCGGGCTCGGCAGAGCTCTACTTGGTACAAGAACTCACAGGTTTGACAGGTGTGGATCCCCTGAATTCTATAATACTGTGCACACCTTTAGTTAATGCCCCTGAACTTCCCATGCCCCTCCCATGGCCACACCCCCTTTTCAATTGCACACTAAAAGATTTGGGTGCTCATCTTTATAGAATCTCTTGAATATAATCTCACCCTGATCGCACACTGTGGGGACCAAAAATCACAATGAATAATCTATGTCCCAAACATTTTATATCATGTGCAGGATACCAGTTAATATCTGGGGAAAATCAGATTAGCTGCTTCTCACAACCATATGAATAGTCTTATTCTTTCGCACAGGCGAAATGGTGTGGAGCAAATCCTCATATATTTCCCCTTATTGCTTTTAGAAATATTCTTATAAAATATTATTCTCAAAGGCTGTGCAAATATATGTAAAGCATCGTTTTTACTCTTTACAAACATTCACTTATCTGTAAGGCAGCAATCTAACAGTAACAGTAACAGGGAACCCCCGCCGACATGGCCAAGTTTCGCATACTGCTTTATCAAGGAAGAGGCTCTCTGAAACAGAAACCATATATATAGTATTATTAGCACATAGCCCACATCGCTATCCATTTTTTCAATATAAAATCCTTAAATTCACATCCATACCTTAACATCCTGCTTATATCCCTGTCTACCAGAAAATGGCCGCGGCGTTTCAGCGCGAACCCAGCTCATAAATGAACTACAGCTGATCGCAAAGCGAGCTGTGTGATTGGATCCTCATCCACAGCTGAACAACCAATAGAATGCCAACCCATGCAGTTACATCATTGACCACCAATCAATTTCCGAATTGAGCCCGTCCGGAACTAAAGTTCTTAACCTGAATATCCATTTCTGCTCTTTAAAGTTTAAAAGTTGAGCAATGTTACCACCCTCCCATCCCATACTAATCTGATCAATAATCCTCCATCTAACATCAGAGAGTGAATGTCCTTTCTCCAGCCAGTGTTGTACCAGGGGCGCTGACAAGACTGAATTTTTTATACGAGATTTATGTTCATTCAGCCGTGTTTTAATAGGTCTACTAGACCTACCTACATACAGTTTGTTGCAGGGACAGATTATCATGTATACCACATTCTGTGAGAGGCAGTTGGTATTAGAATGAGCATACAGAGGTCTAGACCTTTCTGAACTTCTCCAAACCACCCCCTCAATGGTGGTTTCACACCATTGGCAAGATCCACATTTTGTATGACCAGTAAGAACCACATTATTATTTTTACCCTCAATATTTCTGTATGATAATAATTCCCCCAAAGTTTTACCTCGAGTGTATGCTCCAATAGGATGCTGTGTAAAGCATTCAAAAATTTGAAGCACATGCCAATGTTGGTGAATACTTGCCATTACTTTTAAACTTAAAGATGAATAAGGAAGAACAGCAATAAGTCTATCCTCTTGCTCCTGAGATTGATATTGCAATAATAACTCCCTATTAGCAAACTTCGCTCTCAGGTATGCCTTTCTAACCACTGATCTAGGGTATCCTCTTTCCATAAATTTAATTGTCATCTTTTTAGCCTGCTCCTCAAACATACCTATATCAGAGCAGATTCTCCTAATCCTTAAAAACTGGCTAATGGGCAAACTTTTCTTAAGATGGTAAGGGTGAAAACTAGAAAAATGTAGCAAAGTATTTCTAGAAGTGGGTTTCTGATATAAGGTCGTATATATACCATTAGGCTTTTAATTTTGCAGTCAAATCTAACATAGATTTGGAATAATCCTCTACGGGAGTAATTTGTTGAAGTTGATCCGTCATTGCAGCTACTTTAAGCTTCAGTTCTTGTTCTACCGTAGCCGTTGTTTCAACAATCAGTAGCATTAAATCTCTGCTACATTTATTTAATATAGCATTCCACTTCTTAACAAAACCTTCATCAGGATGAGGCTTTAAGGATCATTAAAGATACTCTGGACCAACGTTCTGGTCCCTCCCGGATATCTACTGATTTTCTCATGAAATTGGCTCACTTAGTTATTGAAAACAATTATTTTTTGTTTCAAGAACAATTTTATCAACAAAAAATAGGTATAGCGATGGGGGCTACTTTAGCCCCCTCGGTTGCCACGTTATATTTAGCCAGATTTGAAGACCGTTTGGTATATAACTTGGAGGAATTCAGGAATGTCTCTTATTGGAAGAGATATCTGGATGACATATTTTTGATATGGGAGGGCTCGGAGGATTCTCTTTTACAATTCATGTGTAGATTAAATTCCCTGCAAGAGAACTTGAAATTCACTTTTCATTATCATTGTCATGGTCTTGAATTTCTAGATGTATGGGTATTTAGAACTCCTAATGGTATATATACGACCTTATATCAGAAACCCACTTCTAGAAATACTTTGCTACATTTTTCTAGTTTTCACCCTTACCATCTTAAGAAAAGTTTGCCCATTAGCCAGTTTTTAAGGATTAGGAGAATCTGCTCTGATATAGGTATGTTTGAGGAGCAGGCTAAAAAGATGACAATTAAATTTATGGAAAGAGGATACCCTAGATCAGTGGTTAGAAAGGCATACCTGAGAGCGAAGTTTGCTAATAGGGAGTTATTATTGCAATATCAATCTCAGGAGCAAGAGGATAGACTTATTGCTGTTCTTCCTTATTCATCTTTAAGTTTAAAAGTAATGGCAAGTATTCACCAACATTGGCATGTGCTTCAAATTTTTGAATGCTTTACACAGCATCCTATTGGAGCATACACTCGAGGTAAAACTTTGGGGGAATTATTATCATACAGAAATATTGAGGGTAAAAATAATAATGTGGTTCTTACTGGTCATACAAAATGTGGATCTTGCCAATGGTGTGAAACCACCATTGAGGGGGTGGTTTGGAGAAGTTCAGAAAGGTCTAGACCTCTGTATGCTCATTCTAATACCAACTGCCTCTCGCAGAATGTGGTATACATGATAATCTGTCCCTGCAACAAACTGTATGTAGGTAGGTCTAGTAGACCTATTAAAACACGGCTGAATGAACATAAATCTCGTATAAAAAATTCAGTCTTGTCAGCGCCCCTGGTACAACACTGGCTGGAGAAAGGACATTCACTCTCTGATGTTAGATGGAGGATTATTGATCAGATTAGTATGGGATGGGAGGGTGGTAACATTGCTCAACTTTTAAACTTTAAAGAGCAGAAATGGATATTCAGGTTAAGAACTTTAGTTCCGGACGGGCTCAATTCGGAAATTGATTGGTGGTCAATGATGTAACTGCATGGGTTGGCATTCTATTGGTTGTTCAGCTGTGGATGAGGATCCAATCACACAGCTCGCTTTGCGATCAGCTGTAGTTCATTTATGAGCTGGGTTCGCGCTGAAACGCCGCGGCCATTTTCTGGTAGACAGGGTTATAAGCAGGATGTTAAGGTATGGATGTGAATTTAAGGATTTTATATTGAAAAAATGGATAGCGATGTGGGCTATGTGCTAATAATACTATATATATGGTTTCTGTTTCAGAGAGCCTCTTCCTTGATAAAGCAGTATGCAAAACTTGGCCATGTCGGCGGGGGTTCCCTGTTACTGTTACTGTTAGATTGCTGCCTTACAGATAAGTGAATGTTTGTAAAGAGTAAAAACGATGCTTTACATATATTTGCACAGCCTTTGAGAATAATATTTTATAAGAATATTTCTAAAAGCAATAAGGGGAAATATATGAGGATTTGCTCCACACCATTTCGCCTGTGCGAAAGAATAAGACTATTCATATGGTTGTGAGAAGCAGCTAATCTGATTTTCCCCAGATATTAACTGGTATCCTGCACATGATATAAAATGTTTGGGACATAGATTATTCATCTTTATAGAATAGCACTAAATAAGATGCACATGCAAAAACTAATTGTACATAAGTATTGCCGTACTGGGAAAGACCAACGGTCCATCAAGCCCAGCATCCCGTTTCCAACAGTGGCCAATCCAGGTCTCAAATACCTGGCAAGATCCCAAAAGAGTACAAAACATTCTATACTGCTTATCCCAGAAATAGTGGATTTTCCCCAATTCCATTTAATAATGGTCCATGGACGTTTTCTTTAGGAAGCCGTCCAAAACTTTTTAAAAATCCGCTAAGCTAACTGCCTTTACCACATTCTCTGGCAATGAATTCCAGACTTTAATTACACGTTGAGTGACGAAACATTTTCTCCGATTCGTTTTAAATTTACTACATTGTAGCTTCATCGCAAGCCCCCTTAGTCTTAGTATTTTTAGAAAGCGTAAACAGACGCTTCACATCTATCCGTTCAACTCTACTCATTATTTTATAGACCTTTGTCATGTATCCCGGGGCTTCACCGTAGATAATTTTATGAACCATGGTGCAGATTTTGAAGGCAATACGTTCTTTGATTGGGAGCCAGTGCAGTTTTTCTTGGAGGGGTTTGGCACTTTCGAAACGCGTTTTTCCAAATATAAGCCTGGCTGCTGTGTTTTGGGCGGTCTGTAGCTTCTTTATGATTTGTTCTTTACATCCTGCATAAATACCATTGCAGTAGTCTACATGGCTTAGTACCATTGATTGTATCAGGTTGCGAAATGTTTCTCTCGGGAGAAACATTTCTCCTCTCAGCTGCCTTTTCTCCAAGCTGAAGAGCCGTAGCCGCTTTAGCCTTTCCTCATAGGGAAGTCGTCCCATCCCCTTTATCATTTTCGTCGCCCTTCTCTGTACCTTTTCTAATTCCACTATATCTTTTTTGAGATGCAGCGACCAGAATTGAACTCAATATTCGAGGTGCAGTCGCACCATGGAATGATACAAAGTCATTATAACATCCTCATTTTTGTTTTCCATTCCTTTCCTAATAATACCTAACATTCTATTTGCTGTCTTAGCCGCAGCAGCACACTGAGCAGAAGGTTTCAATGTATCATCAACACAAAACCTAGATCCCTTTCTTGGTCTGTGACTCCTAACGTGGAACCTTGCATGACATAGCTATAATTCGGGTTCCTCTTTTCCACATGCATCACTTTGCATTTGCTCACATTAAACATCATCTGTCATTTAGACACCCAGTCTCCCAGTCTCATAAGGTCCTCTTGTAATTTTTCACAATCCTCCCGCGATTTAACCAAAGATCCTAATGGACACTATACAACCTTCCTCTCCTCGATCCCCATTGTAATGGACACTATATAACCTTTGTGTCCTCGATCCCCATTGTACCTGAAATACATGTACCTATATTTGACTATATCATTTTGTATTTGTTTCTCTACCGGACTTGGTGAATGCCTTTATGATATTATGTAAGCCACATTGAGCCTGCAAATAGGTGGGAAAATGTGGGATACAAATGTAACAAATAAATAAATAAAATAAATATTCTATAACTAGGTGCATAAATTTCAGAATGACCACAAAATACCTATTTCCCTGCCCATAACCACACCCTTTTTTGCCTGCGTGCGTTAGAAATTCGGTGTATATTGTTACAGAATACACTTAGCAACCTGTGCACCTAAATTCTAATCAGTGCCAATTAGTGTTCATTACTGTTTGTTAAGTGCTGTTATCGGCTCTCATTAGTTTGTTAAGCCTGTTAAGTTACGAGCATTGCTATAGAATCCGAGCTGATTTCAGCATGGATCTCTAGGCACGCTATATAGAATCCCCTGCATTTTCATTCACTGGCTAACAGTTTCCCATTGTCAACTAGTCTGGAATATCTCTGACTCCTGAGGCAGGCGCTTGTTGCGCTGAAATGCAGGACTGCATCGAGTCCATTCAGTCTTCTTGATGTTTTAGACTTATCAGCCTTTGTATCTTACACATTTTTAATATAATCAATAAATTGTTTCCTCTGGTTGGAATTACATTGGTCTCCCCCAATTGTTTTTCTTTATTCTTGTGTTGTGCTTTGAGGGCAGCCTTCTTCTTCTTTTTATCATTGGTATAAATCTGGGCGCCCTTTTGAAATATAGATCAAGAGAGAGAACAAAGAGTTATAATTGGGAGTAGTAAAGTCACAGTAACCCAGGAATAGTTTTGTTTAGACCCATAAAATAATTATATAGTTATTTTCTAAATTTCACTGATCAACCCTAATGCAGAATGATTGCTTGAAACAAGATCACGATCTGCCTCAGATTTGATCTGCTTTGCTTGATTGGGCATCGCTGATTTAGATTCTGTCCAATAGGAATGGAGGGGGAGGGGCTATGTACGTCATTAGGAGGGGATATTTAAACCTTTAGAAAAAACGCTGTCGCCATCTTTGTTCATATTATATAGGGCAGAGCTGACGCTAAAATACCTTCAGGGTAAGTGTTTTAATAATATTTTCCCTGTTTATTTCCCATAGAAGATCGTTTGGGTTTTTGCATGGGAGCTAATAAGTCTTGTTTTTGTGTATGTAGGGGTAGTCCCTTGAGACAGCTCGGTCTCGGGCGAAACATATGTCGGGCATTTGACCCCCTGAGTCTGAAGATAGATGGACTTTAAAAGCTAAGCCGAAAGCTAAGTCAATTTAAAAATTAAAAAATAAAAGTTTTGAATTATTTTATAGTGGACCGATGAAGATGATTGATGTTGTCTAACGTTGCCATTACAATAAATATGATGGCAACGGACATCGCTGAGGTCATTTAAATCATTAAATCATGAAGTGATAGTAGTTTGTAAGCGGTGTATTGGTGCTAGTTGGATATACTGAAATCACTACTTAGGATTGCTTGAAAAAGGCCAGTTTAATGGCAGAAAAGATAAACCTCAGTATCTATGTATTTTTATTGAGCTGTTTTTTGCCCATTAAAGTACCTTCAAATGAGCTATTTAATTTTGATGCAGATAATATTTTTAAATTGAAGTACTATTTCATAATAGAGAAATATATGGAAATACATTTCAGCAAATCATGTTTTCATATAGACTGCTGATTACACTGTTAAAGCATTTTCAAATCGATGCAATGCTTCCGTTAATATTTTTTTTTTGAGAGATAATGATGATTTTGATTGCTAAGGTATTTTATAAAGGCAACATAAGCACCTACATGTTTTTGATAACATGCCCTGGAACCAGACCCTGTAGCACGTAAATGCTAATGAACACATTTACACCTACTTAGGTATGTACTTGCATATTCTATAAAATGTGGGGATATATCACAACTCTGTTCTGCCCAAAGTACACTGAGAGGACTACATTAAGTAAATCGCGCTGAAAAAAATGTATACATTGAGTGGTATTCTATAAAGGGTACCCGCACTTTATAGAATACGCTTAAGTTCCTAATCCATGCCTAACTTAAGTCACCAGCATTTACGCCTGTTGAAAGCAAGTGTAAATGCGCGGATCAGGTGTATTCTATAAGAATGCGTGCAAGTCATAGGAATGCCCCCAAACATGCCCCCCCCCAAAATATATCCTATGATTTACACACGGATTGTTATAGAATGATCCGTGCGTAAATCTCAATTAAGACCAGTTTTGTTAGCAGCCAATTATTGGTGCTGATTGGCTTATTAATCAATCGATTAAATTATGCACGCAAATCAGCAATGTGCACTGATTTCCATGCACAACTTTAGTCCCCATATGTAGAATCTGGGGGAGAATGTCTAATCAGGGCAAGTATATAAGTTCATACTATCTTGTCACCGAATATACTTTCACATGGGGTAATTTTTCACTTGTGAAACAACCTTTACACATAGAAGAATTTTATGCTCATAAAATTCATACCATGAATGTCTATCATGGTAATTTTATAAAGAATCTTTATAAAATTACCATGATAGACATTCATGGGAGCAGGGAATAAGCTGAGCAGGGGCAGTATTGAATTTATGAGCATACTTTAAAATTTCCTACTGGCATGTGCATAGATATAAATTATTCCTAACTCAGAAATGTGACCCCTAGTGGTAGCAGTGTGAGACTACAACTAGGGGTGCCATTTTGGAGACAGCACAAGAAGGATCGCTCCTGCCCAGCACCCACTGGACCACCAGGTAAAGGGCCATAAGTGGGTCTTTGGGGGGAATGTCTTGACCTGGGAGGCAAACAAAGGAGAAGAGGAGCCCACAACTTCCACAAAGATGCACTCACAAACACAACAGGGGTGAAAGTGGAGCAAAATCCTACACGGACAGAGAAGACTGATTTCAACGGCACACAGTGTATTGAGCTCCAGTATTCATTGTTTTTTACATTTTCTGCGTTGCTGATTTACCTGAATCATATTGACCCCTGAAGAAGGCCTTGTGCCAAAACACGGTCCATGTAGGGTCATTTGGATCAGTTTATTTTGGTGAATAAACATTTTGGGTGCTCTTACTCTTTGTCTGCCTCGGTCATTTGGAATTTGCTCCACTTTCACCCCTGTTGTTTTGTGCTTGACCTGGGAAGCTTCAGGGGGTGGCCTCATGAGGGGACATGCTAGGGGGGTTAACAGGAACATCGTTTCCCCTTTAACATTAGGCCCGGCAGCATCAGGCCACGGCTTTCAGGCCAGATGTGCTGGGCATATATAATAATACTGCTACATAGGTGCCTCACAAGCAGGGATTTTCTTTTACCACAGGATTCAGCAACCTGCGTTAAAAGCTTGCCTTTGTTATGTTATATTGTGTTAAAAAAATACATCACCCGCCAACTCCCTCAATTTGAGATTCTAGGCGACAGTACAATAAGTAAAGAGATACTGATACAGGCACAAGGAATTACAGAAACAGATAAGATACAACAAATTGAAAATCAACCAAAAATATCATAACCAGTTAACTGAAACAAACATCATACCTTACTAAGCTCAGTAAATCAGTGACTTTTCAAAACTTTACGAAAAGAATAATAACGTCTCATTAAACATAATTCCGTAGGTAGATTGTTCCATAATCAGACTGCTAAAAACAAAAGAGAATGAGAACATAAAGCCTTAAATCTCACATACTTTACTGTAGGATAAACCAAAAGCAGCTAATCACAACTCGTAGAAGTCGTATTGGAATTTAATATTTTCACCAGGCAGGTGTCTTCCAAGATCTTAAAGACTAGGCTTAATACCTTAAAATAAATCATAGCCTGTACCGGTAACCAATGCAACTCCCTCAGCAAAGGAGTCACATGGTCACCACAAGATTTACAAAAAGTCAGTCTAGCAGCTGAGTGTTGAATCAATTGAATTTTATGGATCAGCTTAGAAGTTATACCTAAATGAATTACCGTAATCAAGTAGAGCTAGAATGGAGAGTTGCACAATGATGTTGAAATGGTCCTTCAGAAAATAGGAGGGCAATAAGGCCAATTGTTTCATCTTAAAATAAGCTCTCCGAACCAGACTATAGTGAGAGAAGAATCTAACAGCATGCCCAAAACTTTAGATAACCTTTCAACATTAAGGGGCCCTTTTACTAAAATGCGGCAAACTGGAAACACCGCCAGCCCAACGCGGCTTCCAGCAGTAGTTCCTCTCCTAGCGCATAGCATTTCCTACACTTCTGGAATTTTTTGAAAATTAATAGCACTGCCAGGTTAATACAGGATCCCTTACTGCCATCTCAGTGGGTGGTGGTAAGTGCTGCCCTCAAAATGGTTGCGCAGCAAGTGCAAACTTATCACACGGCCATTTATTTTTTTGGCCTTTTTATCAGCTGAAGTAAAAGGGGCCCTAGCACACAGCAAAAATGGCCACTGCCCCCAGCGCAGGGCTCCTTTTGCCACAGCTTAGTAAAAGGGCCCCAAAAGAGAATCCATCACTTGTTGGAATGGACTGCAGGTTGTTTGATGGATTAAGGGTAAAACACAATTCTCCCCTCCCTCCTCTGAAAGATACCTCCATGCCCCCTGATGACCCCAACCTCTATAGGCTTCACCATCTCCCCAGGCCTATTTTAATCTAGGGTAGGCCAGGAAAGAGCAATCCCCAGTCGCTCCTGCTCTTGTCAGAGCTGGGATATTCTTGACTTTCTGAATTCACAGGGAGTTTCCCTTTGAAAATCAGCTTGCAGGCCCAAGGGTACAGACTGCAAGGCTAATTCAATTCCCCCTCCAAAACAAGCACTTCCAGCAAGTAGGTTCTTAATATACAGGAGTAAGCTCTTTGTGAGTCAGAAATGACAGCTCATTGGTTATTTTAGATTTACTATAGTGCTAAATAAAGGGATATTAACATGTTTTTTTTGTTCATCGTAGAAGTTAACATATATCCATTTCTATATGATGGTTTGGGAGCTGGTGCTCCTTAGGGTTCTGTCTTGGGACCTCTCCTCTTCTGTCTCTATACTTGTTCCCTTGGCGCTCTCATCTCCTCTCATGGTTTTCAGTACCATTTTTCTACTGATGACTACCTCTCCATACCAGAAATTTCAGCAGGAATCCAAGCCCAAGTCTCAGGCTGCATGTCAGATATTGCTGCATGCATGTCCCACCACCATCTAAAACTGAACATGCCAAACACTGAGCTTCTTGTCTATCCAAAGCCACCTTTCTATTTCTACGGATAACAAGGTCATCATCCCTGTTTTTCTGTTCATAACCTTGTGATCATCTTTGAATCCTCTCTACACACATCTAACAGACTGGTAAAGCCTGTTGTTTCTTTCTCTATAACGTCACTCAAGTTTATCCATTCTTTTCTGAACACACTACCAAAACTCTTATCCACACTCTCATCACCTCCCACTTAGACTACTGCAACTTGCTCCTCAAAGGTCTTCCTGTAAATTATCTCTTTCCCCTTCGATCTGTTTAAAATATGGCTGCACAACTTGTCTCTTTTCAATGTGTCATTACACTCACATACCTACTTTCCAAGTCTTCATTGGCTCCCTATCCATTGTCATATACAGTTCAAACTCCTTTTACTGTCTCCTGAGTTTAGCTATCTAAAGTGGAAGTGGGCAAGATCAGGACGTGATAAGGGCAGGCAGAGGCATGCCTGTCTCTGACAGCTAGTGTGTTGGTCAGTACCACATGCTAGTTGCCACAACAGCCAATAGCAGAGACAAACTTACTGCCATCTCAAGAGGAGGTGGTAATGTAACCTGGGGTTAGAAAAATAAAATAAATACTTACCTGGGAGGTTTTTGGAGGGTCTCCGATGCTGCAGGAGCAGGCAGCAAGGTTTTTGGGAGGCTTCTGGGGTCATTGGTGGCTGGGGTCCGTTTTGGGGCCGATTTTGGGCCGTTTTGTGTAGATGGGAGCGCTGCGGTGGAGGAGTGGCGCTCCCCGAGGGATTTTGGGGCCTTCCGGTCCCATTTTCGGGAGGGAGAAGCTGCATCGCCGTTTTTGGCTCCCGGGGTGATTGGAACGGGCCCCGGGAGTGAAGAGGATGGCGCGATTGTTTTCGGGCCCGAAGAGGGAAACCGGAGGCCGGAGGAGCGCTGCAGGAGGCAGCGCTGAAGTTTGCCGGCTGAGGGAGGGCGCCGGGAATTGTTTTTTTTAAAAAACAAGATGCCGGCGAGTAAAGAACGCCGGCGCGAGTGTGCATGAGGCGGCGCGCCTCATGCACGAATCGCGAACGAGCGTCTTCGCGGGTAGGCCGAAGCCGGGGCCTAAATTTTGGGCCGGCTTCGGTTCTTTTCTTATTTTTGGATCCGTTTTCGTACCAGGACGTCCGGGACCGGAACCGAGGGTAGGCATCGAGTGTGCTGAAAATCACGGACAAGGTAAGGGGTTTTTTTAACCTAAAATTTCTATTTATTTATTTTTAAATTGTATAAGTTCGGTTTTTGATTTTTAAAAAATCAGGGGTTTAAGTTTTTTAAATTTGGTTTTTAGATTCTTGATCAGGGGATTTTTCTTGATTTTTCTATCGGATTAGTTTTTTGAATTTAAATATTTTTAGGGGGTTTTTTTGAAGGGGTGCCAGTTTGAAGGGGTTAATAAAGGGTTAAATTCTTAAATTCGACAGGGTAGATTAAGGAAGGGGTATATTAATTTTTGAAACGGGTTTTACAAATTTGGGTAATTTTGGAGGGGTGTTAGAGGGGATATTGTGCGACGGATAGGAAAATTGGGGTATTTTTAAAATTTAAAAGTATGGTTAGATGGGGAATTCGGGGTTTTAGTGGCAGGGAAAATTTGGGGTGTTTTGGAGAAATTTGGAAGGAGTTATAGTTTAATTTTATAATTTCCCATTGAACTCTATGGGAAATTATAAAATAAAATGGAGATTTTGCTGTGCTTCTCAAGATTCCGCTGGTCAGCTTGAGAGTTTAGAATGTTGGAAAAGGCTTGGGATTGGTCAGCACTGCTCGGAATCCCAAGCCAAAGCTTGGTCTCCTAGGAGATGAGGCTAACTGACAGTGGCAGTGAGAGGCTGGTGACTGAAGAGAGCGGAAGCGCAGCTCAGTGTGGGAGAGTCAGTGTGAGATTATTGGTGATTGGAAGTTAGAAAGTGAGTTTAGTGTGATAGTAAAAAGTGTGAGAGTGATAGTGAATTAAAGGAAAAGTCTGTAAAGGGGTTTTATTTGATTTTTGATTAATTATAATAAACTTGGGGGGGTATGAAGTGTGATTGGTTTTGGTAGTGAAGTGTATGGATGATAGGGGAAAGGGTATGAGTACATGTGAGAATAAGAAAGTGATTAAGGAATGTTGGGATGCAAGGGATTGAAAGGGTTATCAGCCTCTTCAGTTTAGGGAATAAGTGATTAGCATAGGTTTGGAGCAATACAGGGATTTTTATTTAATTTTATTTAAATAGTTTAATTGGCCCTAAGTATTAAATAAATAATTCACTAGAACTAAAGGTATTAACAACGTGTGAGGATAGATAGGGTTTTTCTTCCTATTAAGTTTTTAAGAGATAGGTTTAGGGAGAAGAAGACCTGGAAGAAGAACCTGGAAGTTGGAGAACCAACAAGGGCCCCTCCGCAAGACAGACTACACATCATCCAGTGAATTGACATAAGCTAAGTGACTATTGAGAGAATAGAGAAAAAAAATAGAAAAGAAAAGATAGAGAAAGACAAAGACAACACTAAATATACTTACCTGGATAGCTTCTCTAGAGTGAAGACAGGTACCTGTAAAAAGAGAACAAAGAACACACAAAGTATCAATTCTAATAATTTACTGTATAGCTTATTTGTCATCTGATTTAATTGAAAAGAAATTGAGAAAGGTTATTTGAGATACTTATCTGAAAATTCTTGAGACCTAAAGTGATTCCTGTAAAGAAAAAGAAAAAGGAAACTAAGTTAATGTATTAACACTAAGTTGAGAAATTATTTAGTTAGAATTGTGATACCAATAGAAGGGAATTTGGTTAGAAATTAAAATGTTATTGTTCCTAGTTTTTATGATTACTAGAATGTGTTGAATAAACTTGTGTTATTTATATTAAACATAATAGAGTTTTATTGCCTCCTTCAAATAAGGGATAATCCTGAATCTAGTTTTTTTTCCCCTCATGGTCCTAGGGATTATGAGGAGAGGTTAGTTTTTGTAGCTTACCCCTTTCATTCTGAGGTAGAGTTCCAGAGTCACGACTACTGCCATCTGGAAATTTGGGCTCTATTTCTGATAACATCTTGTGCCAGAGCGAGAGGGGTACAGCCAACAATTGGCGTAGTCGGCAGGATTCTTCCCTGAATTTGAGGGTCCCCAAAAGCTGAGAGTAACATTCTGAAGGAATTTTAGGTGTGGGACCATTTTCCATAAAAGTTTGGGAAAAAAAAAATTTTGTGGAAAAGTATTTTTGGGCGACAAGGTAGACCGGGTTTTGGGTTCTCCCAGGAGTCTCTGTTTCCGTGGCAACATCCATATAGTACCTGACTCCGAAGAGACAAGAGAATGGAAGGTGAAGCTTCTGGAGGTAGGACTACTCCTGTTCCCCAGATTCACACACACACAGTGATCATCCCGCAAGACAGGAATGTTCCAGATTTCAGTGGATTCCCCAGGACTCCGGAAGACTTGAAAATCGAAGACTGGGTGGATAAAATGAAGTCCAGGATGAGATTAATGAGGGTTCCGCCAGAGGATCAGGTGGAAGTGGTGCGCGATCACCTGAAAGGCATTGCTCTCGACACGGTGAAGTTCTCGCTGCCAAAAGACTGTTCAGCGGAAGATATCTTTGACCTTTTGAAGCAAGTATATGGGGACAAAGTGGCATTGGGCCTACGTATACAAGAATTTTATAACATCCGTCAGGGAGAGAAGGATACTATCCGGGTGTATGCTTACAAGCTTCAGGAGAAGCTAGAGGCCATTATGTCCCGGGATCGTCGAAGAATGGGCGATCCAGACGAAACTTTGAAAGAGCAGTTTGTTATAGGCCTCCGGGATGAAACTTTGAAAAGGGAGATATCAAAAAGAAGTGAAGATAATCCGGGACTGTCATTCGCTGAATTAATGCAAGCTGCCATCCGTTGGGCTGGAGAGGAAAGAGGTCTGTTGTCCGGGGAGTTGACACCGAAGAAAATTCTTCAGAGGCCAAGAGAGGATGCAGGAGATTACTGCCGTCCGGAGCAGTCTGCAACTGTTGCCATGATGCAGCAATTAACCAATATGTTTGCTAAAATGTGCGAACGCCAAGAAGAGGAGTGGAGACGGCAGAGAATGGAGAGGGATAGTGCAAGGTTTGCAAATGTGCAAAGAGAATACCAGAGATATAATTCTAATGTTAGACCTCCCTCAAGAACTCCTACAGGGGAAATGATTTGCTACCGGTGTCAGGAGCCTGGCCATATAGCCAGGAACTGCCAGAGTGAGAGGGCTAATAGAATATACTGTGGAACCAACAGAAGCAATGTTGAGAGACCAAGCACCAGTGGCAATTATGTTCCTCCTAATAGCCAGCAGGCTGATTCTGCTCCTCAGAAGGGAAGTGAGGCGAAACCTGCAGTAAGGATGCAAAAGTCTTTGGAGCAACAGGGAGTCCTGGAAGAAAATTTGTTTGGAGAAAGAGCCATTGGGGAGAGTCCAGTGCTCAAAGTAAAGATAAATGGTGTGGAAACGCTTTGCACACTGGATACGGGCTCTAGTGTTTCCACCATCCTTGCGGGTTTTTTTTACAAAAACTTTGCTGATACCAACTGCTTAAAAGATGCAAGCCAGCTAACTTTGGTTGCAGTAAATGGGACAGACTTGCCTGTGTTGGGATATATAGACGCGGATGTACAGTGTATGGGACAAGTGGTACCGGAACGATGCATATTTGTTGTAAAAGACAACTTTTGCAATGGGCAAGTTGAAGACCAGACAGTACATGGCATAGTGGGCATGAATGTCCTTCGGTACCTGGAAGGATTATTCAGAGACCTGTTTTCTTTGATGGGCGAGCCCGTGAAGATGGCGAGTATTCGGTCCAGCATTTCCCAGAAGCGTTGCAACAAAAGTAGGGAATCTATTGGCGTGATAAAGATGCAGGGAAATGTGAGCAAAATTATACCAGTAATGTCAGAAAAGTTCTTGATTCGTCAGCGAACAAGGAAGAGTATAGCAGCGGCACTGGCTTCTGATACCAAAAAGATGCACTTACCCGAGAGGAGCCTAGTAGCTAATACCCTGATTATGCAGAAGCAAGGGGAAAGACAAAATGAAACAGAGAGTGATAAATCCTTGAAAGGTACTTGTTGTGAAAAGAGTAAAGAAGAAGTGATCGTGACTGGCTTGGAAACGAGCAAGAAGGAAATGCCGATTTCTGGACAGAAGAAAGAGGAAAAGCTAATCAGTTGCCCGGACACTGAATATGAAGAGAAAGAGATACAGAAAGTGCTGGGTAACTTTGAGTTGTTGGGAATAGCAGAGTTGGTGGTACCACGTGAAGCGGATCCTGATCCTTCCAACATCATGGACATGACCAAAGAGTTTGAAGAGAGCAAAGAGAACGAGAGGCCTGCAAGTTTCCAGAGTGAGATGGTCTGGCTGCAGCAGTATGGTCTGGAACGTGAGAGGGAGGGACGGGATCGGAAGCAAACACTGAGACAGAGTACCCTGAACCTGGAGGCTCAAAAATTGAAAGAAGACGTGAACATTAAACAAGTCATGGGACTAAGTCTTCAAGATTTTAACCGCCCATTTCTGGATGATACGAGTTCTGAAGAATATCCTGTAAGAGTGGATGTTTTAGACAAGAAGTACGCAGAGGCTGAGGCGGCAGAACTGAAAAGGAAGGCTGGGACAGTTACCCATTCTGGTCGTCTTGTCAGTGGAGCCAGACAGGGTCCAGCAGCTGAATCGTCCTTGAGCAAAGAGAAATTCAACCCGAGTTTATGTATCTCCTCCAGACACAAGAAAGGATGCTGGTCCAGGTTCCTCACAGATGTCTTGAGTGCTGCCGGTGGGGGATTGGGTCTTGCTCCGGAGACAGAGATTCCCGGGTAGGCACAAGATTCAGGATGTTTGGGAAACTTGTCCCTATAGGGTGGTCCAAATGTATGGGGAGACCGGTAATGTGTTAACGATTCAAAATGACAAATTCGGGAAGAAAACTGTTAATAGAGACTTAGTAAAGAAATATGATTTGGAGGTGGAAGAAATTGTAATGACACCAACTCAGGTTGAAAAGATTGATAAAAATGTGAGTTTACCAGTACCTGAGAGGGTAGCTGGAAAGAGTTTATGTGATTATATTGTGTACACTGAGATAACAATTAATTCTGCTGGAAATACATGTGAGTCTGTAAGCACTGGGGAAATCAGAAGTTCAAACAGATGTAATAAGGGTGTATGTTCCTCATTTCTTAAAGACAATTTTATTTTGGGTTGATTTGGGAAAGGATGGTTAAGTTGAGAAAATTTAGTTATAAAAGGTTTGCTTAGTGGGAGGGAGAATAGTTCTTTTATTTAAATGAGGTGTGTATGGATTAGGGTTGGTATTGGGAGTTGTAGGGGATGAGTGTATGGATATTTAGAGAGGATTGAGATGTGAGAGTGAATAATATTGGGGACAATATTATGTTTTTTCTGCATGGGCGAATGTAACCTGGGGTTAGAAAAATAAAATAAATACTTACCTGGGAGGTTTTTGGAGGGTCTCCGATGCTGCAGGAGCAGGCAGCAAGGTTTTTGGGAGGCTTCTGGGGTCATTGGTGGCTGGGGTCCGTTTTGGGGCCGATTTTGGGCCGTTTTGTGTAGATGGGAGCGCTGCGGTGGAGGAGTGGCGCTCCCCGAGGGATTTTGGGGCCTTCCGGTCCCATTTTCGGGAGGGAGAAGCTGCATCGCCGTTTTTGGCTCCCGGGGTGATTGGAACGGGCCCCGGGAGTGAAGAGGATGGCGCGATTGTTTTCGGGCCCGAAGAGGGAAACCGGAGGCCGGAGGAGCGCTGCAGGAGGCAGCGCTGAAGTTTGCCGGCTGAGGGAGGGCGCCGGGAATTGTTTTTTTTAAAAAACAAGATGCCGGCGAGTAAAGAACGCCGGCGCGAGTGTGCATGAGGCGGCGCGCCTCATGCACGAATCGCGAACGAGCGTCTTCGCGGGTAGGCCGAAGCCGGGGCCTAAATTTTGGGCCGGCTTCGGTTCTTTTCTTATTTTTGGATCCGTTTTCGTACCAGGACGTCCGGGACCGGAACCGAGGGTAGGCATCGAGTGTGCTGAAAATCACGGACAAGGTAAGGGTTTTTTTTAACCTAAAATTTCTATTTATTTATTTTTAAATTGTATAAGTTCGGTTTTTGATTTTTAAAAAATCAGGGGTTTAAGTTTTTTAAATTTGGTTTTTAGATTCTTGATCAGGGGATTTTTCTTGATTTTTCTATCGGATTAGTTTTTTGAATTTAAATATTTTTAGGGGGTTTTTTTGAAGGGGTGCCAGTTTGAAGGGGTTAATAAAGGGTTAAATTCTTAAATTCGACAGGGTAGATTAAGGAAGGGGTATATTAATTTTTGAAACGGGTTTTACAAATTTGGGTAATTTTGGAGGGGTGTTAGAGGGGATATTGTGCGACGGATAGGAAAATTGGGGTATTTTTAAAATTTAAAAGTATGGTTAGATGGGGAATTCGGGGTTTTAGTGGCAGGGAAAATTTGGGGTGTTTTGGAGAAATTTGGAAGGAGTTATAGTTTAATTTTATAATTTCCCATTGAACTCTATGGGAAATTATAAAATAAAATGGAGATTTTGCTGTGCTTCTCAAGATTCCGCTGGTCAGCTTGAGAGTTTAGAATGTTGGAAAAGGCTTGGGATTGGTCAGCACTGCTCGGAATCCCAAGCCAAAGCTTGGTCTCCTAGGAGATGAGGCTAACTGACAGTGGCAGTGAGAGGCTGGTGACTGAAGAGAGCGGAAGCGCAGCTCAGTGTGGGAGAGTCAGTGTGAGATTATTGGTGATTGGAAGTTAGAAAGTGAGTTTAGTGTGATAGTAAAAAGTGTGAGAGTGATAGTGAATTAAAGGAAAAGTCTGTAAAGGGGTTTTATTTGATTTTTGATTAATTATAATAAACTTGGGGGGGTATGAAGTGTGATTGGTTTTGGTAGTGAAGTGTATGGATGATAGGGGAAAGGGTATGAGTACATGTGAGAATAAGAAAGTGATTAAGGAATGTTGGGATGCAAGGGACTGAAAGGGTTATCAGCCTCTTCAGTTTAGGGAATAAGTGATTAGCATAGGTTTGGAGCAATACAGGGATTTTTATTTAATTTTATTTAAATAGTTTAATTGGCCCTAAGTATTAAATAAATAATTCACTAGAACTAAAGGTATTAACAACGTGTGAGGATAGATAGGGTTTTTCTTCCTATTAAGTTTTTAAGAGATAGGTTTAGGGAGAAGAAGACCTGGAAGAAGAACCTGGAAGTTGGAGAACCAACAAGGGCCCCTCCGCAAGACAGACTACACATCATCCAGTGAATTGACATAAGCTAAGTGACTATTGAGAGAATAGAGAAAAAAAATAGAAAAGAAAAGATAGAGAAAGACAAAGACAACACTAAATATACTTACCTGGATAGCTTCTCTAGAGTGAAGACAGGTACCTGTAAAAAGAGAACAAAGAACACACAAAGTATCAATTCTAATAATTTACTGTATAGCTTATTTGTCATCTGATTTAATTGAAAAGAAATTGAGAAAGGTTATTTGAGATACTTATCTGAAAATTCTTGAGACCTAAAGTGATTCCTGTAAAGAAAAAGAAAAAGGAAACTAAGTTAATGTATTAACACTAAGTTGAGAAATTATTTAGTTAGAATTGTGATACCAATAGAAGGGAATTTGGTTAGAAATTAAAATGTTATTGTTCCTAGTTTTTATGATTACTAGAATGTGTTGAATAAACTTGTGTTATTTATATTAAACATAATAGAGTTTTATTGCCTCCTTCAAATAAGGGATAATCCTGAATCTAGTTTTTTTTCCCCTCATGGTCCTAGGGATTATGAGGAGAGGTTAGTTTTTGTAGCTTACCCCTTTCATTCTGAGGTAGAGTTCCAGAGTCACGACTACTGCCATCTGGAAATTTGGGCTCTATTTCTGATAACATCTTGTGCCAGAGCGAGAGGGGTACAGCCAACAGTAAGTGCAGCTGTACTACCTGAAATCCAGTAGCACGGCTGCTAGAATGAATGTAGTGGTACTCCCCCACCCCCCTTATAAAGTACCCCCAACTGATTTCTCTCCTGTCGTCCCCTACCCTGACCCTGAGCCTCAACACAACTGGCCCTCTACAAGCCAGAACCCTGACTCCCCAACTAATACCCCACCCCACCACTCAAGGTCCCCACCCAGTCAAGCCCCTAACCTCCCAGTCTAACTCTACCTTCAACAATGAAACCCCATCCCCAACCAAGGAATCTCTGCTGCAGCCACAGCAGCTCCAACCCTCTCCCCACCCACCATGTCTTACCTAGGGCTCTGCAGCAGTCTCTCTCCACTCCCACCTGGGTCAGTACTCCCACAAACATAATGCCTGACCCCCCCCCCCCCAGGGTCTATATAAAGAAGGATGACCCCTAGCAATACTACTGCGACACTACCGCTAGGAGTCATCCATTTATATAAGGAAGGATGACCATTAGCGGGAGTACTGTGAGACTACCGCTAATGGACAGACACCATTTTGGTGAAGGCACTGACCAAGGCAGGAATGAAGAGGGGCTTCTGCCACTGCGGCTGACTTCAAAGTTCTGTGGATCCCTGGGTAGGGCCCAAAGAATTTAAGGGGTGGGAGGAGAAGAGAAAAGGAGTGAAGTTTCTGTGGCTTGGTAGGGTTTTCTTGGCAGGGGTTGGGGTTTCTTTGCTGGGAGGCAGGGTTGGACTGATAGGGTCAGAAGACTTGTGCCAAGAAGACCTGAATTTGTAAGGGGGGGGGGATCAGAGGGCCTTGACTGAGTGGGGCATGGGAAAGGCCAGTTCTTGTGACAGAGCTTAGGATCAGAGTGTGTGGGGGGGGGGGGGGCAACAGGAGAGGAATCAGGAGGGCGTACTGTGTATGTGTGGAGGGGGGTTGGGAGCACCACTGCAACCTGGTGCTCTAGCCTTTATTTGTTTATTTAAACTATGGACCTGCGTTGTATTACATGTGGTGCCTGATATCAGAGGTGCTCCTATACTATCAGGCACTGCATGTAACACAGTGCCTTTGTGGTAACCATCTGCCTTATATGGTAAATGCACTGCAGATGATAGCAACGCCCCCTGCATTTACTGCACAGCCTTTGCACTTACCACATGGTAATTTTTGCATTAACTGTGCGGTAAGTACAACATTTAATGCAGCTTAATAAAAGGTTCCTTTTAGTAACTTCTTCCCTAGAAGCCCTAGTACTTAAAGGGTAATATGTAATTGAGCATCTGTGTGCTGGATTGTATGTAACAGATTAGTAGGAATGGGTACCACTTGTCCCAGCATCTGGCTAAAAGTATAAGATGAGTGAGGATTTTTCTAGCTGACTTCTAATTTGCAGGGTTAAGGGAGAAGCTTGATATGTACCAGAGAAAACAAAAGGGAGTGTTTTGAGGGGGAAATGTGTCTTTTTCACTTCTTTTTTTGCCTCCAAGAAGCAAGCTGAGAGCCCAGCAGCCAATAGACTCTGGTGTGGTGGATTTCAAGCACTAATCCAGTCTTGGGATAAATGAAAAAAGAGTGATACAAGAAGAGTTCCAGTGTGAGACACCCCAGATAGTTTTTCACCCATCATCTTTCTGCCAAGCTGACCTGAAGAGGTGCAGACCTTTCCTTGCCAGTGGGGTCAAGGGCAGTGCTATAGCTAGTTATGTGTGCTGGTGTGGCCGCACAGAGCACAAGGGAAGCTGGGATGCTTAACTTGCACCCTGCCCATTAGCTTCCCTTGCCAACGCGCCACTAACTGGAAGGGCACAAGTGTTTGGGGGGTGTCGCCCATGGTGCCTTTGTGGCATGCGACACTCCTGGTAAAGGGCACTGTTTAAGACCCAGGACAAACGTAAAGAAGAGTTCTCTCTCTCTCTCTCTTTCCAAAATCCAGGCTGAGGCCCTGTTGAAGGTGAACCCTCACTACGCCAACCTGGCAGAAAGACGGAAGGAAAATCTGGTGCTGTGTATGCAGAGGAGTACCATCTCAAGGGTAAAGGATTATCCCTACACATTTTCAAATCACTTGCCATACCCCCCCCCCCCCCCCCCCCCACACACACACACACATATGCACAATTTTACCATGGTTTAAATACATCAACCCTATATTTCAGGGGTGGGCAACCATGGTCCTTGAGGGCCACAAACCAGTTGGGTTTTCAAGATCTCATGCATATTCAGTGTGGAAATCTGGAAAATCCAACTAGGTTTTGGCATTCAAGGACTGTGGTTGCCCACTCCTGCTGTATTGTATTGTAATGAATGCCGGAATCCTTATTTGGGTATGTTGCAAGATATAAAATTAAATTAAACTGAATTACTTTTAAGATAATTTTAGACTGATAAGGATAAGAAACAAAAATAAGTTAACTTGCAGATGTAGATGTGATTATGATCCAAGTAATTCTCTGCTGCAAATCAGACTGTGAAATACTGTCTACATGTTTGACAGGGGCTACAGTATATACTAAGCATTTCCCCCTTAGACGCAAAATGGGGGAAACCCTTGAGTACAACAAGGCCAGAGGAAACACAGGTAACCTGCAGCATCTTTTCTATTGTTTTGTTCAGTCTTTGAGTCACTTCCTTGTTATTCTGACCCAGGGTGGGTATAAGCACTTTTCAACTCTGCAGTCATGCACACTAACCCTTGCAGTTGGAAGGAAGACTATTCGTAAGTCTGACTTCCTGTTTTCGATGCAAAGAGCAGAGAGGTTTTGTTTCCTGGCAAGTGAAAATGAGCTGCGTGGAAAGTATGCAGCCTTATCGGAGACTCACGAACCTGATTTTGGAACCTATATAAAAATCATAGACAAAATGCAAGACAGACATAGATGGCAATATTCTATCAGTGAATATTAGGACCCTGCTTTCAGCACATCCCTGTCTCATTCTAACTGTGCTATGACAAAAATCAGACACCAATTAATTACTCATGCTCCATAGTCATGAAATTCTAACCTATTTTTTAAGAGAAGTTTTTTAGGGAGAGAAAAAGACCCCAGAGATCCTTGGGGAAAACCCTTCGGATACACCAGTGTAATTTTCTGCTGGTGTGCAGTTTCTTTCATTGGTCTCAAAAAACTCCCTTTTATTAAACATGTGCAATATCTAAATGTACATTAACTTGTTCATTCAATCTTATTTCAAAACACTGAAACTGAAAACTGCTCCAAAAATACAGCACTTAGATTATGTTCAAGCGTCTGAAAACCGTTCAATAAACCAGCACTTAGCATATGTTCAATGGGGCCTCCATTTCACCCATTACAGCTTCATCAGGAAGTTATGCTGTGATTACTTTTTCAGATCACCAATTTTCGGCATGGGCAGAGGAGCTGTGAAGAGCCGGTAGCAGCAGGATGAGGACAGGGATGAGATCTCCTGAGAGCCACATGACTACGGAGCATGAGTAATTAATTGGCGCCTGATTTTTGTCATAGTATAGTTTTACTGAAGTTGAACACCATTTGTTACTGCATTTCATTGAGGGTCATTCTAACTGTGCACATGAAATGATAATATAACAGAATGCATTTATTAAAGAGTTAGGCAAAAATAAAGATTTAAACTCTAGTTACCCTAAACATTTAGGAGTCCACATTCAAAGTGATTTAACCAAGCAGGAGATAATCCTGCCAGGTTAAATCACCTAAGCAGGGATACCAACTGATATTCAGCAGTAGTTAACCGAAGGGTCGCCGAGTGACACATCTGGGCTGAGGGCAAGACGCCCCCCCACCCGGGTTATCACGTTAATACAATCATATGGGTTCTGGCATGCAGGAGCAGCAGGAGAGAGCCAAACCGGAAGCAAGAAGGAGCTGGCTGGTGCTGGACCCACCTTGAAGGCTGGGCCTGGGGAATTTTGCTCCCCAGCCCCCCTTTCGGTGGTCCTGCTTAACCAGATGGTGCCACTGAATATCACCACTAACCGCCTAAGATGAAATTGGTTATTCAGTGGGCAGTTACGGAGTGGGGTCAGGGCAGAGTTGGCCCTGAACTGGTTAAATTAGCCAGCCAAATAGGGCCATATAATAGTGGCGTAGCTACGGGGGCCATAAATTGGTCTGGGGCCCCTGGTTTGGCTGGCAGGGACCCCAAACCACACCAGCTGAAGCGTTTGTCCTGCGCTGGTCTCACCATATTGCCTACACTGCTTTTCTCAGTCGCGCCATGCGCACTCATTTTAGTGAAACTGAGCATGCACGACACCGCACATGCTCAGTGTCATTTAAAACAAGCATGCACGGCACAACTGAAAACAGCAGTGCAGGCAATGCGAGACCAGCGTGGGACAAATGCTTCAGCTGCCAAGTGGGGCCTCACCAACGACTTTTACAGGGGCATCAACACCTTTCTTCTGCTGGTTATGCCTCTCTCTATATAGCTTAGCATCCTTCTGGCTGCAGCCACTGCCTTGTCGCACTGTTTCATCACCATGAGATCCTCAGACACCATCACCCCTAGGTCCCTCTCCTGAGCTGAGCTTACCAATCTCTCCCCTCCTATCTGGTACAATGTGTGATCCTGCACATACCTATATATGTGTTTAAAGGGGGTAATCCAGGGGGTGATGCTGGATGCATTATTAGGTAAATATTCAGCCAGCAGTGGTCAGCTTTTTGGCTGCCACCACTGTTATGCTTGAATATGCAATGCTGGGCAATGTCCAGGAACCAGCATTGAATATCTGGGTTTGTGTGTCTAGTTATCCCTTATCCAATTAAGTGTGGTATTCAGTGCTTCATATGACTATATTTTTAAAAAATGTATTTGGATTTTACTCACACTTTTTTTAGTAGTAGCTCAAGGTGAATTACATTCAGGTACACCAAGTATTTCCCTGTCCCCGGAGGGCTCATAATCTAAGTAATGAAGGATTAAGTGATTTGCCCAAGATCACAAGGAACAGCAGTGGCATTTGAACCAGACACCTCTAAATGTTAAGACCAGTGCTCTAACCACTAGGCCACTCCTAGCATTTAACTTAGGCAGTTAAATGCTGAATATTTGCACTTAACCACATTAGTGCTGACTCCGCTCCCAGACTGCCAACAAAATAACCAGCTAGGACTTTAGTGGTTAGTGCTGATATTCAGTGTCACTAACTGGTTAAGTTCTGCTGAATATCAGTGGATAGCCCCGCACAGGCCTCCCCTGCCCAGTTGAATTGCTTTGAATATCGGCTCCTACCTTTTTGCCCCTGGTTGCATGCATACGCAGTGGTTTTGTAAGGGAAAGCTGGGCAGGAGGATGGGATCAGGGAATGCTGAGTTGGAGGGGGATCAGAACGGGGAAAGCAATATGGGGGAGTTTGGGGATCGGAGTAGGGGATCAGCAAGATTGTGGGGTGGATTGAATCAACTACCCAGCAGCCATGACCCAGACGTTATGCAGCTTTCAGCCGATATTTAGTGCTGGCACCCAGGGGGAGATGCACAAAGGTTCCCGGAAAGAACTGCCAGGTATTTCCACCTTGGTAAAAATTACTGTAATAAAAGTGAATTTTAAAGATTGTTTTTTAACTCTGCCTTGACCGACCAGTGCACTTGGGGGTCTGTATTTTTTATTAGAAGTAATTCTGTTTAAAAATGATTGTTTAACTTTGATTGTGTGAAAATAAGTTGGAATGTAGAAGATAAGGCACAGCTCTAATTAATTTGGTATGTGAAGGGAGAGGTGGAGCCTGTTTTGAGTTCAGACTGGCCACCTGGACTGAGAAACATGTGACCACATTCCCACAGTATGGCTTGTTTACCTAAACAGAGAAATTCTCAAGCATTCTGTAATTTTCCTTAGCTCCTTAGCTCTGAACATGAGCTCTAAGCCTAATAAAAAAGGGAGTTTCTATCAGTGAAATTAGGCACTCATCTGTGAGTAACATACGAACTACGTAGAGAACCATATTTCCTGGTCAAAGAAAGTCCTGGCTTTCACTGTGAACAGGGCCTCCCAGCTGATGATAAGAGCCTGGATGATGTAATGATCAGTTATGGACGTATGTATGCTATAGTGCTTCTTTTCCTGATCTAGAAACTCCTAGCATTGCTTGGATGTAGAGATTAGGGACCAGTGATGTAATGATTATTTATGGGTACTGTTTCTTTTCAGTTATAATCATTGTATATAGCTTAATCATTGTACATATAAAAATCATTGTCCTGCTTATTTTCGAAAGGAGAAAAATGGCCATGTTCAGGAGATGGGCGTCCATTTCCCGTGGGCGGCCAAATCAATATAATCGAAAGCCGATTTTGGTCGTCTTCAACTGCACTCCGTCATGGGAACGAATAAAATTGACGGGGGCGTGTCGGAGGCGTGGTGACGGCGGGACTGGGGCGTGGTTATCAGCCAAGCAGAGATGGGCGCGCTCAGCCGATAATGGAAAAAAAAAAGATGTTGTTAGCGAGAATTTAGGACACTTTTTTTGGACCCTTTTTTTCTCACGAACAGGTCCCAAAAAAGTGCCCTAAATGACCAGATGACCACCGGAGGGAATCGGGAATCACCTCCCCTGACTCCCCCAGTGGTCACTAACCCCCTCCCACCAAAAAAAAACCCACTTGCAAAACCCTCAAATTCTGTACCCACCTCCATGACAGCAGAATGTGTTCGATCCTCTCACTGCCTTTCCCTGGGTCAGATATGGCTCTCGGGTGCACTGCAGGGTCACATCAGCATTGCATTGTGGTGGGTGTAGGGTATTGGGCTCCGTGATTTCACTAGCTTGTGTTGGTAGTTGATAGGCTCTTCTCCCATGGTGCTTTTCCCTCTGCTTACTGGGTCAGAGTGTGCCCTGTTTTGTTTCTGGTAGTCCACAAGGTAGTGGCCATTTTTGTAAGTCTATTTTTGATCCCTTTTGTGTGTTAGCCACGTTACAGAACTTAGTTCTTACCTTGAATGTTGCTGAAAGAGGGCATTGTACACCATTCTGCCAGCTCTGAGCTACTGCTAATCTTAGTACCAGGGAGACTCGTTGCCAGTGGGGCACAACCTCTGATCTGCAGTTAACTGTGAGTAAACGCGGTTATTGAAATAAAGGACGTTTTCAGCGAGATTAGTCTTACGGTGTGAACTGCTGTGCCAAGGTTATACAGCAGCAACAAGTCCTGTCCCTGGAGCACTTTTAGTGGGTAATGCAGTGCACTTCAGGCAGGCGGACCCAGGCCCATCCCCCCCCTACCTGTACCACTTGTGGTGATAAATGGGAGCCCTCTACCCCCCCCCAAAACCCACTGTACCCACATGTAGGTGCCCCCCTTCACCATTAAGTGCTATGGTAATGGTGTAGAGTTGTGGGGAGTGGGTTTTGGGGGGGGATTTGGGTGTCTCAGCACCCAAGGTAAAGGAACTATGCACCTGAGAGGTAATTTAATGTTTTTTCCTATTTTTTAAAAGTGCCCCCTAGGGTGCCCGGTTGGTATCTTGGCATGTGAGGGGGACCAGTGCACTATGAATCCTGGCCCCTCCCATGACCCAAAGCCTTGGATTTGGTCGTTTTTGAGCTGGGACGCTTCGGTTTCGATTATCGCTGAAAAACGAAAACGCCCAGCTCAAACAAACGCCCACATCTCAAAAACGCCCACATCCATTGCATTTGCCTGGCACAAACCATATTTGCGAAACTAAAGATAAGCGTCCCTCTTTTTTGAAAATACGATTCGGCCCACCCCTTCATGGACCCGTTCTCGGAGATGGATGTTCTTACACATGGGCGTTTGCGTTCGATTATGCCCCTCTGTGTATCTTAAATTTTAGAACCTCTAATAAAAGTCTCATTCACCTAATACGAATACAAAAGAATCCACAGTGATTACTGAGTAGTCTGTGTCAGTGAAGCAGGCTGTAAAACCTGGGACAGAACAATTACCAAGTTGGAAATACCGAGCGATTCACAAAGCAAATCGCATGCAAATTTGCTGCATGTATGAAAGCCATGTATAGTTGTTGTTGTTTTTTCAAACATCAGCAGCACAAGCACCAGGCACCCTTCCTCTGCAGGAAATGGATGCCCAAGATCATGACACAGATCTGCACCGAGGAGCCTGACAGGTGCTGTCAATTAATCCTCCCTACGGTGCTCTTCAGACCAGCGGCAGGGAGCCGGGGCTGCAGCAGCTGAGAAAACCGAGCCAGTGCCAGTACCTGTCTGGAAAAACCTAACCTGCTATTACCCAGAGCCTATCATGCTATACACAGGCTCCTTCCACATGTGAGCAGGTACCTCTGAACTGCGGTAGTGCTACACTCACCCTAGGATCCTCCTATTGACTGCACCACCAAGAAACAGCTGTCATGCAACAACAGCTCCTGACCATCCATAAAACTATCATCCTAAAAATAAACGGTCTTTTCTGTGCATCACTTGGAAAACAGCAGTGCATCATTCGGAATGCACATTTGAATAGTAATTATCTCACTAAAATAACTTTGCATACAATTCACATTGGCTATTATCATGACAGGAAAAGAGCCCGCAGAACCCCTTTGTGCATGTCTCGCTGAACTCCGTGCTCGCTAAACCAGCTAGAACCAGTAATAAAAGGCACGTTGCTGACTCAAGTTTTATGCATCTGGGCCCCAGATAGCCAAGCGACCAAAGATAGAACAGCCTTTTGTGTGGTCCTATCTGGCCACTTATCTATGCAGGTACAGACACTGAGGGCCTGATGCACAAAGCTTACTGTGCTTGCAACGTTTTCTTTAGACCAGTCTAAAGCAAACATTATTTAGCGTCTAATACACAAAGGGTTTCTGAATGGTTTTAATCATTTGCTGTAGCAGCTAGCAATAATCCAATGCAAATGTATTACAATGAGCTCATCAGTATTAAAATGAGCATTCCGTGCAATGCACAGAAAGGAGTGCCTACCTTTAACATGCAAAATTTTACGGCAGGTCTGGGGATGTCATTGTATGTGAATGACCTGGTGGAACGTTAAAGCAATCACTGGAGTCCTGACAGGAACAGGAGAGAAACAGACCTCAGTGCTGGCCCCCCCTTGAAGGTCAAGCCCCCCACCCCCCTCTCGGCAGCCTGTTAGCAGTGACTTTTGTGTATCTGCCCCTGAATATGGTCCATGCTTGCACAAGTGCTGGCTCCTCCCTGGCTTTGCCCCCAAACCACCCCTCTACTTCTTGATTTTTGAATGGGCAGTTAGAGAAAATACTCAATGTCACTGTCCAGTTAAGAGCCACTGAATAACTTCAGTTAGCCAGCTCGGCATAGTTTATCCAGGCAGGACCTTCTCCTGCCTAGTTAAAACACTTCTGAATATTGGGCCTTACTTTCCATTGTCTGTTTTGGCAGAAATGATACACAGGCAGTGGTGTGCTGGAGCCGGCTCGCTCCGGCTCGCAAGATCCGGTTGTTAAATTTTGGCCGGACTTGCGAGCCGGTTGTTTGAAAGGGCGAGCCGGCTCTCCCTCCCTCCGCCCTCCGGATCCGGTCCCTCACAGATCCTACCTTGACTATCGAACTCTTCGGGGCAGGCAGTGTTGCCTGCCCGCTGCTATCACTGACTTTCCTCCGCCGCCTGTTTGCGCTTTAAAAATGCCGCCGAGACTTCCAGAGGCGGCCTCGCGAGACTTCTGTAAGTCTCGGCGGCCATTTTGAAGCGCGATCGGGCGGCGGAGGAAAGTCAGCGATGGCAGCGGACAGGCAACACTGCCTGCCCTGAAGAATTTGATGGCCAAGGTAGGGTCGGTGAGGGACCAGATCGGGAGGGAGGGAGGAAGCAGGAGAATTTGTGAAACAAGTCGGGAGGGGGTGGCAGGGGAGAGAAGGGAGCTGCTGGACATGGGTGGATGGAGGGCAGGGGAGAGAAGGGTCACTGGCCATGGGTGGATAGAGGGCAGGGGAGAGAAGGGTCGCTGGCCATGGGTGCATGCAGGGCAGGGAAGAGGAGGGTCACTGCTGGGCATGGGTGGATGGAGGACAGGGGAAAGGAGGGTCACTGCTGGGCATGTGTGGATGGAGGGCAGGAGAGAGGAGGGTCACTGCTGGCCATGGGTGGATGGAGGGCAGGGGGAGAGGAGGGGAGAGAGAATAAATGCTGGACATGGATGGAGGGGAGGGAAGAGTGAGGAAGGAGATAAGATAAGGGAAAAGGAAGAGAGGAGAAAAACTGCACATGGATGAAGAAAATGGGCAGAAGCTGAGGACCAGAAATGAAGAAGAAAGGAGGAAAGGAAAGAAATAAAAGGAAAGGAAGCCCTGTAAACGGAGTTAAGAGGACAGATAGCAGCAGAATCGGATACTGGGCCAGCATGATCAGAAAAACAGTCACCAGACAACAAAGGTAGAAAAAAATCATTTTATTTTCATTATAGTGTTTGGAATATGTGCCCTTTGAGAATCAGGTGCTCAACATTAAAAGTTTATATTTATTTACTTATTTATGGCATTTTATCCCACATTAAACATGAATTAGATTGGAACCTGGGATCATTTAATTTTTTTTTCCTGGAGAGAGTAATGCATTGCCCCCACCCACTGGCTATAGCCAGCTCTGCAATTTTGGGGGGCGCAGAGGTGGACGGGGGGGGGCGCAGAGGTGGACGGGGGGGGGGGGCGCAGTGGGGGGGGGGGGGCGCCGAGGTGGACCGGGGAGAGAGCCTGTTGTTAAAAAGAACTTGTTTAAGAAGACACCACTTGAGAGAGGATTGTTTTGTATCCACTGTTTCCTTTGCTTCGTTGTTCTTCTGTGGAGAGAACACCTTCTGTGTGTGTTGGCGTGTTAAAAATTTACCAGCACACCACTGTACACAGGGCTGAAATTTTCAAGCCATTGGCCACAGTGACTCCAAGATCCTGTTCTTGGCAGTTACTCCTTACTCAGAGCTCACATGATAGGAAACCACAGTGATCTCTGGCTTCTCAATCACTTCTTCAGACCCTAGGCTGCTCTGTGCTTATCCCAGGCTTTCTCTAAATCCTTCACTGCCTCCAACACATCTCATGGAATTGCCAAATGGAGTTTTATTCCATTAATTGTATGAGGTAGCAGAGCAAGGCAACAGAAAGGTCTAAGCAGGATTCTCAGCCATGAACATACCAGAGAGACATTTTCAGTCTATAAATAAATAAAATGTTGAGATATTATACCGTGTGACATAGCAATTTTAAAATGTCATTTTCTGGTAGTATCAGGGGACACCTACAGATCCTAATTGATATAAACCACTAATAGAGATCCTACTGGCTTTTAAAAAACAAGTGCTGACCTAAAAACATTTGGGGTTTTTTCTTAAAATCAAGTTGACTGCATACATTAAAAGCTGGGGAAGGGAGAGGGGAGTCTTATAGTAAATTACGAAGCACTTCTTTGAGCTATTTTCGTCAAATGAAACCATTACAACATTTGAACCCTGCTGATAGCACTGAGCAATGGGGATCCAGAGTTATATTCACAGAATATTCCACACCAGTTTTTAAAAAACTATTACTATTCTAATCACTTTTTGCTAATACGCACTTTGAGGGGTAGTGATTAAGGTGTGATATGGCTCTAATGTCCATTATTTGGCCCTAAAAGGGCATTAATGTGTGTTATATTACCATGATGCAGTTACGTTTGGTTACCATGGGTTACATAGTAATGAGATGAAATGCATGCAAAGCAGCACATTACTATGTAAATTCAATAACGCAGCTTGAACATTGCCAGCAAAATACTGGGAGTATTTTATCATCCCGGGAGCACTGGGCCACAAAGTTGTGGCCTAATGCTCCTGGACACTTTTAATGAGGCTGGCATGCAATAGAGCTGTACCCCCCCCCCCCCCCCCCCCCCAAACCTCCCTAAATAAAACACCACCACCTCCGATGGTCCTCCAAGCCCAGACACCCCCCTCTGATAGCACCCCCATTCAAGAGATCTCCCAATTATACCCCCAATCAAGATGTCTCCTGATGTTCTTCTCCCAATACCAGACTCCCCTGATGACGCTCCCAATTGAGAGTTACTCCATGATGGTCTCCCCCCAATTCCAGACCCCATCCCTCAAAACTCTCCCCAGTCACCCAAAGCCCCCTCTCCTGGCTTACCTGACACAATACCTAATAAGGTGGTGGCAGGAGCAACCCCCACTCCTACCTCTTGCCAGAGCTGGTTTCAAACTAGAGAGTTGCACAGGGACAGAAATCTTACCCATCCCCACCCATCCCCACTGGAATCTTACCCATCCCCACAAGAATTTAACCCGTCCCCACCCTTCCCCGCAAGAATTTCTCAGCAACTTTTGACACCGTGGATCATGATATCATGCTAGCATGACTGACAGAAACGGGTATCGATGGAGTAATACTTGCTTGGTTCAGATCCTATCTATCAGACAGGCAACAATCTATAACATTTGGCAGCAACTCATTTCCACTATGGGCACTGACCTGTAGGGTACCACAAGGATCGATACTGTCACCTAATCTGTTCAATATCTACATCAAGCCACTAGCTGAGCTGATTCGGTCAATTGACACTCAGTTCTACATCTACACGGATGATGTGCAGCTACTCATACCCATTGAAACTGACTTACCTACAGCCCTGAATAAACTGATTACCTGCCTAACATCAATTCAAGAATGGACTAAACACAACAAACTTTGCCTGAACCTAAGTAAAACCGAGCTTCTCTGGGTCTCTTAACACAAGTGGATACATATCTGACATCAAAATCTCTTTTGGGAAGTATGAACTTCCCCTCAAATCACAAGTCAGGAACCTTGGAATACAGTTACATTCAACACTTATTCTGATTCCCAAATCCAAGCAACCTTCAAGAACTGCTTCTACTATTTGCGACAGCTACACTGCCTTTCTCCTTACATCGAGAAGGTAAATCTTATCTCAGTTGTGCATGCCATGATAACATCAAGACTGGATTACGGTAATGCAAGCGACGTGACCACATCACACCATTTTTGCAAAATCTTCACTGGCTACCAGTACAATACAGGACTAAATTTAAAACTCTGTCTGATCTTCAAGGCCCTTAAAGGAAATGGCCCAGAGTACCTGAAGAATAGGATGATCCTCTACACACCGCCAAGGACACTAAGGTCCTCTCAAGGACTAACCACACCCTCTCCAAAAGACATTGCACAACGTGATACCTGCAAGCGAGCCTTCTTCAGAGTAGCCTTCATACTCTGAAATGCACTGCCTAAAATGCTCCGCTTAACAAAAGACTATCTCTACTTCAGGAAGCAGGTGAAAGCATGGCTCTTCAACCAGGCCTTTAATGGAAGAAGTAACTAGCTTGTTAATTTCACTCACACACAAGGAGTGACACAGGCTGCACATACTGCAACAGAATATGTTTATCCACTCCTAGCTTAGCTGAGATAATATTTAACCATCTCTCTGACCTCATGTGCAACTTTCTTTAAATTAAGTCACCTTATTTTCTAACTCCTCTTACCTGTCTATATGTTCCATCTTTGCTTATGCCCTATACTGTCAATTAAAATGTTCTATTACATATTGTGATAACATCATACCCTATACTGTCAGTTAAAAAGTCTGCCCACAAGATAAACTCATATGTGCTACTTTATGTGTATACCTTACCTTGATTTGTATCTGCCATTTTCAGGGCATAGACCATAGAAGTCTGCCCAGCACTAGCCCCGCCTCCCAACCACTAGCCCCACCTTCCACCACCGGCTCTGCCACCCAATCTTCGCTAAGCTTCTGAGGATCCATTCCTTCTGAACAGGATTCCTTTATGTTTATTCCACGCATTTTTGAATTATGTTACCGTTTTCATCTCCACCACCTCCCGCAGGAGGGCATTCCAAGTATCCACCACTCTCTCCGTGAAAAAATACTTCCTGACATTTTTCTTCAGTCTGCCCCCCTTCAACCCCATTTCATGTCCTCTAGTTCTACCACCTTCCCATCTACGGAAAGGTTTGTTTGCGGATTAATACCTTTCAAATATTTGAACCCCACAGAACTGCTTCCACCCCCATGGGAACCCCGCAGAACTGATTCCGTCCCCACGGGAACCTCGTAGGTTCAGCGGGTTTCCTGCAAACTCCATTCCCATGCAGGTCTCTACTTCAAACTGTTGCGTCCCTCGCTAACTTATCTGCTCCCCTATGGACGCTAGCCCCGAAGAGGAACCCTCGCGGGCTTGGCTGGCCTTGGGCGCTGGCCGGCATTTCCGGGATCGTGGCCGAGGGCCGGCTTTCGCGGCCCCTTGCTCCCCATCGCCGGCTCTGGAGTTCCCGCGCAGCCCGGCGGGTAAGATGGCACCGGGATCCCGGGCCGGCGTCTTTTCCGCATCTTTGGCGCAGGAACCAAGACCCCGCCCTGGAGAACCCTGATTGGACGGAGGGAACAGAAGTCCCGCCTGAAGACCGATACAGAGCCACTCCAAGAGGTTTCCGCGAGGGAAGTCATCGGAGGTCTCCGCTCCTGTCAGCTGAGGCTGGCTGACAGTATTTAAGGAGCAGGTTCTCTGCAGACCTTTGCTTCAGCTTCTGACTCCAGAGGTTCCAGCCTGCGTGTGTGATCTTTGGACTTGCTGCTTTTCCTGACAGCTTCCTTTGACCTTCTGCTTGTCCCTGGACTACTCTGCTTGCCGCCCGCCTTGACCTTCTGCCTGTCCCTGGACTACTCTTTGCTGCCTGCTTGACCCATCCCTGGCTGTTGTTTGTGGGTCTGGTTCCCCGCTGTCCGGTCAGTCCATCCACCCCCGCGGTTCCGGAAGCCCCGCTGGCCACCTGCAGCTGGGGGCTCAACCCCTGGTGAACGGTGGTCGCCGCGGGTGAAGACTCAGGGTGCTCGGCTGTCTTTTGGGGGAACAACTGGGAGTCCCACACATTCTCCTGAGGGACCCAAGGGCTCACAGGTCGTCAGACAAGAGAGGAAGCCGAAGCCATGAGCTCACCGACGCAACCTGATCTGCGGGACGGCAAAGATCCTACAACAGCAGCAGGAACAGTTGAACGCTCTGTCGGGGGCGCTCCAGAGTGTCTGTTCCCAATTGACCACGGTCCAGGCTCAGAATCAGCCCGCTGCCGCGGCTCCCCGTCCGGGCGGGTCCTTCACGGGACCTCGATTCCCTGAGCCGGGCCGATTCGACGGAGCTCCTGGAAATTGTCGAGGGTTCCTGAATCAGTGTAACCTGTACTTTGCAATGCAACCGGGGGCCTTCACCTCGGATCAGGTGAAGGTGTCCTACGTCATTTCTCTGTTAACCGGGCCGGCGCTGGCTTGTGCCTCTCCACTATGTGAACAACGTGACCCGATCCTGTCTAATTATGAAGAATTCTAGCGTCGGTTCCGCATGGTCTTTGATATTCCAGGAAGGCCCTCCTCCTCCGCTGCCGCACTGCTGCGGATTCGGCAGGGTGAGGGGACAGTGAGCAAATACGCGATCCGGTTTCGGACCCTGGCCACCGAGCTCCGGTGGAATCAGGAGGCCCTGTCGGCCATGTTTTGGCAGGGCCTCCAGGACCGCATCAAGGATGAGCTGGCCGGTCGGGATGTTCCGGAAGCACTGGATGCCCTAATAGCCCTCTGTATCCGCATAGACACCCGATTTCAGGAGAGAGCCCGGGAGCACGCTGCCCAGCGCCGGGCACCGGGAATCGGGACCCGAGCCAGACAGACATCTTCACCCCGGCGGGCCTCCGGGGGCGCAGGGGAGGCCCCGGAGGAGCCCATGGTTATCGGTCGTCAGCGGTTAACCACAACCGAGAGGTCTAACCGCTTACGGAGCAGCCTCTGCCTGTATTGTGGGAAGGCTGGCCACTTTATCAATGTCTGCCCCACGCGGCCGGGAAACGCCGCCCCCAAGGCCCCGTAAGGGGAAGGGTCTTGGGTCACTCTAATCCCCTGCCTGATAATTTGATTACCCTCCCAGTGACCTTGCGATGGCAGGAAGCGGTGGTCCACACCCGAGCCTTGTTGGATTCCGGAGCAGGAGGGAATTTCATCAGTTACGAGCTCCTGAAGCAGATGGGGTGGCCAGCACTACCCTACCGGCCCACGCTGCAAGTAACGTCCATTCAGGGTACGGTGTTACCCCAGCCGATTACCAAGGTTACCCCGTATTTGGGACTGCAGGTGGGGGAGTACCACCGGGAGGAGGTCCAATTTTTGATCCTGCCCAGAACCATTCATCCCGTGGTACTAGGGCTTCCCTGGTTACGGCGTCACGCACCCGTGGTGGATTGGACCCTTGGGGAGATTCAAGCCTGGGGAAGTTCTTGTGCTGAGTCCTGTTTAAAGGGCAAGGAGTCCAGCTGTCCGGTCTGTGCAGCCGCCCCGCGGGGGCTACAGCCCTGTCAAGCCATGTTGCCCGAGGAGTACCGGGACTTTGCGGATGTTTTCAACCCCGTGGAAGCGGATGCCTTACCCCCACATCGATCATTCGACTGTGCTATTAACTTACTACCTGACAAGATGCCGCCTCGGGGGCGGCTCTACACCCTGTCGCGGGAGGAATCGAAGGTCATGCAAGACTATATTCGGGTGAATCTCCAGAAGGGGTTCATTCGGCCCTCCATGTCTCCTGTGGGAGCAGGCTTCTTCTTCGTCACCAAGAAGGATGGCTCCCTTAGGCCATGCATTGATTACCGGGGCCTCAATGCCATCACGGTGAAGAATCGATACCCCTTGCCGTTGATTCCAGCTTTGTTCGATCGCCTCCAGGGCGCCCAGATTTTCACCAAGTTGGATTTGCGAGGGGCATACAACTTGGTTCGTATCTGGCAAGGGGACGAGTGGAAGACAGCCTTCAATACGCCTGAGGGGCATTTTGAATACTTAGTGATGCCTTTTGGACTATGCAATGCTCCTGCTGTATTCCAGAGTTTTATAAACTTTGTGATGGAAGATCTTCTCTACTCCACCGTGATAGTATATCTGGACGATATTTTGATTTTTTCCAAAAGTCCCCAGGAGTATGTGCTCCATGTCCGCACGGTGCTCCAACGGTTACGGCGCTATCGATTATTTGCCAAACTCAGCAAGTGCTCATTCCATCAACAGACCCTTCCCTTCCTGGGACATGTCCTCTTGCCGGGGGGGTCTTCACATGGATCCAGATAAGTTACGAACCATCCGGGAGTGGCCTAAACCCCAGGGATTGAAAGCGTTGCAACGGTTCCTGGGGTTCGCGAATTACTATCGCCAGTTTATTCCCCACTACTCTCAGCTGACGGCCCCTCTAACCTCGCTGACTAGGAAGCATGCGGATATCCGGAACTGGTCGGCCGAGGCGTATGCAGCTTTCGCCCAGCTGAAGAAGGCCTTCGAATCAGCGCCCATCCTTCATAGTCCAGATCCCAGTAGACCTTTCGTGGTGGAAGTGGACGCCTCTGCCTTGGGCGCCGGGGCTGTCCTCTCTCAAGTGAACGCCAAGGGAAGGCGCCAGACCTGTTTTTTCTTCTCCTGGAAGTTTTCCCCGGCGGAGCGGAATTACACGGTGGGAGATAGGGAGCTGTTGGCATTGAAGTTGGCCCTCCAGGAATGGAGACACTTGCTTGAAAGCGCGGAGCACCAGTTTACAGTGATCACGGACCATAAAAATCTTTTGTACCTACAGGAGGCCCAGAGGCTAAACCCGAGGCAGGCCCGATGGTCGCTGTTTTTTGCCAGGTTCCAGTTTCAACTGGTATTCCGATCCGCGGAGAACACCCAGGCGGATGCCCTCTCCAGAGCCTTCGAAGCCCCAGAGGAGGTCGAGGACCCTGATCCCATGCTGGATCCGGCCTGCTTATCTGCAATGCCGGGAGCTATCGCCCCCATTCCAGAGTTTGTACCTCCGCGAGATCGGGAAAGAGTGATGCACTGGGGGCACTCTTCCGCGTTGGCAGGGCACTTTGGGTTCCAAAAGACCCTGCGCCTGATTACTCGACACTACCAATGGCCTCGTATGACCAGAGATATCCTCCAGTTCGTCATGGCTTGTCCCACCTGTGCACGGACCAAGTCAGTCATTGGGCGACCCTGGGGGGACCTGCAGCCATTGCTGATACCGGCGGCACCCTGGGAGGAACTCTCCATGGATTTTATCACGGATCTTCCCTGCTCCCGGGGGCACACAGTAATATGGGTGGTGGTAGATCGCTTCTCCAGGATGGCACACTTTGTTCCCCTGCCAGGGCTTCCGTCAGCCGCAGTACTTGCCAACCAGTTCATCCAGCATGTCTTTCGACTCCACGGACTTCCGACCCGGATCGTTAGCGACCGAGGAGCGCAATTCACTTCGCGGTTCTGGAGAACCCTGTGTTCCGCAGTAGGAGTCACTACCCACTTCTCCTCTGCCTACCATCCCCAAACCAACGGGATGGTAGAACGGGTTAACCAAACCCCAAAAGGCTTCCTTCGGGCTTTTGTTAATAGCCGACAAGACGACTGGGCATCCCTCCTTCCGTGGGCGGAGTTCGCATACAACAATAGCGAACATTCCGCCTCTAAGAAGTCGCCTTTCTTCATAGTCTACGGTCGGTACCCACATCTACCACCTCCCATCTCCACAGACTCAGCTAATCCCGTTCTCAAGCAAACTCTCGTTGACCTGCAAAAAGTCTGGAACACGGTCCGGAGACAGCTACAGGGAGCATCAGAGAGGTACAAGACGTTCGCCGACCGGCGCCGGCGCCCTGCTCCGACTTTCCAACCGGGGCAGAAGGTATGGTTAAGCACAAGATATCTGCGACTCCGACTGCCCTCCCGGAGATTGGCCCCGCGCTTCATAAAGCCTTTCGTGGTGCAATCCAGGATTGGAGCCATAACGTACCGCCTCCGGCTACCAGGGACTCTGCGGGTACATAATGCGTTCCACGTCTCCCTGTTGAAGGCCTTCCGAGAGTCCAAATGGCATTCACCGAAAGGAGAGCCTACCATCGTGGAGGTGGAACCTGATCCCGAATATACATAGTAACATAGTAGATGACGGCAGAAAAAGACCTGCACGGTCCATCCATATGAGGTCGAAGAAATCTTAGACTCTAGAAGGCGACAGGGAAAGCTGTTCTATCTGCTATCTTGGAAGCATTTTGGTCCGGAAGACAACTCCTGGGAACCGGCCTCTAATGTAGATGCCCCGGATTTGGTACAGGAGTTCCATGCCCGTTACCCCCGCAAACCAGGACCCAGAAGGCGGGGGGTATCAGGGGAGGATACTGTCGTGTCCCTCGCTAACTTAGTCTGCTCCCCTATGGACGCTAGCCCCAAAGAGGAACCCTCGCGGGTTTGGCCGGCCTTAACTCCGCCGCTGGGCGGCTCACCTGGTTCCTGCCCCGATAGCCGGCCATCATGGTCCCGGGGCGGGATTGGCCAGGATCCGTCGGGGCGCTGGCCGGTCTTTCCGGGATCGTGGCCGAGGGCCGGCTTTCGCGGCCCCTTGCTCCCCATCACCGGCTCTGGGGTTCCCGTGCGGCCCGGCGGGGAAGATGGCGCCGGGATCCCGGGCCGGTGTCTTTTCCGCGTCTTTGGCGCGGGAACCAAGACCCCGCCCTGGAGAACCCTGATTGGACGGAGGGAACAGAGGTCCCGCCTGAAGACCGATACAGAGCCACTCCAAGAGGTTTCCGCGAGGGAAGTCATCGGAGGTCTCCGCCCCTGTCAGCTGAGGCTGGCTGACAGTATTTAAGGAGCAGGTTCTCTGCAGACCTTTGCTTCGGCTTCTGACTCCAGAGGTTCCAGCCTGCGTGTGTGATCTTTGGACTTGCTGCTTTTCCTGACAGCTTCCTTTGACCTTCTGCTTGTCCCTGGACTACTCTGCTTGCCGCCCGCCTTGACCTTCTGCCTGTCCCTGGACTACTCATTGCTGCCTGCTTGACCCATCCCTGGCTGTTGTTTGTGGGTCCGGATCCCCACTGTCCGGTCAGTCCATCCACCCCCGCGGTTCCGGAAGCCCCGCTGGCCACCTGCAGCTGGGGGCTCAACCCCTGGTGAACGGTGGTCGCCGCGGGTGAAGACTCGGAGTGCTCGGCTGTCTTTTGGGGGAACAACTGGGAGTCCCACACATTCTCCTGAGGGACCCAAGGGCTCACAGGTCGTCAGACAAGACACAAACAAGTGCTGGCAACCCCTAGAGTTGTCTAGTGATACTAACACTAGGAGTCAAGCTACTATATAAGGGCCCTTTTCTGTTTTTTGGATTTTTTTTTTTTTCGTTTTTCCGTTTTGTTTCTGTTCTTGTTTTATGTTTTTATGTTTTCTGATGTTTTTAGTTTAATTTGGATAAAATATTGTAAAGCATTTGGTCTATATGTTTCTTTTGTTTCTAGGTGTAACCCTACAGCCTAGCTGTTATACTATAATTGCCCCTGATGCAGGCATGAAGGTGCTGAAACTTGTTGGTTGCATGATATAGTATTAAAAATGACTGTACATTTTGAACTCCACTGTTGTTTAGGTTTGCCTTCTGGTTATTGGACAACTTCTTGTTTGCCTACTCTGATGTTGCCTGCTTTTGATTTTTGGGTGGCAGTGCAGAGTTTGGGTTTGAAAAATATATGTTATTGTAACTCATTATATTTGGGTATGGCTTCAACGTGGTTTCAGGCCTTGCAGATTATTCAGAATGCTGCCACATGATTGATTATGAAGACACCCAAATTTGCACGTATTGGACCAAATTCTATAAATAATGCCAAAAAATTGGTGATGAAAAAATAATGCACTAAGGCTATTCTATAAACGCCATTGAAATGTAGGTGTTGTTTATAGAATACGCTTAACCTGGGATTCTATATATGGCATCTTAATTTCCACTCGGAAATTGAAGTGTATTCTATAACAATGTGTGTAAGTTAATTGGTAAACTAGCTAATCAGTGCTGTTAATTGGATGTTAATAAACAATTATCAGCACTAATTGGCATTCATTAAGATTAACACACAACTCGCTAAGTGTATTCTCTAATGTGGTGCGCCTAAATTCTAAGTCATAGGGAGGCGTATTTTCAAAGCACTTAGACTTACAAAGTTCAATAGTAACCTATGGAACTTTGTAAGTCTAAGTGCTTTGAAAATGAGCCCCTAAAAGGGGCATGACCATGGGCGGGCATGGGTGTTTCTAAAATCTATGCACGTTGTTATAGAATACACCCACTCTGCGCCTAATTTAGGCATCAGGATTTACGCCAAGTAAAACATGGTGTAAATGGCCCCAACTAAATTTGGTTGTGTTCAGAGGCGCTCGACGTATTTTATATACCGCGTGGAAATTTAAGCCTATTCTATAAAATATAGATGCACTTTAGAGAATATGCCTAGGCGTATTTTTTCCACATGGAATTTTCAGGCAGCATATATAGAATCTAGCCCTTAGCACCTAACTTTAGACATGAGGATTTATATCATGTAAACCCTGGTGTAAATCCTCAATTCTAAATTAGGCGCAGATTCTCCTTAATCTATAACAGTCCGCACAAATACTAGGAAGGCCTGTGATCCACCCATGACCTTCCCATGGCCATGCTCCCATTTCAGAGCCACGCATAAAATTTACGTGTGGATTTCTTCGATTAAAAATGCATATGTAAATTTCAATTAATGCCAATTAGTGCTGATAATTGATTATTAGCACCCAATTATTGACACTAATTGGCTTGTTAATTAAATTGTGTTCCAATTGGGTCTGTGTCTAAATTTGCACATGCAATTTTAAACGCCAGAATTCTGGGGATTATGTCAGTTTTAAAATCGCTCTACTGGTTAGCAGATAGGTACAAGGTATATTTCAAACTTCTGTTATGGATTCATCTAGCGTCTATGAAACTGTACCAATGAATTTTGTGGATATGTAAAGATCTACCAGCCTGGTTGTGCATTACAGTTAGAGACTGCAAAATGATTGGTTGAACCATCTACATCGGACTATCACTGTGTTGCCACCTGTGATTGTGCTATTTCTACTGCAGGGCCACTAATTTGGAACCAGATTCCTGGTAATTTAAGGTTATGTGTTAATCTTTCTCAGTTTAGCTCATTATTTTGTACAAACTTTTATGGAATGAAAATTGTTTGATTATCTTTTGTTGTGACTGCAGTTTTATGTTTATTTTTTTATTATATTTTTTATGTTTTTATGTGATCAACTTTTGGTTGAAAGTGGAATATCAATGGAATAAATAAAAATATTAGGGACCCTTTTACTAAGCCATGCAATCATCTATGCATGCCTAAAATGCACCAAGATGGAGTTACCGCCAGGCTACCGCATGGCTCTTGCAGTAATTTCATTTTTGGCACGCATCTGAAACGCGTGTCCGAAAAGTAATTTTTATTTTCAGACGCGAGTATTGGGCACGCACCAAGTGGCATTTGATGCACGTAGGTCACTACCACCCAGATACCACATGAGACTTTACTGCTAGGTCAATGGCTGGCGGTAAGGTCTCAGACCCAAAATGGACGCGCGGCAATTTTCATTTTGCCGCACTTCCATTTTCAGCAAAAATTTTAAAAGGCATTTTTTGCAGGTGCACTGAAAAATGATTCTGCACACGCCCAAAACATGCGTCTACATTACCGCAGGCCACTTTTCAGCGCACCGTAGTAAAAGGACCCCTTAGAATTAAAGGAGCCTCCTACCATTAACAGAGTTTAACAAAGTCTAGGAATACTATTTAACTGTAGGCTTGGTCATCCATTTCTGAGAAAAAGCAGACACACACTTTTCTTGCTGTGAGTGCAAACTATCTAAGGGTCCCTTTTACTAAAGGGTTGGCACGCGGCAACGGGCTTGCCGCATGCCAGTCTTGAACTACCGCCAGCCCAACGTGGGTGCCGGTGGTAGTTCCACCCCTAGCGTGGGCCACTTTTGGCGCTAACGGTAATTAGGGGAAAATATTATCACAGGGGTTTACACCTCAATGGGTGGCGGTAAATACTCCCTCTGAAATGGCCATGCAGCAAGTGCAAACTTACTGAACAGTCATCTCATTTGTTCCAATTTTCACCCACTGCTATAAAAGGGGCCCTGACATGTGGTAAAAATGGCCACCGCCACTAGCACAGGGCTCTTTTTACCGCAGCTTAGTAAAAGGGGTTCTAAGGATTTTTGCACCTGTTTTTCATGCAGGTGGTGTTTTTCATGGATTATAAAGATATCATCCCAAAAACCATGCTCCCCCCCAATCCTGGGGAATGAAGTACAACTAAATGTTCCTCAGGCCTATCTTACAGCCCTGGTGGTCCAGTGGTGAGCTGGGGCAGGAGCAACCCTCTTACTCTCTTGCCCATGCAACCTCCGTACCGAATATGGCTGCCACAAGTTCCCCCAGCAATGTTGCGAGACTGCCGCTGAAACTTGTGTTGTCAAACAATGGACAGCATATTTTTAGCTGTATTAAATGAGCTCAATTTTCAGACAGCTAATGTGTGCAGGCTTTGTACACTGTCCTCCCCAAGTTCACCTTAAGTAATCCAGATCCTGGTCACCTCTTTTTTTGCCTAGAACGTAAATATAAAATGAAAGAAAAGTTGAGAACTGAAAAGCCTTATAATTCACCTTTTATGTTCTTTTTATTTCTAAGAGCAGGCGCTTTGTAGAGAAAGAAAACTTCATACTTTACAGCACAAATGCGTTGTCTTCTTATTTTTTTTAATCTTTCAATGCAATATAGTCTTTACAGAAGAGCCTTTACTGAATTATAACAGCAACAATGGGAAGGGAAGAGGTCCGTTCCAACACGTTCTTTTCCACAACACATAAAAGCTGCTGATCTTACAGTCTGCTTGTGCCAGAGTTCTAAATTTCCTGAAAAATATTTTAACTCACGAGGGACTCAATTTCCAAGCTAATCTCTTAAGTGAGCTATTATTTATAGGTCATTTGCAATTAGAGTCCTTAAACAACCCCTTCACAAAAATCCTGTTAGAAAAGCGTAAGGAGACCTGCTCAAATGAATGCTGAAAAATGCTGTGGTGTAGCAACAAAAATACTGGAAGAGGTCTACAATCACGTGTGTACTTCTGCTGAGAAATGCTGGATAAGTCCTTGGGTTCTTCTGAAGCCAGTGGGGGGGGGGGGGGGGGGGGGAGGAGGAGGAGGGAGGAGAGGAGAGTTTCAAAGGTGGACATGAGAAAGGCTTGAGACAGTGATGAGCAAAACTAATCCAAAATGATTACTTTGAAATACTAAAGGAGCTGGTATACTGTACACTTATAAGGTTCTAGGCCAACAAAAACTGGAAAATTATCAGAGAACGAAACAAACATGCAGGTTATATGCAGGGCACAAGTGATGTTTTTTAGTATTCAAGTGCAGGGGTTCTCAGCCCTCTCATGGAGGCACGCCTACTTAATCAGGTTTTCAGGATTACCACAATGAATATGTATCAGATGGATTTGCATATATTGGAGGCCCATTGTATGCAAATCTCTTTCATGCATATTAATAATGGTAATCCTGAAACCAGGCTAGATGGGTCTCCAGAAGGAAGTTGAGATGTTCTGTTCTAGTGAAAGCAAGATTTTGTTTTGGTGGTGAGCAATTTTGCCACATCTTGAGGAAAAGCTGTTGAAATCCTCTCAAGAGGCTAAAATCAGAAGAGTCCCTAATGACTGTGGGCCTGATTTAATAAGCTTCTATAGAGACAGAATGGGACAAAAAGGTTTAGTAAAAGCAGGCCTAAATATGTATTGCAAGAATAAAGTATACAGCAAACAACTCAGACAGGAGATGTCAAACCCTCATATCCACTGACTGAGGAAAGGTAAATACATTTACAGCAACAACAGAGATAGTTATAGGAAAGTGGAAAAGCACCAACACAATCAATTCATCCCACACATGATAACTTAAAATCCGATTCATCATGTATAACCATCACAGAAATCAATTACTCAATTACTGATTCAAATATATAGTTGTCACATTACCATTTTTTATTTCAGACTCATACTAAGAGGCTTACAAGCCAGATTACTATCCACTATTAAACACTACAAGCTGTGCATAGCACTGCACAAACACATAGAAGAGACAGCCCCCACTCCATGGAGGGAGGTTACAATATATTAAACAGTTGGACACTGAAAGGTCAGTTCTATAACTGGACATCCACATTTAAGTGCCAGTTGTACTGTATATACTCAAATATAAACGCTTCTGAATATAAACCAAGATAACACATTTTGTCTAAACAACAGGAAGGGGAAATGTTAACTCGAATATAAACTGATGGTTTATATTCAAGTAATCCTTTCTCTCCTTCCTTCCCTCCTTCCCTCGTGGCATCTGGCATTCCTGTCATTTCCTCCCTTTCCCGAGGTGTCCTGCCATGGCCTGCTCCACCCCAGCCCCCCCCCCCCCCCCCACCCAAACTGGAAATTTCCACTCGCTCACTCCCTCTGTTGTAAAGAGGAACCCTCTTCCAGATTCACCATAGCCCCCCCTCCCCAGGCCTATCTTGCAGCCCTCGTGGTCCAGTGGTGAGCTCGAGCAGGAGTGATCCTGCTACATAATATGATCGGTTTTGATATTGGCATTGAAGGAAGTGAAACTAGGAAATCAAGTACGCTAGCGTTTAACTATAGAAAAGGTGATTACGACAAAATGAGAAAAATGGTGAAAAAAAGACTGAAAGGAGCAGCTCACAGAGTAAAAAACTTGCATCAGGCGTGGATGCTGTTTAAAAACACCATCCTGGAGGTTCAGGACAAATATATTCCACGTATTAGAAAAAAGGGAAAAAAGACTAAACGTCAGCCGGCGTGGCTAAACAGTAAGATAAAGGAAATCATTAGAGCCAAAAAACAATCCTTCAGAAAGTGGAGAAGAGAACCAACTGAAAGTAACAGGATAGATCATAAGGAATGCCAAGCCAAATGCAAAGCGGAGATAAGGAGGGCAAAAAAGGACTTTGAGAAGAAATTAGCGTTGGAAGCAAAAATACATAGTAAAAATTTTTTTAGATACATTAAAAGCAGGAAACCGGCCAAAGAGTCGGTTGGGCCGCTGGACGAAAATGGTGTTAAAGGAGCGATCAAGGAGGACAAAGCCGTAGCGGAGAAATTAAATGAATTCTTTGCTTCGGTCTTCACCGAGGAGGATTTGGGGGGGACACCGGTGCCGGAAAGAATATTTGAAGCCGGGGAGTCGGAGAAACTAAACAAATTCTCTGTAACCTTGGAGGATGTAATGGGTCAGTTCAGCAAGCTGAAGAGTAGTAAATCACCGGGACCTGATGGTATTCATCCCAGAGTATTAATAGAACTAAAAAATGAACTTGCGGAGCTACTGTTAGAAATATGCAATCTGTCCCTAAAATCGAGTGTAGTACCGGAAGACTGGAGGGTAGCCAATGTTATTCCGATTTTTAAGAAGGGTTCCAGAGGAGATCCGGGAAATTATAGACCGGTGAGTCTGACGTCGGTGCCGGGCAAGATGGTGGAGGCTATTATTAAGAATAAAATTGCAGAGCATATACAAAAACATGGACTGATGAGACAAAGTCAGCACGGATTTAGTGAAGGGAAGTCTTGCCTCACCAATCTAATGCATTTTTTTGAGGGGGTAAGCAAACATGTGGACAATGGGGAGCCGGTTGATATTGTATATCTGGATTTTCAGAAGGCGTTTGACAAAGTGCCGCACGAAAGACTCCTGAAGAAATTGCAGAGTCATGGAATCGGAGGTAGGGTATTATTATGGATTAAGAACTGGTTGAAAGATAGGAAGCAGAGAGTAGGATTGCGTGGCCAGTATTCTCAGTGGAGGAGGGTAGTTAGTGGGGTCCCGCAGGGGTCTGTGCTGGGTCCGTTGCTTTTTAATGTATTTATAAATGACCTAGAGATGGGAATAACTAGTGAGGTAATTAAATTCGCCGATGACACAAAATTATTCAGGGTCGTCAAGTCGCAGGAGGAATGTGAACGATTACAGGAGGACCTTGCGAGACTGGGAGAATGGGCGTGCAAGTGGCAGATGAAGTTCAATGTTGACAAGTGCAAAGTGATGCATGTGGGTAAGAGGAACCCGAATTATAGCTATGTCTTGCAAGGTTCCGCGTTAGGAGTTACGGATCAAGAAAGGGATCTGGGTGTCGTCGTCGATGATACGCTGAAACCTTCTGCTCAGTGTGCTGCTGCGGCTAGGAAAGCAAATAGAATGTTGGGTGTTATTAGGAAGGGTATGGAGTCCAGGTGTGCGGATGTTATAATGCCGTTGTATCGCTCCATGGTGCGACCGCACCTGGAGTATTGTGTTCAGTACTGGTCTCCGTATCTCAAAAAAGATATAGTAGAATTGGAAAAGGTACAGCGAAGGGCGACGAAAATGATAGTGGGGATGGGACGACTTTCCTACGAAGAGAGGCTGAGAAGGCTAGGGCTTTTCAGCTTGGAGAAGAGACGGCTGAGGGGAGATATGATAGAAGTGTATAAAATAATGAGTGGAATGGATCGGGTGGATGTGAAGCGACTGTTCACGCTATCCAAAAATACTAGGACTAGAGGGCATGAGTTGAAGCTACAGTGTGGTAAATTTAAAACGAATCGGAGAAAATTTTTCTTCACCCAACGTGTAATTAGACTCTGGAATTCGTTGCCGGAGAACGTGGTACGGGCGGTTAGCTTGACGGAGTTTAAAAAGGGGTTAGATAGATTCCTAAAGGACAAGTCCATAGACCGCTATTAAATGGACTTGGAAAAATTCCGCATTTTTAGGTATAACTTGTCTGGAATGTTTTTACGTTTGGGGAGCGTGCCAGGTGCCCTTGACCTGGATTGGCCACTGTCGGTGACAGGATGCTGGGCTAGATGGACCTTTGGTCTTTCCCAGTATGGCACTACTTATGTACTTATGTACACTCCTGCCCGTACAGACTCTGTACTGAAAATGGCTGCCACAAGTTCCAGTAGCAATGTTGCAGCACCCATTTTCAGTATGAAGACTGCATGGGCAGGAGTGTAGGAGGATCGTTTCTGCCCCAGCTCACCACTGGACTATTGGGGCTGTAAGGTAGGCCCGGGAGGGGAGTATCCTCTTTACAATGGAGGAAGGGAGTGGGAGTTTTCAGTTGGGGGGCTGGGGACAGAACCAGCTGCACTGGGATACCTCGGGAATGGGAGGGAATGGTGGATGCTATGGGGACAGGAGTGCCGGTTATCAGGTGGGGAAAGGAGGACAAAAGCACCAATTATCAGGTGGGGACTCCGTTCCTTTTACCTTGCTGCACAATATACCTGGAATAGACTTCCTGAGCCGGTACTCAAGCTCCATCTCTGGCCATCTTCAAATCTAGGCCAAAAGCCCACCTTTTTGATTCTACTTTTAATTCCTAACCCCTATTCACTTGTACAGTGCCTATGTCTGTTTTATCATTCCCACCTTAGTAATTCCCTTATTTGTCCTGTTTGTCTGTCCTGATTAGATTGTAAGCTCTTTCGAGCAGGGATTGTCTCTTCATGTTCAAGTGTACAGCACTGCATATATATAGTAGTGCTATAGAAATGATAAGTAGTAGTAGTAGTAGTTACAATGCATCCATTCTGCAGACATGGCCAAATGAAGGCGTGATTGTCTTATTTTTTCTTCCAATGTAGATTGATTATTGCAAATTTCTCAAAATGTTTAATTGTACCAATGGTCAAGAAATAAGATGCCAAGAATTGTGAGATACCACTATTAGATTTGTTGGATTTTAGAAAAGAACATAACCATTTCAGGACCGCCCCCCCCCCCCCCCCCCCCGCCGCCACTGCCGCCCCCAGAGGCCACCTCGCCGCAGTCCCCAGTCTCCACCCGCCCACCCCCAGCCCCGTCGACAGCCCCCCTCCGTCCGCCACCGGGCCCCCCTGCATTCAAATCACAGCGCCTCACCTCCATGTGAAAGCGCACCGGCAGATCTCCTCCCTTCGGGCCTTCCCTCCCTGTTTCCCACCCTCGTCTGATGTAACTTCCTGTTTCCACGAGGGTGGGACACAGGGAGGGAAGGCCTGAAGGGAGGCGATCTGCAGCTGCGCTTTCATATGGAGGTGAGGCGCTGTGATTTGAATGCAGGGGGGCCTGGTGGCGGACGGAGGGGGGGGACTGTCAACAGAGCCAAGGGCGGGCGAGTGAGACCGGGGACTGCGGTGCCGGGCCCCCCTTGGAGGCCTGGGCCCAGAGAATTTTGTCCCCCCTGCCCCCCCCCTCTTGGTGACTCTGAACCATTTTATAAACTTAATAAGACCTCAGCCATGCAACTCGATGGATCAGACTCATACCACCAAGAAATAGGCACTAAGGTCGTCATTGGTCTTTTTCTGCATTGATCCTATGTTAGTCACTATTTGTGATTCCAAAGAGAATCATTAATTATTTATAAAGAGTAAAGCAGTTATCTTTGTCAGCTCAGCGGTACATAGCAAACTGCTTTATCAAGGACGAACCCCCTCCCATTTAACCAGACATATCTTGCCGGTATATTGTGAGCTAGTATTTCATCTGGAATACCACCAGCTTGCACAAGTCCTCAGCTAGCAATGTCCATGTTTCTGAAACATAGAGAAGGACAGGTATGACTGCAGCATTAAAAACTCTCATGTAAGTCTTCAGCATAACACTGCGTTTCTTCCACAAGCATGATGTTAGACTAGGGAAGGCTGCTTGAGTGCTACCAACTCTAGCTGAAATATCAGCATTTGCAGCACCTTTCAACCAACAGAGGAGGAGAAGTCATGAGTAAAGAGCACAAGAATACTTCAAATAACACCATGTTCATACATCAGAGCAGAATGGAGTAGCAGAGACAAAGAGCCACACCCTGGTGGAGATGGCAAGAAGCATGATGCTAATATCCAATGTTCTAGTCAGGATTTATTTCCAAGAAGAAAAAGCAAACCAACATTTTCAATATTTGCTTTTATTACAAGAGAATACTCTCTGTCTATGTCTTGGACTATAACACCCACACAAATGACTCATTAAAGAACAAATATGAATTCAAATGTGTGCATTAAGTGGGACCAGATCCAGACTGCTTCCAACAAGAAAACACAAGCAACCAATGAAAGGTGTAGTTCTTCTGAAATACAAACATTGCACAAGCTGTACTGAAATCCAAGGTTAACCAGGGACATTCAATAGCACAGACTTAAAGATAGTCTACAGGCAACGAAAAAGGAAGTGCACACTTCAAAGCTACCCTGGACCAAGAAGTGTTTTCTCAGCCAAAATCAAAACACTGTTAGAAATTTTATTTTTTAATAAGGCAAAGTTACATGATTAATGGAGCTAGTAAAACACACAACAAAAATGATAGCACAAGAAAACTTGTTTTGTTTACTTTACTTTTAAATTTCTGGTGCTGGCAGATAGTATTTGAATGAGAACACTGGAAACTGAAAACATATTACTGAATCACAGAACAGCATCAGCATAACACAGACCATCAAAGGCTGCGGACCCCAGAGTTTTCTCTGGTTCTGTGTTAGTGCTTGGGAGGTGTGACTGGGGTTGGGGTGGGTTTGAAAAAAACTGGTTCTGTTACCTTGGGGCCTTCTTCTGCTGTTTTTCTCTGCTTTTTACGGTTGATGTTTTTGCCCCATGCTTCTTGCTGTTTGTTTATGCTCTGTCATCAATACAAATTTGTTTAAACCTAACATAGACTATACACAAACATAGCAAACTTCCCAAAGTTACCCTTTTCCAAAAGGGCCAGCTCTATAAGTGAGTGAATACTTCCATATCCCCATCCCACTCAGAAGACAGCCAATTAGCAGAGAAACTCGGGAGACAGTGAAGGTGACACAATAAAACGATGATGCTGTATAGTCTAGAAGATTTGTTGATCAGCAAGAATAACTCGACTCGACACAGCCGTGTTTCGGCCCAATGGCCTGCCTCAGGAGTCTTCCTATGTCATATATCAGTATCACTTGCTGTAATAGAGTGTTTCAAATTCTTTTATTGCTGTACATAAAAAAGGTGGGAGGCACTGCTGGTAGCACCACACGCCCTCAGCAAACACGCTTAGAATCTTCTCAAGACTTGTGACACGCAGTCTACAGTCCAAAGAATAATCTGTAGACTGGGTGTCACAAATCTTGAAAAGATTCTAAGCGTGTTTGCTGAGGGTGTGTGGCACTACCAGCAGTGCCTCCAGCCTTTTTTATATACAAGAATAAAAATATTTGAAACACTCTATTACAGCAAGTGATACGACATAGGAAGACTCCCGAGGGAGGCCATTGGGCTGAAACATGGCTGCGTCGAGTCGAATTATTCTTGCTGACCAATAAATCTTCTAGACCATACAGCATCATTATTTTATTGTGTCACCTTCACTGTCTCCCGAGTGTGATTATCTCTGAGAGATTTTTGTTCTTCTCAATTAGTAGAGATATACATTTGTTTGAAATGACATTTCCCGTGTACTTTCATATCAAAATAGCAGGAAGAAACACAAAATGTTTTTCCATGTTGTTCATAGTATTCACTGTTACTCAACAGGTGCACACTGGAGTGCTCAGAAGACACCAAAGAGGCAATTCTACAACTCAGCATGTGCAGTTGCACACACCTTTAGTGCACAGGTGCACAGAAAAGTGTTCTTTATACACTAAGTACATAGTTTTAGTTTATAGGTCATCTTTATTTGATATACCACCTATACAGTTGCTTACCTAAACAATGTACAATAAAATAATATGAGCAGTGGAATTTTAAGTGGAAAAACACACTAGAAGGCCTAGATTACAATTTAAGTCTACAGAATATAAAAACAAAATAAGATGAGATAAACTTACAGAAATACAAAAGTTAATTCCTACCTAAGGTACACAACAACAAAGAAAGGATAATTGAGAACGTAGTTGGGTCAACAATGAAAATAGCTATGGTAAGTTTTAACAGGCATGAATAAAATAATAAGTTTTCAATGCTTTTTTGAATTTCTTGAAAGAAGTTTCAGTGCAGATGTGAATTGGTAAATTGTTCCATAAAGTGGGAGCCAAAACACTACAACACGATTGACGAGTGCAGACTAAATAAATGAGCAAGTGAGATGGAAAAACTAGAAGATTTTGGTGAGCTGATTTGAGAGAACAAGGGGGCTTGTTCAGAAGTAAGAAGCTATACAGAAAGAAAAAAGGTAGACCAGAATAGCAGACCTGCTGAGCTATGGCAAGGATCTTGAAAGGGATGTGGTATGAAATTGGCAACCAGTGGAGTGACGGTCAAATTTCATAAGTATATAGGCATTGCTATATTGGAATAGACCGAAGGTCCATCAAACCCAGTATCCTGTTTCTTAAAGTGGCCAATCCAGGTTACAAGTACCTGGCAAGATCCCAAAAGAGTGAAGCCCATTTTATGCTGCTTATCCCAGGAATAAACAGTGGATTTTCCCAAGTCCATCTTAACGGTTTATGGACTTTTAGGAACTTATCCAGACATTTTTAAAACCCTTCTAAGCTAATTGCTTTCCCCACATTCTCTGGCAACAAATTCCAGCACTTAAGTACACATTGGGTGAAGAAATAATTTCTCCAATTTGTTTTAAATTTACTACTTAGTAGCTTCATCGCTTGCACCCCTTGGAAAGAGTAAACAAGCGAATCATGTCTATCCGTTCCACTCCACTCATTATTTTATAGACCTCTATCATATCTCCCCTCAGTCGTCTCTTCTCCAAGCTGAAGAGCCCTAACTGCTTTAGCCTTTCCACAGAGAGAAGTTGTCCCATATCCTTTATCATTTTTGATGCCCTTCTCAAATTTCATAGCTCTGAAGAGTAGATATGTTTTGAATAATCTGAAGTCTGCTGAGTTGGGAAGAATTATTTCACGAAATAATGAGCTACAATAATCAAGTCAGGATAAAATAAGTGAGTAAAAGAGAATAAGTGAGGGGCATTTTCGATATGATGTCTAAGTCCGAATTTAGACGTTTTGCACAAAACATTCAAAATTCAAATAGGAAAGAAGGTCATTTTCCCTTTTTTGAACAAGGTTTTGTGCTTTGGACATTTTGGTTTTTGCTCCATTTTTGGAAAAAAAAAAAGAATACGTACAAAATGTAGAGATTCATGCCGTTGGGATGTAGGAGGAGCCAGCATTTTAGTACACATCCCAGGAGAGCAATGAGGCACCCTAGAGGGCATTTTTGTGTACTTCATAAAAATGTTCCCAGGTACACATCCCACCTTTGCTCCATCTTGTCCCCTGAGCCCTCCAAAACCCACCCAAAACCCACCCAAAACCCACTACCCCCCTCCCCCACTGAACACCACTACAACAGCCCTTATGTGTAAAGGGGGCACCTATATGTGGGTACAATAGGATTTTGGTGACTTTGGGATGGATCACCGTTTCCACCACAAGTGTGACAGGTAGAGGGAGATAGGGACCTGGGTCCCCCACGCCATGGTGCATTGCACTGACCACTACACAACTACAGGGACCTGCATACTGCTCTAATAGATCTAACTTTAACATCTGAGGCTGTCATAGAGGCTGTGAAGTAATATTTTTATTAACATTTTTTGGGAGGTGGAAGGGGGGTCAGTAACCACTGGGGGGTATTGGGGGGTCATCCCTGATTCCCTCCAGTGAGCATTTTTTTGTGCCTTATTCGTTATAAAAACAGGTCTAGCTCAAAACATCTTAGTTTTAGTTTTGTTTTGTTCCATTATGGCTGAAAAACGTCTAAGTCTTAGGAACGCCCAAATCTCGCCTTTAACATGCCCCTGACATGCCCCCTTGAGATTTGGATGCACTGCAGAAGAACAGCATAGAAAAACGTCTGAAAAATAGGTTTTGAAAATACTGATTTGGACGTTTTTGTGAGAAAAATGTCCAAAAGCTGCTTTATGTCACTTTTTACACGTTTTTCTCTTTTGAAAATGAGCCCCATAGTGCATCCTGATCTAACTGGGGCTTTACTGCATGCAAATGCTTAATGTAAAGAAAGATATATTTACAATGGAAGAGATATGCAAGTTAAAAGTAAGATTAACAACAAAGGCAACCCCAGAATTATAACAGAACTTCCAAATGGACTAGCTGTCCCTTGAATATTAGCTAGAAATGGATCAATGGGGTATAAGCACCAAAAGAATAAGATGTATATGGGCACACCCATTCTATAATCAGGAGGAGCACAGGTGGGGCTGCCACTTAGGCATGCAAGTTACAGGATACTGTAAGTTTTGCACATTGTATGCCACACTTGGCTACAGCTGTTTACCCCTGTTATTGACCTGGTGTAAATGGGTGTGCCTACCAGAGGCATAGAAAAACTCGGTATTTAAGATAGGCCCAGAGGTAAATTAGATGGGCCCTTCCATGCTCCTCCTCCCCCTCCCACTCCCCCCTCCAAGGCTCCAACCACACCACACCACACCACAAATATCTTCTCGGAGATATTTTTTAAGGGTTTTTTTTCACCTACCCCACATCTTCTCCATCCTCTCCATCTCCTTCACGGCGTCCCATCATCTGCACTCCGGTCTCTGAACTCTGTCGGTACAGGCGTCCTTGGCACCTGCAGCGATTCATTCTCGCTGCTTGCGCCGACCCCGCTAGCTTCCATCTGCCATGTCCCGCCCTCGCTGATGTCATTGCCTGTTTCCTGTCTGGCAGAACATGGCAGATTGAAGCCTACAGGGGTCAGTGTAAGCAGCAAGAATGAATCGCTGCAGGCACCGGGGAGGGAAGGGCTTCAGAGAGCAGAGCGCAGATGCCGAGACGCCGCAGAGGAGAGGGGGTGAAGAGAGCAGTGTGGCGCTGCAGCTGGGTGGGCCTGAGCCAAGAATGGGTGGACCTGTGCCCACCCAGGCCCACCCATAGCTATGCCACTGATGCCTACATTTAGGCATGCAATCCAAGTTTATGCTAGGATTCTATAATGGAATCTGGGCACCCAGATGCCGTTGTAGAAGAGACACTCCCTGCAGAGCATTGGGGTGCCTAAAAGCATTGAATTACTCTACTAGTGCTTCAATGGTGCCTATTGAAAATGAGTATGCCTATGGATAAATAGTGCACACTATCGAGAATTAGTACGCATTATTACACAGAATTAACAAAACTAACCTGAAATTAAAATTTTTTTTGAAAACTACATGAAATAAAAATGGCCACAACCAAACACTAAACAAAATCATATTTTTGCCTGCACGTCTCTACCAATTAGTGCGCCATTTTTGGAAATTGTAAATAACCTTGTAAATGTCAACTTATTGGTCCTAGGAATCTTCTAAGCTTAGTCATTTGGTCCTAAGCATTCACAGAAGGATGGCTCAGTATACTGGTTTAAGGATCCTTATTAGCCCAGGATCATGCCCATTTAGGGCCAGATTCTATATATGGCACACAAAAAAACGGCGCTAAAAAAAATGCACTTAGTGCTATTCTATAAACCTCATCTAAAGTTAGGCGTGGTTTATAGAATATGTGTAGCGGCCGTTCTGTGACTAAAATTTAGACGCAGCCATTTACGCCAACTAAAACCTGGTGTAAATGCCCACGTCTTATTTAGGTACAGATTGGGCCTATTCTGTAACACTGCACATAAATTTCAGGAACACCCACAACCCTCCCATGCTCCTCTCGTGGCCACAGCCCCTTTTGTGATCCACATATTAGAATTTACATGCACCACTTTACAGAATACGCTGAGAAAGTTATGTGCATAAATTCTAATTAGTGCAGATAATTGCTTATTAGTGGCTAGTTGATGCTGATTTCCATGCGCAATGTTAGTTGCCGTTTATATAGAGTCTGGGGGTTAGTGCAGAGAAGAGATGTATATCATTCCACTACAGCACAATATTCCCTGCAGGAATGGCTGCAGTGGCCAGAGACCCCTAGATTGTGGTGAATTTTTATAAGTTTACTGAGGGAAGCAATGTGTGTCTAAGGCTCAGCCAAGGGCCTAGTTAGGTGGTGTCTATTGTGAAGCCTCCCTTGTGGTAATTCTCTACAGGCTGTCTAAAGTTAGGTACAGGGATAGTGTGCGCCAAGTACAAATTGAATATCGGCAATTACGTAATTGCCATTATAGAATACTAGCAGGTCTGCATTTATACGCCTAACCTTAGCTCAAAGGCTGGTGTAAATGCTTGTACCTAACTGCTGTCAGTTAGGCATATAACTGATAGTATTCTACAACCTGTGTACTTAAGTGCAAGGCACGCTCCTAGTCCACACATGTTCCTCCTTTGTAGTTGTGTGCTATGGAATTTGCACGCTCAATATGTAGAATATCCACTAAGGCCAGTTACACAAGTGTACAAAATCTTGAATGGTGTAAAACGGATGAAAGCGAATCGATTTTTTACTCTTTCAAAAAGTACAAAGACAAAGGAACATTCAATGAAGTTACATGAAAACACTTTTAAAACAAATAGGAGGAAATATCTGTTTTCACTCAAAGAATAGGTAAGCTCTGGAAGTAGCTGCCAGAAGACATGTTTTAAAAACAGTTTGGACAAGTTCTTGGAGGAAAAGTCCATAGTCTGCTATTGAGACAGACATGGGGAAGCCACTGCTTGCCCTGGGATTGGTAGCACGGAATGTTGACACTAATTGGGTTTCTGCCAGGTACTTGTGACCTGGATTGACCACTGTCGGGAAACAGGATACTGGGCTAGACGGACCATTGGTCTGATCCAGTATGGCTATTCTTATGTCCTTATGTACTACTGATTCCCTATAGTTAATGCTAAGAGGGTCCTATGTTTTTTATATATCATCCAAGTTTCAGAACTGGCCTGGACTGACATATTGGGTGAAAGAAGATTACTGAGTGTGTGTGTTTATTGTACTTTTCACCTCCCGTTGTAAATTGACCCTGGCCCCAACCTCCTAAATAAACCTTAAAATTGATGCTCACTGGGTAAACAAGGGTTGCATTCTGTTCCCTTCCCCTGGGCCCAGCATTGCCCTCACTTGTTTCCTGTGTCAGAGACCACTGGACCAGCAGATGCCGAGAGTGTGCACAGGCTCTAATGTCCTGCCCTACCCTCTTCTTTTGTCTAAACCTACATGCCCCCTCCTGCCTAAGTGGCAGTGTCCACTTCCTCGGTGATAGTACTCAATAAAACCTGCTAAAGTGGGAGTCTCCTGCTAAATATGGGAGACCTGGCAGGTCTGGAAGGGGATAGGTTTACCCAGTACCTGAGAAACCCCTGTTCACAAAAATTATTCTAAAGTAGAATTTCTCAATCCAGTCCTTGGGGGAACCCCCAAGTCAGTTAGGTTTTCAAAATATCCACAATGAATATGCATGAGATAAATTTGCATGCCCTGCTTCCATTGTATACAAATCTCATGTATATTCATTGTGGATGTCTTGAAAACCAGACTGGCTTGGGATTCCCCAAGGACTGGGTTTTGAAACCCTGTTCTTAAAGGTACAGATACAGGCAGAGGAAATGTGCATGTACTCAGTGTTTAACTAAAGCTATACAACCTCAGGACAGAAAGACTACCTCAAAGTAGTAATTGTTTTGCACAAGGGTTTGTGGTACAGTTAGTTGGAGAACTCTATATCCGTCTCCGAGTATTGGTGGTGAAGTGGGAAATCTATGCCTGGACTGGAAGGGGAATCTCCACCCCTCGCCTCCCTGCTCTCTAGGAGAAGAGTATATATGTGTGAGTGAAGAGATAGGAAACCAGGGAATGTTCTGTGAGGCCCTGGGGTGTGAGTGAAACCACTTAGGATCACAACATATGCATCTTTTGTCATACAAATCTAAACAGGGTAAAACCTTTATCAATCATGTAATAAAGATATTCAATTTTAGGTTGCAATTTTATTCCAGATAGGGCCATTGCTGCCTGAATTTTATCATGCATGATTATGCAGTGGTCAGTGGAAGGAGTTTATAAACACTATGCAATTTCCAGCAGGCAAGCATTCACGTCAGCAGAAAAAGCATCAAAATTGGCACAAAGGTTAGCTTTGAATAAAATTGCTTCCTTCTAACTCGCCTGAACACAGGAGAGCAAAGAGGTAAAGTAATCAGTTAACTGTGGACAGGGGTAACTGTAGAAAACAACCCCAGCTTCTCTCAAGTGACAGGATAAGCATGCGTGACTCATTTCCCTAGCAGGACAAAATGTGGTCGTGTATAATTTTCTTCTTCCTCCATCCACATAATTGTGGCATTATGATGTTTCTGAAACCGGCCACTGCTGCCCTAGGGATTAGTCACTGCCTTCTTTCAGGACTCCAGAAAGTATGCAAGGAGAGGAGAAAATTTGGGACTGCCTTCAGTCAGAGATCTGTGCTGGCATTTCAGTTCACATTCTTTCGGCTATGAAAGCAATTTGGGAAGGAGTACAGTCCCTCCCCACATTCTAAGTTGCTAATTCCCTACATACAGCCTTAGTACATTTTAACACTGCCTGTTCTGGTTAGAGTTCAAAAACCTTTCATTCTTATATGAATATCCCCAGGCTGTAACGTCCTATTCCAAGACTTTTCTGAAATGAGGACAGAATCTCTTACTGCTTTCAAATGAAGATTTAATCCTGGTTTGGTCGGGGTCCAAACAGCTTCATCCCTAGGGGGCTCAGGTGGCAGTATGTTACATGGGTTCTCAATCTTGGCCAAAAGGCCAAAGAACAACCATCTTCAGCTCATTACTCAAACCACATATTTGATCTCACTCAATGATATATTTTTTTGTAAGCAGATTTAATCTTCCTTCGGCAAAGATCACAGCATCACCCCAACGGGGTGAAGTACAGGGCATTAGCACCTCCTTCTCCCCTCCCCATTTTATGCAGGATCCCATCTCAGGGTTAAGGTCAAGGAAAGGTCACTCTCATAACTCAAACCTTACACTTGGATGTTATCCAACAAAGACCAAGAAATGAGTTTAACTTCATCAATAAAATATGTGTTTTACAAAAGCAGTCATTTAATCCCTCTTCAGATACATTGCAATTAAACAAAAGGGGAAGGGGGAAAATTAAAATTCTGTATATATTGATAGATTACATTAAGGGGTCAATATCCAGCATAATTTAACTTGGTAGGAGGGCTCCTACTGGCAGTGATTTATCTAGCTTGCTTGCCACTCGGGACATGGCGAGGCAGGTTGCCAATGCACCCCCCCTCCCGAAGGCACATCACACCACCTAAACAGTGTCACACTCCCCCCCCCCCCCCCCCCGAGGTACATCACCCCCACCACCCTTCCTCCTAGCAAGGGGGTGCACAGATCAGTCTAGCTGTGTTGGGTCTTGAAGAAGAAAGGTTTTATTCATTACATTCCTCGTCCTTCTGTTCCTTTGTGGCAACTGTAGGACCATATGCACTGCCTGTGTACTGCCTACATCTTACTGAACATAGGAACTGCAGGTAGGAGAACAACTGAGGGAACAACATCTTCAAGCAGGACCGCAGGGAGGGGGACAAGATTCCTCCGGGCCTGGCCTCCAAAGGGGGCCCGGTGCAGGGGTCTGTCTCTCTCCTGCTCCTGGTGGGACTTGGGTGATCACATCCCAACAGGAGCAGGAGAAAGAAAATTCCGGCGCTGGGCCCCCCTTAGAGGACAGGGAGGAGCACACACAGGGCTTCAGGGCATCTGGTTTGGCTGGCGGGGGTTCCCAAGTCCCACCAGCAGAAGCCTTTCTCCAGCACTGTTCTCCAGTGCATTGCCTGCCCTACGGCTGCTTTACTCCTCATGTCGTGCATGCTTGAGCATGAGCAACGTGAGGGAAAAGCAGCTGCAGGGCAGGCAATGTGGCGAAGAACAGTGCTGGAGGAAGGCTTCTGCTGGCGAAGCTTAAGGACCACTGCCAGACAAAGGTATGCGGAGTTGCAGCAGATGCAGGGAGGTGGGGCAAAATGTACCCACACACACACACACACACACACTTTGGGTTCCGCCCCCCCCCCCCCCATCTTTATGGTCTGGCTACAGAGTGGTCCGGAGGGGGCAGCAGCGGTGGTCCTGGGGGGGCCGGCAGTGGCGGTCCTGCCCCGGGCCTAGCTCAGTCTCTCAGCAGCTCTGTCTTCAAGTGCCTCCAGTGCTGACAAACAGCACATTGAAAACATAAAGGCTCATGTACTGACCTTTAAAGCCACTTTGCAAAAGTTAGCTTTGCATTGCTAAACTCACACACGTCATCTGCTGCATATGTATATTGGACAAATGCCCTTTCAAATTTCTGTTTCATGAGCTGTTGCAATACATAAGCATGCAAAGCAGCTCATTAATAGGAAACTTTGCTAAACCAGGCAGATGAAAAAGGCTTTGCAGGTCCATTATAAAAAAAAAAAAAAAAAGGAAAGGAATGAAGCTCAGGGGCCCTTTTACTAACCTGCGGTAAAAAGGGCCCCATGCTAGTGGCGGGGGCTGTTTTTGTGTGCGCTGAGGCCCTTTTTACTGCAGCGGATAAAAAGGCCGAAAAAGAAATGGCCCTGTGGTAAGATTTTATTTACTACATGGTCATGCGGGGAGAAAGCACTTACCATCACCCATTGAGGTGGCGGTGAGGGCTTCCACGCTAACCCAGTGATTACATGGTAGCACGTGGCACTGCCTGATTACCACCAGGTTAGCACCTGCAGAAATATTTTTTGAATATTTCTGTTAGCACTGGAAATGCCACATGCTGGGGGGGAACTACCGCTGGTGCCCATGTTGGGCCGGCAGTAGCTCCAGATTGGCACACAGTAAGCACTCGGTGGGCTTACTGCCGCCTAGTAAAAGGACCCCTCGGTGAGGTACAGGATTTTGTTCCCTCAATGGATCCCCTCTTTGATTGCAAGCAAGCCATCAAATCCCTGGTGGATTGCCGTTTTGAAAAACAGCAGCCATGAAGCAAGAGCAAGTGGGAATCAGTTCTGCCCCAACTAGATTTTGCAGATTGTAGGTAAAACAGGAGCCAAAATAAGGGAGCCAAGGAACAGTTCCTGACCCAGAACCTCTTATTGGAAAGGGAGGGAGATTTGAAATGAAGGAGACAGGGCTAGCAGAGAGAATGTGCATTTTTTCAATACTGAGCCCCAGATAAGGGCAGGGATGGGAGAATTTAGCAAGCCATTAGACCCCCATGGGAGCCTCTGACATAAAAACAAAGGCCTTTTTAACTGGTTGCTATTGTCACATTAATGGAGCTATTGTTTTGTTTTGTTTTTTTAAAGTTTTGATGCATTGCTATTGCCAGGAACAAGCAAAAATCCTAGTTAGCGTAACAGATGAATATTTCTTAGAAATGTCTCTACACAGGCTGATAAAAGCTCATCTAAATCCCTAGTTAATTTTGCAGAAAATGGCCTTCAATCCATGGTATTTTCTGCAGGTAAGCAACTGTTTTCCCAACCAGTAAACAGGAATGAAACAGAAGAACACAAATGAATGATGCCCAACCTCAGGGTTGCTCCAGATTGCTCCAGAAATATCTGCATTAAGGAGCAAACTGATCCTATGATGCAAGTGTTGAACAGATTATACAAAGTGGAGGAGCGGCCTAGTGGTTAAAGCACCGGTCTTGACACCCAGAGGTTTCTGGCTTAAATCCCACTGCTACTCCTTGTGATTTTGGGCAACTCGCTTAACCCTCCATTGCCTCAGGTACAAACTTAGATTGTGAGCCCTCCAGGGACAGGGAAATACCCAGTGTACCTGTACCTGAATGTAACTCACCTTGAGCTACTACTGAAAAGGTATAAGCAACATCGAAACAAATAAACAAATAAATAAATAAATAAATAAATAAATATTGTTACATCAGTCTTAAAATCAAAATTCTCTTTCCAGATTAAGGTGGGTGAATTATTGAGCCCCTGAACAAAATCAGTTGAATGTAGTAAAATGGAAGGGAGCTGGTGACATGGCCTAGAAAGGGGTGCTCCTTTGGTGATGTAAGAAAGAAGTGTAAAACCCTTGTGTGAGCCCAAAGGGAGGGGACAAACTGGAGCTTCAGCTCCATGTAGAGAGCTGAGAGAGAGGAAACTCTAGGTAGAAAGCTTTCAGGAAATAGAGGTACCTTAGGCAGGTTAAGCCTACAGTTATGAAGAGGTGGAAGCTGCCTGCTTTATCTACCCTTCCTACATGGGCAGTCTGAGCTCAAGGAGATAATCCCAGGACAAGCAGTGAGGTGGCCATAGCCCTTCTGTGGTTGGATTTGGAATCAAGAGCTCCAGAACCCGGTTTGACCAATCAAGAGAAGGGTCAGGAGTGTTCTGCCCAATAATGAAGAAGAAACAGGAGGAGCATTTGTGTATCCTCACAGAGACAGACTGGAAGAACAAGGACATGAGAAATATGGAGAACCAGAAACTCATACAGGAAGAAAACTGTGAAAATGACTACAGAGAGAAAGAAATCCCAAGGAAAATTTCAAAACAAAGTATTTTCTCTCAGCTAAAGTGATTTAGTTTTGTTTCACAGCTCATTTATTTTATTTTACTTTTACTGAAACATGGGCAGGAATGACATTTCCCTTGTGGAGAAGCAGAGACAGTAGGGACTGACTACAGAGACTGTGTGACTGTGTCTCCCCTGCCCACCAGAATCTAGGGTCAGGTGCAGAGTTTGCCCCTGCCCCACCCCACAATGCCAAAGTGTGCAGAACTGCCATCTTGGTCCATCTAGTTTAGTATCCTGTTTCCAACAGTGGCCAATCCAGGTCACAAGTACCCAACAGAAACTCGAATAGTAGCAACATTCCATGCTACCAATCCCAGGGCAAGAAGTGGTTTCCCCATTTCTGTCCCAACAGCAGAGTATGGACTTTTAAACTCAAGGAATTTGTCCAAACCTTTTTTGAAACCCAGATATGCTAACCGCTGTTACTACATCTTCTGGCAAAGAGTTCCAGAGCTTAACTTTGTTGAGTGAAAAAATATTTCCTCCTATTTGTTTTAAAAGTATTTCCATGTAACTCCTTGAGTGTCCCCTAGTCTTTGTACTTTTTGAAAGAGTGAAAAACTGATTCACTTCTACTTGTTCTACACCACTCAGGATTTTGTAGACCTCAATCATATCTTCCCTCAGGGCCTCAGCTGTCTCATGTCCAGTGCTTCTGGCCTCCTACTCAGTCATTTCTACTTCTATGGATCCAAGGGAATTGTGAGTCTGTCATTATCCTCATTGCCAGAGAACTCTGCTGTTGCTGTCTTTATATCTCAACGTTTCAAATGCAGCAAAAAGAGACTCTACAAGTTATATGCAGTGCAATCTGCTTAAGTGCACGGGTCTGGGACCAAAGAAATACATGCAGTTAACTGGATCATGCACTTAACCGTTGTGACCCAAAGAAGCTTGACATCTGATAAACATATGTACACTACTGTTTATTATATGTACAGTATACAGTCTCCGTTAACTGGCATTAGGCTTACTTGAAGTAATCAGTCATAGTCCTCTGTACACTCTTGTGTCTGTGAGTTCCATAGACTACATCTGCCAGACGGTAAAAACTGTCATAGCACTGACATCCATTGGCCTCCAGATAGACCCACATGGTGTTGAGACTCTCCAGCGCTCTTGCAAAAGTGACAGGAGTTTGTTGAATTTCGTCAGCACATGCCTTGCTGCTCATTTCATCATCTGTTTCATCATCAGCCATTGTGCTCATATAGGCACATATCTGGACATCAGTGCTGTCATCAGCTGTTTGTAGATCATAATCAACAGCGACATAGTGATGAAACTCCTCTTCAGTAACACAGGCTGGGATGTCAATAGCCTGTTCATTTGACGCGTTTGCAACAGCTACATCTGTTTCGTCCCTCTCCACATCCCTAACATTGCCTTGTCCACTTGTAGCAGTTCACAGTGGTTGCCTGTGTAACATGATTCCAGGCTTCTTTCTAAATATGTAGGGAATCCAACAGTGATAGATTATGAGCCAGTTCAACAGCACGTTTATCCTTGCCAGTCTGGTCATCCATAATGCTCATCAGACGACGTAGCACAAGAGCCCGATAATGTTGTTTGAAATTGGCTATTATGCCCTGATCTATAGGTTGGATCAGAGAGGTAGTGTTTGGTGGCAGGAAGACCACCTTGATGTTAGACAGCCTGACATCATCACTGTGTGCAGCACAATTATCACAAAGCAACAAAATCTGATGCTTTTGTGCCCGCATTCTAGTGTCTAACTTCTTTAGCCACTGCTTCCAAATTTCCCCAGTCATCCATGAATTTGCAGTAGCCTCATATGACACAGGAAGTCACTTAACATTCTTGAAGCAATGGGGCTGTTTGCTGTTTCCAATGACGAGTGGTTCCAACTTCTCACTCCCATCCATATTGCAGCAAAGGAGGATCGTCAGTCAGTCCTTCAACATTTTACCTCCTGTAGTTTCGGCTTGTTTGAATGCAAGTGTTCCATCAGGAATCGCTCGCCCATAGAGACCGTTTTCGTCAGCATTGAAAATGTCATGAGGTGCAAACTCATTCAAGATGGTAGGAAGAACTGAAACAACTCAATTTTCAGCACCAAAGTCATCAGCGTCTTGTTTTTCATCATGCTGTTTCTTGTATTTTATGTTGTTCCTCTCCTTCCATCTTTCCAACCATCCAGCAGTGGCTTTGAATTCAGTTAGTCCAAGACTTTCAGCTAGCTGATTAGCTTTCTCCATAAACAGTGGACCACTGACATGAAACTGTCTGCTCCTGACTTGAGAAAAACACCGAAGAAGAGCATCTTCTACCTCCTCAGCTTTTCCCGCCTGTTTTTGTTTCCGGTGTGGATTTGTATTGCTTTGCCAGTCTTCCAGAAGCTGGTCTTTCTGCTTCAAAATACAAAAAATTTGACTGGGATTGACACCATAATCTTTAGCAATAGATGCTTGACTTTGTTTGTTTTCTAATTTTTTAAGAACTTCATTCAGCCAGTGTTAAAGTCTTACAGTTGCGTGATGACGACGGCGACTCCAGTGTACATTCTAACAACTTTCTTTTGCTTATTCTGCGTGTGGCAGTTAAAGGGGCAGTAAATTTGAAATCTCGTTGGTTGTCATGCGCCAATCGGCTTCTATATTCCGTGCGTGTTCTTATGCGGAGTCTTTCCTGCAGAGGAGCATCTTAAACAATGCATATAAGCGAATCTTGCACTTATCAGTGGTGCGCTAAACCGAAGTTTGTCCCCATAGAAACTGATGGCGCCAAAAACGGGACCGAAGTACGGCATGCAGTTAAACAGAGCATGCACTTATCTGATGTGCACTTAAATGGAGTGCACTGTATTTTGAAAAACAGAGAGACAACCCTTCTACTGAAAACACAAATAAAACTAGACTTATTGAACCAGATGTAAAAAAAGAAAGGGGATGTAGGGTTAATACCAGGAGGAAGGAGCAGGGAAGAAGTGAGAAATATGGTTTAAAATCCTGTGCTTAGATCACATGGCATACTATATGAATGTCCCCTCCTGTCTCTCTACCATGACTGTCCCTCATACACCTACTCGATCCTTACAATTGATTGATGCACACCAATTGGTTCTTGTTCCACCTAAGATAGCTCATTACGAATCCACACAAATTTCTACATTTTTCTTAATGGCTCCCATACTTTGGAATAGTTTGTCTCCCTACTTACGAACTGAACAATCATTTTCCAAATTCAAGTCTTAGTGAAAAACGTATTACTTTGAATGGTGTTCCAATTGCAGTCTGTAAGATGCTAGTCAATGATGCGGGGACTATGCACTCCAGAGTTTCCCCATTTGAGAGCCCACTTTTTAGAAAAATATAGCTGATATTCAGCTGCCACCGGCTACATTCCTGGATATTCAATGCCAGGCCATGTCCGGGCACCAGCATTGACTATCTGGTTTTAAGTTGGCTGCTAAAGCTTATGCGGTTAAGTGCAATATACAGCCCTTGATCACAAAATCTGAACCACTTAAAGATAGGACTGCTATTTATGTGGCTCAATTTAAACGGTTATCTTATTCGGCAAAGGGCTGAATATTGGCATTTAACTGCACAGTGCCAACTCCACTCCTGGAACACCCACAAGTTAGCCGGTTTCGGCACAGGCACTAACCGTGAATAGTCAGTGGTGCTAACCAGTTAACCTCACCCCCCCCCCCCCTTTTATAAAAGCTGCGCTAGCGATTGCCAGTGCGGTAATACCGACACAGCCCATTCAAAGTGAATGGGCTGTATCGGCATTACCGTGCGGCAGCCACTAGCACAGCTTTGTAAAAGGGGGACAGTAAGTGCTGCTGGATATTGATGGTTCGACACAGACAAGCAATTTAAGCAGGTGTTATTCGTTTTGAATATCGCCCGTAACATGTTTAGTTTCTTATTTTTTTAAATTCTATTCTGAATCTACTGTGTACTGGATGAGTAAATCTCCTCTTTTCTATTTGTTAAATGGCATTCTTCTAGTATTTGGCTTGTACGCTGCCCTCAGCTGAACACCAGATGGAGCGGTATATCAAATGCAATTAAACATGAACATTAAAAAATGGGTTAATTGATAGTTTGAGGAACATAGTACTGGTACTCATTTTCACTACTAGATGTATACAGCACTGTCTACCTTATATACAAGTACTTTCTCTGTCCCTAGGGGACTCACAATCTAAGTTTTTTTTTGTACCTGGGGCAATGGAGGATTAAGTGACTTGCCCAAGGTCACAAGGAGCTGCAGTGGGAATCAAACCCATGTTGCTAGGATCAAAGCCCACTGCACTAACCATTAGGCTACTCTTCCACTCTAACATAGGGTATACGTGACTCAAATACAGGGCGAAAAAGCTTCCCTTAGTGTGTATAACTGTATTTTAATGTCACTATGCATGCACATGGAAAAACAGCTTTGAAAAACTCTGTCTGCCTCTGAATAGTGGGCTTGTTGCCTGTGGTATGCGGCTGGCTGTTCTATGACCTCTGCAGGTCCTTGGTAGACTCAGTAGGGGGCTTTCAGCGCTGCCAGAGAAGGAAAAAGAGTTCTTGGCACGCTACTTAACAGATCCAGAGGAAACAGCTTTTTAAGTTATTTTCCTTCTAAGAGTACTAAAATACAGCCCTGGACATTCATCAGCAGCAATACAACCCAGCAAACCTTTTCAGACAGCTAGGAGCAGTGTTTGATATCCATGGGTGCAATCCTTATCAATCTTCTGCACACAAGGACTATGCCACAACAGCTAAGCAACTAAATTTGAAATACCCCATGCAGGTGCAGCCCGAAAGACCATCTTTATTTTTGTTTTTTATTTTCCAGTGCTGTTGAAGGATCCATATCCTGGGAAGAAAAAAAAGACAGTGAAGAAATTATACATGCACGGTATAACTATGACCCCTCAATTTTTTTTCATATTGTGCATCAGTGTTTGGCCAAAATGGGTTTCTGCTGATCTCATCTACTGTGCAGACAAAATCTACTGTGAGGGTCAGGCTGTACTTTATCTTCCTCAAGCATCACAATAAAGTAACTATTCTAGAATCAGAATCTGATTGTCTTCTTTATTATGTTTGATAAAAAAATAAGGAAAGCATGCAAAGGAGAGACGTTTCCTTGAAATATCATTGGGACTTGATTTCCATGATTGTACTGAATTAACTTTCTCCAGCAGTAACAAAGGGGGTCTTTTACAAAAGGCACTGTAGCATTTTTAACAAATACTAAACGCTAGAGATGCCCATAGGAATATATGGGCGTCTGTAGCATTTAGCTCATGCTTATTTTTAGCACGCACTAAAAACATTAGTGTACTTTTGCAAAAGGACACCTAAAAGGTCTCTGGCTGGCGTAAATGAGCACACCAAAAAGCAGCAGCTATGTGTAACTTACAGTATTCTGTAAGTAGCCTATGTAAATGTAGGCCATGTCTATGACACGCCCATGCCCCTCCCATGTAAATGTCCCCTTGCATTTACATGTGTAATGTATAAAATAGCACATAGTGCTCTGCAGCCATTTACGCATGTACATAAGAACATAAGAATAGCCATACTGGATCAGACCAACGATCCATCTAGCCCAGGATCCTGTTTCCAACAGTGGCCAATCCAGGTCACAAGTACCTGGCAGAAACCCAAATAGTAGCAACATTCCATGCTACCAATCCCGGGGCAAGCAGTGGCTTCCCCATGTCCATCTCAATAACAGACTATGGACTTTTCCTCCAGGAACTTGTCCAAACCTTTTTTAAACTCAGACACACTAGCAAGTTCCAAATAACAAGTTCCAGAGATTAACTATTCATTGAGTGAAAAAATATTTCCTCCTATTTGTTTAAACTTACCTACATGAACCAATATAATATAAATTTAAATGTGGAATTGATGCTTATAGAATTAAGGGAAAAGTTTATGTTGTTTTTATCTTATTTTTTTTAATTTCATTTTGTGATATTTAGTCTTAGCATGCAGTCATATGGCTGTAGTATGTGTTACAAACCATGAATGTGTGCTCTACCATGATTTAACACCTGATAAATGATTCTAAGTTGCGGAGGACACAAAATGTCAATGTCAACATGCATTTATATAATGCAAACCCTCCCTGGCGGGTCCAGGACAGTTCACATTATGAAAATTAGCTAAACAAATTAATACATCATATAAAAACAATACATGAGAGAAAAATTGCCAATGCCATGAGAATGCTATGAGAACAGGAGTGTTTTTATAGAACAGGCCCACAGCCTATGCAAATATGGCACCCAAATGATAGCGACCTGATATAGAATTGCCTCCTCTGTGACTTAGGTGCTTATTTTAGAAGTTCTAGTCGTGTTTTAGGCATCTGAAAACTTGCATTTAAATATTGTAAAGAGTATGTAGGACAGGCTCCAAAGGAACCCTGGGATAGGCCAGAATACCCCCGTTATAGGCAGGCATTCCCCAGGAAAAAACTAGAAATAAAGAACTACAACTTCCAGCATGCCCCAAGGGAGCCTGGGGATAAGAGAAACGATGTGCATTCCCAGGAGTGGCCAGAGGAGGGCCGCAGGGGAAGGAGTAAGGCTGATTCTCCAACCTGGTGGAAGAGGTGGTGGAACAGGTGGGTGGAGAAAGAAGAGACACCAAAGAGCTTTAATGAAAGAAAGGGTGAGCAGCTGGGAGAAGGGCGGGGCGAGGAGAATATGGATTGGGCTCCTGAGGAGAGAGAGGCAGAGAGTGAGCCTTGCCCTATGGAGTTGACTGAACCGGAGAACACCCTGGAAGAGCCGATGGACTTTTCAGCTCTGGCTCAGCGAAAGCCAAGGAAGTAGCGGGGCCAAGCCGGGTCAAGCGGGAGGAGGTCAGGTAGGAGTATGACTGACCAAGAGGGTGGGACCCTAGGCTTTGAGCCCGCGCAGAGCCATTACTGTGTTTTTGAAAGCCTGGCTGGACTGAGCTGTGTTTAAAAAGCCTGGCTCAAATTGAACTGTGTTTTTTAAAGCCTGGCTAGAACTGAACTGTGCTTTGAAAGCCCGGCTAAACTGAGCTGTGTTTTAAAGCCTGGCTAGAACTGAACTGTGTTTTGAAAGCATAGCTTGACTGAGCTGTGTTTTGAAGCTTGGCTAAAATTGAACTGTGTGTTGAAAGCCTAGCTGGACTGATCTGTGTTTTAAAGCTTGGCTAAAATTGAACTGTGTGTTGAGAGCCTAGCTGGACTGAGCTGTGTTTTGAAGCTTGGCTAAAAATTGAACTGTGTTTGGAAACCAGGGCTGAATTGCGCTGGGTTTTTTTTTTTCTCTTTTTCCTGCTACTCTCCAGGGGACCGGGAGAGAAAGCAGCGGTTGAAGCCTGCACGGTGTAGCAGTGTTTGTTGTTTTGGAGAAGCAATTGAGAGAAGAAGGGACGTTCCTCCTATTCAATAAAAAGCTTCCTTATAATTGTTTTTGAGAAAAGGGGAGCCATACAGGAGTGTGTTTTTTTTTTTCTCGTTTGGCTTTTGCTTGGAAGAGCTGCAACCCAGGAGGAAAGAGGATCCACTTTACAATATCAATATCACATGGATGTTCAAATACCGATTTTATAAAGCCAAAATATGGATGTCTAACACTGCAGTATGTCCATATGACAAGGGGGAGTGGTATGGGCATGTTTTGGGCAGAATTAGGGATGGGCCAAAGATGGACATCCAGCTCCAAATGCAAAAGGGAAATGGGTGTCCATGATCAAAAAGATGGACGTCTATATTTAGATCTGGTACTTGGCACGTCCAAGTTACAGAAAGATGCTCTGACTGAGCAGTGCTCCACTGAATGGCGATAAAGGAAGTCACAGTAGATGTTTTGTTTTTTTTTTGTCCATGGAGTGCTCACAAAATTACAAAAAGCTTCAGTGGTACTTAAACTGGCAACCTCTGGATTTCTGCTCTGGTTCTCAGCTGGCTGTTTAATTATTAGGCAATTCCTACACATAGATACTTGAGTGGCCATTTTATAAACAAGATGCTCGTTCGGTGTCCGACAGTGCCATCTAGCACAGCTCAGATCAATGTGAATTACATTGTATCCTCCTTCATTGCCAAAATTTTTATACTGTGTTTTTCAAGGCTCCTGATGAAGGCACACCAGCTGAAACATGACCATGTTGAGTCTTTCAACAGTACGCTTGCAGTACTTTGGAAGCAATGAAGACTTTTATTTCATCCAGCTTTGACTTCCTCATCTTTTATTTCTTCACTCCTTTTTGCTGGCTTTGCACCTGTTTCTGAAGACTGGAGTTTCTCCTTCTTCTGTTTTTGTGACTTTCTCCAGTTGTGCAACATCTTCAGTCCTTGAGGTCCTGATTGCAAAGTAAAGAAGTATCTTCTAAAAAAAAGGAGACAAGGCTGTTTCAGAAGAATGCATCTTATTTAGTTGTCTTCAACACTTCTTTCCAAGCTCTCAATTGTGTTGGACGGAGAGATCTTAGAGGGTATGTGAGTATCTGGATTTAGCTCATGCCTTTTCAGTGCTAGCTCAAGGTGAGTAACATTCAGGGACACTAGGTATTTCCCTGCTCCTGAAAGGGCTTACAATCTAAAAAGGTGATTCTATAATCTAGCGTCTAAGTTTAGGTGCCAAAAGTGCACATATGTTACAGAAGTCTAGTATTTATGTTCATTACTGGTGCTAAAAATTGAAAGTTACCTGCATAAGTGCTTGGTGCTATCCTGTAACCGGCGTGTATAAGTTGCTTAGGGCACAATCATTGGGAGGGGGGGGGGGGGGAGTGGGCAGAGTATGGGTGCATTGCCAAGTGACATGTGCAACTTATAACATACTATCTATTGTGCATATTGGATGGCACATGTAGGCATGCTAATCTACACCAGCCATTGGTATGACTACTACTACTTATCATTTCTAAAGTGCTACTAGACGTACGCAGCGATGTACATTTAAACATGAAGAGACTGTCCCTGCTCGACAGAACTTACACATAATTGGCTTGCCATGGTGGCTGTCACATTCTCAACTCAGCAACTAGGTTTGTGAGCCCTTGGACCACTGCCGAGAAGCAGCAGCGGCAGGCAAATCACCCAAGCAAAAAGCAAGGTTGAACATAACAGGCAGGAACCACAGGATGACTAGAAGAGACTTTAATAGTAAGCAGCAAACAATCACATCCAGGCAACGTCTCTAGGCAGGTGGCTACCAAAAGCAGTAATCAGGTCCAGGCAAAGTCTCTAGACAAGTGGCTAACAAAAGCAGTAATCAGGTCCAGGCAAAGTCTCTAGGCAGGCGGCAAACAAGGGTAATCCATAAACTAACCAGAGTCTTTAGGCAGGTAGAAATCAAGAGATGTCCAGGAACAGGCAGGGTCAAACACACAGGAAACTTTCAGAGCAGGAACTCGAACAAACCAACAGGAACTCATGGAAGACCTTTGATACCAAGGCAAAGCAAGCAAGGCTCACAGAAGCTAATAAGCCATCAGCAGCTGACACTCACTGCAGCAATCACCAGCCAAGTAAGGTTGCTGTTCAAGGACAAACCAGCAGAGCAAGTCTGGCAACCTGGAAAATCCGGACCGGACTCTCTGAAGTCTGGAACATGGAAGACAGCAGAAAACAGTCCATAGCAGCCACCAGTTCTGGCCACCAGCGGGCTTTGTGCTAGTATTCTACAGGGTGAGGCAAGAAAAAGTAACTCTCTAGAATATTTTTGCCATTTTCTCAGCAATTGCTTTGAATTTTAATGAGAAATTTTATGTACATATTTAGTCATTATATTTACCTATTACTATTAAACAACATTTATTTAATTATTTGTAACATTTGTATCCCGCATTTTCCCACATATTAGCAGGCTCAATGTGGCTTACAAAATACTGTAATGGTGGACGCCAAGTACTGTAGGTTTTATACAAATACAATTAGAAAAAGGGTCAGGTAAGGTAGGGGTAAATGGATACAATAAGGGACAAGGAAATAAGAAATAAAATATTCACTACAATGTATGTATAGATACATTGTAGAGTTGAGGCATTTAAGTAGAATCAATAGGGTAGGCTTTGCAAAACAGATAGGTCTTTAAAGTTCGTTTGAAGTTTTGATGGTCGTGCGTCGTCTTCACACTCGTTGGTAATGCATTCCACATTCGTGCACTTAAGTAAGAAAAATTGGATGCATAGGTTGATTTGTATCTGAGTCCAATGCAGCTTGGATAATGAAGGTTCAGATAAGTACGTGATGAACTGATTCTGTTTCTGGCAGGAAGATCTATTAAATCAATCATATATCAATTATCTTAAGCTATGTTGATGTTACTGATATTTTAGCGTTACTATCTAGCGATTTTTGTGTGTTAAAAATGTTTGAGCTAAAATACTGTAAAATAATATCATTCAAATGATACAATTAACAATGTGTCAGAATTTTGCAATCACTGTGAATGCTCAGAATGCCCACCCCCAGTTGTAATACAGGCCTTCAGTCACTTTGGGACGTTCCTAACAGCCTTGTTGATTGGTCCCTGTGGCAGGCTTCCTTGAGTTCGGTAATTCTATGTGGCTTTGGGTGGAGCTTGTGATAGGCCTCCAAAATTGCTCCCCAGATAAAAGTCTACGTCACTGTGACATCATTAACAGTAAACTGGTACCCGCGGGGGGTTTTCTTTTTCAAATAATGGTAGTTTTACAGTGCAAACATTTTTTAATGCATGAAAATCAGGGGTGGTCACACTAAAAGGTCTGTACCTTCTCTGTGTTTAAAGATCATCTCATTCCACTCAACACATAAACAAAGATATTAACAACAAATAAAGCTGTAAAATTTCACATTCGAATTCCAAGTGGTTGCTGAGAATACAGCAAAAATCTTTAGGGGGTTACTCTGGAGTCTGGTTTCATAGTCCCATAGAAAAGATAATGCATAATGTTCTTATCCATCTCATTTGCATGGGTAGCAAACTTGCTCATATCTGAGACAAGCAAAAAAAAAAAATTAACTCATAAACTAATAAAACCTGATGCTAAAGAAATTGATTTATGTAGTAACATGGTTTTCAACTATCTTATTTTGCTGGACTCTTTAATTAAGAACTATGATCAAATGAAAATTTTGTGTCTTTTGATTCAGCTTGTCCCTTTTTTTCCCCAAATCATGAGTTTTCAGCTGTTTGGGGCTAAGAGCACAGCTGCAAAGTAAAGCCCTGACACTGGATCCTTTTTCCCCAATAGTTAAAAATACATAGGCTGATGCTATTCTATGGGGATTTTCATCTTGAACCACTAGCCTGCCTTTTCATGAGCAATCTCACAAGTTCTTTTTTCCAGAAGCATGGGTGAACTACAGGCTTGTAGGAATGCTGTACAAAAGAACATTGTAAATACTGAAAATTAATAACATAGCCTGTAGCACTTATTCTTTGGCTAAATCACAAATTCTTCAGGAGGTTTTCCTTCTCTCTCCCCCCCCCCCCCCCCCCTTTTTTTTTCCATTAAGGAAAGTCGTATTTTCTCTGTGTTCCTCTGTATATGCAAAACTAATCAGGACCCTTAAAGACTCAAGGAGGAATAGCCAATTGACATGGTCTTAGAAAAGCAGGAAATAAGATTTTCAAGCAGGCCGTGAAATAGAAACGATCATATTAAAATTTTAATCACAAACTCTTCAAGTTAGCAACACAAAGGGTCTATTGTATTAGAGAGTTTGCAATTTGGAGCGCTTTTGTAAATTAATGCCAGATCGCAATTCGTTGTCTGGGAAATGCAAATGAGTTATTAATGAGCCAAAATGCTAACATCAAAGTGTGTGCATCTAAATTCCAGCTATGGACAAAAAGTTCTCAGAGAAATACACCAGCACATGCACTAGGGATGAACAAGGCAGCATTCTTGCTTCCTGGCTTAGTTTCCTTATCAGCGAGATCACTGTATGTGAATATGGTAATAGTAACCCAGTAATAACAGCTGAGTGAAGACCTATTAAAGATGTAGCAGCACAACACTTTTTTTTTCTATTAATCATACCTTATGTCGCATCTAAAATACCTCCTATTTTTCTTCTGCAATTTTGCATCTCCTTCATCCTCCTCTCCCCTCCCCACCCCCCATACTGATCATTTTGCTGTTCTACTTTGATCTATTTCTCTCCTCTCTTAACAACATGTGCAAATTAGTTTCAGGAAGATCCCTTGTCACTCCTTCTTCCCTTTTCTTCTCTTCCCTTTCTAGCATCATTAGTACTTGCCTCATTTTGCTGTGCCCATAAGATTTTGAGGAGCTTGCAGTGCAACAAACTCCTAAACAACAGAAGTTTCCTCCCTGATAATTAGTCACTTCACATCCCTATTGTACAAAAATCGTCCACAGGCACTAGCAAAACCTTCTGAAAACCCAAGCTGGCAGACAGCAAGAGAAGCTGGATCATATAGCACTGGACAGTGCAAACTGAGAATAGGACAAGCATTAGGACTCTGAGGCAGGAAGCTGAAGGAATCTGTCTGCTTGTTTTGAGATTAATTCCCCACCTCCTGCCTCCCATTGGTCCTGGCCAGCAAATGAGCTAACTCCTACAGTGAGAAATGAGAGGGCATAGGGGCCCTTTTACAAAGGCGCACCAAAAAGTGGCCTGCGGTAGTGTGGGCACATGTGTATTGGATGCGCGCTGCACCGTTTCTCTACCGCTTCTGGAAAAAAGGGGAGTTTGGGCTGGGAAATGGACGTGCATCAAAATGAAAATGAGCGTGTGTCTATTTACAGCCTGAACCCTTAACGTCACCCATTGACTTAGTGGTAAGGGCTCACACATTACCTGCACGATAACCATTCAGCGTGCCCCAACTGCCAGTTACTTACTAGTCAGACTGTGAGCCCATTAAGGACAGACCCAGTAAACCATTTAGGTCTAAGCGGTATATAAATACTTAAATGAATGAATAAATTACCACCGGAAATGCCCCCACGGTAGAAAATAGAAAATTATTTTCTACTGCGGGTTTTTGGCGCATGCCAGAGTCAGAATTACTGCCGGGCACACATGCTAGCTGGGTAGTAATGTTGATTTGACGCGTGCTGCACACGCATAGGCCCTTACATGCCTTTGTAAAAGGGCCCCTTAGAAAGGAAAGTGCAAGATTGTTGTATGAGGGAGGCCAATGTTCAAAACTTAACACCAGTGCTAGAGGCAAATAGCGCCAGCGTTAGTGAGTGCAAAATGCTCAGAGGGCTCTAGCGTGGGAGACAAATGTGCATGCCAAAGATTAGCACAAATAGCATGCAAATGTAGTCAAACAAATATTAATGAGGTCATTTCCTATTCCCTCCCAATGCTCAGAGAACAGTACACAAAACAAAGCCACCCTTAGTGGTGTGGAGGAGTAGCCCAGTGGTTAGTGCAGTGGACTTTGATCCTGGGGAGCTGAGTTCAATTCCCACTGCAGCTCCTTGTGACTCTGGGCAAGTCACCCAACCCTCCATTGCCCCTGGTACAAAATAAGTACCTGAATATATGTAAACCACTTTGAATGTAGTTGCAAAAAAAGATTTCTTTTAATGTAACTATTTCTCATATATCTTAATGTCAGTTTTTTGGCTGCAACCCATTTACAGCTAACCAAGAGATGAAGACGTTATTATCATGTGCTGTGTGCCAAAATGAAATCACACTACAAACTGATACCATATTTTTATACATCAATTTTCTGTCAATGAGACTCGGAAAATTGAAACACTACACAAGTGTTAGAACCCTATTTGTCATTTTGTTTCTGAACAGAAAAAAACAATGAATGGAGGAAATCCTTTTCAGAGGGTTTCCCACCATTCAGTGAGGCTTTCTTAGTTAACAGACTCAGGATATTTTAATGACAAAGCCAAATGTTTTGGGAACATGATGAAAGGAATAGATATGTTAGTGAACCTGCATTTTTGAAGGCTGAGAGCAATTGCTGACATCCTGCTCCCCAGTGCATAGCCACTTTTTTGTTATGTTTGTGTTTTACCACCATTCACAGAGCATCAAAGCAGTTCACAAAATTTAAATAAAATAGGTATACAATAACAAACCAAGACAAGAAAGGAGGGAAACAGAAAAAAGTGGTCAAAGTTCTTCCAAAAGCTGCAACAGTCACAAACACTCTCAGACCTCAATCACCAAATGGAGAGGAAAAGTAGAAAGTTTGGAGACCTAGGCAAAAGACACTCAATTGACAAAAATTTAGGGGTCCTTTTACTAAGGTGCGCTGAGAAATGGCCTGCGGTAGTGTAGACACATGTTTTGGGCGCGCTCAGAATTATTTTTTAGCGCACCTACAAAAAATGCCTTTTTTTTTGCCGAAAACATACATGTGGCAAAATGAAAATCACCGCACATCCATTTTGGGTCTGAGATCTTACCGCAAGCCATTGGCCTAGCGGTAAGGTCTCACGTGGTAACTGGGTGGTAATGGTCTACGTGCTTCAAATGCCAATTGACGCGTGTAGCTGCTGCGTGCCAGAAAATAAATAAAATAGATTTCAAAGGCGTGTAGCAGACGCGTGCCAAAATTGAAATTACCGCAAGGTCCATGCAGTAACCGGGTGGTAACTCCAATTTGGCGCACATTGGGCGCACGTAGGCATCTACACGACTTAGTAAAAGGGCCCCATAGGGAGAGAGTTCCAATAGATAGATAGAAAGTAAAAAGGGATAGGATATGAAAAGGCAGAATGGCGAGTAACTTCAAGCTGTGCTTTTGATGGAGGAGGAATATACAGCCCTGTGGGCATGGGCTGGTACACTATCAGGAAATAGATTAACAACTATGATAAGATTCTTAAATTTCATCCTATAGACCACTGGTATCCACAGGACCGGTCTTAGCAAGTGTGGGGCCCTATGCAGACCAATCTGATGGAGCCCCATCCTAGCCCCGCCCCCACCCTAGCTCCAGGGCCGGCCACCCCTCCCTCTGAGCTCCAGGGTGGCCATCCCTCCCTCCGAGCTCCCGGGCCATCCCCAGGGCTCCCCAGCTTCCTCCCTCCCTCCCAGCTCCAAGGCCCCCCCCTCCCTCCCAGCTCCAAGGCCGGCTGGCCGGTCTCTCTCTCTCTCTCTCCCTCCTACCCACCAGCTGCAAGGCCCCCCCTCCCTCCCCGCTCCAAGGCCTGTCTCTCTCTCTCTCTCTCTCCCTCCCTCCCTCCCACCCACCAGCTCCAAGGTTCCCCACCCAGCTCCCACCCAGCTCCAAGGCCCAGCTCCCTCCCACCCACCAGATCCAAGGCCCCCCCACCCAGCTCCCACCCAGCTCCAAGGCCCCCTTCCCTCTGAATTTTAAGTTACCTCGTTGTCGACGTCAGAGCAGCCGGCAGCAGCCGTGAAAAGCGTGCGAGCTGCTGGGCGGTGCTTTGGGAGCCTTCCTTTCCCTCGCTCAGCTCTGGTCCTGCCCTCAAAACGAGGGCGGGACCAGAGCTGAACGAGAGAAGGGAAAGGAAGGCTCCCCCGAAGCGCCGCCCAGCAGCTCCCATGCTTTTCACGGCTGCTGCTACCTGCTGGCCGCTCCGACGTTGACGATGAGGTAACTTAAAATTCAGAGGACGGGGGGACTGGAGCTTGGGCAGTCGGGGCGGGGCGACTTCAGGCGCGCCGCACGGGGCCCCCTTGAGCGCGAGGCCCTATACGGTCGCCTCGATCGCCTCACCCTAAGACAAGCCCTGGGTATCCAATGACTCTCCTTGCTGAAGATATTTAATTAGAAACAAAGTTTTTTGTACGACAACAAGGCCAGGAAAGCATATCACTGGCTCAGCTGCAGCCTGCAATTTCTATATAAAAAGAGGCTCATATCTGAGACAAATGGCTGTTTGCATTCCAGCTGAAGTGCAGCCCTTGCTCTGCCATCTGACTGACCTGTATGAGGAGCGCTCTGCCACCTGCCAGACATCACATACCATCACCGTCCAGGTTGTATTTCTGCCATGTAATTGCTGTATACTGCTATGGGGTTAGCTGGCTGTATTAGAAGCCTAGCTTAAGGATTTATGTGTGTTTACTCTGAGCTGTTTCTATGATAAGACCATCTGTGTCATTATTCTTGCATCTCTTTCACTGTTTTTGCTGCTATGTAAATAAATAAGCAATTTATTTTTATAACACCCTTGGGTGTGGAGTTAGTTCTGTTATATTTTGGGCGTTATGAATTTGAGTCTATAGATAAAGGAAATGCAGTTACTTTCCAGACACTATACTAATACCAAAGCGTGCATGTGCCATGTTTTTCTGTAATTTATACTAATTGTCACGTTCCAATTACACCCCAAAAAGAGTGTAATATGTGAACGCCCATCAATAGAATATTATAATTTATGAGTGTTCATGCATAAATCTAGACATGGGCATTTACACCAACTATAAGACTGGATTAAGTAGTTATACTTAGATGTACACATGTTATTTGCTTCTTACTCTATTATTCTGTAAAGAAAAGTAGCTACTACTCTTCTATATAGAATAGACTTAAAATAGGTGTACCATTTTAGAATTACCCTCTCTATGTTAATTGGAGAAAACAAAACTTAATGGATGAGATAGGCAGACCATTACAGAGTGCAGTGCAATAGTCTAATCGTGAGATGACCAGCGAGAGAACCAGAATTTGAAGAGAAAGGGTTTGATAGCATGTATCCAACGTAAAGTAAAGAAAGAGAAATGCAAGACCAAGTATATATGGGGTCTGAAGGATAATTTAGCATCCAAGAGAACCCCCAATACAATGATAAAGTCTTGAAATACCAGGTAATTCACAATGAAGTTAGTGAACAGATTTGTACAATGAGATAGAAGCAAGATATCCTTCTCCAATCTATTCTCTAGAAAATATAACACTGGAGACCAAACTTGTAGAGTGCCTGGTAAAATCTCCCTGAAATCCAGAAAATCTCTCAGAGAGTATTCTGCATAATCCTCAGGGGTGGGCATCCACGGTCCTCAAGGGCCACAATCCAATACAATAGTTTTGTTCTATTTTACACTGTGGCTTGCCTGTGTCTGTGGAGAGTCCATGGCTTATGCCCATTCATGCTATCATAGACTGAGCCACTGAAGATATGTAGATAAGCAAATAATACTCCTTCTAACTTGTGGATAATACATTTCCTTTGCCAGTTTACTAATGTTGATGCGCTCTTTCTCCCTTTTTCTTTACTTCATGATGAACACTGACTACAAGTGAACAGAATGGTAGAAACCATGGTGTCATAGATGAGCATTCAATATAAGTTTATATGAAAAATGAAAACATGAGACAACTGAATAATGAGGAAGTGAACTATGCATTGTGCAGATGTGAAGATCAATGCAATGCATCCTCTTGATCTGCACTCCTGGAGAAAGCTGGACCACAAGTCTGATCTGTGGAACTCTCAAGATGGAAAGTTCTGCCGTCCATATGCAAAGTCGCTGTGTCAAAGGTGGGTGGAGCCTAAGGAAGATGATTGGTGTAAGAAGCAATATGTTGAAGCCCCATGCTAGATTTACAAGGGAAGTTTTGAATAAGCCAAGAACTTTCAAATAAGTTGAGAAAGAAGGAGAAGACTCCATCAATTGATCAGGCCTCTACACAGAGGGAAGTATCTGCCTTAGGTAATAATTTCAAGCTGAGTGAGAGATGAAGATAATCTCATCATAGCTTAGGTGGTCACTGACATGGTCCTGATGATGATGATGATGATGATGGAGTTGTTCAAGTCTGTTTTTTTATGAGCTATTAGCATGACCACACAGAAAATGGAGCTTTGAAGGTCATGACTGGGCACCTGACAACTGAAGCAGCACAGGTGAAGGTCTTCTAACTGGAAGTTTTCCACACAGAGTGGGCACAAATGAAAAGTGGACATTCTCAAAGAATTTACGCAAAACAATGAACAAATGTCAAATAACTTTGACAGTATACTGTTAGGAACTAATTTTGTTGTGAGCACTTTGTTACATGTCCATTTGGCAGAGCTCAAGAAACAAAATCAAGTTGTTAAATAGATCTTTGTGCATGGGGAGAGCCACATATGGTCAGAACTTTACATTCTGAGCTCTTTGAGAACATATCTGTCCTGGTGATGGCAGATGACATCACCCAGTTGAGTGCCTGACTCAATCCTCTTTGTCAATGGAAAATTTATAATATAGTTGTATAAGTCCAAACTCTGCCCCAATTCTACTTTGCAGAATGACTCCGCTCATTTCAAGTAAAAGTATACATTAAAAGCCGTTAGATTATTTTTTTCTTGTATATCACCTAAGCAGTTTTATAAACACTTATTTGTGCATATTGAACATTGTTTTTTTATGAGAAGTGGCTTCTAAAATTTAACCTCATGGTGTGTTTGGGCAGGGCAAACACTTTGAGAAAATAAACTTCTAATTCAAAGACTTATTTCTGTGTTTTAATGGCAGTGCGTTTTTTTCTAGCAAAAAAAAAAAATGCCGGTACTCAAATGCCAAGCCATCCTTCAGGGATGGGGTGATCAATGAGGGACCCACCCCACAATAGCCAGGCCCCCTGCAACCAGTCACAGAATCTATGACAAGGCAGAATTGGTGTGTAGAGCCTGAGCTCTTTCATTAAAACTTGGGAACCATGGGTCAATTTTAGCAGACAATGGAAAAGGTGAAGTACTCAGTACCCCCAAGTACCCCCCTCAATAAAGCACTGATTGATGCTTTTTAATGAGTTTGCAGCATTTATTATAGATTGCAGAAACAGTGTGAGCAATTTCATCTTTAAATTCTTAAACTGATAGAAACACCTTCCATCAATGCCACAAGTGAGTTGTGCTTCTGAGGCAAGATTCCCCTCATAGTGATTCTGTAAAGAGTTCACTGTTTAAATGTAGATGTGCATTCTTCTCTTCTTTAGCAATTTCAGTGAAATAAGGAAACATGTAATTTGGAACAGTTTCAAATTGCTTTGGAGGAGACAGAGGAGACCCACATGACTTGCCACGAGGAGGGAGTTCTAGAGTTCTTTACTACCAACGGCAACAATAAATATGTCCTTGATTACATACAGCAGGGTAAGCAACTCAGACAGAAAAGAACAATTTTCAGCTTGAGCTGGCCACAGCTGGTTTCTCAGTTGCAAACTCAGTGAAGTGTCTTCCCTGGAAACTATTGATTTTTCCTTGTACAGATGATAATCTTCCAGTACAGTTGAGGCATATAGCAAGCACACCTGGGAACACTGGAACAAAATATATGTGCAAAATCCTGAAAATAATGTTCTGAAATAATGAATGAATTTAATTAACATTTTAGTTTGACATTTCATGCATGGCTGTAAAGAAATGGTCAAAGTAAAATGGATAAAAAATGCAGCTAAAGGAATAAGGGAACCAAGCAATAGTAGAGGATGCCACAAATGATGAGCAGCCAAGGAAAATATGATAAAAGTCTTTTAATAAAAGCACGGTCCATGTTTCAGTGGATGGCTGCCTGCCTCAGGGGTCACCATCAAACTTCTACATCAAAGAAAAAGCAAGATGTGCCTGGTACAGAGTAACACGGCAATCAAATTTCAGCTGTAATCTCAAAAAACGTAGTAGCAGGTCCACCCTCTGGTGCTTTTATTAAAAGACTTTTATCATATTTCCCTTGGCTGGATGTCATTTGCGGTATCCTCTACTATTGCTTGGTTCCCTTTGTCTTTACATAGAGGCATCTACCTGTTTGTGTGTTTGGCTAAAGGAATAAGAACGGGGGGGGGGGGGGAGGGAGAGGGGATGGGACTTGATATATCACCTTTCTGTGGTTACAATCAAAGTGGTTTGCATATTATATGCAGGTACTTATTTTGTACTTGGGACAGTAGAGGGTTAGGTGACTTGCCCAGTGGGAATAAGAACATCAGTGCTAAGTTTAGCATAGGTTTTTAAATTTTAAATCTACTTTGTATAATAATTTTACAGTATACAGAATGGCCATTATTTTAGGAACATACCCATGTGTAAGTAGCAGCATTCACATGTGTGATTTCTGAAAGCTGTTATTTACACATGAGGAAAGGCTAAATAGGTTATGGCTGTTCAGCTTGGAGAAGAAAAACAACAGAAGAACAAACTCCCGCACATCTCAGGTCAGAACAACTAAAAACAGTGGAGGTGACACGAAACATACTGTTTATGGCAAAAGTGCCACAGAATTCTTTATTGTAGATCACATCAGACTCAACATGGGCTGTGTTTTGACCTTTAGACCTGCATCAGGACTCTGCAATGTGTCACAATGGGGCCTATAGGTCCAGTGGAGTCTCAAATCTAAATAATACCAGAGACACTCCAACAATAGTAATTTGTCGAGCAAATCGCAATTTAAAACATAGGTGCCAAACAATGCGGTCATTCGTTCTAGTAAAATCACTCTTCAACCACATGCCAAGCTGCTAATCCACTAAAGGAAATCCATGCCTTATGCCCATTCATGCTATCATAGACTGAGCCATTGAAGATATGTAGATAAGCAAATAATACTCCTTCCAACTTGTGGATAATACATTTCCTTTGCCAGTTTAATAATGTTGATGCGCTCTTTCTCCCTTTTTCTTTACGCCTCCACAGTGTCATCTCCACAGCTTGGAGGACAGCTGAAGCAATTCTCTAAGGAGTCCTTTTACTAAGGTGTGCTGAAAAATGGCCTGCGGTAGTGTAGATGCATGTTTGGGGCGCAAGCAGAATTATTTTTTAGCGCACCTACAAAAAATGCTTTTTAAACATTTTTTACCAAAAATGGACGTGCGACAAACTGAAAATTACCACACGTCCATTTGGGTCTGAGACCTTACCGCAAGCCATGGACCTAGCGGTAAAGTCTCATGTGGTAACCAGGCGGTAATGGTCTACACGCATCAAATTCCACTTGATGAGCATAGCTGCCACAAATTAGAAACGAAAAAAAATTTTCAGATGCTCGTAACGGACGCGCACCAAAATTGAAATGACTGCAAGGGCCACGTGCTAACCGGGCGGTAACTCCTATTTGGCACGCATTGAGCTCACATAGGTGCCTACGTGGCTTTGTAAAAGGGCCCCTAAGTGGGTATCTCCAGTTAGGCACCCAAAGACCACAGAGTAGGACCCTAGTCTACCTACAGGGCCCTTTTACTAAGACATGCTGAAAAGTGGCCTGCGCTGGTGTAGGCGTGTGTTTTAGATGCTTGCAAGTCCATTTTCAGTGCGCCTGGAAAAAAGGCCTTTTTTGTGGTCAAAAATGGACGTGTGGTAAAATTAAAACCAGTGCGCATCCATTTTCAATCTGAGACCTTACCACTACCCATTTGACTTAGCAGTAAGGTGTCACGTGCTAATCAGGCGGTAAGCGTCAGCACATGTAAACTGCCAATTGGTCAACCTTAGAGATGGTTGTCCTTAGACTTGGTCATTTCTGATTTTCGGTGATAATGGAAACCAAATCTCAGAAACGACCAAATCCAAGCCATTTAGTCATGGGAGGAATCAGCATTCATAGTGCACTGGTCCCCCTGACATGCCAAGACACCAACCGGGCACCCTAGGGGGCACAGCAGTGGACTTCAGAAATTGCTCCCAAGTGCATAGCTCCCTTACCTTGTGTGGTGAGCCCCCCAAAACCCACTACCCACAACTGTACACCAGTACCATAGCCCTTAGGGGTGAAGGGGGCACCTAGATGTGGGTACAGTGGGTTTCTGGTGGGTTTTGAAGGGCTCACATTTACCACCAAAAGTGTAACAGGGAGGGATGGGCATGGTCCACCTGCCTAAAGTGCACTGCACCCACTAAAACAGCTCCAGGGACCTGCATACTGCTGCGAAGGACCTGAGTATGACATTTGAGGCTGGCATAAAGACTGGTACAAAATATTTTCAAGTTTTTTTAGGGTGGGAGGGGGTTAGTGACCATTGGAGGAGTAAGGGGAGGTCATCCTCGATTCCCTTTGGTGGTCATCTGGTCAGTTTGGGCACCTTTTTGAGGCTTGGTCATAAGAAAAAAGGGACCAAGTAAAGTCAGCCAAGTGCTCGTCAGGGACGCCCTTCTTTTATCCATTATGGGTCGAGGACGCCCATGTGTTAGGCACGTCCAAGTCCCGCCTTCACTTCACCTCTGACACGCCCCGGGAACTTTTGTCGTCCTCGCGACGGAAAGCAGTTGGGGATGCCCAAAATCAGCTTTTCGATTATGACAATTTGGGCGATCCTGGGAGAAGGACGTCCATCTCCTGATTTGTGTTGAAAGATGGGCGCCCTTCTCTTTCGAAAATAAGCCTGATAGCCTCCCATAAAAATGTCCATGAAGGTGCTGTTTTTAATTTATATAATACATGCCAGCATTTCACACACCCTCCTAAAATAAAATTAGATTTAATATGTTTTCATTTTTTAATTATTTGGTTTACTCTGAAAATATTAGACTCCAGATAGTCATCTAATCTCTTTTCCAGAGACTGGCATCAGTCCAAAACCTCTGGATTTTCCCCTCTGGCCTATAATATATCAGCTCATGTCAGGCTCTACCAGTCTCAGAGAATGATGAATTCTTCCTTAGCATCAAGCTGCACTGGTTTTCTGTGTGCATACTGGCTCTAAAGGGTGTCTCTGGCATTGCAACTACCAGATGATTTATTAAACCAGTTTTAAAAGTAACCTAAACTACATGGGTTTAAAAACAGTCATCCAGCAATATGGCATTATGGAAAAAAATCACTGATACGATCAGGCTTATTTTCGAAAGAGAAGGACGCCCATCTTTCGACACAAATCGCAAGATGGGTGTCCTTCTCACAGGGTCGCCCAAATCGGCAAAATCAAAAGCCGATTTTGGGCATCCTCAACTGCTTTCTGTTGCGGGGATGACCGAAGTTCATGGGGGCATGTCGGAGGAGTAGCGAAGGCGGGGCTGGGGCGTGCCTAACACATGGGCGCCCTCGGCCGATAATAGAAAAAAGAAAGGCATCCCTGATGAACACTTGGATGACTTTACCTGGTCCTTTTTTTCTTACAACCAAGCCACAAAAATGTGCCCTAAATGACCAGATGACCATGGAGGGAATCGGGGATGACCTCCCCTTACTCCCCCAGTGGTCACTAACTCCCTCCCACCCTCAAAAACATTTTTTTAAATATTTTTTCCAGCCTCTATGCCAGCCTCAAATATCATTCCCAGCTCCATGACAGCAGTATGCAGGTCCCTGGAGCAGTTTTAGTGGGTGCAGTGCACTTCAGGCAGGCGGACCCAGGCCCATCCCTCCCCTACCTGTTACACTTGTGGTTGTAAATGTGATCCCTTCAAAACCCACCAGAAACCCACTGTACCCACATGTAGATGCCCCCCTTTACCAGTAAGGGCTATGGAAGTGGTGTACAGTTGTGGGGAGTGGGTTTGGGGGGGGGGGTGGGGGGTTGGGGGGGCTCAGCACACAAGGTAAGGGAGCTATGCACCTGGGCGCAATTTCTGAAGTCCACTGCAGTGCCCCCTAGGGTGCCCAGTTGGTATCTTGGCATGTCAGGGGGACCAGTGCACTATGAATGCTGGCTCCTTCCATGGCCAAATGGCTTGGATTTGGTCATTTCTGAGATGGGCGTCCTCGGTTTCTATTATGACTGAAAACCGGGGACGACCATCTCTAAGGACGACCATCTCTAAGGTCGACCTAAATTTCCAGATTTGGGCGTCCCCGACCGTATTATCGAAACGAAAGATGGACACCCATCTTGTTTCGATAATACGGGTTTCCCCACCCCTTCGCCGGGACGTCCTGCGAGGACGTCCTCAGGAAAACTTAAGCGCCCCTTTCGATTATGCCCCTCCATGTCATTCATCATGGGAATTGGATGACTAAGGGAAACGGTCACCAAATTGCTAGGGCCTTTTGCCAAAATGGGATTTGATCTCAGCTTAATTCCAAGAGGCATGGTGTCAAAATTGCACTTCTAATGTTGTTGCTTATCATTTTCAACCCAAAACACAGAAAATTTCACTCGTTGTCAATAGACTACTCTATTGAGTGGCAGAGTATGTGGCACTGTCCCCAAAATGAAATATAAATAAATACAGGAAAACAATCCCATAAATGACCCAGAAAAAATAAACAAAATGAAATCTGTAGCTTGAACACCCCTACTTTCCTTTAGCAATTATTGCAGGCAAATAGTCTTTCAGAAATTTCAACTATAGTTACAACATCTTGAATGATTCTGTTTTCTATGCCTTTGTGCCAAAGTTTAATATGGCTTTGGGTTTTATATATATGTGTAATATGTCCATCAATGCTGTACTGTGTGCCTGTTTTATTGGTCCGGACTTTGAGACTACTTTACAGGTGACTGAGGAATTCTAAACATCCAGCAGGGAATTTCTGAAACAACTAGTATATGGGCCTAGTACAGTAATATTCGAGTAAAGGCTTGAAAAATGACAAGAATAAAACAAATTTCACTTCAATAAATGTATTAAACATATTCTTATATCTGTCACTGTTCCACAAACCAGAATCATAAAATAGATACACCTGTAATTTGTTACTAACAGAATAACTGAAATTATGCATCTTGTTACTGTAAGTTATTTAAATAATTTATTAAGGGGTCTTTTTACTAAGCTGCGGGGGAAGCCCTAACGCGTGTTTACTGCAGTGAAAAAGGGCTTTCTGCAAGGTGAGCTCGAGCATCCCACAGTAATTTTTCCATGTACACATGCTACCCACACGCTAAAGACAATAGAAGGGTCCTTTTACCAAGTTGCGGGGAAAAAGGGCCCTGTGCTAGTGACGGAAGCCATTTTTCCCATGTGCTATGGCCCTTTTTACCGCAGTGGGTAAAACAGCCCCCACCACACATAGCCATGCAGTAAGAGAACTCTTACTGCATGGCCATACGGCAGGGAGCCCTTACCACCACCCACCGAGGTGACAATAAGGGCTGCCGCGCTAACCCAGGTGTAACCGGGCAGCACACAGCGGTGCCCAATTACGGCTGGGTTATCACTGCGCAAGTCATTTCCCGGGGTTTTCTTTTTCCCCTGGAAATGGCACACCGGTGGCCGCATTGGGCCGGCGGTTGACCCGGAAGAGCAAGTAGTAAGCCCACGTTGGGCTTACTGCCTCTCTGTAAAAGTGCCCCCAGAATGAATTTCTTAGCACTGGGGAGTGGGTCTGGGGGAGTAGCCGTGTTCTGTGCTAATTGGTTAGTGCAGCTACATTACTGATTAGCGTATGGTTAACGGATGAGCCCTTACCACCTCCACCTCATGCAATAACGCCATGTACTGATGGGGAAAATTAAAGTGTGGCTATTAATGCTGGAAATCGGCCATTTTACTCACATGGTAAGAATGGCCTTAGCACGCGGGACTGACCCACGTAAGCATGCGCTAAGGCCACGTTTTACTGCATTTTAGTAAAAGGCCCCTAAAAATAAACTTTGATTTACTGTAAATAAGAAAACTAAGCATTTTTGCTCACTTCAGCTCCACTTGAGATATCTGAGCTCTTTTAGTACTTAACAAACAGAGCAAAGCAGTGACTAAATTTTTATGAATGTCCTTATGACTTCGACAGTATAAAAGAACTCTCATAAAACAGTTGTTACGTAAAGCCACACATGTTATGTTGCAAGCAAAAGTGGTTTGCATTAACTCAAGTTTCTAGAGTACAACAACTAAAGCAACAAACATGGAACTATCAGTGGTGAAATGACCTTAGTCTTCATTTGAGAAGACATGAGCAATCCCAGTATACTCTGTTTAGACTTAGGAGCCTTTTTACTAAAGCTTTGCATGTGCTAATGGGCATTACCATGTGCTAAGTGCCATGTGGTCCATAGGTATAAAATAGAACATGCAGCATTTAGCAAGTGCTAATGTCTTTTAGTATGTGCTAAGCTTTAGTAAAAGGGTCCCTTAGTTTCCACATTTTATTGGAAGCTGAAGATATATTACATTTGTGTGCTATATAGGTATTTCCCCAGGGGCATTGAAAGGCTTTTGGTTAAGGGGAACCCAAGCTCTGCCCTCAACCTCACCATCTAGCTCCATATCCCCTTCTCCCAAGCCCAGCATTAGATCCTTTCTCCAATCCTTATCCCCAGTCCCTGTGTTATCTCTGAGCCTCCTTCTCCCCATTCTATCAGACTATTCTCCCGTACCTAATAACCTGCCCCCAGCATCATACCTCTTCAGCCACCCCCTCTTGCCATCCTCAACCTCACATCACCCCTAGCCTTCTTCTTCCAGCCTCAGACCCTATATCAGAACCATCTCAAAGCCCCAGCTCCCTTCTCCCACCTGCCCCCTTGTCAGCCCTGAACCCCCTTTCCCAATCCCAGAATCAGACTAATCTCCCAGCCCTATTCCCAGCTCCCACCTGCCCCCTTGTCAGCCCTCAGCCCCCTTTTCCATTCCCAGATTCAAACATCTCCCAGCCCTATTCCCAGCACCAGTTCCTTTCTCCTACTTGATCAGCAGCTTTACATTATCTGCAGAGAGATGGGAGTTTGTCTTTCTGCTGCCCTTGCTCTGCCTATCCTTCACCAGTTCTGACTACCGGCATCACACAGATGGTAAAATCAGAGAGACATTTTGCAAAGAGGGTGCACTGCTTTAAATGAGTGTACAATCTTAATGGCACTGCCCCAAAACAAAAATGAAGACTAACCAAAATAAAATGAACAATGATGCAAATGGCACAGGAAATGAAATGAAAATGTTTGGGCTGTCCATCCCTACTAAAAACTGGATGTGGAGGATCAGTTCGAGATCTGAGGATCTAAAAGGCAGGTGGCAGTTCTCCACCTAACCTTGGGGGTCCCTTGGGGCTTGGTTTTAGGCCTCACCCTGTTCAATATTTTTATTGATCCCCTTTCTTGATCCGATCATTAGGGTTTACTTAATTTGGCTACGTTGACGACATACAGTTTCTTGTTCCCTTTGATTCAATTGGTGACATATCTGTAATCTTTATAAAACTAGATCAAATTATGGACTAGTTCCCAGAGAACCAACTAAGACTGAACATTGCTAAGTCCAAAGCTACTGTTTTCCTCCAATGTGGACTCTGCTCTTCCCTCCCTTATTTGGCACCTGCTATTAAGGGAACATTGCTCCAATTTAAGGACTCATTGAAGACTTTGCTTTAGATGCTGGACTGACCTTTCAGGCTCACATCTCCAGTATCCTGTTTTCAACAGTGGCCAAACCAGGTCACAAGTACATGGCAGAAACTGAAATACTAACAACATTCCGTGCTACCAATCCCAGGGCAAGCAGTGGATTCCACCATGTCCATCTCAATAACAAACTATGGACTCTTCCTATAGGAACTTGTCCAAATATTTTTTTAAACCTAGATACACTAACCGCTGTTAGTCTTTTATTGAGATGGACATGGGGGAAGCCACCGCTTGCTCTGGGATTGCTAGGATGGAATGTTGCTACTAATTGGGCTTCTGTTAGGTACTTGTGACCTGGATTGGCCACTGTTGGTAACAGGATAATGGGCTAGATGGACCATTGGTGTTCTTATATCCTAATGGTTTTCCTCAGCACTTCAATATGAGTTTAGGGAAAGAGGCCTAGTGCACCAAAATAGTTTTACCATAGGCTCATAGAAAAATGTAGCAAGCTTGTTAAAAAGGTATTAAAATTTGTAATTTCATTTATAGAGTTTCTGTTCCATTGTACCCTCAGAGATCTAGATTACAAGTTGATATGCACATATTCATAATACAGCACTGCTTGTAAACTTACTAAATTCTGGGTCCAACTTGTTAAGAATACTTTTTACTTTGTAATAAAAAAGTAGTTTAAGAGGTTGTACTTTATTACTTTTACTTGAGTTTTTTTGTTTTGGGGTTTTTTTATAAGACTTTCTACTTTTACTTCACTACTTTTGAAGTCAGTACCTTTACTTTTTACTTAACCCTATGTCTGCCCTTGTCTTCCCTTTTTCCCCAGTAGAGAGCGGAAGTAGATGGGCAACTGTAAACATGAACAAAGGTTGAGAGAGAGAATGCTGGAAAAGTAAAAGCCACCTGCAGTGAGGAGGTCCATGCAGAAAGCCATGTGTTAGAGCTGCTGAGCGCACGGCTTCTAACACAAGCTTTCCTCAAAATTTTACCATAGGGATGCAGTAAGCAACGAGCATGCAAATTACTGCAAAGTGTGCACTGTCAAAAAAAAAACAAACTGTGCACACCATACAGTTATCTGCAGCTCACTGGTAAGGATTGCTGAAAAACTGAATGTGTTAATAATGTTCTTAAAATATGAGAACCAGTTAAACTCTTTTGTTCCACTTCTGGGGGTAATCTCACATAAATATGATTAAGTATGTAATGTTTTACGACAGGATCTGTTTCCTTCTATTAGCACATTGCTTTGTAAAATTGTTCTTGTTTGTGTGTTAAAATTGTTAATAAAAAAGATTTGACCTTTAAAAAAATGCTGCTGCATGAGGGAGTCACCTACACAACCCTCTTTCCTTCTCCCTCTTTATAGAAAAGCACTTATCAAGATATGTGCACAAATCCACATTTGTTAATTGCCAATTAACACCAATAATTGATTTTAGCACCCAATTATTGGTGCCAATTGGCTCATTAGCCAATTTAATTGCACATGCATATCAGGACAGTATGCACTTTAGCACATGGAAATCTGTGCGCCATTTATAGAATCTGGCCAAAGATGTATTAAGTTAGTCCAGTAAAAAAGGTATCAACGTATTTTATTTCTTTGTTTTGTTTTATTTCTATTTATTACCTTGAAAAGTGGACTAACACGGCTATTATACCACTGTAATCCAAATAGGAGGAAATATTTTTTCACTCAACGAATAATTAAGCTCTGGAACTTTCTTTGCTGGAGGAGGTGGTAACAGCGGTTAGCATATCTGGGTTTAAAAAAGGTTTGGACAAATTCCTGGAGGAAAAGTCCATAATCTGCTATTGAGGCAGGCATGCGAAGCAACTGCTTGCCCTGGGATTTGTAGTATGGAGTGTTGCCATGATTTGAATTTCTGTCAGGTACTTGTGACCTGGCTTGGCCACTGTTTGGAAAACAGGATACTGGGCTAGATGGACCGTTGGTCTGACCCAGTATGGCTACTCTTAAACCATTAAACCACTCAGCTATACAGATGGCAGCTGAACATTGCCAGTATCTGAATAGCGGCAGCATTCATTACTGTACATGTGCTGCAGTTTCTATGGATAGCGTTGCTGAATATTTGTTGCTTATTAAAATGTTGTGGCTTATTCTTCAATAGCATTCGTGTATTGTACTTTTCTTCTTTTTATAATTCATGTAAGTCACATTGCACCTGCATTTGTGGGAAAATGTGGGGTAGAAATGAACCATAAATACATAATAAATAAATAGGGTTTTAGGGGCCCTTTTACTAAGCTGCGTACATACGTCCTATGCACATCAACTTTGAACTACTGCCTGGCTACCGCGTGGCCCGGGCGGTAATTTCATTTTTTACATGCATCCACTAACCGCACAGGAAATCTTCCGGCGCACGGCGCTAACCAAGCAGTAATCAGCATTGTAAGCGCATAGACCATTACTGTCCAGTCAACGCGTGAGACTTTACTACTAGGTCAATGGGTGGCGGTAAGGTCTCAGACCCAAAATGCACATGCAGCAATTTTTATTTTGCCGCACATCCATTTTCAGCCCCCCAAAAAAGGCCTTTTTTGCAGGCGTGCTGAAAAATGGACCTGCACATGTCCCATACCTGCGCCTACACCAGCGCAGGCCATTTTTCGGCAACCCTTAGTAGAAGGACCCCTTAACTATTGACCCAATAATGATTAAACATAGACAAGCAAGGATAATTGTAGGTTGTGTTGTAGCAATGCGTGTTCTATATGCACAGAAAGCAGTATGGCTGTTAAATACAGATATGGGGGGTCACGTGATGCTCTAGGGAGAGACAGACGTGTTCCCGCGTCCTCCTAGGCCCCGACTTCAATAATTATAATTAAGCACTGAAAAAACGAAACAAAAGAACCTAGAGAAGCGCAACAGCAGAGGGTAGGCATATGGAAAGATATTTAACCCTAGAACGCATGACGTTAAAAATATACATATTAACGTCATGGGGGCCTTTTAGGCCCCCATGCACATAATGTAGAAAAACACACTTAAATAACTTTCACAAGTTTATTTCAAAATTGCTCAATAAAATATGAATAGTGGACAACATTTTAATTATAATTTTTCACAGAAAACACCAAAAAATCTTTTTTTTCCCAAATTTCACGCAAAGACATGAAAACACACAAAAATGCATAGAAATCTATAGCAAATTAGCTGCAGCTACATTTTTATTCTAACTTTCTTTTCTATTATATTAGTCTTCCAAACAATTCTGACATGTTATTTTTTCAGAAGAGTGTTCTTTGCAAACAGTTTCCTTACAAGTGGAACAATATCGCTCAGTTTTCCTCTCTATGTTTCTTGGACACATGAAACAACGCTTTCGTTTTCTTTCTCCTGGCTCTGGAGTAATCTGAAACTGTACGCCACACCGTTTCATTGCTTCTTTAGTTTTCTTTGGCAAGCATTTCAAGTCGCTTCGCTCTGTCATGTGAGGTATTACAAGTTCATGACAAAGGTCCTTCAAGAATAAGCGTCTCCTGTCCTTCCTCTGTGCATGAAATTCAGGATGAGTTTCTGTATAAATAATGAATGAATTTAGGGCTGCTACATCAAGCATATTTGAAAATAGTACTACAGGCCATCGTTTTGTTTGCCTCTTACACGAATATTCTCCCACCATCTCATCCATTTTATCTACACCTCCTTTTGTTGCATTGTAATGCAGGATGATTTCTGGTTTCAATTTTTGGTTATTGCTGTCAACACTGCAATCGTGATGCATGGTACTGAGTAAAATTACAGATTTCTCCTTCTTTGCCTTGTAAGATACCAAAGTCGCTTTGTTATTGAATCCAAAGACACTCTCATAAAGTGCTCGCTGACGATTGTGTTTGAGTGCTGCTGGAATTTCTCGTCTGTTTTGCTTTATAGTACCAACAAGTGTAATAGCTTTTGCAAGAAGAAAATTGCCTAGTTCAACATTGGTGAAATAATTGTCCATGGTGATGTTTCTACCTGAATTGAATATTGGAACAGCAAGAGTTTTGACTATTTCAGACCCCAGATCCTTCTGTACTGGTGCACCAACCTCTTTGCCACAGTAGATTACGCCATTTATGCCATAATAATTTGCAGAATCACACATCCAGAAGATTTTTATACCGTACTTGGGCTGGCTTGCTGGGCATGTATTGTATGAATTTGCAGCGTCCTCTGAACGGTACAAGTTGCTCATCTACAGTAACATTAGTACTAGGATTGTAAAGTTTTGTGCAATTTTTGATAAATATGTTCCAGATATAACTGATAGGGGCTAATTTGTCTGTTTCAAACCTCGCTGCACGAGTTCGCTTATCATCAAAGCGAATGATCCTTCTAATTTCCTCATATCTGCCCACTGACATTGTCGCCTTATAGTGTGGATCAGAAAGTGGGTCCAGAAATAATTCTCGTATTGGGACATCATACGATTTTTGACTCCCTGCCAGCAGGAAAAGTCCAATATATGCATAAAGTTCCTCTTTTGAGATATTTTTCCAGGACTTATTTTTTGCTGAAGCGATACATCTTCCTTCTAGGTTTGAACATAATAGGACCTCTTCTGCAATATTGTCAGAAAAATAAGTACAGAATACATCTTTAGGGGTAAAGTAACTGGGACTTCCCACAGCTCCTTGAGCCTGTCTCACAATATTGTGTATTGGAGTACGTCCGACTAATGTAGGATTACTGTCCCAAAAAACATTCGTTTTGGATGTTCTACTTATCACTTCTTGAGGATCCACTAGATTCACTTCTTCATCATCAGAAGAATCACTGGATGAGGATGTTTGATTAGCTGGTGGCAGATATTCTTCATCAGACAAAGATAGTTCACTTTCATCATCGCTTTGAAACATAATCGCTTCAATCTCTTGGTCAGTCAGACACTTGGAGGAAGACTGTGCCATTGCTGACTAGATGTTAGAAAATGAAACAGATTTCCTCTCAACAGCTTATCTTATCACAGGTCCTTCAGCAATTAGCTCACAGTGTATACTGTCCTCAGTGTTCAGAGGACCTGAGGTGATGTCATGGCCTTATCACTCCCTCCAAAAATCACATGACATCCTCACATGTTATTATCCACACCCTGGCCCCTCCACCAGCATTACTGAGTACAAATAAAGTAACTTGAGACACAAACACTTCTGAGAACATGATAAAAACAGCGGGGGCCTAAAAGGCCCCCAATTCGTACAGATGTAGTTTTCACCAAACAAGCATTGTTACACCATAATGCCTATGAAAAAAAATTATATGAACAACTGGATATTATCAACAATGACATACTTGAGGAATACCTTGAGTTTCAAAATTCTAACTAAAGTAATTTTGCAGATAATAGCAAAAATGTAAGCATGGGGGCCTAAAAGGCCCCCAATATGCGTTCTAGGGTTAAACTCGCCACAACCAGCCATGACGAGCAGGTCCGTGAAAAAAGACAGAGAAAAGTCGAAGGCGGCAAGCAGCGTGGAAGACGGCCAGAAAGCAGGCAGCAGCGGTTCGTTCACGGAGGAGCAATTGAGACAATTAACAGAAGCTGTGAGTGTCGCGTTGGACCAAAAATTAGAAAAACTATACTCACAAGTATCTAATTTAGAGACACAAGCGGCGGATGCGGAAAAAAGACTGGGGGAGCTCGAACGCCGGGTTTCGGAGGCAGAAGATGTGGCGGGACCTGAAGCGCAGAAAGCGGACAAAATGGCCGCCGCATTGGTAACCTTGCAGGCCAAAGTAGACGACCTAGAAAACAGGTCGCGTCGTGGAAATCTGCGTATTGTGGGGCTCCCCGAAACAGTGCCAGATAACATACTTCCGACGGCTCTGGAAAAATGGTTGACAGAGGAATTTGCACTCTCAGATCACTCGGGGAAATTGTGCTTAGAGAGAGCACACCGAGTTGGCAAAAAACAAGAAGGGAAACAGACTCCAAGAACAGTGATCATTAAAATACATAATTATGTACATAAGGATGAAATTTTGCGGGGCTCCCGACTCAAAAGGAATGAACTGAGATATGATGGACACCAATTGCGAATTTTCCAGGACTATTCCATAGCCCTACAAGAGAAACGCCGGCGGTTTACGCCATTGTGTCAGCAGCTGCACGAAGCACAAGTGCCGTTCATGTTAATTTACCCTGCAATATTGAAACTAAAGGTTGAAGGACGATGGAAACAATTTGCAGACATTAAGGAAGCGCAAAAGCAAGTACAGGCACTAGTGGTACCGAGAAGGAGCATGGAGCAGGCAGAAGAGAAGTAGCAAAGGCTGAGGACAGCTTCATAAAAGGTACAATCAAAAGGGTTATCCAATGAGGCCGAACTCAGAGACCTGTTACACAGGGAATCAGTGCTAGATTTAAACTAACATATCAGGAGGGGGGAAGACTGGGAGGACGCGGGAAACCCCAACATCCCACAACATAGAATGGGATGTAGGGAATTGAGAAAGGGGAAGAGAAAGGGATACACAAGGGGATTGGGGAAGGGGGGGGAAAAGAGAAAGGAAAAGAGCAAAAAGAACACGAGTCACACAGGGAATGGTTGGACACGTAGACAGCACAACACCATGGTGGGTAGCGAACAAAGTAGAAGAAGAGAAAATGAGACAGAGAGGCTGGACATGGAGAGCACAATGTGGAACCCTGGGGGGAGGCTGGGCTCCCTGGGTCAAAAGATAGAAAACACGATGATTCATTCAATGGTAGTAAGAAGTAATGGCCAAGCAAACTGATGGGCTCACACGGCTAATATCATGGAATGTATGTGGATAACTTCTCCGATTAAAAGGACAGATTCTAAGTGCGCTTAAACGACATAAAGTGGGAATAGCATGCATTCAGGAAACTAGACTATCGGTAACAGAACTTAAGAAATTACAACGGAATTGGGTGGGAGAGGTTTTTGGTTCCCCGGCAGTAGGCAGACGAGGGGGGGTAGCAATATTAATATACAAATCAGTAATGGCAAAGGCCCAACTCCTCTTCACAGATGAGGAGGGACGGTATGTGGGGATTAAATTGAACCTACAAGGCCAAGAATATATATTGTTAGCGGTGTATGCCCCGCAGACGGGAGGGAGAGCATTTTTTGCGGACCTGTTCGCGAGGTGCCAGGGACAGGGATCAGAGCCAATAATAGTGGCAGGGGACATGAACCAGGTTTTAGACCCAGGTCTGGACAAAACGGGACATATGCAAAGAAAGGGTCCGGGTCTGGGAGTGCTAGAGACCTTCTGTGATGGTTTGGGACTGGTAGACCCCTGGAGATTAATGCACGAGGAAGAGCGTGACTACACGCATACCTCGAGATCACATGGAACACAATCCAGAATTGATTATATCTTGGTGGCATCTGAAATATTCTCACGAATTAGGGGAGCGGAGGTGGGCCCGGAAGAGCTTTCAGACCACGCCATGATTTGGGTAGACGTGGAACCACAACCATATTATCGTGGGCTGGGGGGTTGGAGATTCCCCTCGTACTTATACACTTCCCCAGAGTTCGTAGAATTCTTGAAAGAGAAGTGGGAAGAATTTGTGCAGAACAATAAAGAACATATTAGCACACCAGGCCTTTTTTGGTACACCGCTAAGGCAGTGCTCCGTGGAGAAGTAATAGCCTACGTTGCCAGGAGAAATAGGAAAATAGCGCAGAAAATAATAGAACTGGAACGTAGGGTTAGAACAGCCAAGAGAAGATATACTGAAACCCCTAATAGAGCGCTACTGAACTCTTTGATCTCCATACGTGTGGAGCTTAACTCCTTACTACAAGATAGGTATAATAAGGCTATGCTCATGCGCAAGTACAATCTTCAAAGATTTGGAGATAGACCGGGCGGAATGCTGGCGCGTTTGATAAAAGGCTCTCGTAGGCCACATATGATTGCACAGATAAGAACCCCGGCAGGTAACCTGACATCAGATCCAGAACAGATAGCAGGGGCCTTCCACAGGCATTTCTCCCAGCTATACGCCGGAGAGAGAGTAGGGACAGAACAGCGAGATGCGATTAGGGCATACTTAGAACAGTCAAGGCTGCCACAATTAACAGAAGATCAGAAAGGCACCTTGGACTCCCCATTGGGAGCAAAAGAGGTGCTGAGAGCTGTACAGGCATTAAAACTCCATTCTGCCCCAGGTCCAGATGGATTCTCGAGCGAATTTTATAAAATGCTCCGGACCCAAATAGTGGGGCCTCTGATGAGTCTGTATGAAGAGGTGACAGAGACAGAGCAGTTCCCAATGCATGCAAATGAAGCGTTAATAAGCTTAATTCCAAAACCGGGGCGAAACATGGAAGACCCTGCCGCGTATAGACCCATCTCGCTCATAAACGTTGACATAAAGATCCTTTCGCGGATCATGGCTGAGCGTCTAGCACAGGTGATGCCCTCGATAATCAGTGAGGAACAAGTAGGGTTTGTAAAGGGCAGGCACTCTGTCATCAATGTTAGGAAGCTGATTGCCGCGATGACGGTGGCATCAGAGGGAGTTACTAAGGGGTTAGTGATCAGCCTAGACGCGGAACGCGCTTTTGATAGAGTTGCATGGCCTTTCATGCATGAGACTTTGAGATGGATTGGAGTGGGGGGCTGGCTTGCAGGGGCAGTAAAAGCACTTTATGCGGACCCGAGAGCTAGACTGCGGGTAAATGGAGTTCGAACGAATGAAATAATGATAGGCAGAGGGACAAGACAGGGCTGCCCACTGTCTCCCCTGCTTTTTATATTAGTGCTGGAACCACTTTTGTGCCGCATTAGAAATAACCCAGATATTAAAGGCATGATAGTGGGGGAGACAGTACTTAAACTTCTGGCATACGCAGATGATCTTTTGTTGATGATAGATGACCCTCAAATATCAGTGCGAAACCTGCTACAGGAGATAGAATATTATGGCAGTCTATCAGGGTTTAAATTAAATTTGGCTAAGTCCTTGGCTCTGGCACTTGCGGAAGAGGCTCAAAGAGAGTGGGTGGGTCCCTTTCCATTTCAATGGGCCACAGACCGGTTGAAATATCTGGGAGTGGAAGTGCCGATACAGCTATCGACACTCTATAAGATAAATGTGAGACCTTTATTAACAGAAACGAGACGATTATTGGGAATGTGGGAGTCCTGCCCCCTCACGTTGACGGGGCGTATAGCCTTGTTTAATATGATGATAGTGCCCAAATGGCTGTATAAATTCCAAGTGTTACCTTTACATCTACAGGGGAGGGAGGAGAAAGAGCTAAAAAGGATACTAAGGAAGTTTCTGTGGAGCAATAAACGACCCAGACTCCCGCTAGAGGTATTATATAAACCCAAAGAACATGGAGGAATGGGGTTGCTTAACATAAGGTACCTTACCATTTCTTGCACAATGAGACATGTTAGAGACTGGCTAGCAGGCAGCCAACACTTCACAAACACATTACTAGAGGCCTCATTGGAGCCCAAAACGCATCTGAGTTGTTTGCTACACACATCTGGAAAGAACCCAGGGGCGAGGTCCCCTATGAACTGGTTTGTGCGCTCAGCAAGAGCAATGTGGCGGTGGCTGTGCAAGCGACACAGCTTCTCTGCAGCAGTGACGCCTTTTGTCTCTCTGAAGGGGAACCCTGATTTCCCGGCAGGGACATTAGAACGGACCTTTGCGCATTGGCGGAAAAAAGGGATTCAATATCTATATCAAGTAATAAACGCAGAGGGACAAGTCAAAACCCTGGAAGAACTAACAAGAGATTATGGTATCCCTGCCAATGACTTTTACGCACACGCACAAGTGCAACATTATGCTCGATCACTAGGAGCATTTAATTTAAGTGAAGATGTGCAGGATGTAATCACAACAGCCTTGACATTGGGAGCTCAAAATATGGTCCCCTTGCGTTTCCATCATAGAAATTTACTGGACACTACCGAAGACATTGACTATGCCAAACTAGCAGAAAATTGGTCGAGAGATCTTGAAACCGCAATAACGGTGGATATGATTCAGAACTTTCTGCAGAGTAATTTACGCAGGTCTACTTTCATACGACAGTGGGAGCTGCAATACAAGTTCATCATGCGAGTCTATATAGCGCCAGTCAGAGCACTGAAAGCTGGTTTTGGTACAGGTGAGTGCCCCAAATGTGGAGAAACACAAGTGACCCTGGGCCACATGTTTTGGTTGTGTCCAGAGATCCATCAGTTCTGGGCACAAATATTGGCGGAATCCGGACAATATTGGAGACGGAAAATAACGGCTAATGCTCTGGTGTTGTTTGACATTTTTAGTATGGAGCAACCTGTGCCATCGGGACTTACTGGGTTCCTGCAGAGAGCGACCCTGATGGGGAAGAAAATGATTCTTCTAAAATGGAGAGAGGAGCAAGCCCCGACCAGAGATATGTGGAAATCTAAGATGACTGAACAGTTGCATCTGGAACTTTGTGGTACGGTTCCCTTAATAAACCAGGAGAAAGACCCAGGAACTTTTAGAAAGATCTGGGGGAAATATTGGAACACATTACATCCAACGTCAAGGCGTCAAATTCTTCATAAGCTTAAAGGCTGGAAGCAAAACAGAATTATACCCTCCATGGATTAAGATTGGAAGCAGTCTGCATCAACCAGTTTTTGTAGAAGGACCGTGGGAAAGGGGGGGAGAGGTGAAGAGATAACTGAAGAGTAAACCGCACTAAGTAAGGGGTAGTAGTATTTTAAGTATCCTAGACACTAACTAGACAATAGTATGTATTGCAATGGCTAGCTTTCAGGGAATTGCAATATAGCAAGTTTGTTTCTTCAAGGTATTACAGAAGCTCTTGGATGGGGTGGGAGGGAGGGAGAGGGGGGGGATGGGGTGGGGGGCGGGGGGGGGGGGGGGAAAAGGTAAAATAATAGATGGAAGAAATGTTGAGTTCTCTAACACCATAACGGACTAATGTTTAATGGGAGAAATGTTGAGACTGCTGTTTATTTACTGTTATTGTTGGCATTTCATCAATAAAAATTATTGAAATTAAATACAGATATGATTAAGTCAGCATGCTGACTGTTTAGTCATGAGACCTGATACCTGACATATGCTGCTCTTGTCGTGCAACCCTTACCTGATACATCTAACCAGATGTTGTTCTTTTCATTGTGTACTCAAATAAAGAACCCTATATCCCCTCACCATTCTTTTCCTCCCCACAGTGATGTCTGAATGTTACTAATGTTTCCCGCACTTGTTTCAACCGCCAAAACACAATGTACGTAAAAGAAAATATTCCAACATACTTATGTATTAGACATTAGTTTTATGTTTTGAAACTGTGATGAGACTTGCCACGGCTGCTACCAGCCTTAAAAATGTAGCAGCCTATTTACAAAGGGCTAGAATTCTATATATGGTGCCTGAAAAATCCGCGCAGTAAAAAAAATACACCTAGGCATATTCTCTAAAGTATGCCTAAATTTTATAGAATAGGCTTAAAGTGTATATAGAATGCCCTGAGCACCTCTCCATGCGACCAAATTTGGTCGCGTACATTTAGGCCATGTTTTACTTGGCGCAAATCCCAATGCCTATATTAGGTGCAGAACAGGTGTAGTCTATAATAGAAATGCCCATTCCACATTCATAGCCATGCCACTTTTTCAACTGTGCAACTTGGAATTTACGCATACTATGTTACAGAATACACTTAGCAGTACACAATGCCAATTAGTGCTGATAATTACTTTTTAACATCCAATTGACAGTGCTAATTAGCCAGTTAACCAATTAATTTATCTGCATTGTTATAGAATACGCTTCGATTGCCGCATGGAAATTAAGGTGCGATATATAGAATTTGGGGGTAAACCACTGAAACTAGCATGTTGATGCGCTATTTTAATGATGGAAAATTTATCACAGAATTCACTAACCTGTAGTATCTGAGTTTGTGAATCCTGCAGAAAATGTATTCCCAGTTGCAGCTACTCTAAGGTTTCCAATTGGCCAGGCTATCTTTTAAAAAGTTGGCATACCCCTTTCAAAACTAATCAGCATCCCTTGGTACTACCCACTCCATCCCTCTTTTTAATAATTGGGGTGGTGTCACCTCTCAACTTTCCATCCCAATCCTTTTTTTTTTAAGAGGGTGAGGCCGGGCAGCCTCCCAATCCCCTTTTTTAAAAAATTAGGCTATCTTATCATCCCCACCCATTTATTAAAAAATCAGGGTGCCATTTCCCCCCAGCCCGTACTTACCAGATAATCTCAGGGGTCCAGCAGGAGACAGGCATGAACTCACTTAAGTTGCCCAAATTTGGATGCCGAAGGCAGATACACACACAAAGTAATTAGGGGCCCTTTTACTAAGGCGCCTAGGCGCCCTCGCGCATCCAACATGTGTCAAATTGGCACTACCACCTGGCTACCGCATACCCCGGGCGGTTGTTCCATTTTTGGCGCATGCCCAAAACACGCAGTAGAAAATATTTTCTATTTTATTCCACATGGCACTTACATGGCAGTAATCGGCAGTTTATGCGCATTGAATGCTTACCACCCGGTTAGCATGTGAGACTTTACCGCTAAGTCCATGGGTGGCGGTAAGCTCTCAAACCAAAAATGGACGCACGCTGGTTTTAATTTTGCCGCACATCCATTTTCAGACACTAAAAATGCCTTTTTTTCCCAGGCGCGCTGAGGAAAAGGACTAGTGTGCATCCAAAACACGCACCTACACCAGAGCAGGTCAGTTTTAGGTGCACTTTAGTAAAAGAGCCCCCTAATGAGGCATCAACAATCAATAATAGATGTTAATTGGCATCAATTTGGCATCTGCTCTAGGTGCAATTTTTATAGCATCTGCTCCTAAATTTTATAGCATGCAACTCCAAAGGGGCGTGGCTATGGGAGGAGCATGGGCGGATCAGGGGAGTGTTCCCAGAAGTTAGACACAATGTTATAGAATACTCTAAAATGCCCACCCAATTTCCATAACTTGGGTGCAAGCATGTACACCAGGTTTCAGTAGGCGTAAATGCTGGCACCAAAGTTAGGTGTGAAATCCACGCTAAGATAATACTCAGCAAAAGGCGATCTGTGCAGATCACCCTTTTCTGAATGCTATTTTAGTGTGGATCTTTCCGGTGCCTGTGAATGCCATTTACTGAATCCAGCCCTTCACCCTCAATTACCTCAGATCAGTGGTGTAGCTATGTGGGGACACGGGGGCCTGGGCCCCCGTAGATTTGGCCCTGGACCCCCCTGCCGACGACCCTATCGACCCCCCTTCCCGCCGCCACCTACCTTTGCTGGCGGGGGACCCCAACCTCCGCCAGTCGAGGTCTTCTTCTTCCGGCGCAAGGCTTCGTTCTGTTTCTGTGAGTCTGACGTCCTGCAAAGGTAGGCGGCAGCGATGGTGGTGGCGGGGGAGGTTTGCTGGTGGGAGGGGGGTCGAGAGGGTCGTCGGCAGGGGGGGCAAAGTTGTTGTTTGTGGTGGCGGAAGCAGCGGCGGTGGCGGGGGGATCGGCAATGGCGAGGGGGGGGGGGTTGGCGGCGCCGGGTGGGGGGCTAAAATGTGCCCCCTCACCTCGGGCTCTGGACCCCCCTCCCGCCAAAGTCTGGCTATGCCCCTGCCTCAGGTACAACTTATATTGTAAATCCACTTGGGCAGGGAAATAACCTGTGTACCTGAAACTAACTTGCCTTCAGTTTAGACTTGGAAAAGGCAAGTAAAACACTTAAACACAGCAAGCAATGTGTTATTAGCAAACAGTGTGAATTAATTGGCCAATAAAATGCATTATTGCCATAATGTATCTTAGTAAAGAGGGATTTTTGTTTAGTGGATTATTTTAGTAACTACTACTGGATAAAAGCACCAATCTGTGATTCACCTAGACATTTTGATCTAGTTTTCTCTCTTAATTATGTTCTCAGTGCACTTGATTTGGGTGGTTTTCTCAACTACTCAGAGTTCACAAGCAGCATAAAAAGCTATCATTGGCACAGGAGTGATTGTTTTGCCCCCAGAAATGTGTGTGCATGTTTTTTTGCCATTATTTGGCATTTGTAATTGCAGAGCGTAAATCAGGCTAGCAGTAACTTCCTGCTAGAACTTATCATCTGTTCTCATAGGTCAAACCTCGCATGTGACCCATTTCTTCCTGTCACTTGGAGACCTGCCAGGTTCAGGTTTCAGGCCAAACTGCAGTACACTGACCCTATTGGTCTTTTCCTCAGCCACCTAGACTTATGGGTATTCTTTTCACCCCTCCCTCCCTGCAGGGCAGAATTTTCCATTATGGGCTCAAGAGCAGGCAATCCATAGTTTGTCCCTCTGCAAAACATATCTACCTATTAACAGATGTCTAATATCCTTCTCTCACTGAAACACAGGTAGCGCTATAGAAATGATTTATAGTAGTAGTAGTAGCTGTCTAGTCAAATAGACACTGTTCTTTCATTAACATTTTTAACATCCATCTCTGCAATAATTCAGAATCCATCTCATCAGTCACTCATCCACCTTTTCAGTCTGGCAATCTGTCAGCCAACTGATTAGCAGTTACTTTCAAAGACTCATGCTGCCTGGGCAGAACTGTTGTTTCAACTACCTGTATGCAGTAAGTTATTCAAATTATTTATTTGTAACTTTAGGTGCTGTTTACAGAATAGAGCTTCAGCTTTTTTTGGGGGGGGGGGGGGGCGCTGAATTTTTAGGCACGATTTATAGAATTCACTACTATGTGCTTCCCTTAATGTGGGCTTGATTATATTAGTTTTCTTATTTGATTATTTCTTATTTTTTTCTTATATGTAATATTAGTTTGTTTCTTTTGCAGCATATTAAGAAAATAAAATGATTTAAAAAGGAAAAAAAAGAAGTGATACCCAGTAGCCTTGAACGTAGCTTGGGAGTGGACAGAACACTGTTTCAGGGACTCTCATGGGTCTACTTTCAGGATGCGATGACAGAATTGGAAGGAGCTATTTTGGTGCCAAGAACATGATGCAAAAAATGTGTCCTTAATATCTCCTCTCACCTCCTATATTTAAACACTAGACGCACCTTTTGAAGTCAACACTCAGGGCAAAAGCTCCAATCAACCCGTCCTAATTCTTTCTCTGTGGAAGAGCGAGTGCTGGATTGTCCAGGAACATTCGGATCCCTGAGGTGAGAAGATGATGATCACGATGCTCCACATGTTCAGAAAACAGTGGTATCAGAAAAAAAGAGGGTGCAAAATCTATGTGTGTAAACTAGACACCTGTACATTTGTAGGTCACCCAGTTCTGAAGAAAACGACACTAGACCCAGCGATATCAGCCCATTATCATCTGGTTCCAAGTCTCTGTTTCTTATCAAAAATTTGAGAAAAAATTGTTTTTACACAGCTTGCATCCTTCGCTGAAAAAACATTAGTCCTCCAACCTAGGCATTCTGGATTCAAGATACATCATAGTACCGAGACAGTGATTATTGCTGTTCTAAGCATAATTCACCTGCATTTAGATAAACATAAAGTTAATTTAGTAATCTCATTAGACATATCTGCTGCATTCGATTTAGTTCAACCTACATTATTGCTTTCTCATCTTTCTGCATTACTCCCAATTATGAGCTCCTCCTTTTCCTCCCTAGTTACAATTTATATTTAAAGTAACCCTTAAGTAACTACTTGTATATGTTTCTTTCTCCCTTTATTTATATTAACATGCATTTAATAGACATTTTCAATACATATATTGCCTAATGGTTTTTCTACATCCATCCTTTCTTCTCTCACTCTTACATTCCACTCTCTCCTTTCACTCATATATCATATATTCTTCTATTACATCCATAAATGAGTGAAAGGAGAGAGTGGAATGTAAGAGTGAGAGAAGAAAGGACAGATGTAGAAAACCCATTAGGCGATGATAGTTATCTTTCTGCATTAGGGATATCTGGGAAAGTCCTTTCTTGGTTATCCTCATTTTTAGCAACCCAAACCTTTCAAGTGGTCTCTTAACAAATTACCTCTGATTAGAAGACTCTACATTGTGGGGTCCCCCAGGGATCCATTCTCTCCCCCCTTGTTGTTCATCTGTTTTTAAGCCTGTTGGCTGCTGTTATAAAAGAAAGGGGAATATCTACACATTTTTATGCAGATGATAGTTTATTAATCTACCGACTGATCCATTTTCTCCTTCAATAGATCCTCTTCAAGATTGTTTAGATGTCGTAGCAGAGTGGCTGTTTGAATATCGCTTAGTACTAAACAAGGAAAAAAAACAGTGACATCATGGATCACCAGTCAACTACCTAAGCTGTTACCATTTCCCTCTTTGGTAATATTGTTACATCAGTTGACTCCTTTAAATACTTGGGGGTTTGGTTGGATTCTAAGTTGTCATGTGTTCCACAGATCTCTCAGGGGCCCTTTTACTAAGCTGTGGCAAAAAGTATCCTGCGGCAGTGCAAGCGCGTCTTTTGGACATGCGCTGGGCCAGTTTGTGCCACATCCTGGAAAAGGGGGCCAGAAAATGGACGTGTAGCAAAAGAAAAATCAGCGCGCGTCAATTTTCGGCCTGAGACATTACCGTCACCCATTGACTTAGCAATGTTTCATGCGCTACCCAGGCAGTAGGCATGCAGCACACATTTACTGCTGCATGCCTACTGCCATTTACTGCTGGGCAAGCGTCACACGGTAGAAAATAGAAAATATTTTCTACTGCGTGTTTTTAGCACACGCCAAATTCAGAATTACCACCCGGGGCACACTGTAGCTGGTCGGTAATGTCAATTTGGTGCTTGCTGGACACACATAGAGGGGCATAATTGAACGAAAACGTCTAACTCCATGGGCATTTATCTCCGAGAACGGGTCCATGAAGGGGCGGACCGAACCGTATTTTCGAAAAAAATAGACGTCCATGTTTTATTCGACAATTTGTGAGCTGGGCGTTTTTGTTTTCAGCGATAATGGAAAATGAAAGCGCCCAGCTCAAAAACGAATAAATCCAAGGCATTTGTTCGTGGGAGGGGCCAGGATTCATAGTGCACTGGTCCCCCTCACATGCCAGGACACCAACCGGGCACCCTAGGGGGCACTTTTACAATAACAAAAAAAAAGGTAAAAGAGCTCCCAGGTGCATAGCACCCTTCCCTTGTGTGTTGAGCCCCCCAATCCCCCTCAAAACCCACTGCCCACAAGTCTACACCATTATTATAGCCCTAAGGGTGAAGGGGGGCACCTATATGTGGGTACAGTGGGTTTGGGGGGGTTGGACGACTAATAAGCATTAAGCAGCACAATTGTAACAGTTAGGGGGGGATGGGCCTGGGTCCACCTGTCTGAAGTCCACTGCACCCCCTAACAACTGCTTCAGGGACCTGCATACTGCTGCCAGGGAGGTGGGTATGGCATTTGATGGTGAAAATAAAAAGTTGTGAAACATCATTTTTTTTGTGGTGGGAGGGGGTTAGTGACCACTGGGGGAGTCAGGGGAGGTCATCCCCGATTCCCTCCGATGGTCATCTGGTCATTTAGAGCACTTTTTTGGGACCTGTTCGTGTGAAAAAAGGGTCCAACAAAAGTGGCCTAAATGTTCGCTAAAAATGCCTTTATTTTTTCGATTATCACCCTAACACGTACATCTCTCCTCGGCCAATAACCACGCCCCAGTTCCACCTTCGCCACACCCCCATCAACTTTGTCCGCATCTGCGACGTAGTGCAGTTGAAAACGTCCAAAATCGGCTTTTGATTATACCGATTTATTCGTTTTTGTGAGATAAACGTCTATCTCCCGATTTGGGTCAAAATCTAGGCGTTTTTCTCTTTCGATTATAAGGTGGAGTGTGTTTTTTCTGTGTTGAGTTTTAGTTGAAATGCATTCGCCCTTGAGTTTGATTTCCTTGGTGATTTCTGTTAGATCATGTTTGAAAGGGATGTATATTGTGACATCGTCTGCGTAAATGAATGGGTTTAAGCCTTGGTTGGTTAAGGACTTGGCTAGTGGGGTCATCGTTAGGTTGAAAAGGGTTGGTGATAATGGTGATCCTTGAAGTACTCCGCAGTCTGCTTTCCATGGTGGTGATATATTCGAGTTTGATTTCACTTGATATGTTCTGGTAGTTAGGAAACCCTTGATTCAGCTAAATACACTTCCTCCAATCCCAAAGTAATCTAGGAGTCTTAGTAGTATTTTATGGTTTACCATGTCGAACGCACTAGACATGTCAAACTGGAGGAGTAGTATGCTTTTACTTGTTGCTATTTCCTGTTTGAATTTGGCTAGGAGAGTGATTAGTACTGTCTCTGTGCTGTGGATGGGCAAAATCCTGATTGTGATTCATGTAGTATTGAAAATTTGTTTATGTAATCAGTAAGTTGTTTGGTTACCAAAGTTGTTGGTTACCATGCTTTCCATCAGTTTGACTACCAGTGGGATAGATGCTACTGGGCGGTAGTTGGTGATTTCGTCTGTTTTTTTCTTGGTGTCTTTTGGTATTGGGGTAAGTAGGATGTTGCCATTTTCCTTAGGGAAGAGACCTTGTAGAAGCATGTAATTTAGGTGGGATGTGAGGTCTGTTATGAAGCGGTGAGGAGTGGATTTTATTAGGTAGCTGGGGCAGGTATCCAATTTACAGTGAGTATTGGAGAATCTATTAATCGCCTGGGTGACTGTTTTAGTGCTGAGAGGGGCGAAGTTTGACCAGATTCGGTCCGCTGGGTATTCTCCGTGGGTTGGGTCCATACCATCGATGAAATTTTTGATATTGGTGGTGTTCTGAGGTAGCGTGTTGCGTAGGTTTTCAATTTTTTCGTTGAAGTATTTGGCAAGTTTGTCTGCAGATGGGATGGCTGTATTGGTTATGGTGACTGAAGTAGTGTCTAATAGTTTGTTCACGAGTTGGTATAATTTTTTCATGTCTTTGTGGTCTGGTCCTGTTTTGGTTTTGTAATATGACCTTTTGGTTTGTCTTATAATTTCATTATTTTTTTATTTTTTTATTTTATTTATTTACGTCAATTTATACCGTATCTTATTGCAACTGCAAGACAAAACGGTTTACAGTTTGTAAAATAGAAAAAGAACAATACAACATTATATGTACAGTTTGGACAAACAATGGAACTCCAATCATTACAGGAAAGCACAGCAAAACCAAAAATTAGCTACATAAGATAAAAACAGTATAAATCATAATTTAGTATACAAGAAAGCACCGCAAATACAGAATTGAGTACATAATATAAACTACACAAACATAAACAGTACAAATTATGATTTAATATACATTGAAGATACCCTTTTATAACCTTGCCTCCATTATTCTAAATTCTGTTCTATATAATTAGTAAAGTAAAAGGTTTTCAAAAGTTTCCGAAAATGAAAGTAAGATTTCTCAAGTCTGATCTCTTTTGGAAGGCCGTTCCAAAGAGAAGGGGGCAAGTAGAAAAAAGCCGATCTCCGCGTAGATTCCCATCTAGCCCTAGTGAGAGGAGGAATCACTATACCTCATTATACCTCTCTGTTGTTTATCAAAACTAATAAAAATATTTGGATTTTAATAAAATGGCCTTAGAGCATAGGAATGACTTGTGAAAGGGCGCAGTACGGCCATTTGTTATCACAGCTTAGTAAAAGGACCCTTTTTAATTATTACAGCTACCAATACATTAATGATTTTAAAAAAAAAGCGAGGCCTATCTCTGATCATAACACCCTGAGCGTCCCTGTATACGAGGTGAAAGGAATTTCCCTTTGTGGTCTTTGTAAAAGATACTTGGTTTAAGCCACGTAGTAAGTAATAAATTCATGTAGCAGCATATGAACTATGTTTAAAACTTAAGCTCTAACAGGACCTGCTAAATAGGGACTTATGAAAGAGCCAAAGTCCACACTGGAATCAGGGTTTAAGTTCAGGTTTTAACATTAAAGGGAACACAAAATGCAGGCTGTTGCAGTACATTAACTTAGCTAGAGTGTAATATTATCTACAATATACTGTCATTCATAGGGCAAGGACACGATACCTAGGTGTTTTTGGTGAATATTGGGTGGCTATTCGTGTTGTACTAATGCCAGCGTTTCAGTGTTGAAGACTACTCCCCTGTCACACATTCTCCCAGTCTCATTATAAACCCATGCTGTTGCTAAAGAAAGGGGACCTGTGATTTTTCTTTCTTTTTTTTAATTTATTTATTAATTTTAAACATTACAACAAGAAGATACTTGTTATTGAAAAACAGCCATGATATAAAGAGGAAATTAAGCAACATTTAAGGAAATATTGTACAATTATACAAATATACAAATCGTATTATCAAATTCCTATAACATAAAATTTTTTGCTTCCTTAGACCACATTAAACTGAGAGGGGGGTCGGTGGAATTTAGAGAGGATTTTAAAACAAATATTTAGGGACCTGTGATTTTTGAAGCAATCTCCAGCTTCGAGCTTCACAGAATGGAACTGTTGACGTTATCCAAGCTAAACAGCAAATGAGTTCTCAGAATGGTTTAGTGGGGAAGAACGCAGACCAAAGTGCTCTCCAGCTTACTGTAATACTGTGCTGACTAGGCAGAGTTACACTAAATCAATAAACAGGTTTAACTAAGAAACTGGTTCTCTCAGGATTTTTTCTTTTTTTTCCCTCTGTTTTCTTGCTCTCCCAGGGTTAATGGCACAGGTCAGAATCCCAGTCAGAGTACTGCTAGCAATGGAGTTTCACTTTTGGATGGAGGAATAAGAAAGGATATTTGGTCTCAATAAATAATATGTCAACCTGGGAGATCCTCAAAATCCCTACATGCAGGTCTTCAACTGGGATAATCAAGAGAGATGAGAAAAACAGCAAACAACAATCAATAAGGATGTGCATTTGGTTGGAAATGAAAAATGCAGTGAAACAGGCTACTTCATTCCAGGTAGTTTTCAAATGAAATTAAGGCCCAAAGAAATATTCATTTTATTTTTATTTAATTTTGTTTGTTATAGAAGTCTATGGGGCATTAAAAAATCTACGGCAAAACAAAGCACAAGTAAGGAAATTATATAACACTAACAGTTATACACTGATTTCATGTGCAACTTGTTAGAATAATGGTAATATGCTCATTGATTGCTGCAGTTGTTCGGGTCTTACCACGTCTGAGTAAGTGAAACCAGCGTTTCAGTCATTGTACTGTGGCTTTCTTCAGGGTATGATGTGAGGTCTATAGTTTGTCTTTCTCTCTCTCTCTTTATATATACAGTGCACTCCGTTTAAGTGCATGTCGGATAAGCGCATGCTCTGTTTGACTGTATGCTGTACTTCTGTCCCGTTTTTGGTACCATCAATTTCTATGGGGACAAACTTCGGTTTAGCGCACCACTGATAAGTGCAAGATTCGCTTATATGCATGGTTTAAGACTGCTCCTCTGCAGGAAAGACTCCGCATAAGCGCGCGGACAGAATATGGAAGCCGATTGGCGCGTGAGAACCAACGAGATTTCAAATGTACCGCACCTTTAACTGCCACAGACAGAATCAGTCATCGTGGCAGCGGAACTGTAAGACTTTAACACTGGCTGAACGAATAGAAGTTCTTAAAAAATTAGAAAACAAATAAAGTCAAGCATCTATTGCTAAAGAATATGGTGTCAATCCCAGTCAAATTTCACGTGTCTTGAAGCAGAAAGACCAGCTTCTGGAAGTCTGGCAAAACAATACAATTCCACAATGGAAACGAAAACGAGCAGGAAAAGCTGAGGAGGTAGAAGATGCTTTTCTTTGGTGGTTTTCTCGAGTCAGAAGCAGACAGTTTCCTGTCAGTGGTCCACTGCTTATGGAGAAAGCTAACCAGCTAGCTGAAAGTCTTGGACTAACTGAATTCAAAGCCACTGTTGGATGGTTGGAAAGATGGAAGGAGAGGAACAACATAAAATTCAAGAAACAGCATGGTGAAAAACAAGACGCTGATGACTATGGTGCTGAAAATTGGGTTGTTTCAGTTCTTCCTATCATCTTGAACGAGTTTGCACCTCATGACATTTTCAATGCTGATGAAAACAGTCTCTACTGGCGAGCAATTCGTGAGGGAACACTTGCATTCAAACATGCAGAAACTACTGGAGGTAAAACGTCGAAGGACCGACTGATGATCCTCCTTTGCTGCAATATGGATGGGAGTGAGAAGTTGGAACCCCTCGCCATTGGAAAGAGCAAACAGCCCCGTTGCTTCAAGAAAGTTAAGCGACTTCCTGTGTCATATGAGGCTAACGCAAATTCATGGATGACGGGAAATTTGGAAGCAGTGGCTAAAGAAGTTAGACACTAGAATGTGGGCACAAAAGCGTCAGATTTTGTTGCTTTGTGATAATTGTGCTGCACACAGTGATGATGTCAGGCTGTCTAATGTCAAGGTGGTCTTCCTGCTACCAAACACTACCTCTCTGATCCAACCTATGGATCAGGGCATAATAGCTCATTTCAAACAACATTATCGGGCTCTTGTGCTATGTCGTCTGATGAGCATTATGGATGACCAGACTGGCAAGGATAAACGTGCTGTTGAACTGGTTCGTAATCTATCACTGTTGGATTTCCTACATATGCAGAAAGAAGCCTGGAATCATGTTACACAGGCAATCATTGTGAACTGCTATAAGCGGGCAAGCTTTGTTAAGGATGTGGAAAGGGACGAAACAGATGCAGCTGTTGCAAACGTGTCAGATGAACAAGTTATTGACATCCTAGCCAGTGTTACTGAAGAGGAGTTTCATCGCTACGTAGCTGTTGATTACGATCTACAAAACAAACAGAAAAGTGGGCACAAAACCAGGAGTCCCAGAGACTGGATCACAGTAAAGCTAAAACCAAATTTTATTAATTAGTATATTTGACTCGACACAACCGTTGTGTTTCAGCCAAAAGGCCTGCATCAGGAGTCTAAATACTAAGGTAGACAGCTAATGATGATCCAGAATAAGAAATACTGGCGAATAGTGTATAAATGGTCTTAAAAAAGACCTTTGTATTGAATCGTGGAATGGATCACTTGTGTGAAGGGTTCAGCAGTAAATTTGAAGAAACAGCTGACGGCAAATGACAGCCCTTATAAAAGGAGAGGAGAAAATAGTGGGGAAAATGGTTGAGATACGTAATTTGGCCGAAACACAACGGTTGTGTCGAGTCAAATATACTAATTAATAAAATTTGGTTTGAGCTTTACTGTGATCCAGTCTCTGGGACTCCTGGTTTTGTGGCCACTTTTCTGTTTGTTTTACAAAGTATCCGTGGGTCTTCTTTGAGTTCTCCACGCTTTGTGGATTACAATCTACAAACAGCTGATGACAGCACTAATGTGTAGATATGCGCCTACACACAGGCAACAACGGCTGATGATGAAACAGAGGATGAAATGAACAGCGAGGCACATGCTGACGAAATTCAACAACTTCCACCTGTCACTTTTGCAAGAGCGCTGGAGAGTCTCAACACCGTGCGGGCCTATCTGGAGGCCACTGGATGTCAGTGCTATGACAGTTTTTACCATCTGGCAGACATAGTCTATGGAACTCACAGACCCATTAGTGTACAGAGGACTATAACTGATTATTTCAAGTAAGCCTAATGTCAGTTAACAGAGACTGTATACTGTACGTATAATAATAAACAGTACTGTACATATGTTTATCAGATGTCAAGCTTCTTTGGGTCACAACGGTTAAGTGTACGGTCCGGTTAATTGCATGCATTTCTTTGGTCGTAGACCCTTGCAGTTAAGCGGATTGCACTGTGTGTGTGTGTGTATATATATATATATATATATATATATATATATCCCTTGCACTTAAGCGGATTGCACTATGTATGTGTGTATATATATATATATATATATATATATATATATATATATATATATATATATATATATATATATATATATAAATAAGATAGATATAACGGGAAATTCTATATATGGTGCCTTAAAAATCAGCGCCATAAAACCACACGGTTAATGAATCTATAAACTATTACTAAAGTTAGGCATACTTTATAGAATATGCTCACATGCCATTCTTGCACCTAAAATTTAGGTGCACCCATTTAGGCCACCTAAAAATAGGCCTAAATACCTGCGCCTACATTAGGCGCAGATCGGGTGTATTCTATAATAGTGCATATAGTTTTTTGAAACACTCACAACCCACACCCCCTTTTCAACTGTGAGCATTAGAATTTATGCCCACCATGTTATAGAATACGCCTAGAAAGTTGTGCTCGTAAACTTTAAGTAAAGCCAATTAGTGCCGCTAATTGCTTGTTAACATCCAATTATTGGTGCTGATTGACTTATTAATCAAGATGTGTGCACTATTTGGCATTGCAGCCAAATCTGTACACAACCAAAGGCGCCATATATAGAATTTGTGGAATAGTGGGTTCTCAAACCTAATTGTCTGGGGTTTGAAGTGGGTAGTTTCCTCAGAAAGGAAAGAGATTTCAGTGGGAAATTGAGACGGGAAAGTCCGTTCATCACAAATTTCATTTCAGTGCTAACCGTTTATTTTCAGCGGCACTAACTGGTTAAGTGCCGGTGAAAATAAACTGTTAGCCCTGAACAGGCGATTACTTTGAATATTGACCCCGAGCTCCTAAATTTATGCTCCTAAATTAGCGTCCTAAATTGGTGCCTTGTTTTCAGCCAAATTTAGGAGCATAACTTTTCAGCTGAAAATTCATCTTAATTTAGAAGCTTTAAAGTTACGCTCATAAATTTAGGCCTGCCATTCATTTCTCTAGATTTAGGAGCTTAATTTATGAGCCTAGTGCTGAAAATCCATGCTAAGCTTATCCCTGCCCGTCTGACCCTGATGCCACCTGCTTTTTATGCTCCTAAATTTTAAGAGTTTAGTTAAATTTTGAGTAAAAATGTATGCACTCAGGCCCAGATGCACAAAACTTTAACGACCCTTTAACAACCCTTTAACGAGGAAATTTTGAAACGTAGCATGCATTAAAGGCCATTTTCCGACAACGCTAGCAGCTAACGAAAACGGAATGCAAACGGGAAACTACCATTGAAATGAGGACAATTCGAAATGCACTAAGCATACCGACGATTGCAACGAACCATTTACCGGCAGAAATTTAACATGAGCTCAGACCTGTCGTTAAGGCCTGAGCTGTCATCTCCCCGCTGCCCCCTGCACCATAAAAAAAATGTTTAAAAAAGAAAAGTGAGCTCCCCCACTTCCCTCTGCCACCGAACTTCCCTCTGCCAAAAACAAAAAATGAAACTAAAATTAAAAAAGGATCGGGAGGGGGCAAAGGCGCTCATCAGCAGCGTCCTGTATGGACGGCCTTGCCCCCCCCCCCCTCGAGGTCGCCGCTGCTCCCCGCTGCTCCATGTGTAAAATAAAAGCTGTTGTAAATCTTAACTTTTGCAGTGCCGGGCCTCCCTCCCTTCCTGTCTCTCTCTTCTCCTTCTGTATCCAATGCTCCGCCTCTTGCCATCCTCCGCCTCCGTGCCCCACCCCCCTGAGTTCGTCGTCGCTGCTCCCCACCTCCACGGGACCCCCCCTCCGCCATAATGGCCGGTGCAGCGCCTCTCACCTATGTTTGAAGGCGCTTCACGGGTTGGATCAGCTGTTCGTCGATTGCTTCTGTCTCCTCCGACGTCTTTCTCCTTCTTCTTGTGCCCACCCTCCTCTGACGTCAGTTATCTACATAGGTAACTGACGTCAGAGGAGGGTGGGCACAAGAAGAAGGAGAAAGACGTCGGAGGAGACAGAAGCAATCGACGAACAGCTGATCCAACCCGTGAAGCGCCTTCAAACATAGGTGAGAGGCGCTGCACCGGCCATTATGGCGGAGGGGGGGGTCCGGTGGAGGTGGGGAGCGGCGACGACGAACTCAGGGGGGTGGGGCACGGAGGCGGAGGATGGCAAGAGGCGGAGCATTGGATACAGAAGGAGAAGAGAGAGACAGGAAAGGAGGGGGGCCCAGCACTGCAAAAGTTAAGATTTTTAACAGCTTTTATTTCACACACGGAGCAGCGGGGAGCAGCGGCGACCTCGGGAGGGGGGGGGCAAGGCCGTCCATACAGGACGGTCCTTATGAGCGCCTTTGCCCCCTCCTGATCCTTTATGTTTGTGGAGACATGCAGGGGAAAGCGGGGAGCCATGTGTTTGTGTTGTTTTCTTTTTTGTTTTGTTTTGACGTTTCTGGCATGCGCAGAGCAGCCAGCATAATGCTTGGCTGCTCTGCGCATGCTTTAGGAGCCGATTACCGACGGGGATTGATGCATCGTTCTTTACAATACCGCACCGAACTTGTGCGACTTGTTTTTTTGGAGCATTGTTCGTTTTTTAAAATTCGGTAATGGCTTTAACGATTTTGCTTTTTTTACGTTTGGTTGATGCATCTGGGTCTCAGTTCTAGTAAATTTTCAGAGGCAAATTTATGAGCATAACTATCAAAGGGGCCTTTTTACAAAACAGCGGTAAGCCCACCACAGGCTTACCGGGCAGCAATCTGGATGTACCACCGGCCCAACACAGGCACCAGCAGTAGTTCCACTCCCAGCGTGCGACATTTATGGTGCTAGCGGAAGTATTTGAAAAATATTTCCATAGGGGGTTACCCAGCAGTAATCGGGCAGAGATGACAGAAAGAATGAGGGGAGAACAATGGGAGAGGATGGTGAGGAGGTGGTGGGAGAGGAGGGAGAGAAAGGGGTGAGAGGGGAAATAGAGGACCAGGAATGGCAGGAGATGAGAAAGGAAAGGACCCAAGATTAGCTGAAAGGGGAAAAAGGAATCCAGGTTGAGAAGGTAAGAGAAAGGGGATATAGAATGGAGAAAAGATTACAGGGGAAAGAAGAGAAAAAATGTGGTAAAGAACAGGTAGAGAGACAAGAATTAAAAATGATGTCAGAAAAGGAAGGAAGGAAGGTATTAAAGTGTACAATGCTGAAAAAAAGCAACAAGAAAGAGAAAGAACTGAAATAGAAAATTTAAGGTAGACACCAGAGAGAGAGAGAGAGAGAGAGAGAGAAATATTAACACAAAATGGAAGGTCACACTGGGTGTGACAAAATATTCTTCCCCCTCCTTCACCGGTGTTCTTAAGTGTGTCAGTAGGGCAGCAGGGGTTGTGTGGGTGTAGAATGTCTGTGGTTAATAGTAAGTGCTGGTCTATGTGAGATATGTATTTGTATGGTGAGATGTACATGTGTTGGTAGCAAGGGTGTAGGCGTGTGAGTGGGCATATTTCTATGTGTGTGATGGGAAATGTGTACATTTGCAAAGTAGGTGCAAGGGGAATGTGAAGGGTGTCTGTAGGTGCTGGGTTGGTGTGTAGGGGAAAATGTCTGTGTGTGTTAGGAGTGGTAGAGGATCTGTGGAAGGAGGGTATGTGTAAGGGTGTTTATGGTGGAGGCTTGGAGGTTCATACTTCCACACAATCCACCTCATTCTCTGTCCTTTCCTCACCCATCCTCACCATGCCTGTTGCAAAACATGACTTAAAACAGGGGTGTCCAACCTCTGTCCTCGCCTAGTCGGATTTTCCATATTTTCCCAAATGAATATGCATGAGATCTATTTGCATACAATGGAGGCAATGCATGCAAATAGATCCCATGCACATTCATTGAATACTAATTAGTGGGTTAAATATGCAATAATTAATTCTCCTTATCATTTGACTAATATTTGTTCATCATATCTAATAACACATGTATACATTACATATCCTATATAATAATTCTCACCTCCAACATTCTGACTTGCTGCCTGGGACCATGGCTCATTCCGAGTTGGTCTGCGAGGCTCTGTAGATCAGGCAGACATCACCGTAGCCTTTATGATGTCAACTTCAGAACCCGTGGGGAAAAAAAAAACATGCCTCACAGCTGATCCATGTCCAGAGGAGGGTCGCTGGACATGGGTGGCTGGAGGGGGGCAGGGAGAGAGGAGGGTCACTGGACATGGGGGGCTGGAGGGGGGGCAGGGGAGAGAGGAGGTTCGCTGGACATGGGTGGCTGCAGTGGGTGCAGGAGGAGAGGAAGGTCGCTGGACATGGGTGGCTGCAGGGGGAGAGGAGGGTCACTGGACATGGGTGGCTGCAGGGGAGCCGAGGAAAATCTTGCTAGAGCCCATTTCATTTGTGTCAGAAACGGGCCTTTTTTACTAGTTATGCAATATAGCATTTATTACAACCATCACAACTCTTTCATACAAAAATCAATGCTGTCCAACATGTTTCCTTTCAATATAAATGTTCCAATCACAGCTGCACTGAATATATACACCAAACAACGTGTATATAAACTGGGGACCAAAAAAGAATTATATAATTTGTTTGTTGGAACGTGTGAAAACATTATCCAGATGAAGTTCGACAATTTATTTGTTTATTGCATTTGTATCCCACATTTTCCCACCTATTTGCAGGCTCAATGTGGCTTACATTGCTCTGCCCTGGCTATTGCCATGGCTGAATAGAAATACAATTAATAATAACACAAGAATATGAGTAACATAGTGGAATAAAACATTAGGTATAACAAGATCGATATTGACAAACCAACATCAGAAAATGTAGGAACGACCAGAGAAACTGACAGCAGCTCAGCTAAGGGATAGATAGATCCTTACAATGAAGTTGTGAATTTGTCTCAGCTGTTTGGACACATTGTGCACTGCAAGTGGGATACACCAGGTTTTTGGAACTGCAAGACTTTTTTTTCAGTTTATGTACACATTTGGTGTATATATTCAATGCAGCTGTGATTGGGACATTTATATTGAAAGGAAACATGTTGGACATCATTGATTTTTGTATGAAAGAGTTGTGATGGTTGTAATAAATGCTATATTGCATAATATGTAATGCATACATGTGTTATTAGATATGATGAACAAATATCAGTCAAATGATATGGAGAATTAATGCAAATTCATTGGGGAAATCCTGAAACCTCGACTGGATTGTGGCCCTCTTCAGGACCGAAGTTGGACAACCTTGGCTTATAAGGAAGAGATATGGGCAAAGAACGAGAAAAAAGTGTTGTCAGAGATACCAACGACTGGGATCTAGAGGTCAATATTCAAAGCAATTTAACTTGGCAGGAGAGGCCCCTGCCTGGTTAAATTACTTGTGCAGGGCTGTCCCCTGAATATCAGCAATAACTGACAAACTTGAAGCCGATGATCTTGTGGGCGGTCCAGGGGCAGAGTCAGCACGTATGCCGTTAAGGAGGAGATTATATACTTAGCACCTAAAAAATGGGCACTGAAATCAGTGCCAGCTAAGCACATTCTATAATTGGTGCCTAGATTTAGGTGCTAATTATAGAATACGCTTAGTTCATATTTCATATTACACCAACGAAAACTTGGTGTAAACCCTGCACGTAGATTTAGGTTCACTAGGTCATATTCTATAACTAGGTGTGTAAATTTTAGAATTTTTGCCTGCTCGTGTTAGAAGATTGGCGCACATCATTACAGAATACGCTTAGCGAGTTGTGCACCTAAATTCTAATCTGTGCCAATTAATACTCATTATTGGTTGATAAGTGCTGTTATCAGTGCTCATTAGCTTGTTAAGTTTGTTAAATTGCATGCATTGTTATAGCATCCGTGCCAATTTTGGTGGCGTTATGTGCGCTACATAGAATCTGGGGATAAGTGCTGATATTCAGCATTTAACTGGATAAGTTAACTGGACAAAAAGGACTGCTTAAAACACAGTCCTGTCTTAACCAGTTTTCACTTATACAGTTATGTGCCAAGTATCGCACTTAAATAAATGATAACCAGCTGCACATACCACCCAGATATTCAGTTCCTGGGCATAATGCTGGTGGCAGCAATAAAAATGCTGACTGCCTCCAGTTGAATATTTATTCCTATTTTATTAACAAGGAATATTAATTATGAAGAAATTAGTTCCCTGGAATGGTTATGGAGCAAGTGAGGGAGCCTGTGCAGCCTCACCATATCCATCCCCCAGCTAATCTCAGGGTGAGCAAAACTCAAAAGTCTTCTGGTATTTCAGGGGCCCTTTTATTAAGCTGCGAAGGTGCCTATGCGTGCCCAACGTGTGCCAATTTGGAACTACCGCCCGGCTACCGCATGGCTTGGGCAGTAATTTCATTTATTACGTGCACTGGAAAATTTCCGGCCCACAGCGCTAACCGGGTGTTAATCAGCATTGTATGTGTACTGGCAATTACTGCCCGGTTAACGTGTTAGACCTTACCACTAAGTCAATGGGTGGTGGTAAGGTATCAGACCCCAAATGGATGCACGCCAATTTTCATTTTGCCACACATCCATTTTCGACCAAAACAAAAAGGGCCTTTTTTGCAAGTGTGCTGAAAAATGAACCTGCGTGCATCCAATACACTCGTCTATACCAGCGCAGGCCACTTTTCGACGCACCTTAGTAAAAGGACCCCTCAAAGAGTAGGCCCCATTTCCATTACTGCTCAAGAAAATTACAGAGGGTGAGACTCATTTGATAACGAATTATTTTGGTGTTATTCACACTGCAGAATCTGTGCGTAACGTTGATGGAGGAAGGGTCACACTATGTACAGTAAGAAGCTCACTCTACAGCAACATATTCCCTCATGCATTACTGTTGAGGAAAGGTTGAACTTGAGATGTAAAGGATAGGAAAGGCCCCAGCAGCCTCCCCCAACCCTCCACCCACACACACACCCACACACACACACACACACACACACACATACACTAAAGGACAGCTTTTTCATGGAAAAACTAGAAAAAGTTGTAAATACAGAAAGAAGACAATTTATAGGATAAGCTCTGAGAACAATAATATATAAACAATGTGAAGTCTTTTTTTGTTGTTGCTTTTCTTTAAAAAAAACAAACAAACCCATAGATACATAGTAGCCTAGGAAATGAGAGCACTGAGACCAACATGGCCCATCAGGTCTGCCTAGGAAGTTTGTTGGGGCTATACCTGCTGCACTTTCCCCATGCTTGTGATGTTGGTATTGTATCGCCACACAATGCAGGTTACTTCCTCATGCCGGTGTTGTACCTACTGCACATATGGAAGAAACATACCATCCACAAAGAAAGACTGATGTGGCAGCAGTGACGTAGCTACGTGGGACCACAGGGGCCTGGGCCCCCGTAGATTTGGCCCTGGACCCCTCTGACAACATCCCTCTCGACCCCCCCTCCCGCTGCCAACCCTCCCCCACTGCTGCCTACCTTTGCAGGACGTCAGACTCACAGAAACAGAACGAAGCCTTACGCCAGAAGAAGAGGACCTCGACTGGCGGGGGTTGGGGTCCCCCGCCAGCAAAGGTAGGCAGCGGTGGGGGAAGGTTGGCGGCAGAAGGGGGGGTCAAGAGGGTCGTCGGCAGGGGGGGGGGGTCAAAGTTGGTGGTGGTGGTGGCGGCAGCGGGGGGGGGCTAAAATGTGCCCCCTCACCTCGGGCTCTGGACCCCCCTCCTGCCGAAGTCTGGCTACGCCCCAGTGTGGCAGTTCTTCAGATCCAGGCTGAGGACCATACCAAGCAGAGAGAATCAACAGCAGAGCATCAACTGCGCATCAAAAAAGCGAAGTGAGCCATGAAGTGGGATGAAGGAAGCAGATTTATTAAGGAACTGACACAAACCATATTTCGGTGTAACGCCTGCATCAGGGGTCATCCAGCAACAGATTCTGTCATACAGTGCTTCCATTAGTACATAGGTCTCATATAATCAGTTGTTCTTGCTGCCTTTGACAATGACTGTCAGCTCACCTCCTTCATTTCTTCTGTATTCATCTACAGTGAGTGAAACGCTCTTCCTTGCATGCGCACTAACACACAACCATCACTGCCTGAAAACCAACACTACTTCTGGTTGCACAGCATTGCTATTGTGCAGGGGCAGCAAGATGGAAACAAGTGATGGTTGGTTTACAGGCAGTGATGTGTTAGTGCATATGCACGGAAAAGCGTTTCACTAACCATAGTTGAATGCAGGAGAAAAGAAGTAGGGGAGCCAAAGCTCATTGACAAAGGCAGCAAGAACAACTGATTGAGTGAGACCTACATACTACAGGAAGCACTGTATGACAGAATCTGTTGCTGGATGACCCCTAACACAGTCAATATGCTGAAACACGGCCTGTGTCAGGTTCTTAACAAATTTGCTTCCTTCATCCCACTTTGTGCCCAACCTCACTTTTTTGATGTACAGGCTAAGAAGCCGACACAACCCCTTGGTTCACAGCAGCTCTGCCGAGAAGCCCCCCCCCCCCCCCTCAATTGGTATGACCCCTTGACATCACAATTCAGGTAAGTATGGACACTGTGGGGATGAGTATAGCAGTTCACAAGTATTGCTTTCCTACAGTGACTGTATTGTTCAGGATCGGATGTGCTTTCATCAAGGATAAGATGTATACTCTGAGGGATAGCAAACTCTCAATATGTGAACTAAAAATACTCATGAAAAATTATAGTAACATGAATATTAATAGAATATTTGTCTCATAGTCTGATTACATAAATTATGCATCAGGGCAAAGATAAGTAATTAATTTTAGTGCCATTTACTTTACACACAATGAAACATAATGTATTCAGTTTCTAAATAAGCCCTTGGGAACAGAATTCAATATCCTTAATGCTGGTCAATATATTCAATTCTACATATCCAGTTTGCTCTTATATGAACTCAACTGTGATGCCTCAGTTCTTCAATGGATGACAAAAGGCATACCGGTCGATATTCAGTGCTATTTAATTGGGTAGGAACAGCTCATGACCGGTTAAATAGCACCTTGCTAATATTCACCATGAGATAGTCTGTTATCTCTGCTGAATAGTAGCATTTAACACATAGGGATAGATTCTATATATATGGCGTCTGAAAAATCCATGCTGAAAAAATATGCCTAGGTGTATTCTACAAAGTTCACCTAAATTTAGGCGTGTTTTATAGAATAAGCCTACATTATCGCACAGATTATAGAATACACCGAGCGACTGTCCATGCAACTAAATTTAGTCACGGGCAGTTACACCAAGTAAAAGTTGGGGACCCTTTTACTAAGGCACTTAGGCATCTATGTACGTCCAAAATGCGCCAAATTGGAACTACCACCTGGCTATCGCATGACCTGGGCGATAATTCCATTTTTGACGTACACCAAAACCACGCAGTAGAAAATATTTTCTATTTTCTACCACGTGGCACTTACCCAGTGATAATTGGCAGTTTACATGCGCTGGTTGCTTACCGCCCGGTTAGCACGCGAGACCTTACTGCTAAGTCAATGGGTGGTGGTAAGGTCTGAGGCCAAAAATGGACACACGCTGGTTTTAATTTTGGTGCATGTCCATATTCAGCCACAAAAAAAGTACATTGACGAGGTGTATTCTTTAAAAATGCACATAGATTTTAGAAATGCCTTCAACCCACCCATTCCACTCCCGTGGCCATGCCCTTTTCAACTATGCGACTTAAAATTTACACACATCACATTGCAGAATATGCTTAGACAGTTGTGCGCATAAATTCTAATTAATTGCTTGTTAAGTGGCAATTATCAGTGCTGACTGGCTTATTAACCAATTAAGTTGCACATGCAAAGCAGGATTATGACTGGATTTGTGTGCGCAACTTAAGTTGCACTATATAGAATCCAGGGGGGGGCAGCTAACTGGCTATCAGGGGCATTTTTGAAAGAGAAGGGCACCCATCTTCCGACACAAATCGGGAGATGGGCATCCTTCTCTCAGGGTCGCCCAAATAGGCATAATCGAAAGCCGAGTTTGGGCGTCCCCAACTGCTTTCCATCGCAGGGACGACCAAAGTTCACGGGGGCGTGTTGGCACTGTAGCGAAGGCAGGACTGGGGCGTGATTAAGAAATGGGCGTCCTCGGTGGATAATGGAAAAAAGAAGGGCGTCTCTGATGAGCACTTGGCCAACTATACTTGCTCCATTTTTTTTTCACGACCAAGCCTCAAAAAAGTGCCCGAACTGACCAGATGACCACCGGAGGGAATCAGGGATGACCTCCCGTTACTCCCCCAGTGGTCACCAAACCCCTCCCACCCTAAAAAACAATTTTAAACATTTTTTTGCCAGCCTCTGTGCCAGCCTCAAATGTCATACCCAGCTCCATCACAGCAGTATGCAGGTCCCTGGAGCAGTTTTTAGTGGGTGCAGTGCACTTCAGGCAGGCGGACCCAGACCCATCCCCCCTACCTGCTTCACTTGTGGTGGTAAATGTGAGCCCTTCAAAACTCACCTGAAACCCACTGTACCCACATGTAGGTGCCCCCCTTCACCCCTTAGGGCTATGGTAGTGGTGTACAGTTGTGGGGAGTGGGTTTTGGGGGGGTTGGGGGGCTCAGCACCGAAGGTACGGGAGCTATGCACCTGGGAGAAATTTGTGAAGTCCACTGCAGTGCCCCCTAGGGTGCCCGGTTGGTGTCCTGGCATGTGAGGGGGACCAGTGCACTACGAATGCTGGCTCCTCCCACAATCAAATGCCTTGAATTTGGTCATTTTTGAGATGGGCGTCCTCAGTTTCCATTATCGCCGAAAACCGGGGATGACCATCTCTAAGGACGACCATCTCTAAGGTCGACCTAAATGTTGAGATTTGGGCATCCTGACCGTATTATCGAAACAAAAGATGGACGCCCATCTTGTTTCGATAATAGCGGTTTCCCCGCCCCTTCGCCGGGACACCTTAGAAATGGGCGCCCTTAGAGATGGTCATCCCCGTTCGATTATGCCCCTCCACATCACATGATATAACCAGCTAGCCGCAAATATTCAGCGCTTCGCCGGCTAAGTTTAGCAGCCAAATCGGGCCACCTAAATAGCAGTCCTATCTTTGGCCGCTATAAACTTAACCGGCCAATGCTGAATATTAACTTGGCTGGTTAAGTTTAAGCAGGTCAAAATATACTGGATAGTCAATGCTGGTCACCATAAATGGCCTGGCACCCATCCCAGGAGCAGGATAATAGGCTGCTAGTCGTTAAAGGCTGACTGAAACAGATAAGTCTTTAAGACCGTGCAAAAGAGGGGATATGATTTCTCCAAATGAAGGTGTTGTGGAAGTGAGTTCCACAAAGCAGGGCAAGAAAATAAAAAGCAGTGGATGTGGTTGACTCCCATCTTGCTTTAGAAGGGTGCAGTAAAACTAGTCTCTTGGCAGTGAGGGGAGTGGAGGATACCCGTGTGTGTATATATGGCATAATCAAAGAGCCTATGTACGACAGTAAGGCAGTATAGAGAACCTTATACACAAGAGCAAGAAGCTTAAATTTAACTCTGCATTTGATTGGGAGCCAATGTAAACACAGGAGAAGCGGTGTGAAATGAACATAGCATTCAGCATTGCAGGTAACACGGGCTGCCATGTTTTGGAGGGTCTGGAGACGTTTAAGATTGGACTTGGTGATACCTGCATAGATGATGTTAAATAGTCATAGCGGAAGTTGATACAGACATAGCAAAGTAAGTAAAGAGAGTCAAAATCAACAGTGTTACGGACAGATTGTAAATGTCTGAGAAAATAGAAACCTGTTTTTAGAACCTGTGAAATCTGAGGGGTAAAGGAGAGAGCAGAGTCAATAATTATTCCCAGATATTTAAAAGAAGTAACAGTAGTAATTTGCCTATCGAACAAGATCGCCTGGAGGGGTCTGGGGCCTTGTGATCCAGCTAGCCACTTTCTTCTCTGGGTTCAGCACAAGCTGGTGCTCCTTGAGCCACAATGCAACATTACTACTACTACTTAACATTTCTAGAGCGCTACTAGGGTTACGCAGCGCTGTACAATTTAACAAAGAAGGACGGTCCCTGCTCAGATGAGTTTACAATCTAAAGGACAAAATGTTAAATTGGTGTAGTCTAGATTTCTGAGTATAGGTGTGGTGGTTAGGTGCCGAAGGTGCGCAAGGCGACATTGAAGAGGTGGGCTTTGAGCAGTGATTTGAAGATGGACAGGGAGGGGGCTTGGCGTATGGGCTCAGGGAGTTTGTTCCACGCATGAGGTGAGGCGAGGCAGAAAGGGCGGAGCCTGGAGTTGGCGGTGGTGGAGAAGGATACTGAAAGGAGGGATTTGTCTTGAGAGCGGAGGTTATGGGTAGGAACGTAAGGGGAGATGAGGGTAGAGACGTAAGGAGGGGCTGCAGATCGAGTGCATTTGTAGGTTAGTAGGAGAAGCTTGAACTGTATGCGGTACCTGATCGGAAGCCAGTGAAGTGACTTGAAGAGAGGGGTGATATGAGTATATCGGTCCAGGCGGAAGATAAGACGTGCAGCCGAGTTCTGAATGGACTGAAGGGGGGGTAGATGGCTAAGTGGAAGGCCAGTGAGGAGTAGGTTGCAGTAGTCAAGCCGAGAGGTAATGAGAGAGTGGATGAGAGTTCGGGTGGTGTGTTCAGAGAGGAAAGGGTGAATTTTGCTAATGTTATAGAGGAAGAAGCGACAGGTCTTGGCTATCTGCTGGATATGTGCAGAGAAGGAGAGGGAGGAGTCGAAGATGACACCGAGGTTGAGGGCAGATGAGACGCGGACGATGAGGGTGTTAACTCTGCATTTGTTAACATTGCATATTTATTGTAGATATCCTAAAAAGACAAGATTCAGTTGGGAAGCCTTGCAGTGAGGGTGTCAGTCATCCCAGTCAGACTCTCATGCAACCTAATCCAAGGTCACTCAGCACAGCAGTGAAGAGCTGGTGAGGGGGGGAACATGGAGCCATTGTACTAATGAGGAAAGTAGGCTAAGCTGGAAAAAAGTGAAACAAAGTGATGTCCAAGGCAGCTAGAGCAGAAATGGAGTCTGGGGTAGAGCTGTTATCTTGTGCAACTTGTTACCACAGAGGTTGGTGTAATAAACTGTAGATTAGGAATGCCTCTGAAAACCAGCACACCATTTCTGAACACATGTAAAAAGAAAACAAAAAACATTTTACTCCCAATACAGTGAACTAATAGCATGCAAATTACAAAAAACATAAAAAGTGCATACAAACCCACAGTAGTTGCTGTGTGCAATTTTCCTGCATTGAGTTGTAACCATAAATCTTAAATTGAGTGCTGAGCAGGAAAATAATGAGCCTTCCTATGTTTTATGCACATAAATCTAAGTGCACCAGTGCTAGTTTTAGAGAGTAAACATGAATTTGTCACACAATATATTTTTTAACATGTACTTCTTATACACATAACCACTAATTTTCAGTGACATTTAACTGGTTACCCCCAGATTCCATATAGCGCACCTAGAGATCCGTGCCGATTTTGGAACAATGTGCATAGCTTAACAAGCTAATGAGTGCTGATAACAGTACTTAACAAGCAATTATGAGCACTAATTGGCACTGATTAGAATTTCCTCACACAACTTGCTAAGTGTATTCTGTAACAAAGTGCGCCAAACTTCTAACCCGTGCAGGCAAAAAGTGGAATGGTGAGTGTTCTGAAAATGATGCACATAATTATAGAATATGGCCCAGTGCGCCTAAATCTACATGCCAGGATTTATGCCAATGGATTGCGTAGTTTTAGACGCTGAAATATCAACTAAGCTCATTCTATAATCGGCGCCTAAATCTAGGTTCTGATTATAGAATGCAATTAGTCGGCACTGATGTCAATGCCAAGTTTTTAGGCAACATATATAGAAACTCCCCCTTAGTGTCCCTAAAAATAACTGATTAGCGCCGAACTGCAAACCAGCTATTTTGGAGGTGTTCTAGAGCTGTAGTCAGCACCGGTTAATGCCAATATTCAGCACTTAATCGGCCAAGTTAACCACATAAAAAGGACTAACATAAAAGTCAGTCTTATCTTGATGTAGTAACCTTTATCTGGTTAAGTGCTGAATATCGTACTTAACTGGCTATTTGTTAACCAGTTCAGCAAACCCAGAAATTCAATGCCTGTGCCCGGACATGGCCTGTCATTGAATTTCTGGGTTTAACACTGGCAGCAGTCACCAAAACGCCATCACCAGTGGCTGAATATTGGGCTCAACATTTTTTTTAAAGGTGTAATAATCTTTATTATTGAGCATAGTGGCAGTATACAGTAAGATCAAATCCAACATTTTCTTAGCGTAATATTACCATAATATACATTAGAAAACAAACATCCGTAATTTGTTTTATTATCCAATAACCGTACCTCGTGTGTTCATAACCCAAGATCACGAGCTCTCCAACCATCTATCAAACTTAAACATGAACCCTTCCTTAAAATCCACCCCCCCCCCCCCGCCCTCTTTCCCCTCTCATCTTCAAACTTCAACAATGAGGACTACATGCCCTAACTACGCAGTTTAACCATTATATCACTTAGCTCAAGTAAACTTCTCTCATTCCCCAACCCGCAAGCTAACCCCCCCCCCACCCCGAAAATCCAAAATCTGCACACAACTCTCCCAGATAATTTCATCCCTCCCCTCAAGTACCTAAAGTCTACTCGTGTGTCTTTAGAAGATTATATCGAAGTTTGATTCATTAGAAGACTTCGAACTTTCGGAGATAAAGACATTATATAGGGTTCCCAAACAGATCAAAATTTTTTTCCTTTATTTTGGAGTCAGGCACACGTCTCTAGCTTCCATAAGAGCTAGGTTATGAAAAGCATTCCGCCAGGACCAAAAGTCAGGCGCCATATCCTGACTACAACACTGCATGATACACTTTTTCCCCACCACCCCTGCTTTATATATGAAGATACGTTTATTTAACAATAGGGAATTCTCATGTCCCACCCAGCCAAACAGAACGCTTGTTGGCGAAATACTCACTTGTTTATGTAGCAATTGCTCCCAATATCTAATCAAACATGACCAAAACTGTTGTACATTTGGGCAATACCACAGCGCATGAGCCAAAGTAGCATCAGGATTTCCACACTTTGCACAATTCTTAACATCTAGACAACCAGCATAATACGCCTGTCAAGGGGAAAAATAAGATCTGGTAACCATTCGAAACTTGACACTCTCTGTACTATGCGCTATAGATGCATCGTGGAATCAACTGTATTAGACGTAGAATGTCCCCAACACTCAGAGAGCACCCCAGATCTGCCCGCCATCAAAGTGTCAAGGTATTAAAATCCTTTCCTGGCATGCATGAAACTAGCGATCTATGCAGGAAGGCTACCGAAATATAAGCCTGACCCGTTGGTCTAAAAAACGTCTCCAGTAGCGAGAACAATCCTCTAGTACAATCCGACAGTAAGGATTTTACATAATGGCAAGCCTGGAAATAAGCATAAAAATTAAGTGGATGTGATTGTAGATGTTCTAACATATTGTCAAAAGTTTTCAGTGAGCCGTCTTCCTTTAATAGGTCTGCAACATAAATTATCTCTTGGGAAGCCTACTTATGAAATATCCCTCTGGTTTGGCCTGGTCCGAAATCTAGATTCCCCACTAGTGGCAAGAAATCAGTACATCGCGGGTTTGCTTTAAGACACCTTGACAAAACATTCCATACATATCTCATTGAATGTAACAAAATATGCTTTTTCAACTTTGGAGGCAATCTTTGCCGCACCGCATGCAAGAGATAGTGAGGATGAAGCGGTAAAAACAATTCCCTTTCTAAAGGCCAACATGTATAATGTTCCGTTCCTAAGATCCAATCTGCCAAGTGTCGCATCAAATATGCCATGCTATATAACTTTAAATTAGGCAATCCTAATCCTCCTGCCCTCCAGCTACCATACAAATATTCCAAAGGAATCTTGGGCTTCCTCCCCCACCCCCCAACAAAAAATGTGAGAAATCTCCGAATTTGATGCATCTTTTTTCAGCAAACAGAGAGGTAAGTGTCTTAACACATATAGCCATCGGGGGAACATGATCATACTAAACAAACTCATTTTGCCACTAAGCAAGAGCGGCAACATATGCCAAATAGAGAATTGCTGTTTGGTGGTTCTTATCAAATAATCCACATTTATTCTGTCCAGATTTCGGAGATCACTAGGCAACAGAATACCGAAATATCGGAAGGACCCCGATGCCCACTTCAGGGGAAAATCTCCCTCCCAACTAGTGTGTACTTCTGGACTGGAAGGCAATCCCTCTGACTTATGCATATTAAGCCGAAATCCCGAGAAGGAACCATACTCTCTGAAGCTCTCCAACAAGGCTGACAGGGATCGCTCTGGCCAAGACAAATGCACTAGCAGGTCATCTGCGAAAGCAGAGATCTTAAACTCATAACTTCCTAGCATAATACCTCTAATGTCAGAATTATGCAAAATTTCCCTTATCAGGGGATCCAAGGTGAGCGCAAATAACAATGGGGACAAAGGAGAACCCTGTCGTGTACCTCAAAGTATGGGAAAAGTTTCAGACATCAATCCATTAACCATAACTCTAGCCATTGGTTTGGCGTATAGTGTCTGAATAGCCTGTGCAAAAAACCCTCTATACCGTACTTACGTAGCACTGCGAACAAAAAGTTCCAAGTGACCCTATCGAAGGCCTTTTCCGCGTCAAAGCTAATAATAATCGATGGCGTATGTGATTCTTGAACCTTCTCCATTGTAGCCAATGTAGTCTGAATATTACTACTACTACTACAAATCATTTCTATAGCGCTACCAGTCGTACGCAGCGCTTCACCGCCTGTCTCCCACGTATAAATCCTACCTGCGGCTCCACGACCACCGACGGCAACACGCGAGCCAAACGATTTGCCAAAATCCCAGCTAACAACTTTGCCTCATATCCAATCAAGGAAACTGGTCTATAAGATTCAGGAAATCCAGGGTCCTTTCCCAGTTTGAGAAACACTACGATCTCTGCCAAGTGTAAAGAATCAGGCAATCACTGATCCTCTATTACTCTATTGAACAAGCGAGCCAGAATAGTTTGAATGTCAGATAATAACAAATTATAAAATTCAGCTCTATAACCATCTGGACCTGGAATCTTATAGAGGGCGCTCTGACCCACTACCCATGCAACTTCATCTATTCTAATGGGTGCGTTAAGGACCATAGCTTGACTATCGGAAATTCTAGGTAAGTCTAAACTATGTAAGTAGACATCCGAATCCATTTCTTGTGCCAAGTCAGAGTTATATAAGGATTAATAATAATTATGAAATACTTGAACAATTTCCTCATCAGTATTGGCCATACATCCTGAGGCAGTAAGAACAGCTAACACTCTCCTAGCACCCCTATTCTGGTAAACCAAACGTGCCAACAATTTGCCTGCTTTATTGCCATGCTTATAAAGTTGATATTGGTAGTATATAGCCGACTTCTTGGCTCTCTGATGAAGCAGTTCATTAAGGGAACTCTGGGCCGCCAGAAACCGGTCTCTATTTTCAGCAGATGAAACTTTCCCATACTGCCGTCAGTAAAAGCCCACTTGTTTCTCCAACTGCAAAATAGTCGCATCTCTTTGTCTTTTCTTCCGTGCACTAAAGGCAATAATATCACCTCTTAATACTGCTTTAGCTGCTTCCCAGAATAATACTATATCATCCCTATGTTGAGCATTAAATTCCCTGTAATCCTGCCATCTGGCTTTTAGATAAGTCACAAAGTCAACTGGGCTCAACATTTTTATGCGTGCATCACGTACAACCTGAATATCCAAGGAGTGAACATGTGCAATGCCAGTTTTCTAGCACCCAGGGGTGTAAGAGCAACATGCAGGGAAGGGAGGGCAATCAATTGGCATACCAGCAATACCAAAAAAAAAATCCACTTGTGTTCCTGCCGCGGTGCCTGCTGCTCAGAATGTAGGGTATCATCCCAGATACATGAGGGTAATTCTATTTTTTTAATGTATTTATTTTCAGCACTTGATATACCAGAAGTGATCCCTAAGGTGACTATTGGGCTCATTTTTGAAAGAGAAGGACGTCCATCTTTCGACATAAATCAGAAGATGGACATTCTTCTCCCAGGACGTCCAAATCGGTATAATCGAAATCCGATTTAGGATGTCTCCAACTGCACTCCGTCGCAAGGACAGCCAAAGTTCAAGGGAGCGTGTTGGAGGTGTAGCGAAGACGGGACTTGGGCGTGCCTAACACTTGGATGTCCTTGACCCATAATCGAAAAAAACAAGGACGTCTCTGACGAACAGTTGGACGTTTTCACCCGGACCTGTTTTTCTTACGACTAAGGCACAAAAAGGTGCCCGAAATGACCAGATGACCACCAGAGAGAATCGGGGATGACCTCCCGTTACTCCCCCATTGGTCACTAACCCCCTCCCACCCTCAAAAAACATCAGACAGCCTGAAAATCCTCGGCATTACATTAGACCACAACTTAACATTAGAGAGCCAAGCGAAATCCACAACAAAGAAAATGTTCCACGCAATGTGGAAGCTCAAACGTGTGAGACCATTCTTCCCGAGGGAAATACTTTGCAACCTGATACAATCAATGGTACCGAGTCACTGAAAGACTACTGCAACGGAATTTACACAGGATGCAAAGACCAAATCCTAAGGAAGCTTCAGACTGCCCAAAACATGGCAGCCAGGCTGATATTTGGTATAACACGATTTAAAAGCGCAAAACCCCTCCGTGAAAAACTACACTGGCTCCCAATCAAAGAACGTATTGCCTTCAAAATCTGTGCCATGGTTCACAAAATTCTCTACAGAGAAGCCCTAGGATACATGACAGACCTCATCAATCTACCAACCAGAAACACATCTAAGTCATCACGAACATATCTAAATCTGCACTACCCTAGCTGCAAAGGCCTCAAATACAAATCAACTTACGCATCCAGCTTTTCCTACATAAGTACACAACTGTGGAACGCATTACCGAAAGCCTTGAAAACAACATACGACCACCTAAAGTTCCAGAAATCACTAAAGACCAACCTGTTTGAAAAAGCATACCCTACCGGCACAACCTAATAGGCTGATCTCTGCAACACAACTAAAGTAAAGTACGTAATGGACATAACACAACTCTTCCATTGACTGCTCCACACAAACTTTTATTACCACAACACCACTTTGCATTTGTTCACACAGGAGTCTGCGAATGCATCTCCGGCACTATGTAAGCCACATTGAGCTTGCAAATAGGTCGGAAAATGTGGGATGCAAATGTAACAAATAAATAAAATAAAATAAATATGTCGTGCCAGCCTCAGATGTCATACTCAGGTCCGTGACAGCAGTAAGCAGGTCCCTGGAGCAGTTTTAGTGGGTCCAGTGCACTTCAGACAGGCAGACCCAGCCCCATCCCCCCCACCTGTTACGTTTGTGGAGGAAACAGCGAGCCCTCCAAAACCCACCAGAAACCCACTGTACCCACATCTAGGTGCCCCCCCCTTCACCCGTAAGGGTTATGATAGTGGTGTACAGTTGTGGGTAGTGGGTTTTGGGGGGATTTGGGGGGCTCAGCACACAAGGTAAGGGAACTACTACGTACCTGGGAGCAATTTATGAAGTCCACTGCAGTGCCCCCTAGAGTGCCCGGTTGGTGTCCTGGCATGTCAGGGGGACCAGTACACTACAAATGCTGGCTCCTCCCAAAACAAAATGGCTTGCATTTGGTCGTTTCTGACATGGACATCTTTGGGCTCGAAAATCGCCGAAAATCAGAAACAACCATGTCTAGGGACGTCCAAATCTAGGGACGGTGAATTTAAGGATTTGGACGTCCCTGACGGTATTTTCAAAATGAAAGGTGGGCGTCCATCTTGTTTCAAAAATATGGGTTTCCCCGCCCCTAGATTTTGCCATTTTGCAAGGACATCCAAATCGCAATTTGGTTGTCCCTTTCGAAAATGCCCCTCCACATGGTTTACAATTTCTATTACAGGTACTTTGCACTGTCCCTAATGGGCTCACAATCTACATTATATATTGTACCTGGGACAATGGAGGATTAAGTGACTTGCCCAGGATTACATGGAGCTGCAGAGGGAATTGAGCCTGGTTCCCCAGGCCTGCAACCCACTGCACAAACCATTAGGCCTCCAGTCCTATGAAGGGGCACCTACTTTTAGGCACAAACCCCCTTCTGTCCCTCTCCTGTGCCTGTGGTCCAGTATTTGTCCCTGTCTCTGAACCCCCTCCCTGGTGTACCTCAGACTCAGAGGCAGTCACAGCTATCCATTTTCACTGCCTGTGCAGACCTGGCAGGCTTCCCTCTGCCGCATTCCACCCTCACTGACATCATTTCCTATTTCCTTACTAGTGGTAAGTGACAGAGGGAAACCTGGCAGGCCGACACAGGCAGTTAAAATGAATCGCTGTGTCCGCCTCTGAAGTACACTGGAGAAGGGGTTCAGAAATAGGGGCAGAGAAGAGGAAGAGAGAAAGAGATGTTGTGGAGGGAGAAAGCTGAAGGAAAGGTTTAAAAAAAAACTATTTTACATATTTATGGGGAGGACATGGAAGGGCTAATCCAAGTTAACTGTGGACCCACCCAAAATACTAGGTCTGGCTATGCCACTGTGCTCTCTCTCTCTCTCTCTCTCTCTCTCTCTCTAAATCTGAACCACACCATGACAACAATATTCAAGGATACTTGTTTGTATACTTACTTCAAAGTGGTATCAATATGTGACTGTTTGGTTCAGATTCATATATGACATTTTTCTTGTATAGTCATCTATTGAAGAGACATTGAAAGAGTTGTTTTATAGTTAAATATGTTAGACTTACACTTGAAATTTTCATTGCAGAATGCACAGCAACATATTTTTTTTCAATGTTTTGGGCTGTAAAAAGTAACATCAATTTGTCACCAGAGTGTATAGGAAACCTGTAGAAACAAATAATTTATTAAAGTTTGATAGTCATCATCCAGTGCGGTTGAAGAAGGCCTTGCCTGTCAGCCAGTTTTTGAGGATTAGACTTATTTGTCACACAGCTGAAGAGGTTCTTCAAGAGGTTTTTAAATAGGGGCTATCTTCATTCAGTTGTGAGACAAGCTTATGTGAGATCTCGCTATGCAAGATTTATAGAGATCACATATAGACAGGTATATTTGTGTGATAATTATTGGAGCTGTTGTCCAAATGTTTGCATAGATATTGGAACATTCTGACTTGTCCATGCATAGCCTGTACTTGTGAAAAGAATATTAAAGATATAGTGGTCCATTTCCAATTTCATGGGTGAGAGTGTTCTACAAGAAACAGGTCTGTGAGAGATGAGATTTTTTTTTCCTCCCCTAAAACATGACCTGTATAAGATAGTCAATCCCATCACTAACAAGAAATATTGTTTCAGACATACTACTTCCTGCCAATCATCATTTATGATGTATTTTATAATATGCTCATACAACAAGATCTATGATGGCTGGACTACTAGAAAGAGTAAGACCAGACTTACTGAACATAGATCCAGAATAAGTATTTTAATACCTCATTGTTTCATTTTGGATTATGTTAAGTGAGGGGGGGGCAGGCTGAAAACAAACCCCAGAAGCTGCTCACTCACATAGTTTGGCGAAGGCAGATGAGGATCCTGGGAATTGTAGTAGCAGGGACTTTCTCTCACAGGTGGAGTTGTCCACCTGGTTTGCAGACAGAGAGAAAGAGATAGAGAGACAGAGAGAGAGGGGGGAGGGCATGGTGGCTGACACTGTGCACAAAGCCAGCAGTATATTAGAGCTGGAGGCACAGAGAAGGAAGAGGAACCCTGGGAGTTGTAAAACAGCATGCATGTTGAAGGGGGAAACTTGGAGGAGTCAGCCCCAGCAAGCAGGTGCTTGCAGAAAGCCAGGGAAAGCTGGAAGGTGCACAGTCCTTTGGTGGTGCTGTTTGCATAAAGAGAGGAGGGCTTGAAGGAGAAGCTAATCCCCAGGAAGGTACACAGAGACAAAGGCAGTGGGAAGGAAGGTACAGCCTGAAAAAGGTTGGGAACCAAGTATGTTTAGAGAAGAGTGTTCTGGTTGCACAGAATGAGGGAAGATGTCTTAGAGGAAGCTAATCCCTAGAGTGCTGCAGAGTAGACACGGGGAAAGAGGAAACTGCCAATGGAAAGTGAGTACCCTTTAAAGTGTTTGCCTTTATGCAGGGAAATAAGCCAGCAGGAGCTTAGAGTGTCCTTGAAGGGTGGGGTTCAGTCCTGGTAAGAAGGACAATGGAATCACTGAGAAACCCTGGGCTAGGGAAGTGCCTTAGTGTGGGGAAGAGTTTGTGATTCTGAAACGAGGTTCTGGAAGAGAAGAGTAACCCCTGTTACAAGTTGAAGCCCAGAGGAAATGTTACTGGAGAAAGGGTGAGGGGCTTGTACTCTGCTTAGCACTTTCATGTTGGAGCAATTAGCCAAGAAAGGTTTTATGCTCTTTATTGTGTACATGCTTGTTGTTCTGACTAAAGAACCTAGAGAGTTCTATGATTAATTCTCTAGCATTGGAAGCTCATCTAAGGAATGTTTGGCTAGGTTGGTTTAAATGCTCTTAATTGTATAGAAGGAGCCAATACTGTGTGTAAGAGGAATTTGTGTTTTCCCTTCTGTGTGAAAAGAAGGAGGTTTGTGCGTTTGATTTGAGCTGAATAAAAAGGTGGAACTTTGAAGTTAAGAGCATGGTCTTTTATTGGGTGCCAAGTAAGCTTCTGGAATCTGAGGGATAGTAGCTGGAGTCAGGGTTGCCAGGTTGAAAAAATTTTCCACGCCCAAAACGAGCCCAAAACCTGCACAAAGTTAAACCCCGCCCCCGACGTACCCTCAACGTCATCAACCCCTCCTCCGACGTCTTTAACCCCGCCCCTGATGTAGCCGCCGACGTCACTAACCCCGCCCCCAACGTAGCCACTGACGTCACTAACCCCACCCCCAACATCGTTAACCCAGCCTCTGCGGGGCTTCTATTGGACCAATAGAAGCCCCAGAAAACCGCCCAAATCCGCAACGCGGCTTTTTAAAAGCCGCCCAATTTCCCGCAGCCTGCAGCTGGCAAAAATTGCCCGCAACGGGTTGCGGAAAGCTGCCCAATTGGGCAGGAAACCTGCAGACCTGGCAACCCTGGCTGGAGTTGGAAAGAGGGAGGGCCTGCCATTAGAGGAGAGCAGGGTTCAGTATAGATACAGCTCCCTCTTCAGGACAGCACCTCCCTGGCTGATGCTGGTTCCAATACAGAGAATTGTTACCTAGGCAGTGGAGTGAACCTGGGATCAGATGCCAGGGCACCCCCTAGCTGTGACAATATTCAATGCCAAGCCATGTCTGGGCACTGGCATTGAACATCCAGGGCTATGATGGCATGTGCTGACTACCAGAGCTAATGCAGGTCCCAGCCGATATTTAGCCAGTACCCCCATAAGACATACTGCACGACTGCCAATAGGGGTCATGGCAGCCATTTGGGGATTAATTCTTTACAGGTCACCAAAAGTTAGGTGCTGGAATACTGCATGCTAAGCACAAATTCTGTATCAGTAGTGTAAGTTGACATTTATGTACCAACATTTAGGCATGGCTCCTTACACCATATCAATGGCTGGTATAAATGTCTGAGACTAAGGGGCTCATTTTCAAGACAAAAACATCTCAAAAATGGCATAAAATGGCATTTGGATGTTTTTTTCCAAAAACTAGAATATAATTATCCCCCTAATATTCCACTCAACTCAGTTTCAGTTCCACCTTGTTCACGCCTCCATTACGAATACGCATCATGTGACGAACTCTATAAATGGCAGTCAAAATTTGGTGCTGTAAAATCAGCACTAAAAAAGATTATATAAAGGGCATACGCCCTTTATAAAATCGCACATAGCACCAATTCCCATGCCTAACTTTGAGTACCAAACATACACCAGCTGAAACCTGATGTAAATGCTGGCACCCAAGTTAGGAGCACTGAGGCAATGCCCCTGGCACGCCCATGGCTACACCTCTTTTTGAGTTATGCATTATTAGAGTTAGTAGGAATTAGGCGTTTGTAGGAAAAGGACCATCTTGCTGGCAGGACTGAGTTTTGATTATTTGAGTATGATATAATGTATAAGCATGGCAAAACATATGCACAATACGAAACAGTATAAGTATGCAGTTTAAAATGTAAAATCAACTGTTTTGTATTTAAATTAAATACAGGTATGCAAGGTGAGCGGAGGAGTGAATGTGTGAGGTTTTAATAGTAGGTAGCAGTGCTAGTGAGGTTAGCGGGCATTGCAATACAATAAAATGTTTTTGTGATAAAGAAAAAATACTGGAGTCTTTGTGTAGTCGCCCTTTCAATAAGCCATGGTAGGCACGCCAAAATGAGACTCCCGCCAGGCCAGCGTGCCCTCCTGGCAGTAATTTCAGATTTGCATGCCCATAATGCCTAGATGAATTATTTATTTATTTTCTCCTTTGCGCACTGGTTCCGGTAGTAATCGGCACTTGGTGTGTGCCAACCGGTCACTGCACATGTAGCGCGTGAGCCTTTACCGAAAGATCAATGGGTGGCGCTAAGGTCTCAGGCCAGTTTTGGGTGTGGGCTGGTTTCATTTTAATGACAGGCCCTTTTCCTGTCCCATAAAAATGTGGTAAAAACTGGCTCTGCGCACACCCAATACAAGCGCCTACACTACCACAGGCCACTTTTTACCGTGGCTTAGTAAAAGGACCCCACAGAGTTTGTGAATTGTTGCTATGCTACTGCTCAAGAAGGGAGCAAAAATACCATGCCATGATACTGATAATTTTGTGTGTGATTGTTTTGGTGAGTAGCTTGCATTAACTTACTACTATTTTGCACATTATTATGTATACCACATAGTATTCACATGGGCCCTTTTAAAAAGCTGCAGAAAAAATGGCCTTAACATCGCAGCTGGAAAATGGACAATTTTCCATTTTCTGAATTATGCTAATGTTGCCATTAGTCAGACAAAAGAGTCGCATGATCAACAAAACTCATCCAATAATGCCAAGAAGACAAAAAAAATCATACAGTCTATTCCATGAATAAAAAGTTGTTAAAAATGATGATCATTTTTAAGATCTTTTTATTCATGGAATAAACTGAGATTTTTTTTCCCATCTCATTGGAATTATTGGATGAGTTTTGTTGATCACGCTACTCTTTTGCCTGTTTACGTCCATAATGGGTCCTGTTCCTCCACCTTGGTAGCTGTTCTCTTAATGTTGCCATTAGCGCATGGCTATTACTAAAAATTAGTGTGTGAGCCCTTATCGTCACCTATTTTGTAGGCATAAAGGCTCATGTACTAATCCCATGCTAATCAGTTAGCACATGAAATGTATATGTGCTAACTGATTAGCGCAGAAATGCCCATGCTATGCCCCCCTCAGACACACCCCCTCAGTGAAACATTTTAGTGTACACATTCGGAACGTACAGCGGGACCCTCTCAATGTGTCCCACAGTAAACCCTTTTAAGCTGCAGTTTGCATGCTTACCACAGCTTAGTAAAAGGAGCCTATAGACAATTAAAGTTGTATTGATTAATTTTAGTTTCTGTCCTCTTGTTTAAAAAAATTTCTGTGGATTGTAAAAGATTTTTTTTCTGAGTTCAGACAAGGATCAAACATATTATTTTCTTTCTCCTTGATTTAAAATTCATACAGCAGTTGTAGTGTACACAATGTATAATTTAAGGAATATCAATTTTGGTTGTTGGTTCAGGCATTGTTGCTGAGCTCTTTAGATTACTGTAATATAATGTATTTAGGTTGTCCTCAAGTATTGTTGTGAAAGTTACAAACAATTCAGAACACTGCATTGAGACTTATTTTTTCCTTAAAACGCTCTGCTCATTTGTCAGCCTATTAGTTCATTGGCTACCAGTGACCGCAAGGGTTCTATTTAAACTTTCATGCTTAATGTATAAACTTGTAATGGTTTAGTTCATTTCTATTTGTTAAGATGCTTTACCCTATCTAAAACAGTGTGAGTTTCAAGGATATTTAACCTATTTTCTATTCCATCAGTGAAGAGCAAAGTAAGAAAGAAATGTATAGATTCTCTGCTTTCTTATCAGGCTGCCAAGTTAGGTAAAGAAATCTCCTCTTTGATAGTTCAGGCATCAAGTTATATACATTTTAGACATTTGCTTAAGACATATTTGTTTCAGAATTACAGAAGGAAATGATTGTATTAATTTTTAATTGAATGATGGTTATGATGTGCTGTATTTCCTGGTTTGGTCAACTTCTTTGTATATAACCCGCATAGAACTGAGAGATATTGTGGGTATAAAAACAAAGTGTTATGTCATGTTAAGGATTCTATATAGCACGCCTAGAGATCCACGCCAAAATCTAAGTGGATTCTATTATAACGTGCATAACTTAAATGGTTTAACAAGCTAATCAGCATTGATAACAGCTCTCATCAAGCAATAATGAGCACTAATAGGCATTAATTAGAATTTACACGCACAGCTCACTAAGTGCATTTTGTAATGCAGTGCGCCTAACTTCTAATGCATACAGGCAAAAAGGGACGTGGTTATGGGCAAGGAAATGGGCGTTTTGTGGGTGCTCTGAAATTTACATGTGTTGTTATAGAATATGGGTACACAATGTAAAAAATGCTCACACATCCTCTTCACTGTAAATAATATGAGAATACTCAGACACAACTAAGTGAAGCTCAAAAATCAGCACTCCCATTTCAATAGCAAAAATAAAGGCGGAAAAAGACCTCATAATACTGTGGCAATTAATATCATAAAGACACACTGCTGAATCCGTGGCTCCACTTGCCCACAATAAAACAAGTAATCAGGGGTAAAAAAAAACCTCCTTTGCAAAAAATACACCAATACTTTTGAAAAATGCCCGTCCTTATGGAAAAACACTACTCATTGAGCATATAACATAAAAGTGCTATGACTTACCTGAGTAGTGCCGTGTTTGTGTGTTCAGTGGCTCCTCCCCAGCAGAAATACAGAGAGCAGTGCCACTTGATTGTGCTTCTTTCAAGCTCACTGGAGGGTAGTCACTCCACTTTCACACCTCAAACCTGAATAAGTACCATGCAGTCATTGCAGTATAAAGTCTACGCCCATTGTTCAGCCCTTTCACTGGCTGTGATAGACTGCAGCTTAAACCAGAGTATAGAACATCACTGTGAAGACTCAGAACTCTTGAACCAAAATCTTCTTTAATGCAAATCAAACAAAAGAAAAATGACTTACAGTTCTGAAGTGTGAACAAACTTCTGCCCAGCAGATTGGAGTGTCTATACTCAACTAGCTCACTCTGACTGCAGAGATAAGCTAGAAGCTTCCAGCACTGTGCTGAAGAGTAGATGCTGTAAATACTTTTAAACTGGTAAAAACTTGGTGATATTACAATAGCTTGAAGGAGGCGCATGCAACAAGGTACAGCAAGTCAGCTTACAGTTGTTAGAGAAAGCATGCATGCAGTCAGATTCACTCCACCCTACTGGAAAGAGAAGTGGACCAGCTACAACCTAGCATACACAGGGATAAGGGCCAGCCATAGGAAAAGTCCCATAAGGCATAGGGGAACAGTGACATGTGCTCAGGAAGAATCTATCACAGAGCACTGCGGGAAGACTAAGGTTTGAAACAGGCAATGCGATCTGATATAAACAATGTCCAATATATATACATGTAAACAACAGGCAACCTGCCTCCATGCAAATAGGGAGAGAACACCCACTCTTCATCCATAATCTGCCTATTTCCCATCCCAACACAGTGTGAAGTTAACTCGCAAATTAATGTACCATACAGCGCACGCTAATTTACACGTTAACCCCCGGATTCTATATATGACACTGAAATTTCGGTGCAGATCCAAAATGTGCATGCAACTAAATTAGTTAATGAGCTATCAATTATAAATTAATTGGCCTTGAAAATCAATTATTGAATTTCAGTGGCACTAATTCTATAACATCGAGCACCTAAATCCCATAGCATGTAACTCAAATGGGGTGTTGCCTAAGGAGGAACATGGACGGGTCATCTTCCTGCACTATTCTGTAACACCCCATGCCGAAATCCTCTAGCGCATAACTGAAAAGGAGGCATGGCCGGGAGAGGGGCATGGGCATTCCAAAAATTTGTGCGCGGTTTTAGAGAAGAGCCATTTACATGATGAAGCGCTATGAGTTCTACACCTGCGTCTACACCAGGTTTCAACTAGTGTAAATTCTGACGCTCAACTTTAGGCATGGGAATCAGCTTTAAGCACTATTCTATGAAGCACACTCAGGGGGTCTTTTACAAAGGCACGCTAATGATTAGTGCATGCTAAATGCTAGAGACGCCCATAGGAGTGTATGGACGTCTCTAACATTCAGTGCACGTTTATTTTTAGTGTGCACTGAAAACACTAGTGTACCTTTGTGAAAAGGGCCCATATCTTAACGCCAAGTTTTTTTTTTGGTGCTTATTTTTGAGCGTCATTTACTGAATCTAGCCCTTAAGCATCAGCATGGTTACTTGTCATATATATATTTATTTCCGAACTACAAGTTAAACTACAGTGCCACTGAATATACAGATAAAATTAAGTGGCATTACTGATGATTATATGCTGTCCTTTGAATGGCCCTTTGAATACTAGGCCCGTTGTTGTTATTATTATTATTATTATTTTAATTACTATTAATAAATACCTTAAAGGTGAAACAATCCTCTGAGCAAAATTACCAGTACAAATTTAAGAGCAGTTTAGCTGGGTAAATCGGTATTTTTCTCAGTTAATTGCACTGGCTGAGCTTTATCCAGCTCAGCATCTCTAAAATTACAAACTGACTTTCACAACATACATATTTTGAGCTGCAGGAAAAGAGGTGCTCCCAAGGGTGAATTTAGTTTGGGGGAAAAGTAGTGCTTGTTCATTTGATTTTCAAAATTCAAATGTACTAGATTTTGGTTTTCCCCTATCTGCTGCCTGTAGACACAGCAGGTGCTCACATGGGCACTCACAAGGTACTTTCACTTTGATAATTAGCTTCAGGCTCCATGAGTGTCAGTGGTGATTTTCTGCCAAGTCAAGACTCGGAACCTTCTCTCACTGACCTGTAATGTTTTAGAACTTGTGCTCTAACCTACACACACACACACACACACATACATGGAATGCATAGGGGATCCCTCCTACACACTGTCTTTTTTTTTTTTTAAGATAATTGTCACTGCTGAGTAAAAAAGTACCTAGACTTTCCAGGAGCATGGATTATTCAAAATTATCCCCAGTATGGTATTTCAGTCTGTAGAGAATCTCTGGCTGAGCCCCAATATTGTAAGAATATTTGTTGTGTGTATGGAGGGGTTATCTAACCAGTTAAGAAAAAACAAATACATGGTTATGTGGCTAATATTTCCACAGTGGTCAGTGTAAGTTGAAAAGAAATTATTGTAATTTGAACTATAAATCCCATTAAAACAAAAAAAACAGGATACTTTTCAGTGGTATTCAGATGTTTCTGTTTTTCCCATGTGTAATCCCCTGGTAAATTGAGGGGTCCTTTTACTAAGGTGCGCCGAAAATGGCCTGCGGTACTGTAGACATGTTTTGGGTGTGTGCAGAATTAATTCCTTTTTTTTATTTTTGCTGAAAATGGATGTGCGACAAAATGAAAATTGCTGCGCGTCCGTTTTGGGTCTGAGACCTTACTGCCAGCCATTGACCTAGCAGTAATGTCCCACGCGGTAACCGGGTGGTAATGACCTACGCACGCCAAATGCCACTTGGTGTGCATCCAATACATGTGGCAGAAAATAAACATTATTTTTCAGACACACGCCAGAAATGAAATTACTGCAAGAGCCATGCGGTAGCTGTGCGGTAACTTCATTTTGGCACGCATTGGGCATGCGTAGATGCTTATGCGGCTTAGTAAAAGGGCCCCTGAGTTTGTACATTTCCTCAGGGGATTACTACACTGGTGTAGAACTCTCCAGATTCACTGGGGGGAGGGAGACCAGCGTGAGTGGGAGGATGAAGAACCCAGCTCAGAGGGAGGGTTACCAGAGAGTAATTGGCATTAGGTGTCATAGTCGGGATGGAGTTGGAAGGTGATAAAAGTGACGGGATTAGCGAGCACATGGTCTTTGGTTGCTTTCACACCTACCAGGACCCATGAGTGGAGGGGGTATTTTGGTCAGCTCCAATAACCTAAGGCTGAATAAAGAGGACGTTTTTGCCAATAAAAGCATTAACTGTGAGGAGTGCTCTGGGTGGGTAGAAAGGGTTAACTCAGCCAGGGAGCGGAACAGAAAGAGCCTGTTCAATGCCAGAGGCAGCAGCTCATGGTAATGTCCCTTCAGAAGGAGGGACAGACAGGGAGGTCTGGTCCTGAGTGAGTCAGGCGGCTGGAGCAATGGCCTGCGGGACCGATTGCCCAGAAAGCACGGGAAGCACAGCCTTGGCTTGTTCAGCCAGAAAGAATGGGTTCTATTGGAAGACTAGTTGGAAGTGTAAATATGTAAATACCCTAGAATTTATTAAGAGACTATCAATTTAGTAGTTTGGAACTTTACACCAAAAACTCTTGGATTGGCACAAAACCTCTTTCAGCAAAGTAACCTGTTTGTTGTCAAGTGAACTGTTTGTTAAAGGAAAAGTATGATATCTGCCTGTTGCAACATTCCATTAAAGTTACTACAGTTTATTATACAACCTGGAGTGGAGAGTTCTGTGTAGTGAGCGTGAAGTTATTTTACTCACAGACCAATAAAAAAAAATAAATAGGAGTGTGGCTTCAAACCCTACAGCCTACCAGGAACAAGCGAGGCCCCGGCTTACGCCGAGCTCAGTGAAAATAAAACTTTTTTTCATTTGTGGCCCTGGTTCGGGTAACTGACCCAAAGGCTAGCTGGTACCTGGGACTTTGCGGTGAGACCAGGATTATCTATGTTTATTAAGCAGAATATAAACAAGCCTTTTCCGGTCTGAATTTTTTCTGTTTGAAATATTTCCTCTTTAAAGATGTATCTTTATTTCATCTGTGAGTATACTATCAGAGTCTAAACGGTAAGTCAAAAGGTTTGTGCACAGAGCCAAGGGTACAGCTATAAAATTGAACATTAAACTGTTCAGATTTGTAAGATGTCTTTTCCATTAACACGTGGCTGTCAGAGTAGGTCAACAAAAGAGTAAAAACAACTTTCCAAAGTGGTCTCATGAGACACTGGGCTATTGTTTGAATCCCTAGTTGAAATTACAGAATACTGCTGTACACACACTGACTCATGATCAGTCTTCAAAACAGAGGCGGAATTACCTTAAATATGCAAGGGACACGTGCAGCACTGACAGGTTTTCACTATATACATGTAGCTTCAAGGCTTCTTTTGTTGTGATGGATGGGGAAATTCTGGAGACCCTGCTTTATGTTTTAGAGTGATGTAATGAAGGATGGGCTCATATCCATTTATCCAAGTGGTGAGCCTAAAAAAGAGAACCTGATTTCTTGTTTCCTTAAGGAGCAAAGAGGAAACTCATTTTCCCAGATCCATCTAAGCCCTGGACAAGTAAGGAAGTGTCCTTCAGCTGGCTAGGCCTGACAAGAAAAAGGAAAAAAAAATAGTTCCAGGCAAGGATTTACTGCAGTGTTTTGGTATTCAGGGGATTTTAATCAAAATTTTCATACAAAAAATATTTTAGGGTCTTACCCAGGTGCCTTTCAGATACTTGGAGGGATTTTGTGACTAACATACTCTCATACTTTCCCCAGGTAAAATCTAGCATGTTGGAGATTTTTGAATTTCTGGTTGTTGAGAGATTCTTTTTGCCAAGCAAGAAGCCTTAATGTACCTTCCTCAGATAAAAAATTTCTGGTCTTCAATTAAGTTACCTGTAGTGGCACTGAGTGAAAAGAGTGGTGGCTTCACTTGGTCGGGTAGATAAGACCCTGAGACAGAGCTCATTCCTGTCCTACCTCATAATGCTGAGGAGACACGCCACTCCAGGTCCCCATTACATAGGATTTAGGAAGAAAATTCTTTCTGCCTGATATTCCAAGGAGAGGATCCTGCCTACTTAAGTTGTTTGGGCTGCTCAACTGCTGATTTTCAGCAGCACTGAACCAGACACTGCCACTGAACATCAGCTCTGACTGGCCATGTCCAAATTGGGCAGGTCAGGGACAGTACAGGGGATGGAGCTGGAGAAGTGCTGGCAGTTATGTGGGAGGCAGTATTCAATGCTGGCACCCACATAGCTTACCAGGCAAATTTAAGTCACTCAAAAGTGGGTGCAAACTCTGAACATCAGCCAGCATCTGCATAACCGTTAATATGTTGCTTTAGCCCCTCCAATCTCCCTCCCCCCCACCCCCCAAAACAGTCCTATTCCCCTAGCCTGTGACATCAAGACCCAGGCCTACCTCAGATCCCTAGTAGTCCAGTGGGGGCGATGAGGGCAGGAGTAAACCCCGCTCTCTCCTGCCCCTAGCTGCTGCAACACAAAAATGGCTGCCACAACTTCTTGCGGCATCATGGTATTAATGTCAGTACTGTGATGCTGCCACGAGAGGTCACAGCATCCATTTCAATGATGCATCCGCTACAGGCAGGAGCAAGTGGGTTCCCTCCTGCCCCCTTGGCAGTCTGGACACCAAGTTTCTTAGTTAAGCCTGGGCAGGCCTGTGTTGACCGGAGGGAGGGGGGGGGGTAAGGGTGGGATGGGAAGGGGGTTTTGATGTTGCAGGCTGGGGGAGGGGAATCAAGTGTCTAAAGCAACATATTGAGGGTTATTTATTTATTATTTATTTGTTACATTTGTACCCCACATTTTCCCACCTATTTGCAGGCTCAATGTGGCTTACATAGTACCGTAAAGGCGTTCGCCAGTCGGTTGATAACAAATACAGGTTATATTGTGGTCGAGTGAGATAGGTGTGTGTCAGGCAGCATGAGGGTTGAAGGGAATGAAGATTGCATATTGTCCAGTACGATCATTGGTTATGCTGTGTTGCTGGGTGTGGGGATTTACTGTGGATCGGTGGGGGTAAGCCTTTTTGAAGAGGTTGGTTTTTAGTGATTTCCTGAAGTTTAGATGGTCATGGATTGTTTTCACAGCTTTTGGAAGTCCATTCCAGAGTTCTGCGCTTATGTAGGAGAAGCTGGAAGCGTAAGTTGTTTTGTATTTAAGTCCTTTGCAATTTGGGTAATGTAGGTTTAGGTATGAGCGTGATGATCTGATTCTGTTTCTGGTTGCTAAATCCATTACCCAGTACTCAAGGCCTTCCTGACCAGTTTTTTTTCCAAGAGATTCACAATTGGCTCAAATCTTCAAAAAAAAAATCTATAGGCACGATATTTCACCAGCAGCGATCATCATTTTCCTGACCGCTGCTGGCATTAAACCCAGATATTCAACACCGGGTCATGTCCAGGCACTGATATTGAATTTCCAGGTTTGCAGAGCCAGTTAACACGTAGCTGGTTAGGGGGCCCTTTACAAAGGTGCGTTAGGCTCTACGCACATGCAGCGTTTGCCAAAATGAGACTACCACGCGCCATGGCAGTAATTTCAGATTTGCCATGCGCCCATAATGCCTGGTTGATTCTATTTTTTATTTCCTCCCATGCGCGGCCTTTCCAGCGGTAATCGGCATTTGGCGTACGCCAACTGGTCACCACGCTTGTAGCGCGTGAACCTTTACCACTAGATCAATGGGTGGTATTAAGGGCTCAGGCTGGTTTTAGGTGCATTCTGGTTTCAGTTTTACTGCAAGCCCTTTTCCCATCCCATTAAAAAAAACCCTTTTTGCAGACATGGTAAAAACTAGCGCCTACATTACCACAGGCCACTTTTACCACAGCTTAGTAAAAGGGCCCCTAAGTGCAATATTCAGCACTTAATCAGCACTGAGTTACCACATAAATATAGAATTGACTTTTATGCTGTCCCATTTATGCGGTTAACCTGGCTTGTTAAGCGTTGAATACCTGCACTTAACCAGCCAAAATAGCCATTTTTTAGTTCGGAGTTAACCAGGTATTTTCAGCGGCACTGACTAGTTAAGTGACACTGAAAATTGGCAGTCAGCCCCAAACAGGTGATTTAACCAACCAGGAGCCATTTCTGACCTGTTAAATTGCTTTGAATGTCGACCCTTTTGTTTTCAAGAGTAGCTTATATATGGTAAAAAAAAATTTCATTCTTTCTTCATAACTTCAACTTAAGAAATCCTTCTGGAGGTGCTTTAGGACATAAACATTTTTATTTGCTCCTAGTGACATGAATTCACAAAACCAACTCATTTTTTTGCACTCTACCTTTATGGCAACCTTATGATTTTTTAGAAAATGTGCTTTCGTATTTTATCATAATGTTTATAGTCTATTAAAATATTTTAAAAGTAGTGTGTTTCAAATGCTGTTTTAACAGGTAATCAGATGACAGCATGGATAAGTGAATCAGTAGCTGACAGGAAGGACATCCTGCAGGCCACATACTAATCTCTTGAAAGTCAACAGTTTAAAAAAGGGTTTTACTGCGGAATACCATTCAGCATGTGTTTCCTGTACAGCAGTTGCACCTTGTGTGAAGAATAGGCAGTAGATTGCATTTTCTCATCTGTGGTAGATGTGTTTTACATCAGATGAGCTCAGTTTGCAGCCTACAGAGAGGTAGATTTTGCAGCTTATTGCAATTTCTCTATGAGCTACCAATAGATCTCATAAACCTCAAGTTTGGGTGGAAGAGGCTGTTGGTTACTTCAAGCACACAGTTTAACAAGTTTGTGCTCACTTTTTATAATGATAGGACCTACCTGAGAAACAGTACCTAAGAAGCTATTTCTGCTTAAATGTCAAAGGGAGGTGAGTCACCCCATAAGAGGACTTGGCCTCCATTTGTGCTGTTTTAAAACACATTTAGTTACCTTTCAATGTCATCATTTCCAAATACTGGCCCAATTACTTTTCACTCTATTTCCCAAACACTAGGATCCTGCTTTTTCTCTACAATCCCTCTCTAGTTGTTGAAGTAAATCGGCATTGTGGCTTTGCTCACTTAGGGCCCCTTTTAGTAAGCCGTGTAAGTGTCTACACCCGCCCAACGTGCGCCAAAATGGACCTCCCGAGTACCGTGCGACTCTTGCATTAATTTCATTTTTGGTGCACATCCGCTGCACGCATCTGAAAAATATTTTTTATTTTCGGGTGCATGTAACAGACGCACGCCAAGTGGCATTTGATGTGCGTAGATCATTACTGCCCAGATTCTTTACCACTAGATCAATGGCTGGCGATAAGGTCTCAGACCCAAAATGGACACGCGGCAATTTTGATTTTGCCGCACATCCAATTTCAGGAAAAAAAAGACCTTTTTTTACAGGCTTGCTAAAAAATGGATTGTTGCGCGCCCAAAACCCACACCTACACTACCGCAAGCCATTTTTCAGCGCGCCTTTGTAAAAGGACCCCGGGGATACCATATTCATTTGCTCAGTAGCCAAATAGCTGGCTTTTATAACTACTGTATGTATTTCTGTAAAAGAGGATACTTGGCCCTCTCTTCATGCTGTTTTGAAACACCTACAAAGTTCTTTGGATGGTCCCAAAAAAAGATGATTGGGAGATGCAGGAGACAGAGTCACCCTACTTTCTGTTATTATAGGCCATTCTGCCAAGGGCTCCAGCATAAGGAAGATTAAGAGGTTGTAAAAAGCAGAGATATATAGAAATTAAATCATAGAAATAGTTATGATTTAGGCCTTATCCCCAAAAGATTATCACTCGCCCAGATATGCAGGATTTAATAGCTTCCCAAAGGCTCTATCCCAAATACATTCATTCCAGCCTAGAGCACAAGTAAGTCTGAGCAGGCCTCCCTAGTGGCAGCTTGGCTCTCATTATTTTCTATATGAGGAAAAAATTAATTATTTTATTTTCATTGTAGGCAGAATCATGGGAAACGTACCTTACGACTCTCTTTCCTTCAATGCTATACTACCCCTTTATAATGGGAAAAAAAGTGTCAGGAAAGGGCTAAGAAAGTCTCTATGCTCGTACAGTGATAATATCCCGATTCCCCCAGCACATATGGTATTATTGGTCTGTGAGGACCAGGATAAGGGAAGGGGCTTATCACCTGGCACAGCTGATAGACATTTTCCCCCTAATTCAATAAAAGTCGCAAAAAATTGTGCTCACAAATTTGGGCACATGCCCAATTTGCGCACGTAATTTAATTGAATAGCAAGCTAATTAGTGCTAATTGGCATTTTAACAGCAATCATTGGCACTAATTAGATTTAATTGGAACTCGCTTAAATTTAAGTGCAAGTAAAAAAAAAGGGGGCACGGAAATGGGAGGGTCATGGGCAGGGGCGTATCTGGACTCCGGCGGTAGGGGGGGCCAGAGCCAGAGGGAGGGGGCACATTTTAGCCCCCCCCCCGCCGCCGAGCCCCCACCACCACCAATGACTCTCTCCACCCCCCTCCCGCCGCCAACCCTCCCCCGCTGCCGTTCTTACTTTTGCTGGCGGGGGACCCCAACCCCCGCCAGCCGAGGTCTGCTTCCACCTGCCGCTGCCGTAAAAACTTCTTCTTCAGCCGGCGGGGGACCCCAAACCCCCGCCAGCCGCCCCGCGGTGTTTAAAATTCATCTTCGGCCTCCGTGGCCGTGCTGCTGTGATAGGCGCTGTTGAAATCCACTTCGGAGTCTGACGTCGCAGCACGTACAACGTATAACGACGTCAGACTCCGAAGTGGATTTCAACAGCGCCTATCACAGCAGCACGGCCACGGAGGCCGAAGATGAATTTTAAACACCGCGGGGCGGCTGGCGGGGGTTTGGGGTCCCCCGCCGGCTGAAGAAGAAGTTTTTACGGCAGCGGCAGGTGGAAGCAGACCTCGGCTGGCGGGGGTTGGGGTCCCCCGCCAGCAAAAGTAAGAACGGCAGCGGGGGAGAGTTGATGGCGGTAGGGGGGTCCAGGGCAAAATCTGCGGGGGCCCAGGCCCCTGAGGCCCCACGCAGATACGCCCCTGGTCATGGGAAGAACGGGGGCATTCCTAGCATATATGCACGTTGTTATAGAATATAGGGCATATGCACCTAATTTAGCCAAGTAATTTAGGAATGTTTCATACATGCTATTCTATAAACTGTGCCTAACTTTAAGCACAGCTTATAGAATAGCGCTTTCTTCTGCGCTAATTTTTTAGGCACCATATATAGAATCTAGCTCTCTGTGCTCATTTCTCACAATAAGAATAGCCTACATGAAAAAGACTCAAAGATGGTGGCTCTTTTCTTTCGATGTATACACAGAAAAAACAAGTCTCCGCAGGATACACAGTATGCAGCAAAACAGCGAACATGACCCAAGAATGAGTGGACAACAGTCTATTCAGTAAAACAGTTTATTATAGGATGATCAAGACTCAACACAGTTGTGCTTTGGCCAGCTAGGCCTGCATCAGGAGTCTCTTGCAAAGGCAAAGCATGAAAGTTCCAAGGTGCATTAGAAAGGACTTTGCTGATGATGTCACAACTTCCAAGTTAATCAAATGACTAGGGTCATAAAACACATATTTAACTGAGTTCAATTTAACCACGTATTTACAAGGAAAATTAAGCCAAAATAACCCTCCTATTTTTACAACCTGAGAACGTAACTTCAAAAATTGTTGGCAATGCTTTTGTATTGGTCCAGCCACATCAGGGAAGACTATGATTTTACACCCAAGAAAAATAATATCTCGATGACGAAAGAAAAGTTTTAACATCCAGTCATGATCCAGTTGAAGCACAAATGAATAATAAGAGTTGCAGGCTTAACACCCAATGTCTCATTTTCTAATGTTTTAGTCAAATTTAAATTATCCACTGAGATATCTATCGCTGGGGCTAACTATTGACCCAAGTCTTTTTTATGAAATGGTGTTATATAATACTCATAAGTCGGGGGGGGAGCCATAACAGACTTTTCCAATGGATTGAACATCCTGTGATCGGTCAGGAAGCCCAGAGCCCTCTTGAGGGCCAAAGAGATCCACCGGTCAATGGTGCCATTCCATGGTCATCCAACCAAAGCTTGCAATTCCTCCCTCCCCCCCCCCCAACACACACACCTCATCTGTAATTCCAGATGGCCATCTTAGCTTTGCCACCCTTACTTTTTGAATTTTCATTCGCTCATGGAGGGGTGGAGGTGGGATCTCACACTTCAAACCTGAAAGCAGAACATTGTAATGGTCTGAAGCCCTCCCACTGTACAATGACAGACAAGTTTGTGTGAGCTGGGGGTGGGGGTTAGGGAGCGGTGAAAGATGGGCTTATTCAGAATCACAGTAATTGTTTTCTTGTTAAGCTTATCACAGTTTTGTCTCCAAAAGGGAAAGAGAGAAGAGAGTGGAAGGGGGGGGGGGGAGAAGGGATGCAATTAGGGAATGTTCATATAGCTATGAAGCTGGTTTATGTAAAAATGTCCCCAAGTCCGAATAAAGAAACTTCAGCGAGGGTTTGCTTTCCCTGGAGGTGATACACTGGTGGAGATATGACCTCTAGGAAGAATATTATTCATTAATTATAGAAGTAATAACTAGTACATTTTTTTGTTTGTTTGTTTGTTTTTTCCCTTCCTACATACCTATTGCAATATGCTTAAAGAATACAGAAATGTCTGCATTGAAGCCCTTAATCGTTTCCTCACAAGTTCACAGAAAAGCAGATGGTGATTCAAGGAACCAGGTCTGAGGCCATTTCACTTGGCGACTCTCCCTCCACGCTGCCCTCCCCGCCAACACCCACCACCTCCCACATGCCAAGGCAACCCTAGATCCAGGTCACATATCCATGTGAAGTGGCCATTCAAATCCGTGGTCCTAGGACGATGGGTGGAGGAATAAGACAGTCTGGTCCCTGGGACATCGCAGTTGCCCATCCTGCTGTTCAACAGCCAAAACGGGAAGCTGGAGAGGAGGCCTGTGGTCTTCCGACATGAGAAACACTGGAGGCTGTGTTCCGAAATATTCCGGAAGGAGTCATCCTTTCTGGCCCGGCCAGGAAGAATCTATTCAGGACCTCTTCAGACACAACCTTCAGACACTTCAGGGGGATTGGAAAGGACGGGGTGTCTACTGATGTCAATCGATAGGAGAAACTGGCCTCCCTGAACTAAGCGTCACCCCAAGCAGTGTGTCCCATCTGAGAGAGAAGGGCAGGATGCGATATTGTATTCTGGAGCAGAGATAGGGTTAGTTTTGGCTTCGGTTGTATAAGATATAGGCGTATAATGTATAAATATAGAATCAAGTCCTGTTTTGGCCTGCCAGTCCTCCGGTCATACCTCCGACTCTAAGCTAGAAAAGTGGGCTGACCCCCTCCTGGTGTAGAGGTTACCGCTGCGGCTGATCCGGGGCAGCAACTCCTGTGAGAAGGTGTGTCTGTTGCACCTCAGATGACACCGGCTGAGGTCCTCCAGGCTTCAGGAGGTGGGGTGGATGGGAGCGAGGTCACATGACTTATGAATATACTGTTTTGAGCACTCTCCTGTGAGTCTGAGAAAGTGGACTAGATTTTTTTAAATGAATCTCTCCCCTTTCTTTAGAGACCTTGGGTTTCTAGGGGCCCATGAAATGATAGGAACACTGATTGCAGTCAAAGGGATGAGTCCTTCCGTAAGCCATAAAGACCAAGTTCTGTGGGTGAAATTGAGATCTCTAGGTGTCAGAGGGCTCTTGGGATGATATAGTACCAGTTGAGTACAATGCCCTTAAGTGGAACAGTAAATACATGTCATTATGTTGGGCCCTAAAAGTTGAGTGCCTCCTTATTCAGTGGGCTCCACAGGACATTTTTACTGTTCTCATAGAGAGTTTTGAGTACCAGTGTGACTCCACCTCCCCCCTCGAAAAACACACAGAGGCAAAAGGACATTCAGTGGGATACCCCCCAACTCCTGAAAACTCATCATGGTCCATGATTCCGTGGGAGAAACGACTTAGGGCTTTGAGATATTTTATGTTCATGGCTAACCTTTTCCTTCGCCTTCTAATGTTGATGCCGATGGCCTTTTTTGGCTCGAATATGCAATAAAAATACTAACAATAGCTTCTTGGATTCAGGATGGAATAGATGAGTAAAGAACTTGACTGCGGCATTGAAAGAGACCTTGGGTTGGTTGGTTGGTTTGGGTGGGAGGGGGTTCTGTCCTGTCCATCTGCTCCACTCTTTTTATCATTCAGGTGATAGTAATATTCCTGTAGTTGGGTGACCATCAACAGGCCCTCAAGGCACATAGATTAAGCCAGTGGCAGTTGAGCCATTTAAACCCCCAGAGATGAACATAAAAAAGGGTGCTTTGGTCAAAAGCCAACGGTGGTGTTGTACTAATGATGGTAACATTCTAATGTTATCTGTTAGCCATGTTGAAGTGGTCTATGTATTTCTGGATAAATAAATGAATAAACAAACAAACATGAGCCTAGTTGGTACAAGGAATTAGTTAGCTGCATGTTACTGAAGCCTACACCTGTATTTCAGTTTGTAGACAGTAGGGTAATGCTAACAACCACAAGCTACAATAGAGCTTCCCAAACTGTGAATCAGAACCCCAAATGGGGTCTTACAACCCACGTTCGGGGTCTCATCCTGGGCAGGATCTCCATAACACATCATTAGCTCGTGCCTCCTGGGGCTTGTACACTTTTGGGTCGCAGCCACAGAAAGATTGATAAGCGCTGGGCAAAAGGTAAAAAACATCCTATGTGTAACCTTTAGAGTGCTTTTTTCTCAGTGAGGTCCCCTCTATCTTCCAGTTTTCTTCTTGGTAGTTCCAAAAGGGTTAATTTTGTGCATACCATGGCAGAAATGAACCTCACTCTTTTGGGTAGGGTATGCTAGAGATAATTCACTCTCAGGTACTTCTAACGCTCATTTCGACATTTGCATTGTTCTACAGAGAGCCTCCTTCTGGAGTTCAAGGGATCTTATATCTACAGTTGACACATCAAGATGCACTTGGAAATTCTTTTCAGTCAGGCCGGTGGTGCCCTGTATCTTTCCGCTACACTTTCTTGGTATCTGACTGCATTTCTTGGTACTTGACGATCTTTTCTTTCTCCGCACGTAGCAGAGAATAGTGCTGACACTTTCTATTAATAATGCGGCTTTTCTCTTTAAGTGTGGTGTGTCCGGTTTTCTTGTATCAAGCTTTTTATCGATGGGCTCTGGAAGGTCTCTGGTGACCTTCATGTTTTCATTATCAACTCTTCCCTCTGGGTCATGATCCCACTGTTTTTCTGATCCAGCGATGTTATAGAGGGATGAGACCTGCTGCCTTTTTTCTACGCACTGGCTTTCTGACATCAGTCAGGGAAGAGATGTGTGAAGTTTCCCAGTTCTGTGCTACAGAATCCACGTTTGTCTTTTTGACTGATTTTTTTTTCTTCTATGCTGACTTTGAACCATCCTGTCTGTAGTTCACTGTCCTTTGCTGCTGCTGCAACAATCAGTCTCTCCTCTTTAGTTTAAATTCATCTCTCCTTAACCATGCCTGTGTCAGGTTTTGAATGCTCATGATTTATGACGCTGTTGCTTCAACCACTTAATTTTTTTACATGCTGGTCTAATTTTGTTGCTTCATTCTTCCATGTGCTGTGGATTCTCATTCATTCTGTCTGGTTGTCAGAGCACTTGCAGGAGACCAACTGTAGCTGTTTAATTTTGCACTGGCAATGTTAAAAGTATGTGGGTCTGTTGATGAAGTAAAATATGTTTCAAGCTCTGTATGGGTAATATATTTCTAGAAGCTCTTGGAATGTACACACTTGGTATACTTGGCTTCTTATGGATTAGCTGGTGGGCATGAAGGAGTTTTCCTGTTTCTGTATCCAATGGTTTGAAATCTTTACAGGGCCAGTCTGTGATTCCAAAACTGATTCTCTGTACGTGAAAAGGGATGAGTTACTTTTTGTTTATAACCTATTACTCAGCTCTAATCTTTGCTTCTGTCACTGGCTGGCTGGGTGTGCAACCCTGTGTGTAGGGTAGGAGTGACGTTCATCCTTACAATAGATTAGCATGCAATTTTTCATTACTCTGAGTTCAGTGTCTCCTCTTCCATGCTATATCTCAAATTAACAGCACTGTAAAACAGGTGCAGTCTTGCCTTTTAGGGGAGGGGGGGGAATGCAGTTAGGGTTCCTCCGTGGAAGACTGTTTCATTCTTCAGAACGAACACCTCAATGACTCAGCATCATTACCTTCTCATTTAAGTGTGATTTGCAGTAATCATCTTCCGAATATATATTTTTCCTGTTAATGTCAAATTTGCATCCAGAATTAAACTGATTTTTAAGTAGGGGCTTTTTTTAAGGTAGAACTGAGTAACTAATTTAATAACTAAAGACAGAACTGCTTCCTTCAGGGTGTCTTGAAATATCCCAGTAACTGAAGACTGATAAGGTAGACGAGGGACTACATCTGCATCAAACAGCATGAAGTGACGCTCTGGTTCTATAAAAGACTTTCTTTATAATACATTTTGATTCTAAACATCTCTTTCCCTGCTCACCATCCAACTGGGCTGTATTGCTCATAATCTGACCAGGGTAGTGAAATTGAGGTTGAAGGGGGGCAGACTCAGGACTAATGTCAGGAACTATTTTTTCACAGAGAGGTGGTGGATATGTAGAATGCCCTCCCACGGGAGGTGGTGGAGATGAAAACGGTAACGGAATTCAAACATGCGTGGGACAAACACAAAGGAATCCTGTTTAGAAGGAATGGATCCAAGGAATCTTAGCAGAGATTGGGTTGCAACGCTGGTAATTGGGAAGCGAAACCGGTGCTGGGCAGACTTCTTCGCCTTGAGAATGGCAAGGGCAAATCAAACTGGGGTATACATATAAAGTATCACATACCATGTAAAATGAATTTATCTTGTTGGGCAGACTGGATGGACCGTTCAGGTCTTTATCTGCCGTCATTTACCATGTTACTATGTACTACAACTTAGCCAAATACTAATCCCTTTAAAATTGATTCTCCAAATAAAATAAGATAGGCTTCTCTGTCAATAAAATTACTACCAAAGGCATTGCACAGTGGGTGAATCAATAGCTGAAACTAGGTTAGTCCTGCTTTAATAGCACTGTAGCCAAGGCAATAACTAGAGAATGCCTGCTGGAATAAACATTGCTTCTAGAATGTCATAAAGGGTCATGGATCTGATATACCACTTTTCTGTGGGTACAACCAAAGCAGTTTACATATACTATTTTCAGGTACTTTTTCTGTCCCTAGTAGGCTCGCAAACTAAGGGGTCCTTTTACTAAGGTGCGCTGAAAAATGGCTTGCGGGTTTTGGGCGCATCCCAATCCTTTTTTAGCACACCAGTGAAAAAGGCCTTTTTTTGCTGAAAATGGACGTGCAGCAAAACCAAAATTGCCGTGCATCCATTTTGAGTCTGAGACCTTACCGCCAGCCATTGACCTAGTGGTAAAGAATCCAGGCAGTAATGAGCTACGTGCGTCAAATGCAACTTGGGGTGCATCCATTACGTGCGTCCGAAAATAAAAAAATATTTTTCAGATGCGCGTATCGAACGTGCACCAAAAATGGAATTAACGCAAGAGCCGCGCAGTACTCGGCTGGTCCATTTTGGTGCACGTTGGGCGGGCGTAGACACGCGGCTTAGTGAAAGGGGCCCTAAGTTTTGTACCTGGGGCGATGGAGGGTTAAGTAACTTGTCCAGGGTCACAAGGAGCTGCAGTGGAAATTGAATCCAGTTCCCTAGGTTCTCAGCCCACTGCACTAACCATCAGGCTACTTCCCCGCTCTTTTCTACTCTGGAATTGTTCGGTAGTGAATTTCAGAGAGTGGAATCAGGCACTACAAAGACTTGAACCATGAGATTCCACTAAATGAATTTGATGAAAGGTAGGTATATCAAGCAAATTGAGCAGCACTGGCTATACATATGAAGGGATGAACAATGCATAGTGGCAAAGGCTTTATAAGCAAGGTTATATCTTTTTTTTTTTTAATGGATCCTCCATAAGACTGCCAACCAGTGACTTGGGTGGATGACATGATCTTTATCACAGGCCCCAGCCAGTACCTGAGCCGCATAGTTCTGAAATGTCTGAAGGAGTCATGGTGAAGATGCTAGGAGACTCAAATATAACCTGTTACAGTGGTCAAGATGTGAAACAACCAGGGTCTGACTAAGGAGCCCTTTTACAAAGGTGCGGGAGGACTAAAGCACGGGTAGTGCACACCCAATCAGCACTACCACCAGGGTAGCGCTTGTGCCCGGCAGTAATACTAATTTTGGCATGCACCAAATCCCGCAGTAGAAAATAATTTTCTACCGTGGGGAGGCATTCCCGGTAGTAACGTTGGCTTTCACTGCATGGTTACCACGTGGGTAGCACATGAGCCTTTACTGTTAGGTCATGGGTGGCAGTAAGAGCTCAGGCCATAAATAGGCATGTGCTAGTTTTAATATTAGAACAGGCCCATTTCACGGCCTATTAAAAAATAGCCTTTTTTTCCCATCTGCGGTGAAAAAAATGGCCCAGAGTGCTCTTAAAAGATGCGCCCACACTACCACAGGCTACTTTTTACCGTGGCTTTGTAAAAGGACCCCTAAGTGTGCAACAGTTATCAAATGTTAAATGCCATACAATCCAAAGCTTTGAAAAGTTTTTCGTTTTGGGTTTTTTTTTTTACTACCACTGTAATTGGTGGCTTCATAGATAAACTAGAGTCAATCAAGACTCCCAGATTTTTACTAGAACAGCCTTCACTCAGAAAATGAGATGGTAAATTTTGACCAGAGAACCTACTCAATAAGACTACCTCGGGAAGATATGGGAAATGGAGTCAGTGTTGGCAAAAACCCTGGAACCGCTAGCCAGAAGCAAGCTTACATGCATCAGTACTTTTTAATATCAGTGAGAATGATCAACAGAGCTACATCGGCACAGTTTTATCTGTTTGGATGACTGATGCACTGCTGTCCAGGGCAACTGGATTAATCCTATACTAACATTAAAAATCAGCGAATGCCAGTCCAGCTAAAATACAAGTATGTCTCTTTACTTCTGGAATCATGAAGCCAGCAGACAAGTCAACATCCTCTGGAATGAGGTATTGTTCATCCACTGCTGGAATCCTGTTTATCTTAGAAGGACACTGGATGATACGTGTGGAGAAGAAAAAGACAAAGTTAGTGCCCGGAACAACATATTTAGAATGTTTGCAGACTCGAATTAAGTGCTTAGTCAGCAACTCTGAGAGACAGCATGCTTGCAGCTGTTGCTTGACAGCTGAATGCACATATCTGGCCCATGCTAAATATCAGTTATCAATGCATTGCTGGATGTCTAAAAACAACAAACGTGAACAACCTATGGGGTCCTTTTACAAAGGCATGCTGAAAAATGGCTTGCGGAAGTGTAGGTGCGGGTTTTGGGCAAGCACAGAATCATTTTTCAGCGCACCTGTAAAAAAAAGGTATCTTTATGTTTCACCAAAAATGGACGTGAGGCTAAATCAAAATTGCTGCACATCCATTTTGGGTCTGAGACCCTACCACCAGCCATAGAACTAGCTGTAAAGAATTTGGGCAGTAATGACCTATGTGTGTCAGATGCCACTTGGCGCACATCCGCTACGCGTGCCAGAAAATAAATATTTTTCAGACATGCGTATTGGACGTGCGCGAAAAATGAAATTACCGCAAGAGCCATGCAGTAGTCGGGTGGTAACTCAATTTTGGCACACGTTAGGCACGCATAGGCGCCTATCCAGCTTATTTTCGAAGGAGAAGGGCGCTCATCTTCCAACACAAATCGAGAGATGGGCGTCCTTCTCTCAGGGTCGCCCAAATCGGCATAATCGAAAGCCGATTTTGGCCATCCTCAACTGCTTTCCGTCGCAGGGATGGCCAAAGTTCAAGGGGGCGGGAGGGGGTGTGGTTAAGAGATGGGGGTCCTCGGCCGATAATGGAAAAAAGAAGGGCGTCCTTGATGAGCTTTTGGCCGACTTTACTTGGTCCCTTTTTGTTCACGACCAAGCCTCGAAAAGGTGCCCGAACTGACCAGATGACCATCGTAGGGAATCGGGGATCACCTCCCCTTACTCCCCCAGTGGTCACCAACCCCCTCCCACCCAAAAAAACTAATTAAAAAAACATTTTTTCCAGCCTCTATGGCAGCCTGAAATGTCATACCCAGCTCCATTCACAGCAGTATGCAGGTCCCTGGAGCAGTTTTTAGTGGGTACTGCAGTGCACTTCAGGCAGGCGGACCCAGGCCCATCCCCCACCCACCTGTTACACTTGTGGCGGTAAATGGGAGCCCTCTAAAACCCACTTGAACCCCACTGTACCCACATCTAGGTGCCCCCCGTTACCCTTTAAGGGCTATGGTAGTGTTGTACAGTTGTGGGTAGTGGATTTTGGGGGGCTCAGCACCCAAGGTAAGGGAGCTATGCACCTGGGATCAATTTGTGAAGTCCACTGCAGTGCCCCCTAGGGTGCCCGGCTGGTGTCCTGGCATGTGAGAGGGGACCAGTGCACTACGAATGCTGGCTCCTCCCATGACCAAATGGCTTGGATTTGGACGTTTTTGAGATGGCCGTCCTCGGTTTCCATTATTGGTGAAAACCAAGGTCGGCCATCTCTAAGGTCAACCTAAATGTTGAGATTTGGGCGTCCCCGACCATATTATCGAAACAAAAGATGGACGCCCATCTTGTTTCGATAATATAGGATGCCCCAACCCTTCGTTGGGGCACCCTTAAAGATGGGCGCCCAGTTCGATTATGACCCTCCACGTGGCATAGTAAAAGGGGCCCCATATGTGTTTGTTTGGAATATCTTCCCCCAACATCAGAACAGAGTTTCAGGTGGCTCCCCTGGATTCACCATGACATTTTTTTCTAGCTATTTCAGTGATAAGAACATATGTAGTAGTGGGACAGAACAAGGGTCCATCTAGCCCAGTATTCTATTTCCTACAGTGGCCAGTCCAGTTTACAAGTACCTGTCAAGGTCCTCAAACATATCA